>NC_077229.1:258022443-258700568 GCF_027887165.1 Monodelphis domestica
TGACTCTATGATGGAAGGTAAGAGTTAAAAAAAAGAAACCTACAAGAAAAGTAAAAGTAAAAGCAGTAGCAGAAAACATCAATGTAAACTTCCAGTTCATTATTCATATGAAACATTTGAGTAGCTGAAGTTGCTCAGTTGCACATTTGCTAAAACATCCTAAGAGAGGACAAGAAGGGACTTTTATTGTTTTATGAAGTTTGATGAGGAATTTATTCACAAGAAAAGGCTGAAATGATTTTACTGCTTTGCAGCAGAATTTTGCTGACTCTTCTTTCACTGTCCTGTTTCTGCATTTCAGGTCTTACTTGGACATGTACAAAGTGGTCATCTTTAGCTATCTCTTCTGGTTTGTTCTCACAATCATCTTCATTACTGGAACCACCCGGATCAGCATATTCTGTATGGGTTATTTGGTGGCCTGTTTCTATTTCCTGCTGTTTGGGGGAGATTTGCTACTGAAACCCATCAAAAGCATCCTTCGCTACTGGGACTGGCTGATTGCATACAATGTTTTTGTGATTACAATGAAAAATATACTGTCAGTAAGTGACACTGTTGTAGTTCAGCTCATAACAAACATATATGTGGTTTAAACATAAGAGTAAACAATCCATTTGGTGGTTATTAAAAGCTCCTCGCTGCATCATATTTAGTACTCATCAAAACCTAGATATTGTGGCACTTTGTTCAAATGCTGCCAACTTAGTGTTCCAGTGACCATTTCTCTTACTTGTGTTTTTTCTGTATTAATTAAGAAGATCCTTAATATATTCTTTAAGTAAGCCCAAGATTGTTAAATGCTTGGAAATTCGTTTATAGAAATAAGTTGTGAGTTATTTCTTTTTTAAAAACATTCACAACTAGCACAACAAAGTCTAAAGCTATAAGCATTCATTTTGTAGAAAAGTTATATTTTGCCCATATATATTAGTATTGCCTTATCTTCATGGAAGAGTATTCCTGAGTTTTTGCTGGTGTGATTTGTGGGGTGGGTGGAGGGACATATAAACACTGATCTTACGAAGAGAATTATGAGAGTATTACATTCTTTTTCCTTATTATGTAGTGGAAGCAAGATGAGGCAAGCTTTTAGAAAGCATGGAAGAGTATTCACATATCATCTTTAATATGGAGTGAGGGAGATATAGGAACACTGAAAATAGCTTGATCTCAAATGTAGAATAGCAAACCAGAAGTAAGAATAAAGTATGTTCATCCCTTAGAATAGCTTGATGATTTTATTGATTGATAAATATGCTTCCATGCTCAGACAGGAAAAGAGCTACCCTTAAATTTGAAGATAAATGTATCTCTTGAAGTACTGGAAAAGTACTACTCTCAGATAGAGCCTTTTTTTAGAATATGTAGCTACCATTCAGTTATTTGCCTATCCACAAGCTTAAGGTCTAAAGGTCTTAAGGTCTAAATACTTTTCCAAATAATGACCTTAATGCAAAAATCAACTACTACAAGGGAGCAGCTTATTCACATACCGAATATGGCTGATTAAACATTAGAGGGACAATGATGTAGCGATTGCTGGCTTCTCTTCTGGCTTCCTCTTCTCCAAACTACTTAAGAATAAGCTCACTAGGCAATCTAGCTGTAAAACTTATTTGTTTCTTGGCATGTTTCTTCTTATGTTAATTATGAGATCAAAGTCTGCATAGCTATGGATACTTTCCTGCATAATTTATTCTTTGTATAGAACACAAAACATTAGTTTTATTATTTTATCAAATAATAAAAATAATTATGAAATACATATCAAGCACTTTTACCATGCAAGTTCCTCATTTAATGTAGTTATGTGGATGTGAGAAAAAGGCAATAACTAGCAGGAAAAGTAAGACTGTAGAAAGCCATTGCATTTTAAAGGCACTTAGTGATGTGTTCAGTATGAGGTATTGAATCTAGGAGGAAAGAAAGCACACAACACTCTTACCTAAGTTTCACAGCTGCTTCTAGGAAATCTTGAAAGTAAACACTATAAAGGAAAAGGTACTGAATTTTATTAGTCCTATTAATGGAATATATTTTAATTTTTCCTCATTCAGATTACTGATGGCTCTATAGATGGTGGAATAAGGCCACACAAGACTAAGGACCATTGGCATTTTTGTCTAATTATGTATTACCATGACCACAACTTAACAAAAATTTGTCTCTTGGTGAAAAAACTATTGATAATGAGCCTATTTGTAATTAGCTTGGCATGTCCTTAAACATCAGTATAGATAGTGCTTGAGCCCACACATAATTTAAGTCTTTCAAGTTATAGAAATTTCTGAAATTCATCCTTCACTAGAATATTCTTAATGAACCAGCTCTTCATTACTTCTAAGTTGAAACAACCTACTCTTTTGGAGAAGACAAAATGACTCTCAAGACCCCCTTTGTTTGATTTAGTTCTCCTTCTCTCACCTCTAGTAATCAAGATTCCTCCTACACAAATGACATCTGAGTTGAGGGAAATTCTTCCTTTAAACTAGGAGATCCTTGTTGGGCTAGCACTATTTTAACTACAGTATATAATATCAACTACAAATATAATATAAATCTAGTATGTAGATTTCTAGGGAATGAAATGTATTTGGATATGAGGAAAAATTTCCAAACAGGGATATCCAACATGGATTGGATTGCTTTCTGGGGTTGTGAATTCTTCATTATAAATAATTCTTTAAATAGAAACAAGGTGAGATCTTGTTGTAATGTTATATTGGATTTAGTTATCATGTAACTATTCAACTAAATAATCACTGAAATCCATTTCATTTCTAATATCTAATATGAATTCATTCATCAGCTGTTAGTAGTCTTGGTCTATAGTGAACATTTTAATACGATAAATTTTTTTTATAATTTTAACTTGTTTTTAAAACTTTGAAAATTTAATTTCACAAAGGTACAACATCACCAGAAATGTCTCAACCATTCTAGTGGGATTCAATTAAGCAAATACCTTCTATGTATCTTTTGCAAAGGTGGAACAAGAATTTTTTCCTGTTCTCAGCTTGATATCACAAATTTCAAGGGGACCTCAGAGATCATTTAGTCTAATTAACACCTGGACAAAAATTGCCTCAATAATATATCTTCCAAGACATTCAGTCAAGGTGAACTAACCTACTCTATTGTCTCTAATTCTGCCCATTGAAGACAACAAAACAAGTGCAAGTTTTCTATGTTGAAATGCCTATAAATACTTAAACAAAGCTGTCATGCTTTCACTAGATCTTCTCTAAGATAAATATCCTAATTTATTTCAACTGATCCTTGTATGATATAACTTTTGCTAAATAAATAAAGAGGGAATAATAATGTGAAAAAATATTTGAAAGATAGCATTAGTCTTGACTGTAAAGAGCCATAAAGAAGTTCATTTATAACTAACTTCTTTTTTTACACATTAATGAGTTTATTTTTCCCTGTGGTAATCAATATTTCTTCTCTTTTTCTGAATTATAAAAAAGAGCCTAACCAACTCAGTGGGCTAGGTTTATGGAAGTATATTCTGTTGAGGAAAATGCGTGCCTTGTCTGACATTTCAAATTCCAACTTATCCGATCAACAAGCCCACATAACTTCATTTCTGCAAAGGTAGAATAGATGTTTGAGAATGATAGTTCCTCTTTGGCCTTTCATTTTAATCTATGGAGTTGAGTCTCTTCAGAAAACAGCTATCTCTCTATCTACATCCAATATCCTACTGCAGAGACACTAGAGTGGGAGTATACACCTCAGATTTAGTAACCTATAGTGTGAACCACAGCCAGTTGTGATTGAATTCATTAATATTCTAGGGATCCTGACCAATGAGCACTTGTTACTGGTGTATAAAGTCTGTGTATTTACTTTTCCCATTTGTTTTACAGATTGGAGCTTGCGGTTACATTGAATCCTTGGTTAGAAACAGTTGCTGGTTGATCCAAGCCTTTAGCCTGGCTTGTACAGTCAAAGGCTATAAAATGCGTGAGTATTAAATTATTTTCTGCATGTGGGTTATTGCTACAGTAGGGGAGGTGTAGGAATAATGTTATATTGGTTTATTTGAGAATAGTACTGGCCTAACTTGAAAAATAATTCAAGGCTTCTAATATTTCTTGAGATGGGGCGCCCAGACTGGAAGTGTAGTGATTACTAAGGAACCCAAACCTAATATTTATCAGGAGAGAAATTTTTCCAACCTGGGTTAGTTCACCCCTCTTAGGGAGAAAGTCCTCTACTGCCAAGAATCTCACCATATTGGTGTCAGTCTTAGCACAGAAGGCATCTAAATGAAACAGGAAGAATGTTTATCTGATAGTAGCTCACTGAACATAGACTTTTCTGTTGAGAAATGGTATCACATGATAGCATATATATGAGCTATATCCGGTCACCAACCAGCTCAGGGAAGGGAGAGGAGAAGAAAGGAGGATAATCATTACCTAGTGACTTAAAAGGGGAAAGAATATTTCATATCTAAAGATTTTTTTTTAATTCTGATGAATTATTTTTAACATTATTTTTTATTTGGTCAATTTCAAACATTATTCCTTAGTTACAAAAATCATTTTCTATTCCTCCCTCCCCTCTACACACCCCTCCCATAGCTGACACACAATTCCACTGGGTATTACATGTGTCCTTGATCAGAATCTGTTTCCATATTGTTGGTGTTTGCATTAGGATGTTCATTTAAAGTCTACATCCCCAGACATATCCCCCTTGACCCATGTATTCAAGCAGTTGTTTTTCTTTGGTGTTTCTACTCCCACAGTTTTTCCTCTGAATGTGGATAGTGTTTTTTCTCTTAGATTCCTCCAAGTTGTTCAGGGACATTGCATTGACACTAATGGAGAAATCCATTACATCCTCATTTTCCAATTCATAGTGCAGCTATGAATATTCTTGTACATGTCTTTTCCCTTATTCTCTCTTTGGGGTACAAACCCAGCAGTGCTATGGCTGGATTAAAGGGCAGACAGTCTTTTATCATCCTTTGGGCATAATTCCAAATTGCCCTCCAGAATGATTGGACCAATTCACAACTCCACCAGCAATGAATTAATGTCCCCACTTTGCCACATCCCCTCCAACATTCATTACTTTCAGTTGTTGTCATGTTAGTCAATCTGCTAGGTGTGAGGTGATACCTCAGAGTTGTTTTGATTTGCATCTTTCTGATTATAAGAGATTTAGAACACTTCTCATGTGCTTATTAATGGTTTTGATTTCTTTGACTGAAAATTACCTATTCGTGTCCCTTGCCCATTTATCAATTGGAGAATGGCTTGATTTTTTGTACAATTGGTTTAGCTCTTTGTAAATTTGAGTAATTAGACCTTTGTCAGAGGTTTTTGTTATGAAGATTGTTTCCCACTTTGTTATTTCCCTTCTAATTTTGGTTATATTGGTTTTGTATGTATAAAAACTTTTTAATTTGATGTAACCAAAATTATTGATTTTACATTTTGTGAGTCTTTCTAAGCCTTGCTTGGTTTTAAAGTCTTTCCCTTCCCAAAGGTCTAACATGTATACTATTCTGTGTTCATCTAACTTACTTATGGTTTCCTTCTTTATGTTCAAGTCATTCACCCATTCTGAATTTATCTTAGTGTAGGGTGTGAAGTGTTGATCCACACTGTCTTCCAATTTTCCCAGCAGTTTTTATCAAATACTGGATTTTTGTCCCAAAAGGTGGAATCTTTGGGCTTGTCATACACTGTCTTGCTGAGTTCACTTACCCCAAGTCTATTCCACTGATCCTCCTTTCTGTCTCTTAGCCAGTACCAAACTGTTTTGATGACCACTGCTTTATAGTATAGTTTGAGATCTGGGACTACAAGGCCACCTTCCTTTGCAATTTTTTTCATTATTTCCCCGGATATCCTTGATCTTTTGTTCTTCCAAATGAACTTTGTTATGTTTTTTTTTTTCTAATTCAGTAAAATGGTTTTTTGGATGTTCGATGGGTATGGCACTAAATAAATAGATAAGTTTGGGTAGGGTGGTCATTTTTATTATGTTAGCTCATCCTACCCATGAGCAGTTAGTGTTTTTTCCTATTGCTCAGATCTAGTTTTAGTTATGTGGAAAGTGTTTTGTAGTTGTGTTCATATAGTTCCTGTGTTTGTCTTGGCAGATAGATTCCTAAGTATTTTATATTGTCTAGGGTGATTTTGAATGGAATTTCTCTTTCTAATTCCGGCTGCTGAGCTGTGTTGGAGATATATAGAAATGCTGATGACTTAGGTGGGTTTATTTTGTATACTGCAACTTTGCTAAAGTTGTTGACTATTTCCACTAGCTTTTTAGTTGATTCTCTAGGATTCTTTAAGTAGACCATCATATTATCTGCAATGGTCTCCTCATTGCCAATTTTAATACCTTCAATTCCTTTTTCTTCTTTAATTGCTACTGCTAGTGTTTCAAGTACAATGTTAAATAATAAAGGTGATAATGGGCTTCCTTGTTTCATTCCTGATCTTATTGGAAATGCATCTAGTTTATCCCCATTGCAGATGATGTTGCCTGATGGTTTTAGATAGATGTTGTTTATTATTTTTAGGAAAGACCCTTCTATTCCTATACTTTCAAGTGTTTTCAATAGGAATGAGTGTTGTATTTTGCCAAAGGCTTTTTCTGCATCTATTGAGATAATCATGTGATTTTTGTTGGTTTGCTTGTTGATATGGTCAATTATGTGGATGGTTTTCCTGATATTGAACCATCCTTGCATTCCTGGTATAAATCCTGCTAATATCCTATTTAAGATTTTTGCATCTATGTTCATTAAGGAGATTGGTCTGTAGTTTTCTTTCTCCAGTTTTGATCTGCCTGACTTTGGAATCAGTATCATATTTGTGACATAAAAGGAATTTGGTAGAACTCTCTTTTTGCTTATTATGTCAAATAGTTTTGTATAGTATCGGGAATAGCTGTTCTTTGAATGTTTGATAGAATTCACTTGTGAATCCATCAGGCCCTGAGGATTTTTTCTTAGGGAGTTCTTTGATGACCTTTTCAATTTCTTTTTCTGATATGGGATTATTTAAGAATTCTATTTCTTCTTCTGTTCATCTAGGCAATTTATATATTTTATAAATACTCATCCATATCACCTAGATTGGCATATTTATTGCCATATAATTGGGAAAAATAGTTTTTAACGAGTGCCTTACTTTCCTCTTCATTGGAGGTGACCTCTCCCCTCTCATCTATGATACTGTTAATTTGGTTTTCTTCTTTCCTTTTTTTTTATTAGATTGACCGGTACTTTGTCTGTTTTGTTTAGTTTTTTCAAAATACCAGCTTCTAGTCTTATTTATTAGTTCAATAGTTATATCACTTTTGATTTTTATTAATTTCTCCCTTAATTTTTAGGATCTCTAATTTAGTTTTCTTCTGGGGGATTTTAATTTGTTCGCTTTCATTTTTTGATTTGCATGTTCAATTCATTGATCTCTGCCCTCCCTAATTTGTTAATATATGAACTCAAGGATATAAATTTCCCCCTGAGTACTGCTTTGGCTGCATCCCATAGAGTTTGAAAGGCTGTCTCATCATTGTCATTTTCTTCAATGAAATTATTAATTGTTTCTATGATTTGTTCTCTAAATGATTTTGGAGAATCATATTATTTAATTTACAATTAAATTCCTGATGAATTATTGAGGGACAAGGCATTCATAGGTTATGATTAAAATATATTTGACCTGTTGGTATTAGTTTAAAACTAAGGAAGATAAACATTTGAACCATAGTTTCTGCCTTATAAGAGAAGTTTTCTTTACTTGTTCTGCTGTGATTTCCCTGGTATAACTGAATCTATTGCATAAATATTACCTCAAACCCCCCTTTAGGTTGGTTTATCCTAACACAGACTTTCTTTGTTTTTCTGTCCTAGCTCTTGATCATAAAGATTGTAAATTGCCCAGTGGTGAGGCTGGAATTATCTGGGACAGTATTTGTTTTGCATTCCTTTTGCTACAAAGAAGAGTTTTCATGAGTTATTATTTCCTCCATGTGGTTGCTGACATAAAAGCTTCACAAATCCTGGCATCAAGGTAAAGGTCTATATAAAAGCTAATTCTATTAGAGCTATATCATCTTCTTAGAAATAATAACTGAATCCTTTGGCATTGATGAGACCATCATTTAACAAGCATTCATTAAACACATGTCAGGGATCAAGAGAGAAGAGGGAAAAGACAGAGGTTAAGCAGACACCCACAATTGGTATGTGGGAAGAGGATAACAATCAAGAAAAGAATACTGAAAAAAAGAAGTCAGCTGAATCCTTAAAGCCAAGGGAGAAAGGGTTTTCCCAGAGGAGAGTGCTTGACAGTATTAGAAGCTACAGAGACAGCAAAAAGATTGAGGATGAGGAAAAGACCATTGTATTAAATCATTGAAATAATTTTGGGAAGCTTGGAAAGGACAGTTTCAGTCAAGTGATTGGTTCAGGAGTTAGACTGCAAGGGAATAAAAAGAGAGAGTTAGGTGAAATTGTGGCAATGAATATAGAAAGCCTTTTCTTGGAATTTTGCTATGGAAAGGAGACCAGATATTGAACAATAGCTTGAGAATGCCAAGGTCACGTGAATATATTTTGGTGATGGAGGAGACATACATATAGTAAGAGACTAGTGAAGGGGTGAATGGATAAAAAGATATTGAAGATTAAAGAATGGGATAGAATAATGGAGGGCTCAAACTCCCAGGTAAGATGGAAAGGGATGTGATCAAGAGCCACCACTTACAAGTAGGCTTATCTTTTCACTAGAAATTGGAACCAAGGATATGGAAATAAATAGGGAAGCACATGACATGTGAATTATAAAAGAGGTAACTTTTGATTAATACTAAGTATAGTACTTATTATTATATAATACTATTTAATACATTATACTTCCTACTTGTACTCTTACTAGTTTTCTTTTTTTCCTACATTACTATTTTTGTCTTTTTTCCTTTCTCTACTTTTTTTTTCTTTTTGCTGCTACTATTGGTATTCCTTGTTGCTCAGATCCTTTCCATTCCTCATCTCAATAATTTTTCTCTCTCAACAAGAAGGGGTTGGGATTAAGAAGACAGAAATAGAAAAACCAAAGAGACCCAATTAGGATGCATGGTTCAGGGGTCATTTCTTTGAATACTTTACATTATACACACAGTATACACAAAGTGAATACCTCACTGCTCATTTTACCAGGAGGAGATATTTCCGGTTTTGTCTTACCTACCACCCCTTCCTTCAGGGCTTTGTTTTAAGCATAAGATCACTGATTTAGTGTTGTAAAAGAACCTTAGAGGTCATCAAGTTCAACTCCCTCAATGGGCATGAAGGCAGGAAAAACTGAGTTCAAATCTGATCTCAGACACTAGCTGTGGTTACCTTGGGTGAGTCATTGAACCTCTAGATGCCCCAATTTTGCCAACTGCAAAGTGGAGATGATAATTGTACCTACTTCACAAGGTTGCTATGAGGATCAAATGAGATAATATGTGTAAAGTGCTTGGCACAGTGTCTATAATATAGTATGAACTAAATAAATGTTCTTTGAAGTTGTAAGCAGACTACTGACAATAGGTTGTGCCCCATTTAGTCACACAATCAAAAAAATTTATAACATGTTTACTATTTGCTAAGCACTGGGGATAAAAATAAATCTACATATAAATACATACTGTCTTCTCTCAACCCAGTAGAACATTTTTAGTAAATTGTTAGAAAACATATAGAATTTGCCAAGAAACTCTAAGGCTTCATTTTTAGACTCATTTCCCCTCTATCCTTAATGTCTTCTAATTCTTGATTTTTCTTTTTGTGAATTCCAATCAGTTTCTAATTTATTTGTTTTGCTTCTGAATTCTCATGCAGAGGTGCTGAACTTTTCCAAGCTACAATTGTAAAGGCTGTAAAAGCAAGAATGGAGGAAGAGAAAAAATCAATGGACCAGCTCAAGAGACAGTATGGATGCTTTGTTTCGCTTTTCTTTTCTTTTGTTTCCCCTTATTTTCTAGTTCTGAAGATGTGGGAGCAAACCAGGTAAAGAAAAGGGAGGTCAGGCTGCCCCCAGAGTAACTAGAGCTCAAACTCTAAATATCCCAGTCAAATGAACTTTGACACTTTCCATGAAACTTTCCAGGGAATTAGAAGTTCCATGATTGTTGTCAAGGCATAGCTAATCCTATACTGCTCCTAATCTGGTGGTGAAGAGAACTGAAAAGGCAGAATGATCTGAAAATATAAGAACTGGAAAAGGTACTACAAATCATATGGTACAAACCTCTTCACTTTAAAGCCAAGCATTCAGATCCTTAGAAAGGCTAGGTGACTCATGTAAGGTCACTATAGGATAAGATAAGAGATTAACTGACTACTCAGTGGGGTTGTGAATTTTGTGTTCTGAAGAACCCCCTTTTATGTCTTTTATGGGGAGACTTTTTAGAAGTATAATTATTAAGAAATTATATGATTTGATATTAAAAGTCTAAAGCCTGGATGGCAAAAAAAGATTCTTCTTCATAAATTTTTCCAGTCAGACATTTAAGGATCACCAGGAAAATGTTCAAGGATCAACTGGACTAGTTCTTAAATAAGACCTTTCTAATAAAGGGCTTTTTCTACTCTCACTTTATCTCCTAGGCAAAAAGTATTTCCCCCAATCAAACTTTTTTTTAACATAACATGACAGATCATTCCATAAAAAACAACTGTTTTGAGCCTAGGTCCAACAAAATGATAAAGCACTATAATATAAAGGGGAAATCATTAGAGTTATTATTATTTGCTGCTGCTGTTACCATTACTTCTTTATAGCTGATTTTCATGTTTCAAATTAGGACCAAATTATTTCAAAGCATGCCATTGATCTTACAAATGAACGATGTTGACATCACTCCTCTAAGTTAGGAAAAAAAAACAACATATCACGCCTTTTCATTTGTCATTGAGATTCTCCATACCAGTTTCTCAACCTGTTTTCAGAATCTGGAGGCTGATTAACATTTATGGTTTTTAATTCCACTATGCCCCTACATTGATGAACAAGTGCTGATGTGCACTGGTAGTGTTCTCATGGAAAGTTCTCTCTACCAATGAAATCGCAAGTCAAGGCTCTTCAAAACTGATATGATGTAAGGGGAAGCTAGGTAGTTCGGTGGATTGCAAATCAGGCCCACAGATGGGAAGTCATGGGTTCAAATCTGACCTCAGACATTTCCTTAGCTGGATGACCCTGGGTAAGTTACTTAATCCCCATTGCCTAGTCCATACCATTCTTCTGCCTTGGAACCAATACACAGTATTGATTCCAAGACTGAAGGTAAGGGCTTAAAAAAAACTGATAGGAAATAATAATGATCTCATATGTAAAGTGTTTTGAAAAATTAAAGCATAATATAAATATCATGTATTATTTTATTTTTATCTAATTTATTTTAATAGACTTCATGTCAGATAAATTTCAGATAGAAATGATCCTTTATTGTTTTCTCCATTTCATTGATGAAGAGACACTGATTGACTTAATTCCAGCCTTTTATCTATCCACTATGCCACACCACAATAATTTGGACATAACTGGGGATGAAGTGTTTAGTTTGAGACATTATTAGTATTACTTTACTGTTACATATTAGCATCATCATCATTTAGAACTCCTATAAGTAGGCAATTAATTTCAAAGGTTCCTTAAGTCAACCAAGTGGCTCAGTGCATAGGTGCCAGGTCTGTAGTCTGGAGTATTCATTTTCCTAAGTTCAAATTCAGCCTCACTATGTGACCCTGACCACATCACTTAACCTTATTTGCCTCAGTTTCTCCATCTGTAAAATGCTGGAGAAGAAAGTGGCAAACCACTCCAGTATCTTTGCCAAGAAAGCCCCACATGAGCTCACAAAGAGTAGGACATAACAGAAACAACTGAACAAGAGGGTTCCTTCTGACTTGACTGAAACACCCATAGTATTGAAAAGCTCATTGGTGACTTTTACTGTATTCAGAAACATCACTATCTAAATCAAAGACAATAAACTTATGGAAATCTAAGGATTATATCGTGACTAATATTTCCTTTTATTAGAATGGACCGCATCAAAGCTCGGCAACAGAAATACAAAAAGGGGAAAGAGAGAATGCTGAGTTTGACCCAAGAGTCAGGTGAAGGACAAAGTCTTCAAAGAGTCTCTGAAGAGGATGACGAAAGTATGTTGAACAATTTTCTTGACATTCAGTTACTTTGAAGTTGAATCACATACACTTATAGAAGTTAGTTAAATTAAAAAAAAGGTTTCTCTCAGTCCTAACATTGACAATATGCTTATTTCAGTGCAAGTTTTAGCCTTTTATATGAATTGGAAAAGTCATGATGTTTTATAGGTGTTCTATGAAGTTCATTCTATAAAGCTTTAACAAAGTACTAACTTTAAACTATTCATTAGATCCTCTAGGTCAGACCAAAATCTAGCTGCTTCTTGACTCAAGAGTCAGTATGCTTTGAGGAAGACATACAACATTTTAGCTTAATTAGAACTTTAGGAGGAAAAGGAATTAAATCACAGAGAACTCATTGCTTTTGAAGAGAAGTAATAATATAGTCTTTTTTTGGAGTTTCCTCTGGTTGCTGCAAACTCTCTAAAATAAAAGGAAAATGTACATGCCTTGCATAGTCACCACATGCCAGAATCAAAACTGTGAATTTCTGGTGTTTTCAGTATTAATCTTGAAAAAATCTATCATTGTAGCTAACTTGATTACAGTTTAAAAAGTAATTTTGTAGAACTTTTCTTTTGGCATGCTTTTCAACTGGGGAGGGATTGAAGTGAAAAAAAATTTTAGCATTTGTTATCTAGATTATAGTTTCCATTAATCACCAATAAATTCGTATTTTCTAACCATATACTACCAATATCTATTGTAAGTAAGCTGCCTAGCTTTTAGAACAGAGGATATTTTAACAAATTGGCATGCCTTTATCTCTTTAAATCTTATTTATTTTGTTTTAGTTATATTGAAGATTCGTTGGTATATAACATACAGTAAAATTATGATCCCTTCATTTTACTTCTTTTTAAATGTACTAGCTTGCAAAGGAATGGTTGAAAATCTAGAACATTTTAAAACAAATACTAGCCAATTCCTTGTAGGACTCAGCTGTATTCCCTGATACTTGAACACTTTTCAGTCTGTTAAATTTCCTTTTCCTGACCTTTTAATATGCTTTTAAAGTTTAGCTAGATTTGACAATAATGAGTTGTTAAATCATGGTGTTCAAAGCTTGTTTTCTCATTTTGTAAGAATTAATGTCTGGACATATTTTATTTTAGGAGAAGCAGACAAACAGAAAGCCAAGGGCAAAAAAAAGCAGTGGTGGCGGCCTTGGGTTGATCATGCTTCCAGTAGGTTTTCTCGATCCTCTTACAATTTCACCGATTTTAACCCTTATATCCTTGACCAGAATTCGGGCATTCCCATGACCTGTTTGTTCCATGCATGGTTTAATCATTGTGACTTGATAGGAGGTCTGGGTGTAGAAACTTGCAATTGTAAAAGCATTTATGTACAGGAAACTTAGATAGGTACGGGATACACCATGGTCATGTACAGTACCTACTAGAGAGAGCTAAAGCTAAACAAACCAATCCTTGAACACAATTATGGATTATTAAGAGAAGGAAAAATGTCTCTTATCCAATTCTGAGATCCATTGTATGACAAAGCTCATTTCATTATATACCTGTGACAGCTAAATTTGGAAATGAACTTATGTCAAAAATGATCTCTGACATCAAGCAGATATTTTCAAATATTTCATGACCCTTTTTATAAGACACTAATATGTTATAACAATGAGTATCTTCCTCACTAATCAAACCCAGAGCTTTGATTTTATTGGTATTTGAGATTTTATAGCAAATATCTAAGTGTGAAAGTAGAAGAGGAATGCAATGTGTTTTACTTCTTCCCATTTTCTTCTCTCCATTCTCAAGCCTCAAAAAGTCCAAATTCCATTCTGGGCATTTATGATGTCCTCTTAATAGTTTATTGCTCCATTTTGATACCCTGGAACCAGGAATCAGACTGAAAAGCAGAATTCGAAAGTCACACAGAATGTAAAAAACATCACCATCATAAATATGACATTAAAAAGAAATTCATCTATTGAATACATTGTTTTCAACTGATGCTATTTACCATTTGAATGCATCACAAAAATGGAATAATACAACCATTTCTATCTAGGATTTATTCAATCCATCAGGATGATGAGTTTCTCCAAATAACTATGTGACTTGGCTGTGCTGCCAGGACTGAAACTGACTGGAATAAAAAGCTGAAATGATCTGATTTAGCAGGACCCATTTCTAAAGCTGCATCACTATGCAGAAAGGACAGAAAGGACTTGGTTACTCAGCTTGTATAAGATTGACAAACCCTGCCAAACTGGGCTTAAGTTTAATTGAATTGAATAAGAATGCCAAAATCTGGAGTCCATCTGTCTCTCATTTGGCATATACAATTATCCTTAGCCTCTCTTACCTATGACATAATTTCCTAGAACCAACCAGGTATATTTTCTGGTACATTTTCAACAAATTAAGCCACATTTCAGAGCATCATGTTGGCCAAGTTTACAAAGCTTTAATTTCAACATTCTTTAAGAAAATCTAATGCTTTTTGACAAATTCATTCAATCCTCTGGACAAAGTAAAGTTGCAATCCCTATGCAGTCCCCATCTATTGTACATTCTGTGTGATCATGTTATTTCTTCACTGAAACATATTTATGTCAATCCCTTAAGGTACACTGTATGTCCATTCCTATCAAGTCACAAGTAAACTGTGCCTATCTTTCTGTTTCTAAAGGGCATATTGCTACTTTAGAGAGACTTATCCTTTTTCAAAAAGATTTCTCTTGTCAATCATACTATCTTGTCTCCTGAGGTAAAGTTTCATGCCATTTTAATGTGGTACTGTTGCTTTTTTTTATTTAAAAATGGTGTTTTGGAAGGAATTGGATAAGGTCTTTGTTAATCATCATACTAGTTGTTAGTAAAATAAAGAATTTCCAGTATAAAGGTTATTATTGACTTTGGGTTTTCTGATTCATTTCACCCTCATTATATCATGTTCTTGGACACTAGTCTCAAACCAAATGTGCATCGTTACAATACCTTATGGTGCAATAATGCAGAAAATTGTGTGATTCATAGTTTGGAACCAGATGCAAACTGTAATTTTAAAAGCTCTCTGCCAAGTATTTTTCCTCTTAGTGTCTGCCAAAATACATCAGTAGCATCTTTCTGAGAAAAAGACAAAGGACTAGCATGAGATAGGTGTTGGGACTGTCCTCTTTGGAACGTGCATTTTTGAGATCCACTGTCATGATATATTTGGTTATTGGACTTACCAGCACAATTTTATAGGTATTCAGCATGCATGCTTCTGATATAGCAATGTAGAACTGTGAGATTTAGTAATACAAATCAGGAGAATACTATTATCCTATTAATAACATAATAAATAGAAATTTATAGAAAATAAAAAATAGAAATTATTGAAGCTCTTAATCCAGGCCTTTGGGTTGCTCAGATGTTCCCAGTTCCATATCTATGTATACACATAAGGTTGCATTATTGTTGTTCAATCATACCTTTCCTTTTAGTATTTCATATCTCCATATCATTTATATCCTTCATATGGCATTTACCAGTAAACTCTGCCTGGCGTTGTTAAATTCTTGAATTTTTAAATAGAATTTTTAAGTGCCAAGTTTGTGGAGATGTGAATAGTAGGGCTGTAAGGGACTCATTCAGGTAATCTTATAACCTCTGTAGCCATGACAGAAGCACCCTACATACATTAGAGGGAGGATCTATCTGAAATGTGAAGCTAGAAATCTCATATATTAATAGAAATCGAGACATAAAAGGGACCTTAAAGATACTTTAATCAAAACTCCATTATTTTATGTAACATGAAATATGTATGTATATATAAATGCATATAAATATATATTAATAGTATTTTTGTTCTTAAAAATAAATATCACCAAAGAAATAAGTGACTTTTATATTTCAATTGGTTTTTAGTCTAGTGGCAATTTTGGAAGACTGTATAAGACTGATTTTTATTGTTGGGTGGTGAGAGAAGTTTGTGATAATGCTACATGTAATTCACAAAAATCAATGAAATTTATAAAAATCATCTCTGATAAAATGTTCCCCTGCTGAGTGTAATGCAAACAACTTTCTTCTAAAATATATCAAAATTCCCTGATCATTTATGCAACGGATTTCAAAAGACATTTTAGGAGGTATGATTGAATAAAAATTTAAGCTGTTGTTTATTTCACAGCCTATAATGAGGGTAAAATGTTGACTTGCATATTACTCTGAATTTTTCCCAACTTTACATATGACATATACCCTATGTAACTCTTCTTGTGAATCTCTAAGTTTACACGAAGGCATAATTTTAAAGGTCTTCCCCACTGTCAAACGTAATGCTGTGACTTTGGTTTATTCTCGCTTATTATTGTCTTCTGTTTGGTTTTGTTTATTTCCCTTTTCTGGCCTGGGCCTGTTGCCCTGGGCCTGTTACCTTACTCAAAACTAAAAATAAATGCTTCTGTTCAAGGATATAAGGCCCAGTTCATTCACTCTGCATCTTCATGAATGGAGGCTTCAGATTCTATCTGAAACCATGGGCAAAATTATTTTTATTTATGACCTTGTTTAGTGATGTTTAAACAATTCATTTTAAACAAGCCAAGGTTTTCCATTACCTCATCTTTGTAAGTCTAAAAAATGAATTAACAAATGATATCACATTGCGTAACATGAAAGACACCCCAGCACTTGAAAGCCTAAATAAAGACCAAAAACCATAGGATATTTTGTGTATAATGATGGTACAGTTTGTGTAACATCAGAAAGTTCTATGCTGGGCTTCGTCTCTCTGATCAGATGAAACAAGAACATATTCCTCTTAAAATGGAAAAAAAATGAAATTGATCAATTTCCTCTAAAATATTTGGATTGACCTTGCAACTTTCTCTGCGACAAACTCCTAACACAGACTGTGTTTACATGCAAGAGTAAAGAATAGACTATAGCAGGGCAAACACCTTCCTTGCTCTTTTTGCAATAGATCATAGCGATCACTGTGGATCTCTGCATGATAAGACAGAGTTCTAAGATTCTACACCCCCTCCAAAGAATATAAGTGGCGAGCCATGCAGATCCCGCTTGCCATGCTACAGTCTCTTCAACTGGCTGCGTGTAGAAACAGGCATTGTGTTTCATTTTTCTCCTGAACTGCCCATTTCCTCCTCATGGCAATGTGGGTTAAAAACAACCAACCTCTAATCCTCCATTGTTGCCAACTTGTCATGTCCAATGTGTTCCATGTGCAGAAGCCAGGTCTACACAGCAAGAGGTGAAGTGGAAGGTTTCAAATGCCATTTGAGCTCTCAATTATCTGAATTATCTCTGAATTATCGGCTCTCTGTCCATCCAATATTTGTGAGATAATTGCAAATCCTCCACTTCACTTTGGCCTTATCTATACGACCAAAATAACAAAATCGTGCCACATCGATGAGTTATTTTGATCATCATAATGATCGAATTGGATTGCTGCACAGTTGATCTGATTGATTGGTGCAGTCTAGGAAGAAGGTTGAAAATACCAGATTGACTATGCTTTGGCCAATTCGGTTCAGTGGTATAGACAAGGCCTTTGTGCTTTAACCTAGTCATAGTGGCACTAAGTAAAATTAGCCTGATAGTGAGTTCTGTTCACTTGTTTTTTCTTCCTCTATCCTACTGACTCCTTTGTTGACTGTATGTTGGTATATCTTTGTGTGTCATTCAGAAAAGAGCCTCAAATGTTCCTTATGTTTTTCAAGAAATAAGTAAAGATTTTGTTTTGCTTAGTGGTCAGGAGTGGAGATTATTATTTGTTTGAGACGGATAGTGAAGAGGAAGAAGAGGAGGAGGAAAAAAAAGAAGAAGAACCACCAAGAAAGTCAGCATTCCAGGTAAATGTGGGCTGCAGTAAATAAACAGTATATATTATTAAAATAATATAATAAACAATAATAAAATTTAAAATTAAAAGATAAATAAATTATATATGTATATATATAGATATATACACACACACAGAGGGAGAGAGGGAGAGAGAAACCATATGGTTTCTAAGTTGAAAGAGCTGTTTTAATTGACCAAGCTTGATTGTAGCTTTTCTAGTCCTGACCATGTTTATGATAGTGCCTAGAAATACATAATCTGTGTCTGGAATTGTTTGTTATACATGAAAGTTAGTCTGCTTAATGGTAATGCTCTTTCTTTTAGTAGTGTTAGAATTGCTTAGATGCAGGAATATTGTAGGGAACCAGTTTTAATTTACTTGCTTCAGAAGATTTTCATTGGTTGTTATATTTCTGTGAATGCACTTGTTGATAAAGGCATGTACGATAGATATCTCTTTGGGATTTCTTTAGACAACTTGAAGTCCTGTTCTGATACTTGCAAGAATTGATCATGATGACCAACAAGTCCATAACCATGTGGACATCAAGCAAAGGATCACTTTAAACTTGTCATTTTCAAAATGTTTATTTTTCGATGTATTAACTGAAGCTACTAATGATCACCAATGAAAACAGTTGAGGATATCTTTATTATTCTGCTATGTTACATTTTCCTTTTTAAAGTTTGTTGATGAGGCTGCTAGATTTTATAAGTATAATCATAAGAATTTAATATAGCTTATTTTGTGAGTTAGGAACACCATTTTGACATGCCACTTTTAATAACCTTTGTCATTTTACTGGCCCTGCAGTGGGTCATATAATGTGTGATTGGAGAAGTATGCCTACATAAAGGGTACTGTAAATCTGATGACTACACCGTTATAGGCACCTAGGCTCTTTACCTATCTTCATAAAAAAGAAAGTCAAAGAGCTGCATTCTAAGTAGTCATGTGTATGCTTCTTTTAGCTTCCAATGTCTTACCAAAAAAAAAACCCATATTGTCTCTTTGTGCATGCATGGATAGCTGTTGCTCTAAATACTAATGATTTATTTTTGTTTATTTTTATTCTAACATGATTTCTAACCATTACCTTTCATATAGCTATGGAGAAAAATAAATGGATCACCTTGACTATTTTTCATGGATTATAGGCATAACATAGAGCATTACTTTTTATTCCTAACTTTTTATAAATTGAACACATGCCTGCTGACATGGGTTCTTATCCAACCTTTCATCACTTTTCCCCAAAGTTAACATAATATGAAAGATAAAATAATTTGGGAGTTTTGTATTAGAGTACTGATTTTGGTTTTTTTTTCCTACTAATTATTTTTGCTTTGTCCTTCTTTGTAGAGAGCTATTGGGAAGTTTGCATCAGCCATTTTAGCCTTGCCAAAGTCTGTCATTAAACTTCCTAAAACTATTCTTCAGTATTTAATCAGAGCTGCAAAGGTATTTTGATGTTTCCCTGACATGTAGTAATGCCCTCCTCTCTTTAGCAATTTAGTCAAACATATCCCATTGCCCTGTATCTGCATTTTCCCTTCTCTATAAGCAATGAACTTTCATTAACATTGAAAATTATTTGGCGCACTAACTTTCCTTAAATGAGCTCTCTCAAGTGATTTATGTATCATCCACCTTTCTTGTTTTCATGCCAAAACTGTAGACCATCTAAAAAATAGAAAGAGAAAAAGCAGATACTGGTATCTTTCTAGCCTTTTGATAATACTGCATAAGCCACATCTGGCTTTTAGAAGGGCCACATCTGGCTGCATGCATCAGTTACAAGGCATAGAAAGTATGATCATCTTTCTCAGAAGCTGGTAAAACTCTAGACTGTGCTATTAAAGGACAAATTTTGCCTCGATCTTCTTTTCTAGCTCAGTAATCTCTTGATCTCTGTATTCATGAGTCAGGTTTCATTTTCCCTTTACTTTCCCTGAACTCATCATGACTTCTCTAAAAGACTATAGACTTCATGTGGTACTTCCAATCCCCCATTCATTAGGTTTAGTGAGACTGCTTTTCAGTGAGCATTAATAACTGATTGGTACATCCTGAGCACAAATGTAAGCTAGATCACCTGTCTGGCCCATTGTAAATACCCATTCTTCTGTAATTCCCTTTGACTTCCCTTTGAGAACAGAGTCTGGTGATATAAGACTTTACTTCTAGGAGTTCCGTATCTCTAGGATTGAGATCTGATTTGAATGTAATAATCTCTTACAGTTGTGATATGATGCTGATTTGGGGACTTTAATATTTAAAGTAGTTACTTTGGTAGAATTTTTGTTGTTGTTTTTCCCCTCACTTTATTTTATTAATCTCTTATACCAATAATAAAATGGGTAAAAAGCAACCAATCAGCAACTATTAAGTGCCTGCTTCATGCCAAGCACTATGCAAAGTGCTAGTAAACAAATACAATGAATGAAAGGATCCCTACTCACAAAAAGCATGAATTCTAACAAGTCATCTTTCACTTCATCTTATTTCTTAGTATCTTCTTACCTATTTAAAGCCTCCATTTTTCTTAAATTGAAGACCCCAGGTTGTACACATGGAAATTTAGTTCCCTACTTTACTAATTCCTAGGTCTAAAGGGATGTGAACTAATTTACTTAAATTGAAAGAAATTTATACCTATCTATCCATATTTCCTTACTGAAACCTTGCCCTTTAAACCAAAGTTTAACTTTTCATTAAAAAGAAAAGTTTTAGAAAAGAATATCTTTTTGTCTCTTAGGTTTTTCATTTGAAATGAAAACAAGGATTATACTCATTCCCTGGCCCCAAGACTCAAATTTCTACAACTGAAAAAATAATACAAGAAACATTTCTCCTTAATAAAATGAGTCCCCACATTTATATTCCTGAAGTAGCTAGGCTCTCTCTCTACACCTGAATCCACAATTTAAAATGTTTCCCTATGCTATAATTAATTAAAACAATGATAGCTATCATTTATATAATTTTAAGATTTGCTAAGCATTTTATGTAGCTTATCTAATTTGATCCTTAAAAGAAAATTGTTTGATTCATTAAGCACTTCGAAAATAATAGATCTAAAAAAGCAACCACGAACCAAACTTTATTTTTTTTTCTTCTGTAATCCAGCTTCCCTGAGACCCAGGTGTATCCATGGGTGCATGAGGGCATGCTTACTTGGCTTATGATAGGTTGATGTCTATGGGGACTGGGTCTTCCTTCTGCATGAGTGTGTGGCATCACTAGATACCTCTCAAGATCTGCTGAGTCTTGGTATCATCCATATTATGATGTTAGTTGTAACTATTTTCAGCCCTTAAATGAAAATCATTAAAAGCAAACAAAAGCACTGACTTTTGTTTCAGACTGTCTTGAAATAACTTATTAACCTTTTTAGCTCCTAGTTCACACCAGCTTGGTGATATTTGTCAAAAAGTTGTTATATATGCTTGTGTATGCTTACATATATATGTAAGCATTTGTATATATACATTTATATATATTTGTATATATACAAATACATATATATTTGCATATATGTCAGTACAAAAACATTCATAATTATATATAACATTATTTTACTCTAACAAAGACATCTCTCAAATTGTTGTAATTTAATTGTAATGTAAATTAATTGATTTATATTGAACCAATGTTTCCAAAGTAAATGGAAGTATTGGCGATACTTCATTTATATGAGGTTTGTTGTCTTTTTTATGGAGAAATAAATGACAGAAGAGCAATCACTAGTCAGCTTGTAGCATTTTGTCTCATTGCAAAATAGATGGGGCAGAAATAATCTTATAACAAATGGGCACCTTGGTGATGGTCAAGGCGCATGGGAGAGTGGTGGCATGTACCCTATGTTCACTGCATGCATTTCTGTGGGTTCTTATGAAACTTATTCTTCCTTCAGCTGTTTTCATATTTGGTTTTAAGCTGATGAAAATGGTACAGGCAAACTTAGAAGGCCTGATGGAGGAAGGGCTACTGAGTTGTGTTTGGGATTGGAAACGTGCTCATGTCTGCCAATGCAAGTAAATGTGTCCCTGTTGGTATTCCTAGGGATGGAACTGTTTACTTTAACCTTATTAAAAATCTGTAAAAAGAATGACATTGTTCCCTCTAGTTTGTATATCAGGCCTGGATTACTGATCCTAAAACAGCTCTCCGACAGAGAAGAAAGGAGAAAAAAAGGTCTGCAAGAGAAGAGCAAAAACGGAGGAGGAAAGGATCTGGGGAGGGTGTGTATGACTCTATATTCCCCATAGAAATTAATGGTCCTGCTTCTGCCATTGTAAAACATGAAGATTTATCTGAAGACATTAAGGTTAAGAGAAATGAAAGTTTAACGTCCTACTCCAGGCTCAAAGCTCCTTCGTTGTGCACTTAGGAGGAACTTAAAAGGAATCAGTTAGTAACTGGTTTGAACTCAAAATCAACTCTTCCTATTATTTCCTCTATTGTTCTTCCTAGTATCTCTCCCAAGGCTTGATACAATATGATCCTTGATCATATTCTCTAGTGTCATTATCAGATTTATTAGACTCAGCTTTGAATGCCTCCATATTAAGTGCTATGTGAAAGTAAAGATCAGAAATAGCTCCTATTCTCTAGAAACTCATGCTCATGAGTGTAAAAAATAGCACAGACAGAATTTAATGGAGTTTCTTCCCTAATGTATGGGTTATGAGCAGATATTTACAAAAAGGAAATTATACCCTGATAACAATAATGATTAAAATTCTAAGAAATTATAATAAGAGGCAAAGGAAATGAATTATGTCAAAGAATATCCATTTTTCAAATATAGTCTTAAAATAATTTAATAGAAGAGAAAAAAAGGCAGTTTATGAAAACAATCAAAAACAATCCGTTCTTTCCTTCCATAAGCATTTATTTAGTACCTTGTACAAGGCATTATGCTAAGGACTGTGTGAAATACAAAAGGAATTAGACACAACATCTTTAACTTCAAAGTGTGAATGATTATTTTAGGGTGATGGAATCAAGGAGAATTTGAACCCTGAAGGGTTTTTGAGATTTCTTGGAATTATTGACTCATAGTATCACCTCAATTTAATGTTGAAATCAGCTTTAATGTAGATGAAAAGGATTTTGTCTAATTTAAAATATTAACTCCTCTTTATGTAATATCAATTTGGCAGGGCCTGTGGAATGGGAAGACCGAGAAGATGAGCCAATAAAAAAGAAATCTGATGGACCAGGTAATTCAATGAAGCCAAAAATAACTCTTAAATACAGGCCAGGGGGATGCATCTTCCACCATCACTATTGGTCAGGTTATATGATGACGTATAAAATTTTTATTGAATCTTGCCTCTAGAATAATTACTAACAGTCGTCCCTTGGATGGCCATACTATAAATTATTATAAATTCCTAGAAGTAGAACTTAACTTGGCCATTATATTACTGGACCAAAAATATGGTTGCAGATGGCTCAGTTTTCTGAGGTTTATCAGAAAATTCCCAAAGGAAGAAGATTCTGAAGGAGCTGCATCATGATGCAAATCCTAATTATATGACCAATTTTTAAAAAAAGGAATAAAGAAAAAGGGAGGAGTAGGCCAGTAGATGAGTGTGAAATAGAACTACTTCCCACTGTAGGAAAAGAACATCACTGTTCATGTGAAATAACTACACATAACTATTAAATTGTTATTGTCTATATTTTCACAATTATAAAAAAAACAACAAAAATAGTTTGGAGCAATCTACAAGTTTCCATTTCTTTTCTTAGATGAGATATACACAAACTCTGAAATGTGAGTGATATCTTCTGGCTCTAGATGAAACTATCTGCTCTCCAAAAAAAAAAAAAGTATTATTGTGTTGTTTGGCACCAGGCTTCATTGGGACTCTATTATAGATGGATTATACTATACAATGACAATGATAAACTTCTAAATTATATTCTTTGGATGCTTTTAGAAATAAGAGTGTAAAATCCATCACAATATATTACTTTATGAAACAATATTGAATGTACTACCAGTCATAACATGTCTCATAAAATGTAGCTTCAACACTTTAATGAATTTCTAGTCTCATCAATTTTGGGATTTCTTCCACTCCTCATCATCTAATGTGATCCTCATTCATATTTATTCTGGTTCAGGCCCAGCTCAAGCTACTCCAATAAATCAGGCTTAGGGTTAAAATGAAGAAACATAAAATGCAAAAGAACAATAAAAAACAACAATAACAAAGAAATACAGATTTTCCTAAAAACAAAAAATAAGATGGATCCAATCCCAAAGGTTGAAAGAGACTAATTCTGATAGAAGGATATTCTAGTCTGCATTAGCAACTGGCCATGCCCAATCAATCAGAAAGATGTTTCCAAAGAGCAACAGGACATCTAAAACCTCCTTCATCAGTTCTTAGTCTAATGAGGACAAAGACCAGGTCTTAGTCTTTTTATGCCATAGGTGCCAAAAAAAGACAAATTAGTGATGATCCTAAGATTTAGCTCCCTTCCCCCTTAGAGGGAAACAAAACCCAGCTCATAGTTATAAAAAAGCTTCTGCTCCTACCTCAGGAACATAATTTCCTCTGGGACCCTTTGATCATAGAGCAAGAGCTAGAAGGAACCTCAGAAGCCCTAAAGTCCCACTCCCTCATTTTACAAATGAGGAAAATGGTAGTTACAGAGTGACTTGTCCAAAGTCACAAAGATAAGTGCCAGAGGCAAGATTTGAACCTCAGTCCTATCATTCCAGATCCAATACTCTTTCTCTTATAGTAGAGGCTTCCTCTGAGTCTGCTCCTACTTTTTGACAACTTATGGGGTGCTCAGGGAGAGGTAGTATCTCTGGTATGGAGGGCTTGTCGTGCCCTCCGAGGGCAGCTCTCCAGCCTCTGACCCCCACCTGACACCCAGCTCTCACTTGTGGCTCCCAGTAGCTGCTAGCATGCGGCAGCGGCCACACCCCGGGCAACGGCTTCGACAGGCCGGCTAAACCTTGTGAGGGCAGCCATCAGGTCATCGTGGACCCCTGGTGAATCAGGGCTTTGCTCACCCAGCATGTGAAGACTGCTTCGGTGGAACAGACTGAAGAAACCAACAAGAAGGTTCAATGGCTGAGAGGGCAACGCAGCAAAGCACTGTGGAGTGCTCAGGGCGTGTTGGAGCACAAAGGACAACACGGCCATCCAATGCAGCTGAGGAAGTCTCCAGATGTAACGATTTTTCGTGCCAATGGACCCAGGATTCCAATGCTGAGAGAGTGGGACTGTCTCTGTGCATTGACTTTTCCACTTAAATCTCTTTCACGCACAAGTATCTTTGTGCACACTCATCTATCCTAACCCCGTCCACCCTCTTCAAGACCTGCGGCGATGGGGGAGTGGCGACACAACAGGTGGAGGTGACCACTGGCAGTTGTAGTCACGATCCTGCACGTAGGCGGCCCACGGACCAGTGGTCACTCGGCTCTGTAGGGCAGCAGAGATGTTCGGCAGCATCCTTGGAGACTGAGCAGCCCTCTCTAGGACAGCACTGCTCACCCTAATCAAGGGAGGGGACTAGAAATGGTGTCCCAAACATTGCCTGCCCTACAAACACCCGGTCAGCACACTGTGGCTGGCGGGTCATCCCCTTTAAGCGGTTGAAATCAAAGAAAAAATACAAAGAAACTCCTTCTAGGAGCATGGAACATCAGAACATTACTTGACAGAGAGAATACCCCAAGACCTGAGAGAAGAACAGCTCTAATCGGTAAAAAACTGGCGCGATATAACATCGACATCGCAGCCTTAAGTGAAACATGCTTACCAGAAGAGGGATCACTCAGTGAACCCACCACTGGATACACCTTCTTCTGGAAAGGTCGAGCCACAAATGAAGACAGAATCCACGGTGTTGGCCTGGCCATCAAGACCAGTTTGTTCAAATAGCTGCCCGACTTGCCTGTGGACATCAGCAAGAGGCTCATGAAGATCCGTTTGCCTCTCAGCAAAGATCGGTATGCCACAATCATCAGCGCATATGCCCCAACACTGACCAGCACAGAGGAGACCATCGAGCAGTTCTACTCTGACCTGAGTGCCGTCCTGCAGTCAGTGCCCACAAATGACAAGCTGATACTACTGGGAAACTTCAACGCCCGCGTTGGCCAGGACCATGAAAGATGGAAAGGAGTGCTTGGCAAACACGGCGTGGGCAAAATGAACAACAACAGCCTACTGCTACTCAGCAAATGCTCAGAGTTCAAACTCACCATCACGAACACTGTGTTCAGAATGGCGAGCAAATATAAAACAACGTGGATGCACCCAAGATCAAAACAGTGGAATCTCATTGACTCATCATTGTATGCCGGCGAGACATCCAGGATGTAAAGATCACCATAGCCATGAGAGGAGCTGAATGCTGGACAGACCACCGATTGGTTAGAGCGACTCTTCAAATGCACATTACGCCTTGCCATCCAAAACGCGCCCAGACAGTTCACACATTTTACAATGTGAGTCGTCTTAGAGATCCATCTTATTTGCAAACATTCCAGTCCTGCCTGGACAACAAGCTGTCTGCCAAGGGACTACTCACTGGAAGCTCTACCGAGAAATGGAACCAGTTCAGAGACGCAGTGAAGGAAACATCAAAGGCAGTCCTAGGCCCGAAATAATGCAACCACCTGGACTGGTTCTATGAGAACAACACTGCTATTGAAGACCTATTGAGCAAGAAGAACAAAGCCTTTATGGAGTGGCAAAATAACCCAAATTCTGCTCCTAAAAAGGACAGATTCAAGTCTCTCCAAGCCACAACGCAGAGTGAGATCAGGAAGATGCAAGAAAAAAGGCAGAAGAAATCCAGCGGTTTGCTGATATGAAAAGCTACAAACAATTTTTCAGTGCCCTCAAGACTGTCTATGGGCCATTAAAACCCACCACCACTCCCTTGCTATCCTCTGACGGTGACACTCTCATAAAAGATAAAAAAGGCATCAGCAACAGGTGGAAAGAACACTTCAGTCAGCTTCTCAACCGACTCTCTTCAGTCGACCAAAGCGCCCTTGACCAGATCCCCCAAAACCGCTCCATTGAACATCTTGACATCCCTCCTTCAATAGAAGAAGTCCAAAAAGCCATTAAACAAATGAGTGCAGGCAAGGAACCCGGTAAAGACGGGATCCCAACTGAGGTGTACAAGGCCTTAAATGGAAAGGCGCTCCAGGCATTCCACATAGTGCTGACCAGCATATGGGAAGAGGAAGACATGCCCCCAGAACTCAGAGATGCCTCCATCGTAGCCCTATACAAGAACAAAGGCTCATAAGCAGCCTGTGACAACTACAGAGACATCTCACTACTCTCCACTGCTGGAAAGATCCTCGCCCGTGTTATACTCAACATACTCCTGTCATCTGTTTCAGAGCAGAACCTGCCTGAATCACAATGTGGCTTCCGACCAGATCGCAGCACTATCGACATGGTCTTCACAGTGAGGCAAATGTAGGAAAAATGCCTTGAGCAGAACCTGAGTCTCTACATTGTCTTCATAGACCTGACAAAGGCATTCGACATAGTGAACAGGGACGCATTGTGGGTGATCCTCAGCAAGCTCGGTTGCCCAGCAAAATTCGTCAAACTGATCTAGCTCTTTCATGTCGACATGACAGGGGAAGTCCTATCTGGTGGAGAGACTTCCTATCTCTTCAACATCTCCAATGGCATGAAACAAGGCTGTGTCCTCGCTCTGGTACTATTCAACCTATTTTTCACCCAAGTATTACAACAAGCTGTGATGGATCTAGACCTGGGCATCTACATCAAATACCGACTGGATGGCTCACTATTCGACCTTTGCCGCCTGACTGCAAAAACAAAGACAACAGAGAGACTCATCCTGGAAGCTCTCTTTGCAGATGACTGTGCTCTCATGGCCCACCAAGAAAATCATCTCCAAACCATTGTGAACAGGTTCTCCACCGCAACAAAACTGTTTGGCCTGACTATCAGCCTCAGCAAAACAGAGGTGCTGTTCCAACCTGCACCAGGGAGGCCAACGAACCAGCCGTGCATTACAATCGACGGCACGCAGCTTTCTAACGTCAACACTTTTAAGTACCTGGGCAGCACCATCGCCAACGACGGGTCCCTAGACCACGAGATTAATGCCAGGATTCAAAAGGCCAGCCAGGCACTTGGGCGGCTGCGCTCCAAAGTCCTCCAACACAGAGGTGTAAACACTGCGATGAAGCTCAAAGTGTATAACGCAGTGGTCCTCAGCTTGCTCCTGTACGGTTGTGAGACATGGACACTGTACCGGAAGCACATGAAGCAGCTGGAGCAATTCCACCAACGCTCTCTCTGGTCAATCATGAGGATCAGATGGCAGGACCAAATCACCAACCAGGAAGTCCTCGACAGAGCCAACTCCACTAGCATCAAAGTCCTGGTCCTCCAAACCCAGCTACGATGGTCTGGACACGTCATCCGCATGGACCCACAGCGAATACCAAGACAGGTATTCTATGGTGAACTGTCAGCTGGACCCAGGAAACAAGGCCGACCAAAGAAAAGATTCAAGGATCAGCTAAAGTCCAACTTGAAGTGGGCTGGCATTACACCAAAGCAACTAGAACTCGCTGCCTCTGTCAGAAGCAGCTGGTGAACCCACATTAACCTGCTGCCGCCACCTTTGAAGATGAGCGACGCCGACGTCTTGCCGCTGCGCGTGAACGCCGACACCAGGCCACAACCGCACCTCCCGTAACAACTGGCGTCCCATGCCCCGTGTGCCACAAACTGTGCGCCTCAGCCTTTGGACTTCAAAGCCACATGAGGGTACACCGTAGATGATAATGCACAAAGACAATAGTCATCCTTGGTCACCGAGAGACTACCACTACTATAGCAATAAGGCTATTCACCAGTTACTATTTACTTTTGCTGTATGACTAGCATACTTCCTTTTCTAATAATAATAACTACCATTTATATAACCTACCATGTGCCAAGCACTGTATTGTATCACCTTTACTCAATATCACCCTGTTGAGTAGTTGCGGTTATTATCCTTATTTTACAGATGAGGAAACTGAGGCAATTTAAAGCTGCCAGGCTCAGGCAGCTAGTAAGTGTCTGAGATTGGTTCAACTCAGGTCTTCTTGTCTCTAGGTTACAGGCTCTATCACTGTACCACCTAGATGTCCCAAAATGAAATATAATTTTAATACTTTACTGGATGTCAATAATGTGGATATTCCCATCAGCTATCAGATCATAAGCTGTCCTTACCTTCTCAACCTGTGATTCTTGCCTTCTAATAAGACCCTGAGAAGGGGTCCCTCTTTGTATGCGATCCAGTTGAAGTCACAGACTATCATTAATATCTCATTTTCATTAAGGGATCAGCCCATCTCATTTTCTGATTATATATTCTCAGATAAAACCTTTTATGTCACCTTTTATATGAAAATTTGTTTGGGTAGGATTCTGCTCAAAGCTACCTTGCATGAATTCATTGCCTTTTGGGTGACCTGTAACTTTAATTCTTCAGAGACTTTAGTATCAGATCCTTACAGCATTGATGTCAAAATAAATAAGTAAATGTAGCTTAGCTTCAAGAAGAAGCTTTGGATAATTAAAATATCACTCGTTTTCACAACTAAAATCTTCCTCCACAAAGACAATTGTCCTCCTATTCACTATCTAGCCTAGTTTATTTATCCAGTACAGATATCTAGTATATCTGTACTGATGGATCAGTTCTGTCTGTGGTCCATGCCTTACCTGAATTTTATCTAGACTTTTCATCTAACCTATGGTATTTTAACTCTAAACAAAGATCTTAAAAGTTAAAATTATCACAGCATTACATCTGTTCTACCACTTCATTTACTATAAAAGGTCTCATGTAAATAAATACCAAATTCCTGTATTATCTCATTTTATTTTCACAATAAACTTGTTAGATATGTTTTACTCTTCCACTCAATTAATATTGAAATATTTCATGTAAAACCTATCACATATTTTAGTGGCAACTCCTAAAATAGTATAAGTATAGTTATAATGATTATAGTTTTTTTGTGCTATCTTGGTAATTCTAAATTCGAAAATCACATTTCCTTGACCTCCTATATTGCTATGACCTCCATCCTCACTCTATCATAGTTAATCACCAATTTGTTCCCAGATTAGAATTCACGGTTTCACCTCTAAGATCTGAAACTTAGAATTCCCCTCTATGACTGTGATCCTTTGCCTTTTCATCTCTTATGCTCTCTTTCTCCTCTTATTTCTGGTTGTTGTTTTTGTTTGTTTGCTTTTTTGTTTTTGCCTTCCTCATGACCTTGATTCCCTTATTTTCTCCCTATTCCCTTAAACCCATCAATCTTTCTCTGGTCTCATTTTCTTTAATACAGACTTATACCCCTGATTAGTCATTTCAGTTATTCCTCCTTTTCTACCCTTAAGCCCCTTGCATCCTTGACCTTGCTTTTCCCATTCCCTTAGATCTAAATTCCAAACCATATCCTTTTCTGTCCCTATTTCCATACCATCACCTGCACTTAAGAACCCACAAAATTCTGTGCTCATACTTTCTAAAAAAATCTTACTGACTAACCTTGACTGGTCTCTTGCTTCTTTATGACATTTTAAAATTTGTCACTCATATCACATTACCAAAATGGCTATTTCTAACCTCTTCTCCCCTCAGTTCCTTTTATTTACCATCTTGTTCTCTCTCTTCAGATCCTAGCCTCCTACTTAAGTGTTAAAGCTAATACTATTCCTCATTTCCCCTCTTCTAATGCACTTAGAATTTGTATTTTCACCCAGTTTGTCTTCTCTCCTGTCCATTTGAGAGAATTATTTCCTTTCTAGCGAAACTTATTGTCTCCACCTATAAGCTTCCACTTCATTCCCTTGCATTCACTCTGATTTTATTTCATAAATTATTCTCCTTCCTTTATTTATCTTCAATTTTTCCCCACTTGTGAATGGTTCTCCTTTACTTAAACAATGCAAAAATCTCCATTATTTAAAAAAAATCTTTCTTTGGCTTAGCTATTCCCCTCATACTTTTATGTATCAATTCAAAGTTAACATGTGCAAAACATAATTCATCTCTTTCCTACCCCTATATGTCCCTTTCCTTAAATTCTCAATTTTATCAGTGTTATTACTCTGTTCCCAGATAGCATGTCCTGAATAATCTTTAATCCCTCCTCTTTATGACTTTCACATATCAAATAAGTTGCCATATCCTGTCCATTCTGCCTCTTCCTTTTTCTTTCCAAGGCAACCAAAATATTTATTGCCTTTATTACATACTTCTGATCATCATTATTATAATAGGGTCATAACTGGTCTTTCTACATCCAGGCTGCCCACTATTTTATCCAATCTTCAAACCATTGCTCAAATAATTTCATTAAGCACCACTCTGGTCTCATTATTTTGCTATTTTAAAACCTTCAGTGTGCCTCATTGCCTGAAAAAAAAGCAACTATAAACATCTGATCAGACTATGCTCAGTTGAATATACCTTTGCATTCTTATGTAATAGGACTCATAGGATCCTTGCCATTGGTTGGTCAGTTAGTTCAGTTGTAACCAACTCTTTATGATGCCATTTGGAGTTTTCTTGGAAGAAATTCTGGAGTGATTTGCCATTTCCTTCTCCAACTCATTTTACAGATGAGGAAACTGATATAAACAGGGTTAAGTGACTTGCCCAGGGCTATAAAGCTAGTAAATGTCTGAGACTGGATTTGAACTCATGTTTTCCTGACTCTAGGTCTGATGCTCTATTCACTATACCACCTGGTGGTCCCCATAAGATCCTGGAAGCTTTCTTAAAGAGCTCAAAGACATTAATGAGATCACTTAGGCCAATCCCTTCGTTTTATACATACAGAAAATGAGACCCAGAATAGAGAAGTTTCTATCTCCTATGCTATAACACTATTAAGCAGCAGAATTAAAGATGCCAAATAACTCCTTCATGTACTCTACATTATATAAAAATTGAACTACTCTCTCTTCCCCATTCTTTCCATGCCCCTTCCTGTCACTGGGTCTATGTTCTTACCATACTGAGAACATGGAATGGATTCCTTTCTTCTCCCTCTACTCTTATATTAACCTCTTCTCTGCAGTTCCCACAATCCCCTTTATATTTGATCATTCTCCACCCTGCCTCAACTCACTAATTAGTTTAAAAGTCTTGAGAGCAGACTTTGCATGTCCCTTATATCTGGTACAGGGTAATTAATAAATATATTATAAATGTTTATTAAAGTACTTAAAACTGTTGCATTTCATCTTCCCAGATAACATCATCAAAAGGATATTCAATATTTTAAAGTTTACCTGGGTTCTGTTTTTGGCATCAGTAGATAGTTTTACAACCTGGCTTAACTCCATTTCACGGGAGCACATTGACATATCTACAGTGCTAAGAATTGAGAGATGCATGCTGACCAGAGAAATTAAAAAGGTAACATTATTGATACCATTCTCTTCTCCCCTTTTCATTCCCATTTTTTTTTCTTTTAAAACTGTTATCTTCCATCTTATAATCAATCTAGTGTATTGGTTCCAAGGCAGAAGAGTGGTAAAAGCTAGTCAATGAGCATTAAATGGTTGGCTCCAAGTCACAGCTAGGAAATGTATGAAGACAGATTTGAACCCACAACCCCCCATCTCTACTCCTGCCTCTCTATCCACTGAGCCACCTACATGCCCCCCATTCCCAAAAGATCAGCACCATCCTATTTCCTTTTAGCATACAAGAAGCTATCTCATACTTAGTAGTCGAGCATAGAGCTGCCATAACTACAAATTGGGGTTTGATGGATTTTCTCATGATTTCAGGGAAAATGCCTGAAATGTATCCTAGCAAAGATGCTATATTTGTGCAGAGAAGCAAGTAATTAAAGCTGAACCTGAGAAGGGTGCATGTGTAAAAGATGTAGAGAAGGTTCTGAGAAGCAACCGGACCAGGAACTAGAGAAATCTGTCATTCTCTGCTTCTCTCTGCTTTTCTTTAGGGCAATGTTCCAACTCGAGAGAGCATCCATATGTACTATCAGAACCATATTATGAATCTTTCTAGAGAATCGGGACTGGACACAATTGATGGAAATCCTGGTGCTGCTTCAGGCTTAAAAACAGCCCGAAGGATGGATAGCTTAGATTCTCATGACAGTATCTCCAGGTATTTCATTTTTTAAGTAATAATTTTTCTTCACGTGTAAAAGCCAGAAATCTATATAGGAGCATTTTATAAGAAACTTTGCATGAAAGGAGGGTAAAGTGCATATTTACAAGTGACTTTCCACTGTCCTATCCTTGTGCCAACAGTGATATAAAAATCATTCTGACCTTTGCAATAAAAAAAAAAAATATATCTTTGTCAAGTAATTAGAAATATCTGTAAGAATTTGGTGTGAATTATTTTTTTCCTTTAAACTGTTTTATTGATGTTCTTTTATCTGTGTCACTGCCACTTCCCAATGATTCATCCCCAAATAGAAATTTCCCTTGTAGAAAATACACATGTTCAAGAAATCAAATCAACACAGTTGGCCTTGTCTGAAAACATGACTATAAACACATGTGTAGATTTCTGTCTCTACCAAGAGTCAGGAGGCATACAATCCTCTGAGGTCACACTTGAACACTACCTCATTCAGAGTTCTTGAAATCTTTCAATATTGTTTTTCTTTGCATTACTGATGGCATTTCCTAGAAGGAAATTAATGACATCAAGCTAAGAATTACCTTCTGTGACAAGGTCTGCCATTTGAACTATGATTGAACTGCTGTCCATTTTGAATTACTTCAGCATTTTTGCAGCCTTCCTTCTATTTCTTTTATTCTCAAAAGCAATGTAATGATTCCCAATAATGTGCTGAGTAGCACATTTGAATCCTGTATTTGTCTATTTTATTGAAAGTCTGAAGAATTGTCCAGATAATTGAAGCCCTACCCCTCCAAAATTTGCTTTTCAGAAAAAGGCAATCATTTTCTTCTTAATTTTTGATGTGGCCGTCTTTGTCTTTCTCCATCATTATTTAGTTTGCATATCTCTACATAATTTTCCATTTTCATATATAGAAGCTTTCTTAGCTAAGAATATGGAAAATGTCTTCAGAAGTTTTTTTTTTCTTTGTACTTATATATGTTCAGGCACACAAGAACAAGTCTACAAAGTTTCCTTCCCTGGAGCACTTATGTACTTTCTAAGGATCTCATGGGGAAAAAAACAGCTAAAATATTTTACAGTTTATAATCGAAAGTAAAGGTGTTTATATATATGTATACACATGTGTATAAGCACATGCATGTGTATATACACAATAATTTCATTCTGCATATGTACATGTGTAATCTGTCTAAAATCTTTCCCTGAAAGTTAGTAAATGAGAGAAATAGGAGGCTAGAATAACAAAAATGATACATATGACTAAAATTACCTGACCTCATTTGTAACACCCATGCCAAAATATGAATATTATCCCTTTCAAAATAGCAGCTCTGGGAAACTTCATCACATTATTTCAGTGATAATGCCATTTATTAAGTTATTTTTAGAACCTGTCTTTTCTGTCTTCATAGCCAGTTTCTGGGTCTCATTACTTTCTAGTCAGTCTCCATTATCCAGTTCAAAAGAAGTTTAATCTCACCTCTATTATATTTGGCTGTTTCAGAAAATCAAATCCACTTAGATAAAAATTGTCATCATTATGAATACTCAGAGTTTTACAATGTTCTTAAAAGAACTCCAAAAAAATGTTTTGAGCAAAAACCTAATTGTTGTCATGAGCATAACTTCTGTGAAGTATGTAGCTCTCATTGGAACATGTAAGTGCTGGTGTGGCCCTTTTGTCACAAACACATAACTTTCAAGTCAGGAAGCCTACCTGGCAATAAATACACTATTGGTCTTAAAAGAGTTGCATAGCATCCCAAGTATCTAATTTACTTCTAGGACTTTCTTGGGCAACTAAGAAAATTGAGCCCATTTTCAAAACAAAACACAAAAGCAATCATTTTAATATGAAGTTGTGTTTTGATCAGGTCAAAAGTATGAATGGTAAGTGCCAGAGAGCTATTTTTGTCATTGGTAGGAAAAATAAATGAGATTATATATTTATATAGTATTTAACAAACCCTAAAGTGCTATGTAACTGTAAATTATATGTCATCATTATTATATTGTTATTTTAAGTCAGCATACCAAAACTCAGATGTTCATATCTGTCATGTTACTTAATAATTATATGTTGTTTTTGTCTGCTGGTGATATATATTTTTAAAACATTTTAATAGAATAGTGATTTGGTAAGGATTTGGTTTGCTGTGTCATTTCCCTTATATTCATAAATTTGGGAATAAGGTACAACTGCTTTGAAAAAGAATTCACAATTTATCTGCTAATTTTTATTCTGCTTATTTAAAAAATGTAGGACATAAATTCTTAAGAGTACTGTATCAAAGTAGTTAGCTGTTTACTGAAGTTATAATTTGGGATGCTTTGAGCTAATTGAAAAAAATATTCTCTTGCTAGAAAGTAATAAAAAGTATAAATTTTCTAATGAAAAAGTCTCTTCTCATCTCCCTTTATATCAACACATACATTCCTCATAAAACATGTTTTACAAATCCTGTTTTGATTAAAATCTGAAGAAATAATGACTAATATTTTTGTGTCTAAGCACATCATACCATCAATTTTTTATGATGGTGGATGCTTTTTCTTGACAGACTTAGAGAAAGAAAAAAAAATCTTTCAAAAAAATCTAATTACCTTAGCTATGTTCTACAGTTTTTGCTCAGTAGGACCATCTTCCTAAATATGATACCAATATTTTTTTTCTAATTTTATCCAATCTCCTTTCTATTTCAGATTATGTTTGTTGCTAATTGCCTTTTAATTACAGCAGGTTGTGCTTGAAAAAGGGAGGATTTGGGGAGAAATGGTATTGCTGGTGGGTTAAGTTCCTAAGATTTTGTCACTAAATGCTTCTTGGGATAAGTGATAATTGGAAGATACAAGATTCAGCATTTCTTCTAAATGTCCCTTCCACCCTCACCAGACTTCTCAAAAGAAAGTTGGCCTGGAAAGATGTGCTTACATTCCAGGCATGCCAGTGAGATGACTATGATTGAAGAATAACAGTGTTATCTTGAAGATAACATATATCTTGAAGATTGAAGATAACACTGTTATTCTTCAACACTTTAAATTCAAAAATCCATTTTCCTCTGATTTCCTTTTGACTAGCTAAGAACAAATGCATTTTCAAATTGATCCATTTCCTCTCATATATCATGGTGTCATTTTTCTTCTTTATCATTAGTTGTAATGAATTTGTCTGCCAACCACTCCTTACTGATTTTTCCTTAGTTCATCCTATATATTTGATGGAGATATAATAGCACAAATACCATTTGTATATTTTTAAAAAGTGTTTGCTTTCTCTGTAGATCTGTCCTATGGCTTTGAGGACTTAGGACAACATTTTGTAAAATTACATACTTAGCAAGAGAACAAGCAGACAGAATAGCACAAAATAAAGCAAGCTAAAAAGAATTATGAAAATAATAGATCACACTTAATAAAACCCTAATTTACGAAGAGCTTCCTCACAGCAATTCTGTGAGGTACATAATATGTACATTCTCATTTTTTTACAAATAAGGAAATTAAGGCTCAGAGAATTTAAGTGATTTGCCCAAGGCAATAAAATTAGGAAGTCATATCAAACCTAGATCTGCTAATTCCAAAACAAACACTATTTACAATTTGCTGCCAAAAGGATAAAGGTCCAAAAGAAATTCTTCCCTAAAAAAGTTCTTAATCTAGTGCCTGTGAACTTTATTATTTAATTTATAAATTTTATTTGTAATTTATAAATTTATAAAATAACTGGATTTCAGCATATTTGTTTTCCTTTGTATTTATTTTCTATACTTAAAAACATTATTCTAAAAAGGTCTTCATGATACTGTCCTCAAAGATGAATCATAGTACAGCAGAAAGAGTAGTGAGCAAGGCCTGTATCCCACTCTCACCTCTGGCACTTATCAGTTTTGTGGTCCACAGACAAACAATTCCAACTTCTCTGAGTATCACTTTTTCATCTGTAAAATATGGATAATAATTATTTACCTTTCATGATTTTACAAGGATAAAAGCAAATAAAGATCATGAAGAGCCCTGAAAACTTTAAAATTCTCTACAAATGTGAAAATTATTATCATTATTTCCTATGTAAACATTATAGACTTATTAGTAACTTTTTTCTCATCTCATATATAAGAAAACATGAATTTGGCTCACATATTTGAAGTAATGTAAACAGTTGTTTTTTCATTTTTTATTCTGATCTAGTAGCTTAAAAAGTTCCTAAAGGTGTAAAACATTGCAAATTAGAGGATAATATTAAAAATCAATGATTATTCTTTCAGTAAAATAAAAAGAAAGAAAAGACCTCTATAAAATGTCCGACAAGTAAGCACTGGAGTTCATTCATTTTGGAGGGGGAAAAAAGAATGAACTGCCTTCTCTTATTACCTACTTGACGTCTTTTACTCATCATTTCATGATTTTTGACACTAATGAGAATTCAGTGTAAATAGTGACCTGGTACGGTGGACTTGTGAAGAGAAAATGAACCCATTGACATATTGGCTAACAACTTCATCAACACAGGAACTCCAATGTTCATAGTAGCATCATTTTCCCATTAGTTTGCTTGTAAGAGCTCTTCAGAGTTCCATAAAAGGCAGATACCTTGGGACTAATGAAGACTCTTTAAAGAAAATCTTCTTAAAATATGCTTAACACTGAACAATGAACAACATTTTTTAATACCTTTCCAAAAATAGTACGAAGGTCCCACGTGTACAATTAGGTTGACTGTGGGGTATTTGTAGAGACTTCTATTCTGGATTTCCCAACAGTGACACGCCATCTCTGATCTCTCATTTATAGTTTCCAAAGCTACTTCCTATCCCCACCTACCCCCCAACTTAAGTTGAATCTTTGAGTTTTATTATTGATACATGATAGAGCATGCTTAGGGGAAGTAAAAAGTCCAGTAATTTAAATGGACAAAAGCTACTTCATTCTAATCTAATTATGTGAGCTCACAGTTGTTTAGGATTTTATCTTTTATAAGCCACACAACAACCATGTAAGGCTGTAAATGTTGGGATTATCCCATATTAGAGAATTAGTGAAGGTCAGTGAGGTTAAGGAATCTCCTCATACTCATGTATCACACAGTAACGAATAAGATTCAATTCTGAACCCACATCTTGCTTTTAAGTACAATCCTTTAGACTCCACTCTATCAACTTAGAAATTCTATAGTGCACAGTTAGTTTCACTTAAAAAAATAAACCTAGATCAGAAGACAAAAATGTTTCTTGATAATACTTGTACAACACATGCTAATGCATGTCACATCAACAGCAGGCAAGGGGAAAATGATGTTCATTTCTTCAACTTGAAATATTAGAGACACTTGCTTTATCCCTTTCTGGAATGGCCATTCGCCAGAGTTCTAGAAATAAAGCTAAATTCGATTATCACAAAGAATTTGATTGTTGGAAGCTAGCAATTTAATTATGATGAAGCTTAGAATATGGCTGCCTTATAATGCTCCCTTTCTGACCTTGTTCTAAGGCCTCCTAAAACCACATTGACTCCTGCTTAGGTGGTCAAAGTTGCCCTTATTTGTCTGATTTTGAGAATCTCTTCAATTATTTCATAGTAATGAAGGGGGTGCTACTTTTTTATGGCAGACTTTTTGGCCTGCCTTTGTCTTCCAGCACCATTTCTGAGCTAGCATTGGAGCCTAAGTCCAATTCTCACCCATATCCCAAAATCGTCAAATGCATGATGATGGCCCAACTGGAATTTTAAAAATTTTATCAAGAAACATCTTTTTCTTCGGATCTAGGGTTTTTTAAGTGAAATTAACTATGCAATATAAAGCTGGGTAATTTGGGGAATAATTTCTATGAGTGGACCATAACTGTTCATGTGAGCAGTCAGGAAGGCTTCTAATAATAGATCTTATCTTTAAAACTCTCTTGGTTTATAGTTTATACTATACCTTTTTGCACACAGTAGGACCATAGGAAATACAGGGATTATCAATACCAAGGCCCTCACAATGCAGAAACCCCTCTTCCCACAATGATAGACTGATATGTTCAAGCAGAAAATCTTATAGCTTGAATCCTTTAACATTCTAGAATCTAGATGCAATGGAGGGGTAAGCATTCTAGGCTCATGATATAATATCACTGTATTTGTTATATTCCTTGCTTTTCTTCTTCTTTCTTTTAATACATCTTCCTTGATACAGTGTCTTCCTCATAACTCTTATTTGCTTCTTGTCAATCCAGTAGCATCCCCTTCCTGGATTTGACCTGCCCTTCCTATCATTGTTCCACTGGTGAAAGGAGATAAGGGTTGTTAACAAACAGGTGCTTTTGGTAATGGCCTGTTTCAAACCTCAGGAAAGATTGCAAGGAGTGATCAAAGGGGAAAAAATAAACAAAAGAAAATGTTTTCAAAAGAAATGGTTCCTGGTGCTGCTGCATTTCTTTCTCTGCAGAATATTTTAAGTGTATTATTTTCTTATTTATACTCTGTTCTTCAAAGTAATATCTGCAGGGAACACAGTAGAATGCATCAAACTGAGAATGATTTGAAAATCCATTTTGTTCCTTATTACTTATGAATTTTTCTCTTCGCTGAATACCTTTTAGAAGCCATCAAATTCTAGTATATACATTCTCAAATGAATAAGCATATGTTACTGAATTAACTAAATGATACAGTATTTTCAATGGTTTAGTTTAAGACAAACTTGTTTAGCTAAAAAAAAATATTTCTAAAGCTTAACTGAAGGAACTTCAAATATGTATATGACTCCTTAAAATTTTGCAAATCATTTCATTTTCTTGTTCCAGTTCAAGACACAGCCTGTCCTGGGAATAATGAATTCATTCATTTATTAATTTAGTAGCATTCAATAATTCCTTTCCAAAGAATAATGAATTCATACCATTTATTCATTCACAATTTTAATTAATTTAGTGCAATCAATGGGTGATTTTTTAAAAAGAAACAAAGGAAAAAGAAAAGTAGCCCAGGAATCATTTATTTCATGATAACTCCAAATGGGTCCTTATCTTCTCTCAGAATCTTTGTTGTTATTGTCATCGTTGTGGTGGTTATATGTTTTGCTGCATGGCAAGTACGTTCATTAATTGATCCATGTGTACATTCATTTATCATTGGTGTTTAATACTGTGTCTTTGTAACTGTTTGCGCTGCTAGCTGCTACACTGAAGCAACCATGCTGTTCTCAAGGCAATCCACCCTTGATGATTTAGATGGACCAGAAACTGTTCCTAAAACAAGTGAGCGTGCCCGACCTAGGCTTCGTAAAATGTACAGCATGGATATGTCCTCTTCATCAGCTGACAGTGGCAGTTTAGCATCAAGGTGCTTAACTTGTGCATGCTTCCTTCAGTCATTTTACAACACTCCTCCTCCTCCTCCTCACCTTCCCTTATTTATGTCTTTGCTCTCATGTGTGGTTATCATTTTATTATGTTTTGTTTTGTTTTAAATCGTCTGTTTAAAAAAAGCGTAGGCAGCATCTTTTCTGGGGGCTAATAGTTCCTAAGATCATAATTTGTGAAATAAGTCACTTCTTTGATTTTGTCTGGAATGTTTTTTTAATCCTTATTTTAAAGATTGTCTTTTATTTCTAACTAATTCAACTTTTCCTTCCTTTTAAAAAAGGTTAACTGTGAAAGAGGCAGTTTCTCTCATTGTTTTAGAGGCTTGTTTGGGTCATCATAGGAAGGAGAAAAGCATGAGGAAAAGAGATAAATTTTTTTTTTCATGATTTGCTCATTCAAAGTTAAATAGACATTAGGACATGTTCTGTAAAAATGCCATATTTAGTCGTGTTTTAATGGACCAGGAATAAACTTGTCTACATTTATATGCTTGAATAATATAAAAGTCAAGGTGTGTTTTGTCCTTGTTTTAAAAATAAAATGCTGTAACCTGAGGACAGATTATTCAATTTAGTTTGTCCTTGAACTAGGCTACTTGATGATAATCTATTTGCTAATAGTCTTGCTGCTTTCTTACTAAGCATACCAAAAAGAAACTTAGATTTGCAATCCTTTTCATGCAAGTTGAAGAAATTGAGTGCTTCTAAAATTTGGTAGCATCCAGAAGTGTGAGATAGAATCTAAATAACTAAAGTTTAAAATGACTCCAAAACAAAAAGAAAAATATCTTTGTTTATTTACAGTGGAAAACATTGTATTGTCAGCTCCATGGGTTTTTTGTTTTTATTTTTTCTCACAAAGGAGTTTTATGAGAGCCATTTTATATGTTGATACTTACCAGGCATTTAACAGTCAAGGTTCAGTTCAACAGAATAATGTCGTCCATTATATATATTGCCGTTCTTAGATGGGTCCTCTAAGTACTCATTGCCTCCTCATGACACAAATTCAGTCAAATTAGGAGTAAAGTCACAGACATCAAGGGCCACTGAAAGTTTGATCAGGCCCTGGACTAACTCCTGTGATCTGAACTTCCCTCAAGGGATGAATCAATTTCTAAGCCCTCCTAGGAATTCTAGTCCAACCTCAGGTAAGTCTTATGAGAGATCCAATTGGCATGTACTCCTAGAAATTTTCCACATCACAAAGACTAGGACCAGAATGCAGGAAGATGCTGAAATTCTGAATGGATCCCTTGACCTCAACCTTTGTTAGTTTTAAAATTAAGTCACAGAACAGGATGATCTCTGAAAGTCCTGCAATGGGCTACTAGATGCACTCAGTGGTCTAATATTTTTCATTTTAAGCATTCATTAAAACTCAAATTCCCAGAACATTTTCTTCTTTGAAGGAAAAGAGGAAGAAGAGGGATGCTAAAATGGCATACCACTAATTACAATATCATAACTGATATTTTTTAAATATATGAATGTTCATATTGTATCTATAACTAGCCTGTCTTGGGACTGGAAGGGAAAAGTGGGACAAAGATAAAAAAAAGCTGCCATTCATGTGTCATTTTAAGCTTTGCAAAGGACTTTGCAAATATCTCATTTGATCTTCACAAACCTAGGAAGCAGGTGCTATTATTATCCCCATTTTATAGAAGGAAACTGAGGCAGGCAGAGGTTCAGTGACTTGCCCAGGGTCACACAGGTAGTAAATGTCTGAGGCCAGATTGAATTTAGGTCTTCCTGATTCTAGGCCCAGAACTCTCTGTCCACTTACCATGCTGCCAGATGCTTAGGCAAGACATGGAAACTTGAGCAAAAAAGAAATCTGAAGTAGAGAGGGGAGCCAGAAGAGGAAAGAAGTAGAAATGATCCCTAGAAAAAGACACTTAGAAGAAAGATCTAAAATAGAGTGAATCAGACAAGGAAAGAATTAAATAAATGGTTTAGATAGTAATAAAAGGGTAGAGAAAAGAGTCAAATTGAAAGCAGGCCAATGGCAAGTCAGAAGGGAACAAAGGTTTACAAGGTACAGAAGCTAATTTGAGGAATCAGTGTCATGTTTTAGAAAATTAATAAAGCAGAGTGGGTCAAGATAAAGACAGCCAGTATGATGTGGGAACTAAAAATCAGTTTATACATACAAGAGTCTCAGTGAACATGTTAGCCACCTTCATGGAAAAGAGAGATTGGATTTATTCTATATAAAGCCCAAGCACAAAACTAGGAGAGATGAGTGAGAATGAAAGAGAGGCAGTGACAGATTTTAACTTAAGAAGAAGAAAAATCTTCCCACTATAAAGAAATGTCTAAAAATAGAATGGCATCTCCCAGGTGATGAACTGTTTCCAATCACTAATGATCTTTGAACAGTGTCTGAAATGTAAAAATAGACATCAAAACCAGGTATATATATATATATATATATATATATATATATATGAATGGAGAACCTGAGAAGCAGAATAAAGGAGTCTAGGAATTTCAGAATACTTTGATGATGATAAGAAAAGTATGCACACCATCATTTATTTTAGTCTGGATTATGGTATGCCTTCATGATAATCATTTCCATATAGACCTATGTGTTATAGTTATATGAGGTACAATACAAAGTGTAATTAAGTCAAAACATTCTAATTAGACTGACAAGGTCTCTGCTTTCTGTAAACTGTGTAATTTGAAATAAATATATGAGTCAGCATAATGCCTTAATCTGGAAGTCAATATTACTCTCTATGAATCATAGGATAATTCAAATAATTCACTAACAAAATGATGATTTGGCATGAACTACATTCACTCGTTAACTTTTGAATTTGGGAAACAATATTGCTGTGTGCATTTTCTACCATATAGGGCTTACTTACTAGGATATTGAAGGATTAAAGGAAATAGGGTGACACATATTTAGGAAAGTGCCTTGCAATTTTTAAAAGGAGTTTCAGTATGTTCTCTTCAAATCAGTACAGTATTACAAGCAATCGCCATGTTAATTCCAAGTACTTTTTGCGCCTTCTCTTTTTCCTAACAGTGAGCCCACACAATGTACCATGCTATATTCTCGCCAGGGGACAACTGAAACCATTGAGGAAGTAGAAGCAGAGCATGAAGAAGAAGTAGTGGGCCCCCTACCTGAGCTAAAAGATGAAGAAGATGATGAGTATGATGAGGACTCAGTGGAGGTAGATCTCACCTCAGATGCTGAGTTGCCACAGTATTCTACTATGGACACCATGGATACAATGGATACTGTGGATGGTGATGTAGAAGCCCCACCTTCCTACAGCAAAGCAGTGAGCTTTGAACACCTCTCCTTTGACTCCCACGATGTGTCTGATGATAAGAACCACATGGTAGTGAGTCCAGATGACAGCCGGACAGATAAGTCGGGGTCAAGCATTCCGCTACCACTGACACATGAGCTAACAGCCAGTGAGCTTCTTTTAAACAAGTAAGAACTCAGAAAATATATGAAACATAATTGTTGAGATTTTCCAACAACTTCACTGTCTCATCCCACTTTCCTTCCTTACCACCACCACCAAAGGGGAAATTCTAATAGTTAGATATAGGAATAATTTCTCAAGCCTTTGTTTCTCTAAATAGAGAATGGGGAATGTCAGTGTTAGAATTTTACCTTCCTGAGTATTTTAACTTGAAAAATGTCCAATTTATCTTGGCCATGAATGTAAGCTAATTCAAGAAATATATAGTAATAAAAGCAATTAATTTTAGATAAAGTCCAACTTTATTTTGAACAAGTTGCCTCAGAGGACATATAAAACTTCTTTAGGAGACCATTATAATATGGCATGATCTTGAACTAGTCTTCATAACAAGGTGAATTTGGTTGGAGGCTGAAATGGTTTATATTGAGGGCCTGGTATCCAAATGAAAAGTGAGTAATTCATTTCATCTTTCATCATTTAGACAAAACATTCAGATGATCAACTGACTTTTTGGTGAATATTTTGTGTTATGTAGATACAATCTTAGAATGACACACACTAACTCCTCCAAGGGAAGACCAGAAGTCTGTGCCTAAAAAAAAGTTAAGGATTATTAATAGGTAAAGAATAAAACTATCTACATAATCATTGTGCTATGATCTTGAAGAGAATTTTTTAAAGAAAATTTAATCTTTATGCTATCAGATGACTTTTCTTAGCCATATTGAATGTGATAAAGATAGGAAAAATACAACTCAGAAAGTTCCAGAAATTTCTCCCAATGCAGCTTTATAAATTATTCTAAGTAGGTATGCCAAATAATATTCTCACAACTAGAGGGATTTATTTATTTTGGTCAAAATCAAAGACTTCATTTTGTCCTAATTTTGGTTCATTTATTTCCTAATGAGGAAATTCCCTTTATCAATTTGGATCAGAAATAAATCCACAACCAATGGTCTTAGAGATTGACTTGTCTAGGATCACACAGCCAGATTGTGTTAGAGGCAAGACTTGAACCATAGTCTCCCAACTCCAAGATTTTCCCTCATTCCGATAAGCCATGCTGCCAAATTCATCTTTTCAACTGGATCTCAATCTGCAAACATTTAGCAAATACTGACTATCTCTCAGGCAATATACAAAGAATTGGGGAGACAAATAAAAAAGTAAGGTTGCCTCTTCCCTCAAAAAGTTAATATTCTACTGGAAGGATACATATAAGTAATTACAGAATATATATATAGATATGTATATATATATGTGTGTGTGTGTGTTTTTCTTCACATATATTTTTCTAAATATATAGAAAATAAATGAAAAGTTATAAGTTGGAGTAGAACCAAGAACTTACAGAATAAAGAAAAGCATGTTGAAGAAGGTAGTAATTGAGCTGTACTGTGGAAGAAAGAAGAGAGGCAACTAGGTAGTTCAGTGGATTAAAAGCCAAGCCTAGAAACAGGAGACCCAGGGTTCAGATATGGCCTCAGATATACTTCCAAGCTGTGTGAGACTGGGCAAGTTACTTAACCCCTATTGTGTAGCCCTTTTTGCTCTTCTGCCTTGGAACCAGTATACAGTATTGATTCTAAGATAGAACGTAAGGATTTTTTTTAAAAGAGAGAAAAAGAAAAGCAGGAAAAAGAGGAATTAGTTCAGAATAAACAAACAAAATGAAACTGAATCTTTTATGAGTTCATCATCTTGAACTTTCTCCTTTCACAGATTTGTTGAAATAATAAATTCCAAGAGGACTTGTAGCTAACTTCCCAGCACAAATTAAAAATGTCTGATAACATAAGCATTTTCAAATGAAAATTAAATTAACTCCTTCTTATAATTTGGGGGATTATTTCTTTTACAGGATGTTTCATGATGAAGAACTAGAAGAGTCAGAAAAATTTTATGTTGATCAACCCCGATTCTTGCTCTTGTTTTATGCTCTCTACAACACGCTAGTGGCCCGCTCAGAAATGGTGTGTTACTTTGTGATTATCCTCAATCATATGATCTCAGCTTCCATGATTACCCTTGTACTTCCTATCCTTATCTTCCTCTGGGCCATGCTGTCAGTCCCAAGACCCAGTAGGCGTTTCTGGATGACAGCCATTGTATATACAGAGGTATGTAAATTCATCATGTGGTACCCGTACTTAGAGCTTGATTTTGTTTTATGTGTTAGTAAGTTCCTGAAAAGATGTATATAAAAGAAAAATGTGAGCAGATGGTCTTCAGGATATAGAACAGATGTTACAATAAAACTGAGTAAAAAAACAAGATTCCAAACATCCATAGACATTCATAGATCATTAGGGTTGGAAAAGACTTTTGGCATCATCTGGTCCAACTCTAATTTTATAGATGAGAAAACTTAGACCTAGGAAAGTTAAGTGATTTGGCCAACATCTCATGATTTAAAAGTCTCAAAACTGGTGCTAGGATTATGAACTCTTGATGACTAATCTAGTGCTCTTTCTACTATATTTTGCTGACTTCCAGTTTAAACTCTGAGTTAGCATAAAGTTAGCCTGCTTGAAGATCTTAACTCAGTGCCTAAGCCTGGTCCTAAGATAGGTCTGTAGGGGCTGACTAGTCTCTACTTCAAAAACAAAAATCAGTGCTTCATAAGGACCAATTTGAAAATCCTTTTCCAATACACTCTAGATAAATGATTCTCAAAAAGTAGTCTAAGGACCCCTGGGGGTCATCAAGACCCTACAGAGAATCTGCAAAGTCAAATCAATTTTCATAATAATTATTTTAATTTCTAATATGATAAATATCAAAATATATAACCCACATTTTTTAAAAAAGCTTTTGTGAGAGTCCTCAGTAATTTCTACTTTTTTACTCTACTTTCTGTCTTACAATCAACAAGGCAGAAGAATGGTAAGGGTTGGGCAATGGTGGTTAAGCAACTTACCCAGTATCACACAGCAAAGAAGTATCTGAGTCCAGATTTGAACCCAGGACCTCCCATCTCTAGGCCTGGCTCTCAATCCTAGTCACATCTAAAACTACCCCCACTAATAATTTCTAAAAGTGTAAAGAGGTCTTGAAGCTCCAAAATTTGAGAACAACTGCTTTAGACTGATCAGTAGGAGTAGAACCAAAGGGCATCAAGTTGAAACTGTTTATACTACTCAATCCATCTCTTTTTTCTTTCCCCAGCACCAAGAAAAGTAGTCTTACCCACAGAACAAATCAATTTTGGGGGATTAAACTTGTTGACTGAAGATTGAGATTTCTTTCAAACCAAAATTTTAGAAAACATAGATTCATTTAGTTCTCAAATTTATCAGTTCTATGCCTAGAAATTCTATTACCCAAATTTCCCTACAGTGCAAACACACTAGAAATTGGTTCTTTTTTTGTATGATACACTTGCTTTTTTGTTAGTTTTTTTTTATAATACATTTGCAAATATATTTGGAGAAAGAAAATTTAAGTTCAAGTCTCAGGTTTAGCATTTATTAGCTATAAATCAAGATCAAGTGACTTTATTTCCTAGAGTTATATGAAGAGGAACCCTAAACATATTTTCGTCCATTATACATAAAGCAAAGAGACATACTTTGTAGCAAACAAGATAGACCAAATATTTCAGGTCTGAACTAATTTATCAGGTATTCAAAGTCTCAGATTCCCATGAAAACAAATGAAAAGGAATGAAAAGAAGAAACTATGACATTTATGATTTCTTTTCATCTTTCTGTCTGATTTTCATTGAGTCCTTCCTGATTACTTTAGGTTCTGGATGAACGAGCCAATGCTAACTTTTATGGTGAGCTACCTCTTCCTTGAAGACTCTCCTGATCACCTCTGCCCCCAATTAGCAATTATCTCTACTTCTCTAGATAGCTCACACTAGTATTTGACCTGTTGTAGGCATGTAATTAAATTTAAGATTGTATTACAGTTATATTTATATGTTTTCTTCCCTATACTAGATTCTGACCTTCTTGAGTGTATATATTCTATTATTCATTGTTTCTTGTTAATCTTTGTGACCCCAGGAACTAGCATCTTGCCTTGAATATGGCAGCTGCTTCATCAATATTTGCTGAATTGATCTGAACTAGTCCTTGAGAAAGTTTTTGTTTTGTTGTTTTCAATAATTAAACATCAGTTAAAACAGGTTCCTTAACATTATTCAATTAAAGACAATAAACTGTCACAAATATTTGAGATTTGAGTCACAAAAGTATTTAAGCCAATACCCAGGTGTATACCCAATATAAAGAGAAAATTCTTAGTCATCCATAGGCAAGTGTGACATGAATGAGTTCAATTTATAGCTTGTCCCTAAAGCTAATTTTAAATTAATTTCAGCTTTCTCTTCTATACCTTTTTAACTGGAAATCCAAAGCAGAAAAATCAATTTTCTAGTATTTCATACACTTTTGAGTTTCAAAGGGTGACTGTAGGAATGAGAGGCATAGCAAAAGTGTAGTTTTGTGAACTCTAAGTTCCAGAATCTGCACACAAATGATAGTAAATGAGTTGAAATATATGATATTATAAAACTACAAAGATAAATGCTACAATCCTCTCAAAAGTAGTTAATTATTGTTGTGAAACATTCGGTCATCATGGCATTGTAGCATTGTAGCAGTGCTGATCCAAACTGCACAAATGGATCTCTGAAAAAAAGAAATTTGGAAGGAAGGAAGGAAGGAAGGAAGGAAGGAAGGAAGGAAGGAAGGAAGGAAGGAAGGAAGGAAGGAAGGAAGGAAGGAAGGAAGGAAGGAAGGAAGGAAGGAAGGAAGGAAGGAAGGAAGAAGAAGGGAGTGAGGGAGGGAGGAAAGGAAAGGAAAGGAAAGGAAAGGAAAGGAAAGGAAAGGAAAGGAAAGGAAAGGAAAGGAAAGGAAAGGAAAGGAAAGGAAAGGAAAGGAAAGGAAAGGAAAGGAAAGGAAAGGAAAGGAAAGGAAAGGAAAGGAAAGGAAAGGAAAGGAAAGGAAAGGAAAGGAAAGGAAAAATACAAAGCGTTAAAAATGAATAATTGAAGGAAGTGGCAGACATAATATGATTCTGAAACCAACTTACTATGACTGTTCATTAGGGAGCCACTTGTTTGAAGAAAACATTCTTGCTATTAAATTATTTTGAGAGGTTGGAGGCACCCCTGTGACTACTGGTTTAGGGACCTTCTGCATGGAAACTTTGCATTGATTGACATTAACAGTTCCTTTAGAATGTATAGTCAAGAGTTTCCTGGGAGTACTCATATATGAACTGAATTCTCCATTATCACAAAATGGTTTTGTGTAAGAGGCAGAACTTGATTCCAGGTCTTCTTGAAGGCAAGGTTAGCCTGATAACCACTACACCACACTACTGCTTTTAAATGAATAAATAACCTGTGAAGATTATAATGTATTTATCATACACCATTCTATTAGCTACTATAATAAAAAAACTATAGAAGAATCATTTCCATTGTTATTATTATTTTGCCATATAACCAATGAAATTTAGAGAATATACCTTTCACTCACATCTCTACCATTTCCAAATAGGTGGCCATTGTCATCAAATATTTCTTCCAATTTGGTTTCTTTCCCTGGAACAAGAATCTGGATTTCTACAAAGACAAACCATACCATCCACCAAACATCATTGGAGTGGAGAAAAAAGAGGGTTATGTGCTTTATGATCTTATTCAGCTCCTGGCTCTGTTCTTCCACCGATCAATTTTAAAGGTATTATAAGCAATACAATCCTTCTTCAATTAGAACCAACCAATCCTTCCTCATGAAATAATATATTTCCATTAATGCCAGGTGCAGAAGGAGGTAAAAGGAGCATAAAAAATATAATGTCTGCCCTTGGGAAGTTTGCAAGGCTGTAGAGAAAGAATAATTACAAAAGTGAAGAAAATTAGATAGTACTAGGCAGCATTATTGCTATTATTATTATTATTGCTTATGCAATTGCTTAGTTATGAGAAATACATTATAAGTGTAAGTGAAATTCACAGGCAGGATAGCACATTGTGAGCTGAAAAATGCCAGAAAGTTTATGGGAGAGGTGGAATTTAATCTGAGTAATGAAAAATAAGTGAGACTTGCACAATGAGTGAAAAGGTGATTTATTTCAGGAAAACAACATGGACAACGGACAGTGGAGAGGAATAAATACTAAATGTATGAATGCTGCACTTGGTCATATACTAAATTTTATTGAATTTATGTATATCTCCTTTTCTGAAATATTTGTTTAATATGGAGCACAGGAAGAGACTTCCTTCCCTGGAACAAGGACATTGTATCAGAGAATAATAGAAGATGAGCATGATGTGCCACATTATAATGGACTTTAATTGTCAAAAAGAAAAGTTTAAATTAAAATGCTATAGACAATTGAGAGCTATCACAGGTTCTTGAGCAGAGAGTTGATATGATGTAAGCTGTGTTCTAGAAAAATTAATCTAAAAAGCATCATGGCATAGCAGTTAGAGAGTGGCCTTTGAGTCACTTGGTTCAAGTCCCTTTTGATACATTCTGACTGTGTGACCCTAAATAATTACTTGACCATTGAATAGCCAATAGTCTCTAAGACTATAAGTTTCAGAAGAGTTTCCAATTTGAATTAGTTAGTCAGTTTTCTAACTAGGATTTCCCAATAATGATGAAATCATAAGTCTAGATCTCCTTCATATAAAACCATCTGTTCTGTCACTTCTAATGATGCAATAATATTCCACTACATTCATATACCAAAATGTGTTTTACCATTCCCTAATTATCTAAGAGGTGATCTAAGGCACCCCTTTGATTCTATTTATTTTCCCTTCTACCTCCACCCTTTTAATCCCCTCTTCATGATTAGAAAATTGTTTTGCTTGCAATGTCTTTCCCTGATATTATCCTACCTCTTAATCCCACTTTTTTCACCTTTTCCGATTTCCACTTTTTTCTCTACTGTTTGATATATTTCTATACCAAACTGTATGTATGTTCAACCTTCCTTTCTTTGTTTAAGATAAGAGGATTCATCTGATCCACACACTCTCCACCTCTTTCATCCTGTAAATATGCACATTCTTCTCACATACCCCAAATATAAGAAATATCAAGTTCCACACATTTTTCTTCCTTTTTTCATTACTGTCTCTTCTTTTAACTTCCCTTATTTTTCCTCTCTTCAAAACCTAAGAACAAAGCCAGTCCATTTCTAGACCTTTTTTTCCCCACGTAATGTGCAAAACTCACTAAAGAAATTAAGGTTCTGAAAGGAACCTTGTTTCTTCTTTTGTTAGAATGTTAGCACTACATCATCATACAAGTTCTTCTAATTGCTCAAATAAATTTACCTTGCTTAGTTTCTCTGAACTCTTGAGTTTGTATTTCAAAGCTCCTACTCAATTCTGATATACTCATCAGATATATTTGAAAATCCTCTCTTCTATTAGTAATCAATTTTCCCCTATAAGATTATACTCAATTTTACAAATTATGCTTTGATTATGGCTATTTTGCTTTTTGAAATATTGTATTCCAATATCACCTCTCATTTATGATCAAAGCTAATAGTTGGTGTCTGGTCCTGACTATGATTTCTTTATACTTGAATTGCTTCTTTCTGGATAGTTAAGGTACTTTTTTTTTTTAATTTAAAAACTTTGGATTTGGTTTGTGGCATTGCTGGGACTTTAGCTTTTGGAGTTCCTTTAAAGAAGTGATCTTTGGATTATTTTCCATCTTTACTTTGCCCTTTGGCTCTAGTAGACATGGGCAGTTTTCATGTATGGTTTCTTGAAATATAGTGTTCAGGCTTTTCTTTTAATTGTAATCATGGTTTTCAGGATGGTTCTTTTTTTCATAATTCAGTTTTATTTATTTAAGGCTTCATTCATTCATTCACCAGACATTATCACAAATCTATTACATCCATTGTTATTATATTAGCTAAGTGGAAAATAACTATCAGGGTGATTTCTTAAATTCTTTCTCCTTGGAATGTTTTCTTGATTTTTAAAATTATCTTCATTTTATTTTAATGTATTTTGCTATCTCATGGAGTCATTGATATATTGTTTGTGTATTCCAGTTTTCAAGGGTTCTATCTCTTGGGCAAGGCTTAACATTTTCTATGTTACTTAATCTCCTTCCAATTCTTACCTCAACAATTTTCTTAATTTTAATAACTTCTTCTATGTATTCATGTAGTCCAAGTAAAAATGAATCTTTCCCCTTTTAGTCTTTGATAGCAGTTGCTACAGAAATGGTTTTACAATAATTGTTACTAGGGAAAGGCTCTGAATTACTCATCTATTCAGATTCATTTTCTCAATTGAGAATTTACACCAGGGCTACATTCTGTCCCTTGCTGGGCTTTTTGGTGGAGTGGTTTCTTCTTCTGGGTGTCATCTGAGTTCTGCTAATTTTTTTATGTTCATTTTCTAAAGCCTTCTGAGGTTAGACTCTTTAGAAACTTTGCTATTTGGCATGCCCAATCTTTATGGTTCTTTCATATAACTCAGGACAGAGTATTAGGGAGCTTGTAGTCCCTGGACATAGTGTGCCTCAGTATGAGTGCTTACACAAGGTGCTGGTCCATACCATACTGGTCACTGCCCAATGTCCCTCCAATATGCTTTCAAAGTCTGCACTCTTGAACCCTCTGAATGCCATGGAGCTTTCTCAGATGAAGTCTTTGCTCTTGTGGCCTCTGGATACAGTGCCTTGTAGACTACACATTTCCCATCTCTACTCACGTTAATTTTTACCTTTCTGGAAGGGTTCCCTTGAACCCAGGATTCTGGTTGACTTTGTGTACATTTCTTCAAGATGTAACTCACTGTAGTATTTTTATTGAATGTCTTGATTTTTTTTTTTGGAGTAGTGTGAACTTCAGGCCATTGCTGAAATAGATAAGGAGGAACAAGGCAGCCTAACTACTTTTCAGGTGTCCGTCTTGGTCAAAAGTCCCCAGTAATATCATGTGCAACTAGTTTCTATGCTATTTTCTATTTTTGGAGTGTTTTAATAATGAATATGTAAAAATGTATTTTTGTAATATTTACCCATTTACAAGCACAAAAGCCTCTTAAAATAGGTGTATGTTTATATGTGTATATACATAAACTATATATAATATATGCATAGAAATAAATATTTGCATTTTAAATCCATGGAACTAAATAATGGACTCTACTTCTTCCAAAAAATATTCTTTACTCCTTAAAAAAGAACATAATAACAAAACTTCTCCATGAAGAAAGGGGCTTTATCTGTTCACTTCTTTAAAGAGGTTTGCATATATTCACAGAATGTTAATCTATTGATTATTTTTTCTGGCTTTTTTTTCTTTGTACTTTGTTATAATTTATTATTTAGTCATGTTCAACTCTTCATGACCCTGTTTTGAGTTTTCTTGGCAAAAATACTGTAGTTGTTTGCCATTTCCTTCTCTGCCTCATTTTACAAATGAGGAAACTGAGGCAAACTGGGTTAAGCAATTTGTCTAGGGTCACAGAGCTATCTATAGCCAGATTTTGAACTCAGGAATCTCCCTGACTCCAGACTCACCACTCTATCTACTGAGCCATCTAGCTGCGCATTCTTTGCTACAAATTGTCCCCTTAAAGTTACCGGTGATGTCTTTATTGCCAAATCAAATGACCTTTTCTCAACCCTGATCCTTCTTGACTTAAGTGCAGCATTTTGCAGTGTTGATAGCCTTTACTTCTTCTATATCATTTCTCTCTAGATTTTCATAACATTTCTCTCTTCTCCAGTTCTCCTCCTGTCTTTTCAACTGTGAGTCATCCATATTCAAAACCTCACCATCATCCTCAATTACTCTCCTTCAGTCTGCATATAGCCAGTCCATTGCTGTTTCCACTAGTCATTTTCATTTTCACAACATCTTCCATACTGTTATCTTGGGAATTTGGTGAGGAAAGAACAAGAGGGAATATATAAATAAATTCAGGTTTATTGGTTGGGAAAGGGAAGAAGGAACAGGAGTTTAGGAGAAAATTATACTAGTTATCTTAAAATCTAATGTCTATAAATTATCTAAAACTATCTTATTAAGCTAAGCAGTAAGTTCCCCAATCACCAAGTCTCACACCAGAAGTCCAATCAAATGGGCCAGGATCTTCAGCTGGTTAGCCTATCTTCAATCTTCTTGACTCAAAGCTGCCACCAGCCATTTTCAAAAGATTTCTTTTCTTCTGCTGGCTCAGGAGAAAGCCTGAAATCTCTCTTCTAAGCCTCCAACTTCCAGAAGACAAGATGAAGTCTGTTAGGGCATAGAATCTTTCCCAAATCTCCAGCCTCAGGCTCCCATGTGACCCTTAGTCACATGCTCCTGTCAATCACTCACTCTGACATTTGCACCTCTCAGTTTTTTGCAAGCCATTCATCCTTTATCACATCCATATCATCTTTTATCACATCACCTACTTTCTACTCACACAACTGCCAATTCAGTTAAGGCTATCACCTCCTCTCACCTAGACTATTACAATAATCTGCCAACTAATCCCTCTGCTTTAAGTCTTTCCTCATCCTCCACTCAATTGTCAAGGTGATTTTTTTCTAAAATATGCCTGATCATGTTCTATCCCCCCCCCCCTCTTAATGAGCTCTGGAGGTTCTCTGTTACCTCCAGGATCAAATATAAAGTCTTATGTTTGACACTGAAAGCTTTTTTCACTCCATCACTCGCTACCTTTCCAACTTTGTTATAGTTTATTCTCCTTTGTGTTCAGTCTCCCATCTACCTTCTCTGTACCTTTGCTTTGGCTTTTGCTGATGCCTGAAATTGGCTTCCTCCTCACTTCTGTCTCTTAGTGTCCCCTTAAGGCAGCTTAAATCTTATCTTACAGAAGGCCTTCCCTGAGTCTCCTCCCTCCAACATTGATCCTTTCCCTCTCAGTTTGTCTTCCATCTGTTCCATATATTCTATTTGTACCTAAGTAGTTGCATTTTATCTTCCTAATTAGAATATAAGGTAATATTTCTTGAGGTAAGGAACTGGTTTTGCTTCTTTGTATCCCCAATACTTGGGATAGTATCTTGCACATAGTAGGAACCTAATAGATGCTTGTTGACTTTTTGATTGATTATAAGAAATGGATTTCTGGGTAAAAGAGGGAGAAGGGATATAGCCATAATTTAAATTTATTTAATAACAAAGATAACAAATAGAAAGAATGTATTTTTAAGAAATTAAAACTGAATCTTGTCTTTTTAAGTTCTTTGCAAAGCTTATTTTTTCCCTTAATTGAAAAATTTTGTTTAATTAATTTAGAATATTTTTCCAAGGTGACATGATTCATGTTCTTTCCCTCCTGTCCCCCCCACCCTGTAGCCAATGAGCAGTTCCACTGGGTTTTACATGTGTCATTGATCAAGACGTATTTCCATATTATTAATATGTGCATTAGGGTGATTGCTTAGATACATCCCCAGTCATATCCCCATCAACCCATGTGATCAAGGCAGTTAAAACTAAATCTTGTTTAAGTCCATTCACCTAACTAGGTTAGGTTCTTTTTATTCCTCTACTCATCATCTTCTAGTTCTCTGTTACTTCTAGGGGCTTTGGGAGATTTAATGTAAAATATTTACAAATATTTTACTTATTTTATATTTAAAATTTGCATAAATATAATATATAAATAAAAATTAATTTTAATTACAACAATTAATTGCAAAATACAAACAAAATATCCAATTTGAAGTTCTTCATTTGCTATTACAAGGTCCACGGAATGTTTGTTTTCATTTGAGCTATTGACTATCCTTTTATGCTACCACATGACATTACTTTCTGGGTTTTTTCAGTGTCATGGCTTATGGGATGAAGATGATACTGTTGATACTGGAACCAATAAAGATGATTCTGATGATGAACTCTCACTAAACATGGGAAGAAGAGATTCCTCGGACTCAATGAAATCTGTCAATCTTGCAGCATCAGTGGAATCAGTCCATGTCCACTTCCCAGAGCAACAGGCGGCCATCAGAAGGAAGAGCTCCAGCAGCAACTCACATCTATCCCACAGATCTAGTTTCTCCTCAAATAGGTCTAAGAGAGGTACTTGTCTCATTAATTTGTAACATGTGGTATATTCTTAATGATCCTTTCTTGTAGGTACACTAGGTAATAAATCACAACTTATATTGGGAAAGGACTTGGATTTAAAGACTAAAACTGTAAAACAACCAAATTTTACATTTTCTTTGGAAAGTTTTGACTTACCAGCAATGAGTAGTATATAATGATGTTAATAACATAAAAAGCAGATGTCAACATGATGGGATATGAATCTATTTGATTTGATATGGAGTTAACAACCTTTATTTTGTTTACACTATTTTGCATTGTTGAGAATAGACTGCAGTCCTTGGAATTAGGAAGAACTCCAGTCTTGGGCAAGCCACTAAAATTCTAGCCAAAGGCAATTTTCTAAGACTCTAACTCCCAGATAAGTTCCTTATCTCTACTGTTAGATAAGGCTTCTTCCTGTAATGAATAGCTCTCTTCACCAATAAAATCACAAATCTAGACCAAAAAAAAAAGTCATCAAGAATCTATTGGACCCTTAAATAATTGTGTTATTTTAGTATAAGTATTGGGCTAAAAAAGAAAGGCGGAGGGGGGGGGAGGGAAGGGGGTGCGGATTTCCTGCTCTTCAGATCTCAGGTGTGAGGAAAAACAAGGAGACCAGTGGAGAGAGTAAAGTATTAGAAGACTGGAAAGGTAAGAAAGGGCCCATTTATGTAGAAAGTAGGGGAAACAGCTCTAAGCAGGGAGAGATAAATAAGTGAGAGTGGGGAATATAGAGGGGGTGATTTAGTGGAGAAGACAAGATAGGATGGAATCATTTAGACATTTAGAGCAGTTTGCCTTCACAAGGAGAAAAATCACTCCTTTATGTGAGTCAGGAATAAAATGGTGAAATGAAAATGAGTGATAAGAGTAACCTCTTGGCAGAGAGCCACATTTTTTTTTTCACTGAAACGAGGTAAGGTTCTCCCCTCAAAGGATGGAGGTGATGAGGAGTTATGGGATATCTGAGGAGTGATAAAAATGTAAAAGTTGATTTGGTGAGAGGAATAGTGCATCCATTAGGGAGGAATAAAAAGAGTCCTTTGCTGCAGTAAGGGAACTATTGAAATTATTTAACGCAAATATGTAGTGGATCAAATCAGTAAATATTCACTGTATTCCTCCAGTTTTATTCAGCAGCATGTGAATAGCAGCAAAGGCAGCAATTGGTAAGAGTAATGCAATGCTGAGTCTTGGTTCTGGGGAAGATTGAGTTTTGAACAATTTGTGATTTCATTAATATCCTCTCAACCACTGAGGACAGCAAACTCTGCTTTACTCCTTATCTTGTATTATTTTTATAAAGTGCTCAAGGATTTAGGCAGCTAGGTGAAATAAGGTATACAGCATTGGATTTAGAGTCAGAAAGGCAAGAATTCAAATCCTTCCTCAAAGATTTATTATTTGTATGGTTCTGGATAAGTCCCTTAACATTTTTTCATCTGTAAAATGGGGATGATAGTAATAACATCTATCTCATAAGGCTCTTAAGATTTTAAGATATTCCCAACATATTGAATACTTCATTGGTTTTTGCAAGTACCAGTGTATCTACAGAAGTCCTGCCCTTATTATCCCTGTATGACTGACTCTTTCTTCCTTTTGTTACCAATTTTGAAGTCATTACATATGTTATTTGTATATATTATTTGTTACTGAAGTATTAAGATGAGATATGGACTAGAGAAACTACAATTCCTGGTGTTTCAGTACTACAAACTATTTTCTCTTTATAGCTTCTGATGATGAAGATTTCAATAGTATTTTGGAAACAAAATGTTAATCCTCCTAGTCAGTGAAGTTATATAGTCATAAACCAAATGAATTGTGTAATTATTTTTGAAAGAAGAGGAAAGTAGTCACAGATTTTTAATTACGCTATGTTTGGAATACTCTGAGAAAATTTTTGAAGGCATCCACATCTACATTCATCATCCCAAAATATGTTTAACTGTCCATTAGTTCTTGAATAATCCCATATAGATTTTGTATGACTAGATGTTGACATAAACCCTATTTCTCACATAATGTTTGCATGCATCTCTATTACTAGGCAGCACCAGCACTCGGAACAGTAGTCAAAAAGGCAGCAGTGTCCTCAGCATTAAACAGAAGAGTAAAAGGGAACTGTATATGGAAAAGTTCCAAGAACACTTCATCAAAGCAAAAGCTTTCACCATAAAGAAGTAAGTAACTAGAAATGTTTCATTTATTTATTATTTTGTAGGGTTGGGAACTTAGAGTTAATTATTTTATATGGATATAATGGAGCACGGAAAAAAAATGCTTCTATTGCCTTGGGTGTAGCTCTTTTTATGACAGAGTATCATGGGAATGCCAGACTGCCTTCATCAGAGCGGGAGCTTGATGAATGTTTGCTCAATTATATTAGGAGGTGTCACAGTTATTGTTGTTATTGTTATTATTCAGTCATTTATTCATGTCCAGCTCTTTGTGAAACCTCGGATCATAGCACACAATTATCTTACAAAGTTTGTCCAAGCTCATGTTCCTATAGCAGACTTTAAAATGAAATGTCCTGTAGACACAATTAATCTGTGGATTTTATTCCTATTATAATAGCTCACATTTAGGTAGCACTTAGTGGTTTCCAAATTGCTTTCCTCCCAAGGAACCATCAGAAAGATAGAACATGCCTTGATCTCTATTTTCAGATGAGGAAGATGAAGCTAAGGGCTATTAAGAGACTTTCTCACAGGTGCCTAGCTTATATGAATCAAAACCAGAAATCTAAGCCAGCCTTTCTGATCTCAAGATCAATGGGGTCTACACCACTCTTTGCTCTATACATCCTCCTTTCCCCACAACCCTATATGGCCAACAAAGCAACTAACATTGGGGTCTCAGAAATCAATATGAACCAGATATTGAAATCTAAGTACAGGTATTTCTTGTCAGTCTCTTCCACTGTCCATGCGAGGATAGTGAGGGGTAACAAAGCAAGAGTGTGAAGCAAGGAGCCAAAACTGAGGGAACTATAAAACAGAACTAGACGGGGGCAGCTAGGTGGCTTAGTGGATGGAGAGCCAGGCCTGGAGCTAGGACTTCCTGGGTTCAAATATGGCCACAGACACTTCCTAGTGTGTGATCCTGGGCAAGTCACTTCACCCCCATTGCCTAGCTCTTACCACTCTTCTGCCTTGGAACAACCAATACACAGTATTGATTAAGATGGAAGGTAAGGATTTAAAAAAAAAAGAGAGGCAAAGAAAGGTCTTCATTTTATTGTAAGTCTCCAAGCAAAGATTTGGTGATCCCTTGTTAAATAAGTGGGGATTCCTATGGGGCCCAGCTTGGACTAGTTGCCTGTTGTGCTCCCTCCCAACTCCAAAATCCTATGACTCTGAAAAATTCAATCAACTCCAAATATGAAAATAGTTTCAGCTTAAATAAACAATAAACCAGAGACTAGGCAAACACAAAGAAGGTAATAGATTCCAAATACTGGAAGGGGGTGAGCAGGAGTACTGGAGGCCATTCAGGAGCCATGAGGGCCAATTGTAGGTAAAATAACAAATGCTTAACACATCCCACTTAAAGCTTTCTTTATGCATAATCTCATTTAATCCTCACAAAATCCCTGGGAAGTAGATGGGATTAATATCCCCTTTTTTTTTTAATGAGGAAACTGAATGAGAAGGATTAAGTTACTTTCCTGCACTCACAGGGCTAAGAAAGTTCTAAAGTTTGATTGGAATTCAAATCTTCCTCATTTCAACTACTCCAGCAGCCCCCGTACTACTCCACCTCACTGCCTAGGTGGTCTTCGGCAAAGAAAACATGGGGGAAAAGAACCCAGAAGAACTTTGATTATAGAAGTTTCCTTTTCTTCTCTCTGGGGAGTTTTTATATTTAGAGACGAAACCTCACCCATGACTCCTCTGGGATTTAAAGATGGAAAGCGTAAACTCCAAGCTACAGTGGGAAAGCCACGGGCTGGCAGCGGATAGGTCCTGACCCTCCCAGGGCATAATGCCGTGCTTCTGTCTTCTTGACATCAGTGGGATTTTGATGCTTGCTTTTCAGGACCCTCCAAATATACGTGCCCATCCGGCAGTTCTTTTATAACCTCATCCACCCAGACTACAGCGCTGTGACGGATGTGTATGTGCTGATGTTCCTCGCTGACACCGTGGACTTCATCATCATTGTGTTTGGCTTTTGGGCTTTTGGGGTAGGTTTTAATCTTATGCCTTTACAGAAAGGAAGCTTCCTTGTCAGGAAAATTTCATTTGGATGTTGTTTTCCCCCGTTTTGCCCAGAAACACTCTGCAGCGGCAGACATCACATCCTCACTGTCTGAGGACCAGGTCCCCGAGGCGTTCTTGGTAATGGTGCTCATTCAATTTGGAACCATGGTGGTAGACCGAGCATTATATCTCCGGAAGACTGTCCTGGGAAAGGTGATTTTCCAGGTCATTCTGGTGTTTGGAATACACTTCTGGATGTTCTTCATCTTGCCAGGTGTGACTGAGAGGTAAAAAATGAAATTCTTCCCACTTTCTCTACATTGTGTTCCAAGTCAAAGTCGACTTGAAAGAACCTAGGATTCTCTATCAAAATGACTTTATTTCAGGATACTTCATCCATCATACCCTAGGGTCAGAGACCTCTCTGACTTCAATGCCAAGCTGCCAGTCAGACAAAATCCAAAGTCTTGAGATTCCAAACCATATATTTGTAATTCGATGTTAAAAATTGATTTGCCTTCCTCTGACAGATATTGCTATCAAAAATTTAATTCACTGGTGGCTCAAAGATAAAACATTTATTAATACTCTTTCAAGCAGATGGTGAAGTCTGTAAAGATCAATCAAAATGCATGCATCCATGAGTTTCTTCTTTGTTATTCATAAGCCATCTATGAAGCACCTACTGTGTGCACAGAACTTTGCTGTCACTGTGGGAGATGTAAAGTTTAGATAACACATAACCCCTGGATTTAGGGAGCTAGTACGGTAAAAGGTGAACTAGTTGAAAGCGAGTCTACTAGAGGCATCATTAAGTAAGTATGCATTTATTAACCATCTCTTATATGCCAGGTACAAGGCTACATACCAGGAATACAAGTACAAAGAATTAAGAAATTCCTTCCTGCAAGGAATGGGAGAGACAGTAATATATCTATGTGTATATATGTGCACACACATATATATATATATAACATGTATATTATGTGTATATAAAAATGTGTATAAGAAAAACATTTGTTGCTTCCCCCAGAAAAACTTACTATCTCTCCTGATCATTAGAATGTAAATTCCTTTTGAGTTTATATGCAGGTGTTTAGAGAGGTAGACAGACAGACAGCCTGCCTGCCTGATTTGGTGTTTCAAAAGCCTTAGTGTATTTTAAGCTACATATATATATATATATATATATAAACAGATGTGTATATAGATATATACAAATTATAATATCTAATCATATATGGATCCAAGTATATATGTGTGTGTAATACAGATATTCACCAAACATAAGCACATGTAACTATTTAAAAATGTTTAACTTTGGTCATAAGATACAAAATGGAGAGCAAAAGCCACTCATGGGGCTTGAAGGATGCTAACCTCCCAGTGGGATTAGGAAACACAGAACTTTTCAGAGGTTAGCATCCTTCAAGTCCCATGAGTGGCCTTCTCTCTCCCATCCTACATCCTATCACCAAAGTTAATTTTTTTTAAATAGTTCTTCCTTTCTTGGAAAATTGACTTCTGTAAAACTAATATGCACAAACACACATGCAAAAATACTACTTACCAAAAAATCCTTTTGGGGAGGGGTATGGGGGGAGATAAAAACTCTTAAGTGAAACAAGGTTAGTCACAGAGGAGAATGATCTAAGATCCTGCCTACTCATCATTTCCTGTTTTCCTTTTTTACAAAATTTATTGCTCAGTTTTAACATTTCTGCAAAATCTTACATTCTTCCAAAGATTGTAAAAACAAAGCATCTCATCATTTTGTTTGAAACCATATTGCAACTTCATATAAAATTTTTCCATTGCTAGTGATTACACTAAATTCCTCATTGATTTGGAGCATGCATAAATTTCACAGGACCTTTCTCTGGGTCCACAGATTTGGAAGACTTCCTGTACAGGCCTTCTTCAACACTTTAAAAGATCTGTGACTTCCTAATGTTGAGCACATAAGCCAGCAGAGTATCTGCTCCTGCATTTTTCGATATATTTTTTATTCTAGGAAATTCAGCCAGAACCTGGTTGCTCAGCTTTGGTATTTCGTGAAATGTGTTTATTTTGGCCTGTCTGCCTACCAGATTCGCTGTGGCTATCCAACTCGGGTACTAGGAAACTTCCTCACCAAAAGTTATAATTATGTCAACCTCTTCTTATTTCAAGGGTAAGTGTTCTCAACTTTAATATATCTTCTTCAGAGAAGAGGCTTTCAGGTCAATAGCCCTCTTGGGGGGCGTGGGGGAGAGAACTCAGTACATAATGATTTTTGTGACTTTAGAGAAGGCATGGCAAATTAGGGATTTATTTTGCTTTACTTAGATTTATCTGTGAAACAATGTGGGAACTCTCTTGGTGTTGGTACAATTTCCAAATCATCTGGGCAGTTGTCCTATATAACCTATGGCAATGAAATTCTGTAAGTTCTCTATTTTGGATAATTAAGTACCGGCTAAAATCCTTGTGAAACATTCCCATCTATGTTGAGTGGAATGCAAGGAGATTATCTTAATAAAATTTCCATCTTGTTATTTGCTAAAGGGCCCACTTTCTGAGAAGCAGAATTAGATGCACTTCAAGGGACTATAGGAAGTGAGGACTAGAAGTAAAGGCTCAGTTCATGTGCACTCAATTCTCTTATCCTGTTATGTAGTTCAAGTCCTTTCAAGCATCCACAGTTGAGAAGCACTGCATATTTCACATAATTATAAGTTAGATTTTGGGGAAGCACATTTGTGAAGATGACTTATATAATGCCATATTTTTTTCACTCACCAAAGTTACTCTCCCAAAGTACTTCTTTAGTTGATATGTACAACATGACTGATTCTCTTCTAGTCCTGGGAAGGATCTGGTTCAATGACTTCCAAATGGAGTATTATATTATATATATGTAATATATAATGTTTATAAATATATATACAAATTATATAATATATATAATAAATCTAATACTAAGCATTATATTATATGCATATAATAATATAGAATGTATGGTTGTAATCATATTATACATATGATATAATGCTTAGTATTATACATGTTTCTAAAATAGTACTCTGCTACAGTGCTCTGCTGATCAATATGCTATGGAATTGCCTCTGTTGAATAGCTAGAGTCTGTCACTACAATCCCCAGTCTGATTCAGGAAGAGCTGAATTCCTTAACCTACCCTGAAGCACTCTTGAAAGGTTCTCTTCTATCATTAACAGATGCTTAGCTTGGCTCTATTCAACTTCTGATGTTGCTTCCTGAATACTGAGCAATTTACTTTGTTTAAATACATTTACTCACATTTTTATTGATTAATCTGTGTTTCAATTCATCCTGTAGCAAACTCACCAAAACTCGCTACCATGAATTCATCCATAAACAAGTAAATTGGAAATCAAAGTCTTAGTTAAAGGGGGAATCTTTGGTGATTTAAATGATATGCAAAAGGTCTACTAAGGTTGCTTCAGACTCCAAAGATTTGTGAGTCTGAAAAAATATATATTTTACCAAACTTTAATAAAATCTTGTAGACAAAAGAATGATCATTTCCTAAACTTTATGGCCTGACCTTATTTGCTTTAGTTTACATTATCCTGGAATGAGGTTTGAAATTCCAAGGAGCTGCATAAGCTCCTGAATTAAAATAAACCATGTTGGAAATTTTTTATCTCTATCTCTTAACAAAATATGACTTCTTGTCAGGTTCCGCCTGGTTCCATTTTTGACTGAATTGAGAGCCGTGATGGACTGGGTGTGGACAGACACAACTCTGAGCCTTTCCAGCTGGATCTGTGTAGAAGATATTTATGCTCACATATTCATTCTGAAGTGTTGGCGGGAATCTGAAAAAGTAAGAAAACTATAAGAATAGCATGACCCCAAATTTTTTAAACACAAACTGACCATTTATCATGAAAAATAGGGAATACTGACAACTTCATGGCTAACTTAAGTTAGGGCAAGAAGAGATAGATAATATTAAAGCTTGTCAATGTCCTATTCATGTCATTTAAGTATCTCCAATCCATATGAATTGGCAATTCTGGACTGAATCCATATTACCTTTGTCAAAAATAGCTTCCAGATGTTTGATTGCTTTGCCAATCCTGTGCTGTGCATCCTTTTTTAAAGGATGTGATAGATTCTTATAGAAGGGGGAAATGGTATAACAGTCTTCTAAATGATACATTTGGGAAAGGGAGGGAATACTGTGGCAGGAAAATTAGAACTTGTGTCCTTAATTCATGAGCCTCTTTTAATAATCCATAGTTTGATGTGGAATAAGTTTTTAAGCTCCTGATTAGGTCATAATAATTATACATACTGGTATGATCATCACAACTACATATATATTGGTATGGTCTATATGTGCAGTTGTTCATATTTTTTGATAGTGTAATTACTCTGTGATCTCAGCGAAATAGATACTCACTCCAACTTGCTCCATCCATGGCTTCAGTCTTGCGTGACCTTTGTCCATGACCTACCATACTAAAAGTCCAGCCAATGTACTAGTTATCTTTTAGATTACAGACCAAAAATTAATAAGGGGCTTTTGTTAAATATCTAATATTCAGTCTGATTTTATTTTATTTTAACAAAGAAATGTATGGAAATGGAGGTTGACTAGTAACTGCAATAATTATACGAAGCAAATATATAAGTTATACAAAGTCTCTGGGTCTCATCCTGGTCAGAAAAAGACGAACATAACCACTAACCCTTATGTAATATTTAACGGGAAAAGAAATGGAGATAAAATGAGGTTTGTATGGGGGTATAGAGGAGTTGAGGGGAGAGAGGGAATATTGCTCGGTGAGGCAAAGGAAAGAGATGCCCCCTGCTGAGAGGAAGCAGCAGGGGTCCAATTAGGACTGTTTGTCCTTGAATGACTGAACTGATGTTCAGCTCCCTCTATGCCCAGAAAAGATAGTCCACTTATCTGACTATGAATTCAAATAATATAAAGTTAATAACCAGTTGGGTTTGGAGTTTTTTCTCAGCTTCAGAGCTGAAGCCAGGTCCCAGAGGCTGGTGGAGGGTTTCTCCCACTCCTGTCTACTCTATATCAGTCCTCGCTTTGTCTAATTCAGAATCTTAGCAGTAGACAGAAAGCAAACAAGAACAGTTCTGACTTTCAGAACTAATTGGGCCTGAATCTTTGGGCTGAACCAAGAAGAGGCACGCCACTCCAGACTGGGTCGAATGAGCTCCTCCCTACTCCAACACCAGGAAGGAAGTAAAAGCCCTGCAGGAAGGAAGTGCTAGTCACAAGACAAAACTGCCACTTCCAGTTGCCCCTTCCCCCACCAACTGTCAGTCTTGTTTACTTTCCATACTTATTACTATTAGTTTTATACTCTTTGAGGGTATGAGTTGTTTCTGTTTTGGCTTTGTGTCCCCAGAACCTGGAACAGCACCTGATATGTAGTGACACTTAAATGCTTATTGATTAGTTGATGGATTCCACAGCTATCACAATAGTAAAAATAATTGATTTTCAGTTTTATGATTTTGGATGGTGGGCTCTTCAAGTATTGTAATTTGTTAAATGAAATAAGTAGCATAGGATTGGAATGTCCTTTCTCCTTTTGCCTGTCAGACTTAACAAAGGGACATAATAATCTTTTAACAATGATCCCACATTTTATGGAGCTGTTAGAATTTCTAGGAAAGTAATCTACATAGAATTTGTTTGGGACAGAAAGATGCTTTGGTGATAGCTTTGGTAGGGCTCTACCTGAATTTCTTCTTACACTCCACACCACCCCCATATACATATACCTTACTTAAGAAAGGCTATATCTGTGAATTAGCCCCTTTCAAAGTTAGTTATCTGCTTGAATTTAGGGCTATTTCTTCCTTTGAGTTTATAGAATTTTTCTTCTAATGGAAAGAAAAATTGGCCAAAACCTCCCACTATTTTCATTTCTGTCTTTGCCAGCAAATGATTATGGTAAATATGGTAGATAGAAAAAGAAAAGGAAAAATTTCACTTATGAAACATATATTCAAATTAAATATTATGAGGGCATTCCACATAGTCAAACTTAGGCAGGAGATGGGAGGTATTGAAAATTCCCAAATCTGAATCTAGTTGCAGTTGAGGAAGGAGAAAAGAAAGATAAACTAGTAACAAAGATGTCATCCTAGCTTTTCTCTTTGCATGTTAGAAAGGTCCATCTTTACAGGAACTATATGAACACAACTACAAAACACTCTCCACACAACTAAAACTAGACTTGAGCAATTGGAAAAACATTAACTGCTCATGGATAGGAGGAGCCAATATAATAAAAATGACCATCCTACCCAAACTTATTTATCTACTTAGTGCCATACCCATTGAACTCCCAAAATATTTCTTTACTGATTTAGAAAAAAACATCATAAAATTCATCTGGAATAACAAAAGATCAAGGATATCCAGGGAAATAATGAAAGAAAAAAACACATATGATGGGGGCCTTGCAGTCCCAGACCTTAAACTATATTACAAAGCAGCAGTCATCAAAACAATTTGGTACTGGCTAAGAGACAGAAAGGAAGATCAGTGGAATAGACTGGGGGAAAGCAACCTCAGCAAGACAGTATACGATAAACCCAAAGATCTTAGCTTTTGGGACAAAAATCCAGTATTTGATAAAAACTGCTGGGAAAACTGGAAGACAGTGTGGGAGAGATTAGGTTTGGATCAACATCTCACACCCTACACCAAGATAAATTCAAAATGGGTGAATGACTTAAACATAAAGAAGGAAACCATAAGTAAATTGGGTAAACACAGAATAGTATACATGTCAGACCTTTGGGAGGGCAAAGACTTTAAAACCAAGTAAGACATAGAAAGAATCACAAAATGTAAAATAAATAATTTTGACTACATCAAATTAAAAAGCTTTAGTACAAACAAAACCAATGTAACTAAAATCAGAAGGAAAACAACAAATTGGGGGAAAATCTTCATAGAAACTTCTGACAAAGGTTTAATTACTCAAATTTATAAAGAGCTAAATCAATTGTACAAAATATCAAGCCATTCTCCAATTGATAAATGGGCAAGGGACATGGATAGGCAGTTCTCAGATAAAGAAATCAAAACTATTAATAAGCACATGAAGAAGTGCTCAAAATCTCTTATAATCAGAGAGATGCAAATCAAAACAACTCTGAGGTATCACCTCACACCAAGCAGATTGGCTAACATGATAGCAAAGGAAAGTAATGAATGCTGGAGGGGATGTGGCAAAGTGGGGACATTAATTCATTGCTGGTGGAGTTGTGAACTGATCCAACCATTCTGGAGCGCAATTTGGAACTATGCCCAAAGGGCGATAAAAGACTGTCTGCCCTTTGATCCAGCCATAGCACTGCTGGGTCTGTACCCCAAAGAGATAATGGACAAAAAGACTTGTACAAAAATATTCATAGCTGCACTCTTTGTAGTGGTCAAAAACTGGGAAACGAGGGGATGCCCATCAATTGGGGAATGGCTGAGCAAATTGTGGAATATGTTGGTGATGGAATACTATTGTGCTAAAAGGAATAATAAAGTGGAGGAATTCCATGGAGACTGGAACAACCTCCAGGAAGTGATGCAGCGCGAGAGGAGCAGAACCAGGAGAACATTGTACACAGAGACTAATACACTGTGGTATAATCGAATGTAATGGACTTCTCCATTAGTGGCGGTGTAATGTCCCTGAACAATCTGCAGGGATCCAGCAGAAGCAGAGGATAAACTGTGGGAGTAGAAACACCGAGGAAAAGCAACTGCCTGACTACAGCGGTTGAGGGAACATGACAGAGGAGAGACTCTAAAGGAAACCCTAATGCAAATATTAACAACATAGCAATGGGTTCGAATCAAGAACACATGTAATACCCAGTGGAATCAGGCGTCGGCTATGGGGGGTGGGGAGGAGGAAAAGAAAAATGATCTTTGTCTTTAATGAATAACACTTGGAAATGATCAAATAAAATATTATAAAATTAAACAAAAAAAAAAAAGAAAGGTCCATCTCTGATTTATTAAGGATGCTCACTTGCTTTCTAGGAGTCCAAGGACAATAATCATTAAACTAGTGAGGTGTTAAATAAAGTTGTTTGAACTTAAATGTATATAACAATGAATTTTCATTTGTGGAGACAAGTATTTTTTAGCTGGCTTTATGGGTGGTAAAGCAAAAAATAAATAAAAATTTAAAACTCCAAAAGCACCTAATACCACTTGGGTATACAGAATAATAAAGAATTCATAAAGCTACAATATTTCCAGGGAATTATTTCTATCCCTAAATTTCCTGGCCAATACTTGGAAAATAGTCTTCATCTGTTTTCACAACTATAAGGACAGAGAATTTTCCATATTGCTGCTTTCAGTTTTCCTTTGGGATTTTACTTGTGAATGGTACAGAGGAAATGAGCCTCTAAATACTCTCATTTATTTATTCATTCATTTAGAAAACCTTTAGTTTATCTTGGTATTAATATTGGTTCCAAGGCAAAGGGCTAGGTAATGGGAGTTAAGTGAATTGCCCAAGATCACATAGCTTAGGAAGTGTCTGAGGCTGGATTTAAACCCAGGACTGGCCATGAGTCATCTAGTTCTACCCAGTCCTCATTTATTTATATAGAGGCATATGAATCTAGCAAGCAGGATCAATTCTTTTATTTTCCAAAGAAAGGCTGATATTTAATAAAAAAAAATCCTTATGCACATCTTATGAAGTCTTATTGCATTGAGAGTATGAATTAAATTGTGGCAAAGTTTAGCTGGCCCTACAACAACATGTAGTCTGCCTGAAATATTTGATTCCATATCAAATTTTCTCTCCAGTATATCTCTCCTTTAGCCCCATATTTATACATTTCTCTCTGGAGGATTGACTACAAGGCTGAAACTTCCTTTGAAGTTTCCCCATTATCTTCTACTTCATTGGAACTGTACAAAAGTATAATGGGGGCCTCCTGAGGTAGTGAATTCCCCATCACTGGAGGTCTTGGAGTGGAGACAGAGTGGTCCCCTAGTAGGGATATTGTAAAAAGATTTCTTGCTCAGGTTACAAGCTGAGCTAGATGGACCCAGGAGTTGTGGTTATAAATTCCTGTGTAAGTAAGGCAAGTTACTGACAATTTCTCATCAAAATGAAATTCATGCCTATTCACCACATTGACAACTCTGAGGTGCAGTGGTTAGAGCACAGAGCCTGGAAGCAGGAAGACCTGAGTTCAAATACAACCTTAGATACTTACTAGTTTTACGATCTTAGACCTGTCACTCAATGTCTATTTGATACAGTTTTTTCATTTGCAAAATGAGGATAATAACACCCATCTCCCATTTTGTTATGAGGAGCAAATGATATAATATTTGTAATGTGCTTAGCATGATTTCTGGTACCTAGTAAGTACTATAGAAATGTTAATTTTTATATCATATATAAATATTATTATATTATTATTATTCACTGGGTTATCTGCTTGTGGAGCCTGAAAGCATCTGTTTGATTAATGATGATTCAGATCTATTTTTCTGAAACTTCACTTGCCTTTTGATCCATCCCTCCCCTTTTGATATCTGAAGCTGCAAACAAACTGTTGATCTTCTCATCTTTCCCTTTGATTCTTTAAGAATCATTATGACAGAAGTTAGGTTCGTTGCTTTTCTTATTTTCCTTCCTTCTCATGCATCAAGACATTTCAGAACTAGGCTCTATACTGCCCTCCCTTAATGAAATAAAATAACAAATGTAAAGTATTTTATCAGAATAAAAGACTATATTCTCATGATCTGTTATTTTATCATCATAAACCACACTCAGTTATGATCATAATTTTATTTTTATAGTGAGAAATTGATCAGCTGTCCAAAAATTTGGAATTACATATTTCATAGAAGTAATGAAAGGGCCTCCAAGACCATCAAGTGCAATTTGAACCCAAAATGTGAATTCTATTTATAGTACTACTATTATTGCATTGAATCAGAGAAATGTAAGGTGGAAGACAGCATCTAATCACATGCCCCCATTTTTTAAATAGGAAAACTAAGACCAGGTGACATTTAATAACTTTGCTAAAGTCATATAAGGTAGCACAATTAAGACATATACTGAGATGCTTTGACACTAAATCAAAGGTTCTTCAATTTTGAACTATAGTCCAAGTGTATATAATCATTTTTCTCTTTAAATAGCTCATGTTAGAGCTTCCTTGACATGATCTTCCTTGACAAATATATTTATATAATATTTAATTCGTATATTATATTAATTTAATATTTCTTAATTATTTTAAAAATATTTCTTACATATATCATTTGAATAATTCTATATTTAATATTTTATTGTATTTTTTCTATTTTACTTTAATGTTTTAATTAATAATTTATTTTGTTTTGTTTGTTTTAGTTTTTGTTGATTTCTTTTAAATTTTATTTTTAAATTTAATTTGATATTACAGTTATGTAATATATTCAGACAACTAGATGGTGAAGGGGATAAAGTTCTGGGACTAGAGTAAGAAAGACCTGAATTCAAATCTGGCCACAGAAAGATGCTATCTGTGTGATCCTGAGCAAGTTATTTAACTTTGCCTCATATTTCTTCCTTTGTAAAATTAGCTGTAAAAAGGAATGTCAAACCATTCCAGGATCTTTGCCAAGAAAACCCCAAATGGTGCCACTAAAAATCATTTACAACTGAACTGAACTGAACAAAAATTATTATATTTGTATATACACAAATATTTATATTTACATTTACACAGGAATGCTTTTTCCAGGTAAAGTCGGGAAGATTAGAAGCTCAAATGAGATGAGAGCAAAATAAAACAAATAGGTTGTGATTTTATCATTGGAAATTTTTATACCCTTAATGTAAATTAGATTTAATCCAAACTGGGGAATGACCACAGAAAACTATTCATATTAACTTTAAAACTTCCAAGAAGCAAGATGATATTTGAAATCTTAATCTATTCCTTTCTTCCATCCCCCACATAGCCAGTCTTTTAGTTCAGTATTTACTAGGTATACTAGCACAACTTTTAAAGGAAGCAGACTTTAGAAATCCATTTTCAAAATCCCTATGGGAGAAAGAAATCTCACCACTATCCAATTCCTGGCTGACAAGCCAGAGAAATGCTCTCCACTTCCATTTCCCAGAGCAACTATTCCCAACTTGTAGCCATCAGCAAAGAAAATCTGCCTTGAGACACCTAAGCTAGCTCGCTGTTCCAAATGACATAATGGAGTACTCTCAGTGTCTAGCATGGGTCTCCATCATCTCAGCCAGCCAGACTTCCAGGGCACACTGGCAGCTTGCATACTTCCAGATCCCATTCATAGATGCCCAAGAGTCAGAGATCCCACAGAGAAAGTGATAGCCAAAAAAAATCTGACCTTTTAAAGATCATGACCAGAATTCAAGACCTGTCATAGCTTGGACAGTTCAATTCTGTGTCAGTTCGGTTAGCTTCCATCTCCTTTGGACATTAACAGAAAATGGACTAGGAGGTTTTCAGTGTGCGAAAGGCTTCCACAACTAGTTGTTACACCTACTTTAAACTACTCTCTTCCCAATCTGTATTCCAGCAAAACTGAACACTTAGCTATAATTGAACACGTTCAATAAAGAAACATCATGAATTACCCCCTAGATTCAAGTAGCCACTTTATTGAGCTACATATTTATTGGGATACAAATATTTATTGGGATACAAAACTATATATACCAACACAGACTTTATTCTTAAGGAATTTAGATTCTAATTGGAGAAAAAAAGATATATATTTTTATATATATATGCACCAAATAACTCTGATATACAAGCTGTTAAATGAGTATGACAGAGCTCTATATGAGGTGTTTGAGGAAAGAGCAATCACATTCAAATCTTGGTATGAAAGAAAGCTTCGTGCCTGTGCTGAATCTCTAAGGAAGGTATGAAATACAGTCAGGGATGTGGGAATCTATTCTAGCTATGGGAAAAGCTAAAAATAGGAGGACAGAGCTGGGAGGGGGAAAGAGTGAGGGATAAAGCATAGTCCAGTTTGGGTTTAACATGAAGTACTTAGGGGTAAGTAGCTAGTGAGAGCTTAGGATGGGAAGATGGATTGAGCATGTACATAAAGATTATATATGGAACATGTAATTGTATATCACTAGGCTATTAAGAAAATGCTTCAAAAACGTTAACACGCTCTAGAAATGTCAACTGTTATCATTTTGCTGCATTTCGGAAGTTGGGTGGTTTACAGTGATCCCTCATCTATTAGGGGAGTTACATTCCAGAGACTCCTACGATAGGTGAAAATCCGCAAAGTAGTGGCATTACATTTATTTTATTATTTATAAATATGTTAAGGCTTTATAAACCCTTCCTATTCTCCTATAAACCTTTTCCACACTCTTATTTACCTTTCCCACACACTTATAAACACTGAGCCAATCAGCGCCCAGGATACAGAACACAGCACTGTAATTGGTCGCCTTTCATTCCATCAGCCAATAGTGTTCTGTGTACAATCTCACACTGGCAAACTTGCTCAGGGGGTAGTAGTTGTACTGAATTTCTATTGTGTATAGTACAGTATCCATCTGCAAAGTCCTGCAATATAGCAAAAAACTCCATGATACAGAATTATATATTTTTATAATATATAATATTTATTAGTATTAATAAATCTATTAAATAAATATATAATGAATATATAAATATTAATATATTATATAATATATATTTTTTTAAACCTGTGATACACTGAAGCCACAATAAGTTAACCACGATAAATTCAAATCTTTCCTAAGGCAGCTATTAGCTGTGTGACCCTAGACAAAACAGAGACTTCTCTTAGTTTGTTTTCCATCTGCAAAAAAGGGATAATAGCACCTACCTAACAGGGTTTCCATGAGGATGAGGAAATGATATAACATTGGTAAAGGACTTGGGAAAGCACTAAATTGAAATGCTGCTACTACTTTGTTGTTGTTGTTCAATCTTATCTGACTTTTTGTCACCATATTGTCCATGGGGTTTTCTTGGCAAAGATACTAGACTGGTTTGCCATTTCCTTCTCCAGCCCACTTTACAAATGATTATAAGTGACTTGCTCAGGATCAGACAGGTATTAAGTGTCTGAGGACAGATTTGAACTCAGGACTTTCTGGGTCCAGATTTAGTATTTTTTTTGCCTCAAGATTGATTAGGCTCAAATAATTGAGCAGTCTTCTCTCTTACTGATTGCCTACCTAATTTATTGTCCAGACACAGAAAATCACAGGCCTCAGGACACTACTGATTCCCCATACTCTTGGGCATTGTGAATAGATAGCAAAATTTAATGAAATGCTATATTTCCATTCTAGTTAAACAGCATGGGCATCTTGCATTTGCATCTTGTCCCATGAATGGAAATCAAATTGATGCTTTCAAACCCATAATTAATTTTTAAGTGTGTTTGGGTGAAGGCAGGGTTAAGGGAGGAAATGTCCTTATTTCCAAATATCTGTCTACCTGAGGTAGAGTAATCTCTCTACAGAGGGTGGATGTACCAGAAAATCTTGCCCATTCTACTTCTCTAACATTATTAATAACAAAATCCTGTAAAACAGTCTTGACTGTAAGCATTACAAGTTGGGGGTCCAGAGTAAGCATTCAAATGGTAGTGCTGATTCTGAGAATTCTATTGTACTTTTCTCAAGTGGTGGAACACTGACCTTCTTGTTCTGATTCTCTTATAGAGATATCCCCAGCCCAGAGGACAGAAGAAAAAGAAAGTTGTGAAGTATGGCATGGGAGGCATGATCATTGTCCTATTGATTTGTATTGTCTGGTTCCCCCTCCTTTTCATGTCCCTAATCAAATCTGTTGCTGGGGTCATCAACCAGCCCCTGGATGTCTCTGTCAAAATAACCCTGGGAGGGTATCAGGTAACTATCCAAATCGAGACCAATAACAGCTTTCTCTTGAATTTCCTTTCCATGTTATTCCTCAGAATTTTACCCTTGGATGATGAATCCAATTCAGACCCCCTCCCCCAGGAACTAACCCAAGGCTATTGAGGTGCTTCCTTTATACCTCTGTTATCTTATTTAATTTTGCTTTGTCAATAAAACTATATCCCAGGGAGCATGAGCATTACTTGACTGAATATTTCCACTTGGAAATAGGCAAGGCAAATTTAAATACATGTAGCATCTTCTGAGGATTCACTATTCATGCTTGTAGGGACAAAGCTGTACTTGATGCAAAAGTGAGGACTGAGAAGAGTTAGAAAAAAACTCAGACTCTGTCCTGGGATGAGAGAAGAGGACACTGTACTAAGTATATTATAATTATTTTCTCATTTGATACTCAGCAATCCTGTCAGGTAGGTGATGTTTCCATTTTACAGATGAGGAAACCAAGGCACACAGGTTAAGTAGTTTGCCCATAGTCACACAGTTAGTAAAAGCCCAAGGCAGTATTTGTACTCAGGGTTTTCTGATTCCAGAGAGCCATGAGATTAAAAGTGTCCAGAAATATCTTATATATTTATCAGAGTGGACAATCCCAAAGACATTAGGACATTTTATTGCTTTTCTTTTTTACATTACCAAAATGAAGAGTGTAGGCTAATGATCTTATACCTTTTTTTGTCTTCTAGCCTATTTTCACTATGAGTGCTCAACAGAGCCAGCTGAAAGTTATGGAGCCAGCTATGTTTAAATCATTTCTAAAGAATCACTCAACAAATACAGTAAGCAATTGCATATATCAATTTCCTATTAAAAATCCAACATCTGAGTGACTTCAAAGGGAGCTAATGATATTTGTTAATGTTGTCAAAGATGAGGTGGGAAGGCTAAGGGAACAAAGGATGAATTGAAAAAAAAAGTCCTTTATAATGGGCAGTCTTGTAGCTTTACAGATTATAGGTAGTGGGGCAAGCTTGCACTACTTAAATCATTAAACATTTATTGCTTATGCCTATTATAAAGGATAATTTTGGCATTGTGACCTAAACTATATTAATTATTACTAGCCATGGATATCCCAAAATACCCAAGTCAGCTGGAAATTTATGATGATTTAATTAAGAAGAAGGGAGAAGGAAAGGGTGTAGGATTTCTGCTGCCTGGCTTGTGCCAGGGGGAAGATTAGAGGCTTAAGGAAGGTAAGGGTTTGCAGAGTAAAAGAGGAAGGAATCAGTCTGAACTCCAAGAGGGCTCAGCCAAGGTACCTGAACCTGAATTAGCTCAAGGGCAAACTCACTGCCAAAACCCAAATAACTGCCACCATGCCAAGATGTTGGAATACTTAGCACGCTGCCAGCCAGAGCTGCCTCTCTGGGGGAAAAGGCCAAAGAGAGGAAGTGATGTGCCCTATATAGATGGTTTTACGTCACGTTCCTGCATCTCATATGTACCAATGTTAGCTTAGCTTAACTTAGGACAGTCCAGGGGTCTGTCAGCTGTTTTTGTACATGTCTGTTGAAGGCCATCTTCTTAGATACTTAATCCTTGAGTATGGTGCAGACATTCCTGATCTTGTTAAACTATGTAGGGTGGAGCAATGTAGAGTTCCCAAGACCTGATTCTGTTAGAACAAGTATATCCATTGTTACAAATCAGGGAATAGCTAAATCAAATCTTCTAAAGTACAGTCTGAGTAGGGTGGAGTCGTTTTAAAATTCACACTACTAAGTGTCAAGCACTGTGCTAGATGCCAAGAACAAAATGCAAAGTTGAACCAGTTTCAGCTCTCAAGGAACTTACATTCACATGGAATTTAATGGAACAAAATAATCAATGAACAATGTTTTTAAATGCAATTGTATTTCAAAACTGGGCAATCCCTGTGGAAGAGGCATGAAGAAAGAGATAATTTTCATGCATGCAAGATAGAAAGCTGGGGACCTGATCTGCCAGCCAAGGTGAAGATTGCAAAATAGCATGTTCCCAGGAAAGGCAGTTGGAGCCTGGCCAGAGGAGATGAACTGAGAGACTTATTCTCTGGGGTTTCTGACCAAGGGAGAGACTTTTTTTCCTGATCTAGGCAGGGAGATCTGGGTGGCTCTAACAGAGTGGTGGAGAAGAATCTGTGATTTCTAGCTTTAAACTATTTCTCTTGGTTTTGGAGAGAGATTTCCTTGGCTTTTGGCTGAAGGGGGAAGAAACTCTGAACTGTTCCCTGTTAGCTTCTGTCCCAGGCTGAAGGACCCTTGGGGGGGGGGGTCTGGAGTTAGGCTGAGAAGAAATTAACTTTGTTGGTGGCTTTGTGTAATTGGAAGAAGAAAGAAGATTTAACAGTTGTCCTCCATCTCCCTGACAGACTTTTGTGTCACAGTTGTGACTGACATTTGCCAAAATCCTCATAACCCTTCCTTGTAGATTAGGTACAAACCTCATCCCTCTCACCTCATCTTACCTCACTCTCCATCCTGATGTTCCCAATAAACCCCCTTACTTGAGAAAGGAAGAGAAAAGAGTTTTTCCTCATAAACCTTATAGTCCACTCAGGGGGGCGGGGCAAAGCCAAAGGCTTCAAGAAGAAGATGGTGAAGGGAGGGATTGAGGGAGGAGGAGGGTAGGAAATAATCTTGATCTACTAGCCATCAATAGTGATCAATTGGCAACCCCAAAGTACCTTCTAGTAGTATCTCTCTATCTCTCAGAAATACCTCTATCTTCATTATAACTAGGCACCAGCAGGTTTCCCTAGCATCTCTCTTGTCAGCCAGAGGATCCATTTATTACTACCAGAAATAGTTCCACAGATTATATTTTATTTTATATATTGTATTTTGAAGAAAAAAAGGGGGGGGGGAATGTGAAAGAGGCATGAAGGAAGAGAGAATTTCATGCATGCAAGACAGAAAGCTGGGGACATCATTTGTCAATCAAGGTGAAGATCCCAAAGAGAATGTTCCCATGAAAGTCTGTTGGAGAGTCAAGCCAGGCTGAAGAGGAAAGAAGCAGGGAACTGATCCCTGTTAGTTTCTGTCCTAAGCTGAAGTCTCTTGGCTTTGGAGAGGGGCTTGGTTTTCTGACCAAGTAAGAGACTGACCTAAGCTGAAGCTTTGGTGTAGCTGATGTTGAGGGCTTTGTGTAATTGGAAGAAGAAAGAAGATTTAACAGTTGTCCTCCATCTCCCTGACAGACTCTTATGTCACAGTTGTGACATGTAACAAGGGAATCACTTTAAAAGACTGATATATATATATTAATTTAAGGTCGCCAAGGAATCAGCTATGTAATTCCTAAATGAAAAACTCAAGTCAGCCATCAGCCTTTTTTGGAGTTTAATTACAATAGGAGTAAGAAAGGAATTAGATATATATATATAGAGAGAGAAGGGAATAGGGCTTAAATACCCCTTCTGTTTAGGCTGGGCCAAAAGGCCCAAGCCCTTAGATAGCTGGGGCAAAGAAAAAAGATCAGTCCCTATTACTCACGTGTCCAAAATAGAGAAACAGTCTCAGAGGCCCCCACCTTCAGCTTCCTTCAGAGCAAGCCTTCTCAGAGCCCAGGAACCACACCGACCAAAAACTCAACCACCTCTCTCTCCAGACCCTCCTATCTTTAAGGACACCATCCAAGTTGCCTCCCCTCAGTCCTCACATCTACCAATCACTCTTCATCAATTTCCCTGTCAATGGAGGCTCTCGCTTAACCCAGGACCGCCCAGAGGTTTCTGGCTTTTGCACATGTCTGTTGAAGGTCATATTTTTCAAATGATTAAATCTTTACTCCTTGGTTACAGCCCTTTCTAAATCCTGTTAACTTGAGTATGGTAGAGATTGGAATAATTAAATTTTGATCTAGGCTGCAGCCCTTACTCAATCCTATTAGGACTGAATAGGGTGGAGATTTATTCCAAGTATCTCCATTGTATCAATTCTAAAATCAATCAAGACTCAAAGAAATTCCTGTTCTATGCTTAAGCATAGGTCAAAGTCCTTTCCATTGTTCAGCAAAGGGTCTCTGTCCTAAAGTAATCTTACGAAGGGAAGAGAAGGAACCTCCCATGCCAATGGAGTTCCCATTCCAATAGACTATCAGTAAGAAATTTTCCAAGTATGAAATATCCCAATGGTGAAATTTCCAACATTTATAAGTCTAAGGAAATTTGAGGTTTACAATCCCCCCTGATGATCATTGGGAGACTAGTCTCCCCATTGATCATTTAACATAATCATTTTGTAGTTCTAAATTCACTTCTAACTAAAGATATACACAATATTCAATTTTCTAGGAGAAATTAGAATAGTGAGAGAGGAAATAGAAAAGAAAAGAAAGCAAAACCAATGTTTGCTAGGCGCATTGACAGAAAGCCAAATTAGGGGCAGTCCCTTTTGGCATAAATGTTACAATAAATGTTCAATCAAAAGTTCAGTCCAATCAATCACATCCAAAGTTCATTCTTGATCTTCTTGATGAAGTGTAGGTTTTTGGCATCTTTCTGCAACAGTTCATTCTCTGGATATAAAAGTTTCAAGCTTCTTTCTTGAAGATCTTTTCTTGAACAAAATCAAAATCTTTAAAATTTTTTATAACAGTAAAATCTTAAACAAAAGTCTTGGATTTTTATAAAAATACAATCTCAAACAAAAAAAAAATTCAAAAATTCTTAGATTTTAAAATACAATACAATCCCCCCTGAAGTAAGTATTTAAAAAAAAAATATCAAGTTTAGCTCAGAATGCAATGTTCAGTTATGGGGGTGTATGTGTCAATTATCAAAAGAATAGAAAAATAATCAAAAACATAAGAAAATTTCAAAATAGACCTTGTATAGGTCCAGTTTAAAGTAATTTCTATCCCACAAGTATGTAGGACAGAATGCAGTAATATTTCACTTAGCCATCTGTAGCCAAGACTACAGGAAGTTGCCATAATATAAGAAGAAAAGAATTAGAATTCTATTTTGATGGGGAAATGTCATTCCCTTGTCTGATTTTTCCTCAGGGATATAGGGAGCCAACATGATAGTCAAGCTTTTTACTTGTTTGAGTACTTCGAAAAGAGTGTAGATACAAGGAAGTCCTACGACTTAAACATAAGTTAAGCGTCGCAACCTCGAGTCTCACTTTAATATTTCTAGTGTGCTCTATTGGCACTATTCAGGTTTAGTCTGTGCTCCTTGTTTTTATCCCTTTTCCTGGAATCAGACACAAACATTAATCACAGTCCTATAATATTTTATCAATAAATGGCAGGTTCCCATAGTTTAAAGCTTTTAGGCATATATTGATATTATAGCAACAGTATATATATTAACTTGTATTACTGCAGGGAAAAAAATATTAATATTAATTATGTGTACCTTCAGTACAAAAAATGAGAAAAAAAAATCAAATATTCTGATAAAAAATAAAAGAAAAGAAATAAGAAAAAATAAGAAAAAAATCAGTAATTCAATATATTCTTGAAAGAAAAACAGCATCCATTTGTCTATGGATTATTATCTCCAGTTCTTATGATAAGATAGAGTCACAATTTATATGATAGGATAGAGTCAATCAGTCTCAGCAGAAGATGCTTTCTTCACATGTGAGCAGTGAATCCAAGAGTCTCTTTCTCCAATCTTTATAGATGTTGGAGTAGTTAATAATATTTGGAATGGTCCTTCCCAGGAAGGTTCAGTTGCTCCAGTTTGCTTGAAATTCTTGATATAAACTTTATCTCCTGGGTTCAGGTCATGCAGAGAAAAGTCTAATGGTCCAGCTTGTACTGCAGCTCCGGATTCATAAAGTTCACGTAGTTTGTGCTGTAACTCCTGTATATAGGAAGCAATAGTAATATCTCCCCCTAATAGCGATGTATAAGCTGGGGAGAAAGGCTTAGCCTGTATAGGCAGATGTCCAAAAAGCATCTCAAATGGTGAAATATGTAAGTCTCCTCTAGGTCTGCTTCTAAGATAAAATAGGGCCAGAGGGAGAATTTCAGGCCATTTTAAATGGGTCTCAGTGCATAATTTGCCAATCATAGTCTTAAGTTCTTTATTCATCCTCTCCACTTGGCCTGAGCTCTGGGGGTGATATGGAACATGGAATTTTGGAGTTATCCCCAAGCAAAAATATATTTGATTTAAGACAGAATCGGTAAAATGACTCCCTCTATCGGAGTCAATACGTGCTGGTAGGCCAAAACGAGGAATAATTTCTTTTAAAAGTATCTTTGCAACAAAATCTGCTGTGGCTCGGGTCGTAGGAAATGCTTCCGGCCATCTGGTTAGTTGATCTACAATTACTAGACAAAATTTATAACGTCCAGCCTTTGGCATTGTTATGAAATCTATCTGTAGATGTTCAAAAGGTGTGTAAGCCAGAGGACGTCCCCCAAAGGCTTTTCCACGATATGCATGTTGGTTATATGCCTGGCAAATAGGGCAGGCTGAACATACTTTAGAGGCTACAGTAGTTATACCAGGGGCTCTCCATACTCTCTTGACAGAGTCCACGATGCCCTGGGTGCCAAAATGACCATTTTTATGAATAGATTGGCAAATTTGGTTATAGAAACTTCTAGGGAGCAGGGGTTTTCCTTCAGGTGACACCCATACTCCATTAATTTGTTTTGCTTTAAATTTTTGTTTCCATTTTTCCACTTCCTTTTCATTATAGGAGAGTGATAAATTTAAATTATCAGTGGTTGTTAATGTTAAAATTAATCCAGGTCCTTCTATGGCTGCTAGTTTTGCAGCGGCATCTGCTCGGTCATTTCCTCTAGAGACAGGGTCAGAGCCACCTGTATGGGCAGAGCAATGAACTACAGCTAGGGCTTTAGGCAGTTTGAGAGCAGAAAGAACTTCATTAATAATTTCTGCATTAGCTATGGATTTTCCAGCTGAGGTTAAAAATCCTCTTTGGAGCCATAGCATCCCGACTGAGTGACAAATGCCGAAAGCATATCTAGAATCCGTATAAATTGTTGCCTTTTTATCCTTGGCAATTATACAAGCTTGTTTTAGAGCTATGAGTTCTGCTCCTTGAGCGCTAATGTTAGAAGGTAGTGAAGCTGACCATTCAGTGGCAAATTCTGAGACTAGGGCAGCTCCAGTGTAATGTATGCCATCCCTCATAAAAGAGGAACCATCGGTAAATAAAATCAGATCTGCATTGTCTAAGGGAATGTCTAAGAGATTATCTCGAGGCTTTTCTGCCATGGACACTAATGTTTCACAGTTATGTAGTGGTTCTCCTGAAGTAGGTAAATCTGGAAGCAAGGTGGCAGGGTTAAGAGTTGAACAGCGTTTCAAGGTAATATTTTCACTATTTAATAAGGTTATTTCATACCTTGTAATTCTCTGATCCGAGAATGCCTGTGTTCTATGTTTTACCAATAATGCTTCAATCTCATGTGGGCACATTATTGTTAATGGACATCCCAATACTAAATCAACGGTTTTTGTTACTAGTAAGGCTGTAGCAGCTACTCCTCTAAGGCATGGTGGTGCTCCTGCTGCTACTGGGTCTAGTTGGGCAGAATAATAAGCAATTGGGCGCTGAGAAGGTCCCAAAGTCTGAGTTAACACACCAGAGGCTACTCCTCTTCGCTCATGCACATATAAAGTAAATGGCTTGTTGTAATCTGGGATGCCTAGAGCAGGGGCAGACATGATAGCCTTTTTTAAATCTGATAGAGCTGACAAGTGTTCAGGCTCTAATTTGAGGGGTTCAGGAACCGAATCCTTTGTTAATGCTATAAGGGGTTTAGTGATTTCCCCATAGCAAGGAATCCATTGTCTACAAAACCCTGTTGCTCCTAAAATTGCTCTCAGCTGTTTCTTAGTGGTAGGAGCACTCAATTTTTGAATGTTCTCAATTCGTTTTGGAGAAATATAACGAGCACCCGCAGTCAAGATGAATCCCAAATATTCTACTTTTTGGAGACACCATTGAACTTTATCCTTAGAGATTTTATGTCCTCTTTTGTGCAATTCCAAAAGAAGGTGTTTGCTATCTTCTTGACATGTTTTTGCATCTGTTGAAGCCAAGAGTAGATCATCTACATATTTGATTAATTTGCTATTTTTAAATGTTATATTGTCTGTGTCTTGGCTCAAAATTTGCTCAAATAAGCTCGGACTTTCGACATAACCCTGTGGCAGCCGACACCAGGTATATTGTGATCCCTTCCAGGTGAAAGCAAAAATATGCCTGGAGTTTTCATGTATTGGTATGGAAAAGAAAGCTGAACACAAGTCTACTACTGTAAAGTATGTAGCTGTGCTAGGAATAGATGAAATAATAGTATGTATGTTAGAAACTACGGAGTGTCTCTTTATAACGTGATTATTCACTGCCCTTAGATCCTGTACGAATCTATAGATGTGCTTGCCATCGGGTCCTTTTTTTGGTTTTTTAATTGGCAGGATGGGCGTGTTGTATTCAGATTTGCAAGGGATTATTATTCCCTGTTCTATTAATGAGTTAAAAACTGGTGTAATACCCTCAATTGCCTCCTTTGAGAGGGGATACTGAGGGATAGAAGGAGGTGGGCTAGATTTAGTTTTTATCTGCACAGGAACAGCAGATTTAAGTAAGCCTACATCAGAAGAAGATGTGGCCCAAAGAGACTCTGGTATATCTTTAGGTATTTCAAAAATGGAAGGTTCTTTTGCCTCCTGGTTTTCCGAGAGAAGTACAGGGAGTAAATTTAAAGATTCCTCTGGTACTTCTAATGATAATGAGCCATCTGGGGAGCAGGTTATTGTGGCTCTGAGTTTGCATAGAAGGTCCCTCCCCAGCAAATTTAAAGGGGAGTCAGGCATCAAGAGGAAGGAGTGTTGTACCTCTAGGGGTCCTACAGACACCATTCTAGGAGGAAGTCTTTTAACTCTTTGGGTTATTCCTGATACTCCCATTACATTCTCTGAGCCAATAGAATAACATTGTAAATCAGGTGTTCTCTTTAATACAGACCAGGAAGCTCCGGTGTCTAATAGACAATCATAATAAGTGTTACCCACTTTTAAGGTAACATGGGGTTCATTAGTATGGGGAGGGCAGTGGATAGGGACAACGGGTAGTAGGACATCAGGGTCTGGGAAATCAAAGGTTGTATCCTCTGATTCCTGTGCCCCAGCCCCTACTTCTTCAGCTGCCATATAATTGTCAAAGAATGTAGTACTCATTTATATATGTATATTTTGTAATTTCACAAAACACGTGGGGAGCAGGGCAAAGCAACAAACTTTCCACAGGGTTTTTTTTTTCTAATCCAGGAAGTTGTTCCTTAAGGGAAAGGATATTTAGAAACAGTTCTTCCAGCCAGGACTTTAGAGTCCTGTTGCTGAGATTTAAAACAGCTGTTTTCTGTCTATCAGAGTCACACAGCTGGGAAGTATCTGAGGTCCGATTTGAACCCAGGACCTTCTGTCTCTAGGCCTGGCTCTCAATCCGCTGAGCTACCCAGCTGTCCCTTAAGATTAAAGGGAAGAAAAAGAAAAAACTGCTGATTCCAATTTAACTTAAGGAGAAAAGAGAAAAAGTTTTTTATACTCACGTGTTCTAGCAGCTGTGTCTTTAAGCCAAGTTTTTTGTTAAAAAGAAAAAGGACTAAGTGGTGAGACGGTATAGTAAAAATGCAAGGAATTTCAAAAGTTTTATTGAGAGGATTCTTTAGACTCCCGTGTGGTCAGCCACAATGTAACAAGGGAATCACTTTAAAAGACTGATATATATATATATATATATTAATTTAAGGTCGCCAAGGAATCAGCTATGTAATTCCTAAATGAAAAACTCAAGTCAGCCATCAGCCTTTTTTGGAGTTTAATTACAATAGGAGTAAGAAAGGAATTAGATATATATATATAGAGAGAGAAGGGAATAGGGCTTAAATACCCCTTCTGTTTAGGCTGGGCCAAAAGGCCCAAGCCCTTAGATAGCTGGGGCAAAGAAAAAAGATCAGTCCCTATTACTCACGTGTCCAAAATAGAGAAACAGTCTCAGAGGCCCCCACCTTCAGCTTCCTTCAGAGCAAGCCTTCTCAGAGCCCAGGAACCACACCGACCAAAAACTCAACCACCTCTCTCTCCAGACCCTCCTATCTTTAAGGACACCATCCAAGTTGCCTCCCCTCAGTCCTCACATCTACCAATCACTCTTCATCAATTTCCCTGTCAATGGAGGCTCTCGCTTAACCCAGGACCGCCCAGAGGTTTCTGGCTTTTGCACATGTCTGTTGAAGGTCATATTTTTCAAATGATTAAATCTTTACTCCTTGGTTACAGCCCTTTCTAAATCCTGTTAACTTGAGTATGGTAGAGATTGGAATAATTAAATTTTGATCTAGGCTGCAGCCCTTACTCAATCCTATTAGGACTGAATAGGGTGGAGATTTATTCCAAGTATCTCCATTGTATCAATTCTAAAATCAATCAAGACTCAAAGAAATTCCTGTTCTATGCTTAAGCATAGGTCAAAGTCCTTTCCATTGTTCAGCAAAGGGTCTCTGTCCTAAAGTAATCTTACGAAGGGAAGAGAAGGAACCTCCCATGCCAATGGAGTTCCCATTCCAATAGACTATCAGTAAGAAATTTTCCAAGTATGAAATATCCCAATGGTGAAATTTCCAACATTTATAAGTCTAAGGAAATTTGAGGTTTACAGACAGGACTGACATTTCTCAAAATCCTCCTATTCTTCATTATAGATTAGGAAAACCCTCATCCCTCTCACCTTATCTTACCTCAGTTCTCCATCCTGTTGTTCCCAATACACCCCATTACTTGAGAAAAGAAGAGTAAAGAATGTTTTTCTGAAATCTCATAGTTCCCCTGAGTTACTTAGAAGGTGGCTGACTAAGACCAGGGGAGGGGGATAGGGAGGCAGAAGGGCATGGGTGGAAACTGGGAGGTGAAGGGAGGGATTGAGGGAGGAGGAGAGTAGGAAATATATTGATCTATTACCCATCAGTAGTGATCGATAGGCAACCCCAGAGTAATCCCCTTTAGCAGTATCTCTCTAGTCACTCCAGAATACCTATCTCCATTACAACTAGGCACTCACAAGTTTCCCCTAGCATCTCTCTAGTAAGCCAGAGTATCCTTTTACCACAACTAGAAATATCTCGACAGATTATCTATTTCTAATACATCCCACAAAGTAGTTTCCTTATCCACCTGCAGAGAAAGAATTGATAAACAGAAACATGCATTGACATAGTTTTATATATTACAAATATATAGTCAAATGTTTCTATCTCTAGTGTAGGAGGGAAAGGGAAGGAAGGAGATACCTAGGAGCTTTAATATGATAAGTAAACTAATTAATTAATTAAAAATAAAATAATAAGAAAGTAGTTAGTGACATAAAGAATAGCTAGTATCAGCTACAAGGATGCCTATGGTAGGAAAAATCATGAAACACTCTAGATCTCTAGATGAACACCAACATCAATTACATTTGATCATTCTTATAGAAATAAAGCAATTCATCATTCCTTATAGCACAGTAGTATTCCCTCACCTTCATATACCACAATTTGTTCATCCATTTACCAATTGAGGGACATCCCCTCAATTTCCAATTTTTGACGCCACAAAAAACACAGCTATGATTATTTTTGTACAAACAGATCCTTTCCCATTTTTTTTTATCTTTGGTAATTGCCTTCCAGAATAGTTGGATCAGTTCACAACTCTACCAGCAATGTATTACTGTCCCAATTTTGCCACATCGTCTCCAACGTTTATTTATTTTCCTTTACTGTCATATTGACTACTCTCCTAGGTGTAAGGCAGTACCTCAGAGTTGTTTTGGTTTGCATTTCGATGAACACCATTTTCTGAGCAAGCTTTATGGACAAGGTGATGAAGGCTAGGATTCATATTTTAGTCAGCATCAGAACTGATTACACAGAAGACATCCACAATGTCTGATACAAAGGAATACATGGAAATTAATCACTTCCCCAATGAATATAGATGGTTTGGGCTTTGATTAATAATAACAGCCACATCAGCCACGGAGTTCACTGAAGCCCCAGTTTCCCAGTTGTGGAATTTAAGGCAGGCCTCATTAGTCTTTAATTAGAAAATGAAAAGATGGGTCCTTAGTTTTACATACTTTTCCTATGTCTGCAATGATGGAGATGCTACAATTGGGACAGATCACTTTTCTAATTGAACACAAAGTCTCCTCCCCACTTGGGGGATGTTTTTGAGTCCTTTGGGGTCTAGGTATTAATTAAACTGAGTATTTCATTTGATGCTATTCCCCAAAAAATAAAAAATGTGTGATAGCCAAATGTGTGATCTGGGGACTTTAACACTGTCTTAAGACAAAATTCTCCCTAGCTCAACCTTGTCCAAGACAACCAGAATAAGATGGAGGCAGGATTTAGGGGATGTTGATTCCTAAGAAACTTAAATAGAAAAAAATAAAACCTAACATATGCTTGCCTTATCACTAGAGATGTGGAATGTGATGGGAGAAGGAGCCCAGAAATAAAAATGACTGCCATACTGGTGACTATGGAATCAACCATGCTGCTATACTACATACCTTCTTAAGAAGTTATCAGAATTATATACAAAAGCATTCAGAAGATTGTTTTCTGTACACTTTGGGTAACTAAATGTTCTAATTGTTCTTACAGAATGCTATGCAATTTCTGGAAAATTATCAAAGAGAAGACATAACAATAGTAGAACTGGAAGGAAATTCAAATTCTTTGTGGACCATCAGCCCTCCCAGTAAGCTGAAAATGATAAACGAACTCACGGATTTTAAAAATAGCTTCTCTCTTGTTTTTTCATGGAGTATTCAGAGGTAGTTACTATATTTCCTTATCTAATTTTCCCTTTTTTTCCTCCTGGGGAAAAGATGGAGGTGTGGTGGGATATGGGAGGAGGAGGAGGAGAATTTTGTTAACTTCTGGATCATAATTCACCATCTGTCTCAGCTACTCATTCATTTCAAAAACTGAAATCCCCATTTGACAAGAGAGATTCACTTAGAGCAGGGGTTCTTCCTCTAAGGCTTGTGAAATTTTCTTTTTTATGTCTTTACATTTCAATGGACTTAATTTTTAATAATCCAACATATTTTATTTTATTCTTAAAATTATTATTCTATGGAAGCTTCTATTGACTTCAATAACTGGTCAAGGAAATCTGTGATGCCAAAAAAGGTTTAGAACACCTAATCTAGAGTTACACAAACACTGGAATCAAATTTCTTATCTAGGCTTTCTGGCTGTTCTACTTTCCATTAGGTACTTTTCCTTGGCTACTTGAAAAATGTCATTTTGTAGGAATACTGAATATGAGTTTGTGAACATAAGAAAGTTAGAGGGGGTAAAATGGGAGATGACTTATAAAATGAATGAAAAAATCTATTTTCCTTCCAGGTTTCATCTTCAGTGCTTTAAACATCTTTGATCCACAAAAGGGACCCCATAGTTAGATAATGCAGCTTTAGTTCATCCTTCAACACTCCCCCTAATTAGAAGCCCTTGAAATTCTAGGCATATGCATCCTAAGGGAGACAGGAGGGAGAAAGACAGAAAGCAGTACTGCATGCATGCCTCTTTTATATATATTTCCCATTTTTGACATCAATAGCCTTTTGAATAGCTCAGGTTGAAGGCACAATCATTTTGTATCATAAAGACTGAAAAGGTGACAAAATACTCTATGAAATCATGGTTTTTAATACTTTAAGGCAGGTGATGAGACCAGTTTGCTGACTCCTTTATTTGCCCCTATATGAGAAACTATACCCCATTCACTCATTTAGCTAAAATTTACTTTTTCTACTGGTTTCATTAATAGATATTGAACCAACAGAAAGACATGGAAACTCAGAGCAACATAATTTTAGAATTTAAAGTCATCTGCAAAATGTTAAATATTATGAAGTAGGGGCAGCTAGGTGGCTCAAATGGATTTGAAAGTCAGACCTAGAGATGAGAGCTCCCAGGTTCAAATCTGGCCTCAGACACTTCCTAATTCTGTGACTTTGAACAAGCCACTCAACCCCATTGCCAAGCCTTGGAACCAATATGCAGCATTGATTCTAACACAGAAGACAAGGACTTAATTTTTTTAATATGATGAAGGAAAGGGATTATTATAAGCAATATTGCCTCATAAAATAATAAATAGCAGAGTGGAAATGACTGCAGAAATCAGAGTGTGACACTCAATTAGGCCATCTGAAGATTAATTTCCAGCAGAACAGAATCTCCTTGAAAGAAGAAACTATTTTTAATGTTTTCTTTGTATATTTGGCATATAACATAGGTAACAGAGGAGTTTAGAAGAGGCACAGGGGAAAGGTAGCAAGTTTGCTTTTTGATATATTGAATTTGACATGCCTATGAGGCATCCAATTAGAAAAATAAAATCCAGTAGGCAGTTGTTGATTTAGGATAGATAAGAGAATATATAAATTTGGATAATGATCTACATGTTAATGGTAAATTTATCCAGGGGAAGTGATGAGAGAGACAGAGAGACAGAGACAGAGACAGAGAGACAGAGACAGAGAGAGAGACAGAGAGAGAGACAGAGAGAGAGACAGAGAGAGAGAGAGAGAGAGAGAGAGAGAGAGAGAGAGAGAGAGAGAGAGAGAGAGAGAGAAGAAGAAGAAGAAGAAGAAGAAAAAGTCCAGAACAGAACTTTGAGGTACACTCACAATCAGTAGACATGACATGAATGATGTATTGCAGAAGAGATTAAGGAGTAGTAAATTAGGTAGGAGAAAAAAACAACACACAAAAACAATATAAAAAAAATACAGAGGAGAGATTTGGGAGTTACCTTCAAAGAGCTGATTGAACTCATAAGAGCCAAAAGAAAAAGGAGAACTGAATCCAGGATAGGGTCTTGGGAGATACTTGTAATTAGAAGGTGAGATATACCAAATGACCCTGTTAGAGACTTAAAAGGAGTTGTTCAGACAGAATGAAGAATCAGAAGAGAAATGTTGGTAAAACTGAAAAAGTAGGGTATATCCAAGGAAAAAAGAGATAGTTAATAATGCCATAGTCTTCTGAGCAGTCAAAAAAATAAAGACTGAAAAAAGGCTATTAAAAAATAACAATTACGAGATCCTTGGAAACCTTGGAGAAAGCAGTTTCAATTAAATAGTAGGATTGAACACCAGATTGCAAGGAGTTAAGCAATTAGAAGAGGAAGTGTAGGAGAGAAAGGAAGGAGAAAAGGTATGGATGAAGACATAGCTTTTTCTAGAAGTTTAGAGGAGATAGGTATAAGATGATAGTTCCTTCTTTTACTTATCACAGTGCTCACACAATGCATAGCAATAGAGAGGGTGGGGCTGACCTTCTTCACTCACCTATGTCTTCTTGTTCATGTCTCCATGGCCTTCCAAATGCTGGCTTAATTTTGGCACTCCTCCCTTTTCTAACTGTCAATCCCTATCTCATTTCTAACTTCCTTCTCAATTTTGGCTTAGGTGTGAAGCATCCAAAGTATTAAGATTTGAGCAGTGTTTGGGAACTGATATTTTCCTTCCCTATGAGACAAATGAGTAGCATTCATTGGAAAGTCCCCAAGTGTTGATGGTCCTACTCCATTTCTTCACCTTTGCTTTTTGTAGAATTTATGTGGTTCTTCTGACACTTTGGCAACTAACATATGCTGTTATCACTTCTAGAAAACACTCTCTGGCACATTTAACTCAGTTTAATTAAAGAGATACTAATTAAACACCTGCTGTAGGTAACAAACTATCCTGTGTTCTGAGAAAAATGCAAGATTCTATCCTTGCTTTCATGAAGCTTTAAGATACCAATGTAGCCCTCGAATGTTCTATCTCTTCTCCCTTATTGTAGGTGCATGTGCAGTCCTCCTCTTCTTCTAATCAGTCATATCCTTGATGGTATTGATCCAATGAAATAAACAAAGGTATTTTTATTCACTAATTTTAAAAATACTCCCTCTAAAATTTTTTGGATCAAAAAATAATTTTTAAAAATCCTAGATCTGACCGTCCTCATCTTGACTGAGCTCAAGTAAAATTTAATGCAGGAAAATAAGTGTAACAAGGTCTTTCAGTGGCTCAGTATTATTTTCCTCATCTAAATGTGTTATGACCAGCTTTGAATTTTTTCTGAGTATAGTGAAAGAGATACAAGTTAAAAGAGAAAGATGTTGCTAGGCAAATAATGCCTCTTTGGTGGACTGAGTAGGATTGTTAAGGATAAGTTTTAATTCTCTGCAGAACTAGTTGATATGAATACTGACTTTTCAGTTGGTTTTGTTTTCACAGAAATATGAGTCTGGGTGCAAAAGCAGAAATAGCATCAGATAAGCTTTCTTTTACTCTTGAAAATGAGACCAGAATTTCTATCGCTCAGATGATGTCTGACTCCAAATTTACAGCAATACCAGCGTAAGAATACTTTTCTTCATAATGTATTTGTGTGTGTGTGTGTGTGTGTGTGTGTGTGTGTGTGTAAGCAATCTTTCCTGCAAATATATGGACTTTGAGTTGGGACAATTAGTCATTCAGGAGAGGAACTCTAAAAAGGAGAACTGCTGAGAGGTAGAATCAAGTGAAATTCATTCACAACTTCTGACCAAAGCAGAGTAGATTCCCATGTTGTTGTGTTGTTGGCATTAATAGAGTCATTTCTCTCCTGCTCTGAGAAGGCTTTTTTCTCCTGTATTATAAATGTTTTAGGAATAGGAGTCACAATAGCACGTTCCTTAGAAATGCCTAGTCATTAAATGAAGGACATTACTTGTTGTAATTCAATTGATTCATTTATACAAAGCCTCTTAAGTTTGAATTAAAATAAAACCTAATTCTGCCTGTGAGAGTGAGAAACTCAAATAACAAAAAGGACATAAAGAGGCCATCTATGTCAAAGGAGAAAAAACTCCACCAAGTGCTGCTCAAACTAGCTGGGTAGTTTAGTGGATTGAGAGCCAGGTCTAGAGATGGGAGGTCCTAAATTCAAATCTGACCTCAGACACTTCCCAGCTGTGTGACCTTGGGCAAGTCACTTCACCCCCATTTCCTAGCCCTTACTGCTCTTCAGCCTTAGAACCAATACACAGGATTGATTCTAAGAGGGATGGTGAGGGTTTAAAAAGAAAAAAAGTCTAAGTCAATATATGGGCTTCAGGGGTCCTTATGCACAGTTTTGTGGCCTATGTTTCTGTTTTATTTATACTGATACAGGTGAGACCCCTACTGTCATGTTAATCGGGACTATAGGCAGAGAATTGCATTTCTATTTGCATTTGAAATTTTAAAATGAGCTTATCCATAGTTTATTTTCTACCTAGAATTAGGTGGCTAGTAATACCCAGCAGCTGATGAAGCAATTCAGTTCTATAGAAATGATTGGAATATAAACCTATGAATGATGATTTCTACAGATAGCATAGATATATGGGACACTTTCATTTTCTGATTAACCTTCTTTGGTAGAATATGGGCTAAATAAATATTACCTCCTCTTTTTGCATAGGACCATAAAAGGAATATATCCATATTACCTCAAAGCTCCCAGTGATGCCAATACAAAACCCATAAAGCAGCTTTTAAAAGGTAAAGATTATGAGATTTTCACACTATGTGTCTTCTTTCACAATATGATGAACATGGAAATATGTGTTGTATATAACACATGTACAAACTACATCATATTACCTGCAGTCCAGGGGAATAGGGAAAGGTAGGAGGGAGGGAGTGAACATAGATAAAAAAAAAAATCAGAAAACTGTTCCTGAAAACTGTACCTAATTTAGGGGCAAAAAATTTTAAATGTTTTAAAAATGGATCTTATAAGATTTTCAAGATTTGTGACATTAAGATACTTGTTTTGCAGCTTTAACAACTAAGTGTTTCTCAACTCTCTCTGACTCTCTTCTCAAGTAATTTTCATTTAACTGGCAAAAAAAAGGCATATTATTTTAATTTTGGTCCTAAGAATAGAAAGCCGGGCTGCCTAACCTTTACTAATCAGAAGAATGAATCCACTTGCCTATGGAAGACTCAGCCTCACTGCTTTTCTCCTATTGGTTCTCTCAGGCCAGTGATTGACTTACTCCACTCATAATAGCTGAAATTATTGATTTCATGAGCTCCTTGCCAATTTCCCTTGGTATTGACTAACACTTGGATTTAATGTGATATAATAACTACAGATCTTAGAGTACCCTTTTGTCCCTTGTAATAAAGAATAAAATTAACTGACTTCATCATAGGGGTTTTTGATGATGGAGGGTCATGGTCCATTTTCTCCATTCTCAGAAAATAGCCAACCTTATCCCATCCCCAGGAATTTTTTAAAAAAATAATTATTTCATTTACTTGAATCAAAGATAGAATATTTGATGATTGAAATGTATACTGCAGTTATTTAGTATCATGATTATTTTACCATCAACATAACTGCCACCAGATCTGAATGTCTTTGTACCTGGTACTCTTCAAAGCAAGCCAAAGATACAATCTTTGCCTTTCATGAACTTTTGAAGAAAATATATAATTCATGTCTACATAATACCCAAACAATTCCTTGTTCTACAAAGTTGTTAGTCCAAACATTTCCCATATTTCTCAGTCCCTAGAACTGCCCTTACCAGTCTAGTTCTCAACAAGAGCCCTTCCCTCCTACTTGTAATAAAATTAAAACCATTCCAAGTTCTCTTGACTGCATTCCTGCCTTAGAATGCTACTATAATGACAACTTCAATATTTCTTCACCTATCTTCTCTAGGACAGTATATTTTTTCTCATTTCATTCCCCCTTCTCTTGATTCTATTCTCTCCCACTTCTTCTAGGACTAGGTACCATCAATTCTCCTCTTGCTTTTTGCATCTTCAATTTCTGCCTCTCTACTGGCTCCCATTCTTCAAACATGATTAGGTAGGTCTCAACTATCTGGAAGAAAAATCTTTTCACTAGACTGTAAGTTCTTTGAGGGCAGGAGCTATTACGTATTTTTTTTTTTTGGCATATCCACCACCTAGAATAGTGTCTACCATATGATAGACACTCCTTAAATGCTTGTTGAATGAATAATTGGCTGATTTTCAACCATTGAGCTTCTGTTTCAGTCATTTTTCAGTCATGTCCAACTCTTCCTTACCCCATTTGGCAGAGATATTCCATTTCCCTCTCCAGTTCATTTTACAGAAGAGGAAACTAAGACACATGGGGTTAAATGATTTGTCCAGAAGCACACAGCTAGTAAGTGTCTGAGGCCAGATTTGAAGTCAAGGAAATTAATCTTCCTGACTCCAAGCCCAGAACTCTATCCCTTGTACCACCTACCTGCCCTTATTGAGTTACTAACCTATTTTTCATCTTCCTTTCATTATCTAGTTTCTCTTTAAGGAAAAAAAAAACCTTTTGATTTATTGCCTTTAATTCTTCTATCCCCATTCATTCTTTTCTTCCCTGGAATCAGGCTTCTGACCCCATACCTCTGCTGAAACTAATCTCTTAAAGGACTTCCTTCATTGTCAAATCCAGCAGTTTTCCTTAAGCTTCACTGTTTAATCTCCCAAACAATTGACATTATTCATATCTTCTTGAAATTTGATTCTTTTGTTGATTTCCATTATTTTGATGATTCTGACTTTCTTCCTTCATCTTGGACAGTTCATACTCTGTTGCCTTGGTAGCATGCCCTCCTTCCCTTAAATATGCCTATTCTTAAAATATCTATTCTTCCCCTTTTGGTCCTCTATTTTCACCCTCGTTGGTGATCATGCCTATAAGTACAAGAGCATTAGACTACACATAACAAGGAAAATGAAAGGGAGGAGAAGAAACATTTATATAACACTTACTATGTGCCAGGCACTGTGCTAAATGCTTTTACAAATAGTATCTCCTTTGGTCCCAGTAACTATGTGAGGTAGATGCTATTATTATCCCCATTTTATTGTTGAAGAAATTGAGGCAGATAGATATTAAGTGACTTGCCCAGAGTCATTCAGCTAGTAAGTATCTAAGGCTGGATTTAAACTAGGGTCTTCATGACTAGTCCAGTACTCTACCCACTTCACCACCAACTTCACCAGCAAAGATTGGATTGGAGTTTTAGCTCTACCATTTATGAGCTGAGTGACCCTAACAACTTCTTAGTGACTCAGTTTTCTTATCTGTAAAATGATAGGGCTAAACAATGTGATTTTAAAATTCTATTCCAACTCTAATAATCTATGAAATGGGAATCTATAAACCCCTATTTAGATTAACTTCTGGGCAGATTTCTAAAACAGTCTATCTCCTGCAAATTTTCTTTGGATCCTCACTCCCACATTCTTGAGTATAATGGACATTTCCACCTAAAACTTCAACAGATGAAAAACCAAACTTATCATTTTCCTAATGACAGGTATCCATACACCTAACTAGTTTTCTATCTTAATTCTTTATTTCTGTTAATGATAATATCATTCTCTCATACATAAAAACTTAAAAACTCAGAGTTGTCTTTTATACTTCTCTTCCATCCTCTCAATCCTAGTCAAGGTCATCTTGCCTTGTGCTTTTCTCTTGGACCTACCCTCCATCCTAAAACTAGGTTGAGTAGTCCTAAGGGTCCATTAATTTATTTTATGTGTTCTTCTTCCAAAAAGCTGTTCACCCAACATTGGAAACATGAATATAAAAAATGCATCCCAGTACAGTCTCTTCTTTGCTCACTGGGGATCAAATGGGGTAATATTTCAAAACATATAACAGAGTTCTATTCATATAATATGTGCTTAATAAATGCATGTTCCCTCCCGTCATTTTTCCTCTTAGACATAAAACTTTTCTGATATCCCACATTTTATCCTGAGTCTTTGAAGCCTCTCCCTTGTGGTGACTTTGATATTTAGTTCTGGTTATTGTCACAGAATCTCAGAATTCAAGGAGAATGCAGAAGCCAACTTAGTCCAACGTTTAGTTGAACCACAATCCTCTAAAGCATACATAAGTGGTCATCCAGTCTCTACCTAGATGATTTTGATGAGAAAATCATGGGAAGAGCACTGCTTAGATTTTCCATTTATGTGAGGTAAAAGAGTACTTTGGGGCCAAGTTCTTGGGCCTGTATATCAGAAACACATGTTGTGAGGGCAGCCCAATGACTCAGTGGATTGAGAGCCTGGACTAGAGATGGGAGGTCCTAGGTTCAAATTTGGCCTCAGACACTTCCTAGCTGTGTGACTCTGGGCAAGTCACTTAACTCCCATTGTCTAGCCCTTATCACTCTTCTGCCTTGGAACCAATACATGGAAGGTAAAGGATTTAAAAATAAACTATAAGACTTTCCCTCTAATGTCTCTGTATTAATGACACCAACCACACAGGTTCAAAACCACAAATTTAGCTTTTATCCTTCCCTCTTTCTCACTCAACGTATTTGCTAAGTCCTATTGAATATAGAACTATAATGATTATATATTACTTTTAATACACTATATTTCTCACATCCCTTCTTTCATTTCCATTTCCACTGTAATCACTCTTGTTATTGTCTTCATTACCTCTAACATTACGTGCCCTCTATGCCTTTTCCCATGTTGTCTCTTTTGTATGTAGTGGACTAATTGTTCACCCCTAAAACTCCATCTCCTTCCTGGAGTCTGAAAGATCTGAGTTCAAATCTGGCCTCAGGCATTTACTAGCTGTGTCTAGGTAAATGTGCTTAGGTAATAACTAGATAGTGACTCCTACTATCCCAGGGGAAAACCTAACTCTTCTATCTGCCTACCTTTTATTCCCCTCTTATCTGTCTTTCACTTTGCTGCCTAATCTTCCCAATGTACTGCTCTGTTCATGTCACTCTTTTACTCAAAAACCATTAGTGGATCCCTGTTACCTACTGAATAAAGTATAAATGTATGACCCTGACCTTCAAGACCTTCCACAGTCCAATTCATATACATTTCCAGTTTTATCTCATATTTTTCCCTTGCTCTCCATTTCAAGGATCCTGTTTCTCTCAGTCTCTCACTATTACCTGCCCCCTATGCCTCTTCTCATGTTGCCTCCCTTGCATGTAATGGACTAATTGGTCATCCCAAAACTCCATCTCCTTCCTTTAAGGACTAGTCCAGGGACTGCATCTCCTCCCTAAAAACATCTCTTTCTCACCCCACAGGAAATTGTCTCTCTCTCTTCAGATTTTACTATAGTGCTTGTCATGTATTTCTCTTTTGCATTTATCACTGTCTTGTTCATTGAAGTTACTTGTGTTCCTTTCTCACTCCTAGAAATTAATTCTGTCATAGCTCACTTTGCATCGCCAATACCTAACATATAATAGATGCTAATTAAATACTTTTTTGTATTAAACCAAAGAGGATTATATGAAAACAGATTGAAATATGTTAAATTAGTGAGGTTCTTGTATTAATTTAATTGTATTCTTCTTCCTTTCTAGAAAATAATTTTAAAGATATCACAATCATTCTGCGCCGAGATAATAAGAGTGTAATCGAGAATGAGTGGTGGGTACTTGATCTGCTTGGAAATAAGTTACTTAACCAAGATCAGAAAGGTTTGGAATTGGTGGTTTTCAATGACAAAGTCAGCCCTCCCAGTCTTGGATTTCTTGCCGGCTATGGGTAAGGATAATTTCAGCCCATGGAAATCTGAAAGTCTATCTTCATATTATTTCAATTTAGATGACAGAAGCATTTCATTTTTATAATCATAGAACTAATAGGGACTTCAGGGTCCAAGAAGTTCAGGCTCCTCATTTTATAGATTAAGAGTTTGAGGCATAGAAAGATATTACCAGTGATCAAACACTCATCAGTTACATAGCCAGGACTAGTTTCCAAGTGACTCTCTCCTAATCCAATAGTCTTTCTACTGAGCTATGCTGTATTTAAACATATAAAAATGTTTGTGCATTGTATCTCCCATTTCTGATCATCTTCTAGTGTATAAAGAGCCAAACAATTATGATTAGTTTTGTCCCATAATTCATTACCTGTATATTATGTATGCCTATGCCTCTATGATGACAATATATCTGGAATGATTTTTTAAAAATCAAGTCCATAAACCAATTTAATTATCAACATAATATTCTATAGATTATATTTGATAGTATGTAACATTTTGTATGATATGAGAAGTATACATATACATACATACATACAAATTTCCAAAGGGTTTAAGTCAGATTTCACCAGCTTCTCATTTGGGAATTGGAGGTCCCAAATTAACAGATTATTCAAGCAGTATATAGGCATAGCCTCCTAAGCTTAATATTCTTCAGGTCTCTTCTAGCCGTTAGCCAAACCAAATTTTGTGGTATAACTATGCCTGTTGAGTTAAAAAGCTGACCACATTTTCTCTGGCCACAAACATCTATCACTACTGAGAATATGACTAGCTGCCTACACCCATAATTGAAGATTCTCAAATATTCATTTTTACCTCCTTAGTTGCCCATTATCCATACTATCAGATCCTGTTCTTTATAGGTATAGTTAACCTGATACATGTTCCCTTCAAAGGCTAGGAGGTATGGTACAGTAAGGAGAATTTTAATTTTTTAAAATGTTGCTTTTACTTGTTAGTTTCACCATTTAACAATTTAATCATGAGTCCATCTCCCATTTCACTTGCTTTGAATAATTTCCCTTTTTCTTTACACAGTATTATGGGACTGTATGCTTCTGTCGTCCTTGTGATTGGAAAATTTGTCCGTGAATTCTTCAGTGGAATCTCTCACTCCATAATGTTTGAAGAACTACCAAATGTAGATAGAATTTTGAAATTGTGCACCGACATTTTCTTAGTGAGAGAGACAGGGGAACTGGAACTAGAGGAAGACTTATATGCCAAACTGATATTCCTGTATCGCTCACCAGAGACAATGATCAAATGGACTAGAGAAAAAGACAACTGATGCAATGAGAAACAAAATGCAAAAAAAAATGACATTTAATTTTTTTAAAAGCACAAAATTCTCAGAAGAATCAAGTGTTTTCTAGTTGGGCATTGATGGCCTCTCCTAGATCTCTTGGAAACCATGCCACCTTTCCAAATAAGGGATGATGGTGAAGCTTGGTTTTGATATTTTTTAATTCCATTTCTCTCAAACCACAGGAACTTGCTTTACAATGTTGTCAGCTGTGTCTGGCATTCAGTGTGGCCAAGCAAAGAGCCATATTTATGAATTCAGAGAGGACCAAGAGGGAAAAGAACAAAAATAAAAGATGCCCCATGGATGGTTTAACTGAGCTTATGAAGGTGACACAGTTTGAGATGTACAAAGTCCAGTTTTCTATCAATAACTGTGAAGAAGCCATGATGGAAAAGCGGGAGACCTCCAGCATGCAAGCAATGGGGAATAACAATATGGGGCTCAGAGTCTCTTCACCCTATCTGTTTCTGGCAAAACAGAGCTATTGAGACCTCAAATAGAGGACAAGCCTCACTCTAAGCAAAAAGATAATCTTAGTGATAATCTCTTACTGCCTTATTTTATTTGAAAAAAATCATAGGAAGAAAATTTCCATTAAACATCAATGACTTCTCAGGAAAAAAAAATCAAAAACAACAGTAAAACCCATTTTGCTAAGGTCCCACTAAACTCTAACACCAATGACGACGACTGTTCTATGAGGTTATTTGCTTCTCAGAGTTACTGCTCCTCATTAGACATAGACATGCAGTATAAATTAAGGCAACCTGATTATATAAGGAGCACTTTGAATTTATAAATCTTTAATAACTGAGGTCATAAGCATTCTCCTGCCTTTTCCCCATCCTTTACCATGCTTTTTCCCCATTTTGATGATTTAAGGCAATGGTTTTTCCACTCTATGACATTTTCCTTCCAGTTTTTCAGGTATACCAAAGTGTTTACATATGCCAATTCACATTTTTACATCCAAGACGGGTTTTTTAAGTTCATAATTATGAAAGAAGTTATGTATATGAGCTTGGGGAAAATAAAATGGCCTTTTCTTAAATTATTATTATTGGTGATACAACCTCTTCATTAAAGAACAATATAGCATGAAGTTATGATTGAAATGTAGTTTTCATTACATGTTAACTTATGGTTTCAGAGAAGAACCATTGAATAAACTGAGGTATGTGAAAAGTTTATCCCAGGTAGTTTGGGTTTGGGAATGACACAAAAATAAAGCCATGTTGTACAGTCATTTTAAAGATATTCATTATTCTGCCATTTTGCATGGAATTTATGAAAAGGGTATGAGGGAAGTATTTATCCGCAACATATAGCCAGGAATGAAGAAAACCCCAATGGAGATGAAGAGTCATGTGTTTTCCTCTTTGCTGCTGTGTATGAATAATGTAATAGGTTGCTACCTAGAAATTATCAAGGTCCTAAATTCTAAAGAGAAAAACTATTATAGTGAATATAGAGCTTTAACAGCAGAATTCAAATAATGTTCAGCGCTTCCAAATAAATATTACACATTTGTTATTATACTGTGAAAAGTATCACACGTTCGACCCTCCACGTGGCATCTTGAAATAAACTGCTTCAAACCACTGTAACAATAAAATTGAATCAGTGAATGGAACCCTCTGGAAAGCATTCTGATTTCCCAACAATGGGAAGAATCTTCAATGTGTACGTTTCTGATTGAGTCCTTTGCTTTGAAAAAATAAATCAACCTGATGAATTTTCAGAGGATAGATTTCATCTAAGTTAGGAAAAGTCATAGCATCATCACTGAATATTAGAATCGCATGAGGTTTGGCAGGTAGCCACTGCTTTATGGTTCTGTATGAGCTTGCTGGACCATGGATAGAGATGACTGGCAGCCCAATACTGCAGCCACTTCTGCTCTTTCACCTTTCTCCTGAGTCATGTCTTACCTCTCTAGAAGAATGATTTATTCAGCATTAGTGTCTTTGCCCATTATTTACTTGGTCATACTGCCTTCCTTGCCTCCTGACCTTCACATGAGGTCATAATATAAATATAAGGTTTATTTTTAATGTGCAATACATCATCTTTTTCACAGAAGTCACTTATTCTTGGCATTGAGTTCATGAAGTTTGGGTGCATATTCTTTAATGCCTTGTCATGAAACCATACTGCAATCACATTAGCTAATAAACATACTTTGGATTAAACAGCTAATTTTTTTCCAAATCTAGCCTTTAGTTGTAATACAGGTTTTCAAGGTGGCTTAAATTAATTGGATTTCTAGGCCGTTCTATGCTCATCTACATATCTGGAATTTTTTTCTTAATCTTTGTGATATATGAAATGGTGCAAGAATGTGTAGCAATGTCCCATATCCATTTCAGAATTTATGTAATTTGGGAACAATTAGTGGGCAGTGAGGTTATATAGTGAATAGAGCACCGGGCATAGAATCTGGAAGTTTTGAGTTTAAATTTGACCTCTGATATTTACTAGCTATGTGACCCTGAGCAAGTCACTTAACCTCTGTTTGCCTCAGTCTCCTGCAAAGTGGGAATAATAGCACCTACCTCCTAGAGTTGTTGTAAGAATCGACTGAGATAACAATTATGAAGCCTTTAGCACGAGGCCTAACACGTAAGTGCTTTATAAATGTTAGCTATTATTATTTTTCTAATATATTCTATTTACTTCATTAGATATTTCTCAACATGTAAAAAATGTTTAACATTTCTTTTTTTTTTTAATTTTGAGCTCTGAATTCTTTCCCTCCCATCTTCCCCTTCACCCTATGCTGACAAAGCAAACAATGTGATATAGATTATACATGTGTAATCATGCAAAAAATTTTTCCATATTAGCAATATTGCTAAAGAAAACACAGACCAAAAAAATCCAAGAAAAATAAAGTTTAGAAAATGTGTGTAGACTTACATTCAGACTACATTAATTCAGACTATATTAATTCCTTTTCTAGAGGTGGAAAGCATTTTTCATCATAAGTTCTTTGGAATTGCTTTGGAACTTTGTATTCATCAGAATACCCAAGTCATTCACAATTGATCATCATACAATATTGTTGTTACTATGTGCAATATTCTCCCAGTTCTATTCACTTCATTTTGTATCAGTTTATTTGGCTTCCCAGTGTTTTCTGAAACCATCCTGCTTTTTATTTCTTATAGCAAAATAGTACTCCATCACAATCACATGCCACAACTTGTTCAGCCATTCCTCAATCAATGGGCATTGCCTCAATCTCCAGTTCTTTTACACCACAAAAAAAGAGCTGCTATAAATATTTTTGAAGGTATAGAGCCTTTTCTTTTTCCTTTGTTCTAGTAAAGATCTATATCTTTATATATAGTATATATATATATATATATATATATACATATATATATATATATATATATATATATACCTAGTACTGGTATTGCTGGCTCAAAAGGTATACACAGTTTTATAGCCCTTTAGGCATAGTTTCAAACTGCTTTGCAGAAGAGTTGGGTCAGTTCAATACACCAATAGTGAATCAGTGTCTCAATTTTTCCACATTTCTTCCAAAATATGTCATTTCAATCTCTGTCATATTAACCAGTCTGATAGGTGTGAGATGGCACCTCAGAGTAATTTAAATTTCCATTTCTCTACTCAATAGTGATTTAGAGCATTTTTCCTTAGAATTATAGATAGCTTTGATTTCTTCTTCAGAAAACTGCCTGTTGAAATCCTTTGTCCATTCATCAATTGGAGAATGACTCATATTCTTAGCTATTATTAGTGGTAGTAATAATAGTGTATTTATCAGAATTCAAAGGAAACAAAATTTTCAGGCATTGTTTTAAAGCCTAATTAGATGAAGATACCCCAATCTTTAGAGGGTCACATAGTAGTCTTCTAGCCTTGGTTTTGATGTGGTCTTAAATTAAAAGAGATCTTCATGAGTAAAAATGATTTTTTCTAATAATCAGGTCTTGTATTGTCTTGCTCACAACCACTTCATAGCAATGATTTGCAGCTCTCTTCTCATTATTCTTCCAACTTCAAGAAGTCTATCACGCATAATAAAATAAATAAACAAATCACCCCTTCAGTCACCAGATGTCTTTAAAGGTCTTCCTGTATTGTCTGAAGAGTAAATTGTTTTATTCATTAATTCTTATTTGTTTGTTTTGAAAGTATTTTCCTTGGTATTTTGGTGCAACTGATTCTGTTTCATTGTAGGCTTGATTGATATTTGAAATAATTCACTTTAGGGGCAGCTAAGTGACTCAGTGAATTGAGAGCCAGACTGGTGACAGGAGGTCCTGGATTCAAATTTGTCCTCAATCACTTCCTACCATCTGTATGACCCTTAGTAAGTCACTTAACTCCAATTGCCTAATTTTTTCCACTCTTCTACCTTGGAGCCAATACTTAATATTGATTCTAAGAGAAGATAAGGGTTTAAAACAAAAGTTCTTAATTTCCCTATGTCAATAGCCACTGCATCATCTCTAACAAGCAGTGAAACATGATCCTTAAGAACCATGATTTTTGTATGTTTTCTTGGGTTGGTATTCATTCTGAAAAATCACATATATTAAAAAAAACAACAAAGGAGAACAACGTTTGTATGTGGGACAAAAACTTATCAATTAGCTCATAGAAAATTGACTTGATATGAGGAAATCAGCTCTGTTCATTTTCATGGGGTCAAGATTATTCTTTCTCCCATAGGAATTCAGTTTCAATTCCACATGAGTTCCCTTTTCAGGCATTTTAAAGAGTGTAAAATACCAAAGAAGTGGGGGAAATCTGAGTTGTAAGTATTGTCAAAATAATGATATTTATTTCTTATCTTAAGCGTTACAAAGCACTTTTTAATTAAAATTTTGTTGGTGTGTTTTGGTTTTGTATTATAAATGTTTATAGATTATCCCCCACTCCACATAAGATCTCTTCTAACAAGGTAAACCAATTATTAAAACTGACAAAATGGTGATCTCATCTAAAAATGCGTACAACATTTCATGTCTGTAGCATGATCATCTCTTTTTTATTTAAAAAATATTAACAAAAACATTTTCTCTCTCCCTCACCTTTTACTGCACTAGGGAAAAAAGAGAAGAGAAAAACAAGTATTTGTCATTGATATGTATAGTCAAACAAAACAAATTTCCTCAAAGGCTGTATTATATATATGGAGAGAGAGAGAAGAGATGCATAATTATATAATATGTGTATATATGAAAATATAATGTATATATATTGTGTTTATATATACTCACAAAAATATATAACAATATAACAAATAATGTATATGACATACTCTGCACCCTTCTTTTGTCATATTTTTCTTCTTCAGTCCTCTGGGATCACAAAATGTCATTTTATTGATCATAGTTCTTATAGTTGTCAAAGTTGTTTGTCTTTACACTATTTTTGTCATCATATAAATTATTCTTCCAGTTATATCTACTCATTTCATTCTCAATTTACAAAAATCCTCAAAATTGTTCATTTTATTATATTGATGTTAAGTTATAAAATTTTCTCCTAATTCTGCTTACTTTTAGTGCTATCAGTTCATGTCTTTCCATGCCTTTTTAAATCATTTTTTTTAAAAATCATTTATTGTTTCATTTCTTATAGCCCAATATTATCCAACCACATCCTCCCACAATTTATTCAGCCACTTCTCAGTTGATGGGATGCCTTTTGTTTTTTTTTGGGGGGGGGTTGCTATTATAAGAAATAGCTGTAAATATTTTTACTCATGTAAAACCTTTTTTTCTTTATTCAATCTAGTTTAGGCACAGACAGTTTGAAATTATACATAAATATCTTTTATACTTTTATACCTAATACATAAACTTTTATGCATAAAAAATGGGTTTTTTTCAACATTCCCTTTGAGTCAACAATACCACTCCTGGACCTGTAAACAAGGAACTTTATATACACCATCTTATTTGATTTTCACAACAACCCTGTGGCATAAGTATTTTCTTTCATTTTATAGTTGAGTAAACTGAGACTGAGAAAAATTTAGTAACTTACCCAGGTTCAACCAGCATCTGAGGCAATATTTGAACTCAGGTTTTCCAGACTCCAAGTCCAAAATGATGATGATGATGATGATGATGATGATGATGATGATGATGATGATGATGATGATGGTGGTGATGGTGGTGGTGGTGGTGGTAGTAGTGGTGGTGGTGGTGAAAATGTGGTGCTTTAAGATTTTCAACATACAAATTTGCAAAGTGTTCTTATTTGATCATCCCAAAGTGCTATTGTCTTCAATACACTAAAAGAGATGAAACAACAGAGCTTACTTTGTTCAGTGTTCATATAGGTGATTATTAATAACAGGTAAGGTATGAAACAAGAAGATGTATATTCACCAGAGGTTTCTATTACTATTATGGAAAAAGTCCTATGTGGCTTCCAAATCGAAGGATTTCCTCTAAATTGTGAGCTCCATCAGATTCTCTTATTTATTAACATGGTTTGGGTTACCTTAAAACCTGTCATTACACCTGTAATATTTATTGGGAAAGGAAATAGAAATTTGGAAAACCGGGGGATAAATGGGAGGTTTGTATAGGGGTAAGGAGAGAGAGGGAATATTGCTTGGTGAGGCAAGGGAGGGAGATGCCCCCTGCTGAGAGGAAACAGCAGGGGTCCAATAAGGACGGTTTATCTTTGAATGACTGAAACTGAAGTTCAGCTCCCTCTATGACCAGAAAAGATAGTCCTCTTATCTGACTGAAAATTCAAATAATATTATGTTTAATAATCCAGTTGGAATTGGAGTTTTTCCTAGTTTCAGAGTATAGGGCCAGGCCCTAGAGGCTGGCGTTGGGTTTGTCCCACTCCTTCTACTCTCCTTGTTCTAATTCAGAATCTTAGCAGTAGACAGAAAGCAAACAAGAACAATTCTAACCTTTAGAAGCCTGTGTCTTTGTGCTGAACCAAGAAGAGCATGCCACTCCAGACTGGGCTGAACAAGCTCCTCTCTCCTCCAACACCAGGACGCAAGTCCCACCAGGCAGGAAGGAAGTGCTAGTCACAAGACCCAACTGCCACTCCCAGTTGGCTCCTTCCCCCACAAACTGTCAGTTTTGTTTCCTTTCCACACACCTCATAAGGAAAATCCATAATGGCATGAAATAGATTGGCCTAACAATCTACATAAGAAAAAAACATGTGGTTAAGGAAAGTTTATTTTGTAATTTACTACATGCAATTCAATGGCCTACCCATAGAGCTTGTTCCTTGAGTACATGTAACTCACAAAAGCAATACAAGTGAAGAAATAACTTCTCTCAAGTTTAGACAGGAAGGAGAGAGTAGAGTAGATGGCCTTTGGGAAACTGTGTAGTTCTTTTAATGACCCCCAAGGTTCTCTGAAACAAACACTCATCATTTTAACCACCATATTCCTTAGTGATGCTGCATGGCCAATAGTCACAAAACAGTTTCCACAGAATTGAATCTGAGGATCTCCCAATAAGTAATGGAAACATACAATCTGGAGAGCTCTTAGTTTGTGGCTCACAGAAATATGGATTAAGAAACTGGGTGATGGAGGGGAGATTTGGGGAGCTATCTAGCACCTATTTAACAGATGAAGAAATGGAGTCCTAGCGTTATTAAATGGCATGTCCCTGGTCACAGAGATAGGAAGAGTCAGAGGTGGTATTGAAACTCAGGTTCTCTGATTCCTAAGTCAGTGCTTTTCATATTATTCCAGTCTGCTTCATTCTATCCTAGAAAGGAGAGGATTGTTTAAAAAATTCTCATCTGTACAAACAGGGGAACCATCCATGTACTCAGAACCATACAAGTTATTTCATATATTTGGCACTGGCACAGGAGAGAATTGGATTCCTCCACTCATATATATATTGCAATTATGGAATCCTCAGCTCTCCCCGGAATATTATGTTGTAAATCTTGGATGAAAAGGTGTGAATCTAAGTGGGACACAGGAGGAAGTCAGATATAAATGGTGTTTTTATTTTCTTTTGCCAGTAAATATAATATGATGATTTAAACTGAGGAAAAGTAGGATGAACCCATGGTCTCATTCTATTTCCCCAACACTGTATGTCAAGATTTCTCACTCCAAATATAACACCCCTACCCACACACACCTACCTATCCTGAAAATGTGTAGTTGCTTTCAACCTAACAGTCCTTAATGAATATCCCTTACTTTATCCACATGTGTTATTGCTGAAGAGAAATATCTCTAAAAAACTCCCATAAACTTCATATCTACAGAGTACAAATTTCATTTCTCCTGAGACACAGAGAGGATTAGTAAATAGAATATTAAACTTGGGGTCAATAAGAAAAGTGTTCAGATCCTACCTCATATATACTAACTTGGATGACAGGATTCTTGGACTAGAGGAGCCATCATCTGCCCACCAAAACTCAGCCTCTCTCTCATACAGAAAAAGAAACAGGAAGAATAAATCCTATGGGTACCCTTTTGAGATCAATATTTTTCTGTATGAAGGAAAGACACCTTGGAGGTGACAAGACTGTTACTCTAGTCCCACCAAAGTTTCCAACTGTTGTGTAATAGAAACCCACAGACTCCGTATAGACAATTTAGGTAAATAAAGTCAAAAAGCCAAATTTCTCCAAGTCAAGGTAGAAAGTTAGATTTGATTGGATGAGGGCCAAGTCCTCCAATAAAAACATTTTCTTGCATGTATTACATTTTCGGACCCCAGTAAGAGACCACGTCCAGAGGCTGAGACCTGGTTTTATAACAAAATGACATATCACAAGACATAACATCATATAGACCTTATTTTAGAAACAATTACCCAATTACAAAGGTGATTAGTTAGTTCATTTAGGAAAGCCCATATTAGTCTTTATACTGATGACTTAGTCAAGTCAAATGCCATTACCTCTCTCTCCTCTGATCTGGGGGGAAGGATGGCTATTTCCAAACAGGGAAGGGTGCATGATGTTTGTGCCATATTGGTATATGAGAGTCAAATAGTCAGCATCTTATGAGAAAGGGAACTACAAACTTAGGGAGGGGTTAGACATGCCTTTAGAAACAGTTCTTATGCTTTAGTTAGAAATCCTTGTAAAAATCATGAATTCTACAGATTGTATTAAGATTATAATGGAATTTATACTAATCACTTTAAAATCACAGTACTGATTATCTTAAACCTATCACTATCACTAAAATCCAATCAAGTATAAGGGGGTAGGGGTCTATTTTCCCAACATTATCCCTCCTCTGATCCAAAGAAAACTGCTACCCATTTTCTGCTGGATCATTTACAATCTAAAAACAACACCACATTTAACATGATAATGTCAACAGGCACACTTATGTTAATTTGTAGGAGATTGATTATACATTATTAATTTTCAATAACAGTACATAGTCCCACAGTCAACATGATCTTGCAGCATTTAATTCTTTCAGGACGTCATCCTTATTTCAAGTTGATAAATTTGCCCCATTCACAATTTTTGTGGATTCAGTTCATCAACTTAGTCTCTATGTAAGTCACCATCCAGTTCTTAACTAGCTGAATCTGTAAACTTGTTGTAGAACCAATACAGCAGGGAATAAATGCAGCACCGAAATAGAAAAATCCCACTATACAACCCCAGGTCATCCCTTGTTCAAAAATCTCATCTGTGGCGTGATTAAAATACTTCTTTGAGTCATGTTGTTACAGAAGAATTCATATTGATCTCCAGCAGAGTGCATGGTCAAATGTAGAGGATCTAGTGAGAGTACACCTGCAAAGAAGTTCTCTTCTGGACCCAATAGTCTATCATAACCTTTCTGTTTAAGTTTGTAGTTTACAAAATCAATCACAAGAGCAAGGGCATCAGTAGGTAGTGAAGATGCTCTTGTGGGAAGATAGCCTGTTAATATTCATAAAAGTAATAATAAACATTAAATGATATATGTATATATTCTGAGAGCCAAAGGGCCATGAGACAGTAAGTGACAGACAACATCACAAATCAAACAATATTGCCATAGTGACAAAAGCACAAAAGGGTTGTTGCAAAGTTCCAATGAAAGAAGGAAAACAACATTGCATAGAAGGGAGAGGAAAAAAATCCTCTGTGATGTTCTAAGGTGCCAGCATTAAGCTGGGTTCCAGCAGCAACACATTTTAAGAAATGACAATGATGACAATGAAAGAGACAATCAAAGAAGTAAAGAGTGTCCTTGATCATCTGTACAAGTTCTAGCCAGTACAGACACTCTCCTGATAGCTATGATACTTCTTCTTTAGAACAAATAACAAGCTCCACACCATGGTACATCCTTTTCTTAAATCCATTACATGTACAACGCCTGTACAGAGAGGTGATTATTGTAGCTACAGAACCATTAGATGATCAATGTTAAACAGTTGCTGAGTAGGTGGTGCATAAGGAGCCATATTTATCAGTAAGTACAGGGCCAGTTGATTCTATTCCTGTAGTGTCTCAGGGGTCACCATGTACCCATTCCAAGGTATTTGTAAAGTATTTCTAAGGTCCATAGAATTTCCAACAATATTAGAGTTCAAATAGAATAGTAAATATTCCTCAGGACCTGCAAAATAAACCAGGATAGCATACACCATGCTCAAACTTAGGATAACAAATATCATCAGGGAGTTCCAAATGATCACTTCCCAAAACTAAAGGCAACAGTAATATGCTCAACATAATAGTTAAATCCAAAGTGCTATAGGCTCTCCTCAAGGCAGGTTGGGTAGTGGTTGGTTCTTTATCTACAACAGTCTATACTTCCTGAAAGTAGTGTACTATGCATGATGTATTACATTCCTTAAATACTGGAGTATGAAGGGCAAACAGGACTAGCAAGTCTTAACCGAATTTCTGTGTGCATATTGAGAGTGGAATTCAATTTAAATGAGATGTTTGTTGTTGCTAAAATTTGCATGTCTATTTTCCTACCTATTTCGTGTCTATTTCCAATTTCCTATCTTTATTATTATCTATTATTATCCCTCCTCATAAAAACTAGAATCTTGAAAAAGGCAGGCTCCAAAAAACTCTAAGAGGCAAAGTCTGCAGTGATGTCATATAAGATGTACTGTAACAAACAGATCTATATCATTTGGTTGGGAAATAGACTAGGCCTGAGTCTTAAAGGAACAGCTAATACCTATGTGACTGTATGTACATTCCACTGGAAAAAAAATGTGTAAGCTACACAAAGGAAGTGACTAAACCTTGCATCTTTTCCAGTGCGTACATGTATACCACAGTTAAATGTACAGAAAAGGTATTTAAAACTTGTTTGATTAAATTGGTTCATGTATTAAATTCAAATATAGGAGAAAGCATTTTACTCCACATTAAATCTTAATTAGCATTTATATAATACTTTCAAGTTTACCAAGTCTATTACATATGTTATTTCATTTGATCTTCATGACTCTCTTGGGAGGCAGGTGCATATTTATTCCCATTTCTCAGTTGAAAAAATTAAGGCTGTGTATTAAAGATGAAAATTAAAATCCAAAGTTAAAAATTTTCCCAGAAGTAATTTACTCTGAAAAATGAATGTCAAAGTACTTTTTCTGAAAATAAATTTTAGGAAGTGATTACACTAAAGAAGAAAAAGGAAGACCCATAAAGGAGAAATGGGAGGTAAAGCTGGTGAAAGGAGTGTCTGGGTGAATAGTATTTGGCCTATGGCCAGTCCTGTCTACTGTCTAAACCAGCTGTGGCAATGGGGCAGGCAGAGTTTCATAGTCTTTGTCCAGTCTAAGCTATAGGACATAGGCTTTAACTAAGTGAAAAAAAACAACAACTTAATAAGCTTAAACAAGTTTTACCAAGTTAAAAAAAAAAGTCTTCCAAATCCCAAAATTCATAGATTTCCAGATACATAGACACAGAGGTCTTGAGCTGAGCAAAAATAAAAATAAAACTCATTTTCATCTGTTATTAATTTTTCACAACTCAGTATTCCAGGCCTCATGTATTCTTGGTGAGATCTCAGTCACAGCTTGCTCCTTTCTTGGAACCTTCAAATTCTATACTTTTCTCCCATGGCAAAAGCACTTTCCAAACTGCTATGAATCTTATATATCCCCAAGAATAGACACACACACACACACACACACACACACACACACACACACACACACACACACACACACTCAGAGCCAGCCACAGGAAATTAAGGCTTTTCTTTCCACTAAGTTAGTTCCATTGTGCTGGGTCTCCATGACATTTTAGACAGGCTACCCCCCTGCAGCTCTGCCTCTTGGGGAGCAGCCCTGAGCCTGACCTCTGAGGCTGCCAGCACATGCACTGACCCCTCTTGCCATGGGCTCCTTAAATCTCTAACAGCAGTGTGCTATTGATATTAAATTATGAATTATGCTGCATCCTGGCACCCAGACTGATGTAATATGACAGTGAAATATTAATGAACCCTTTCAGATGACTCCATCTCATGATTCTTTTGCCTTGCCCAGAACTTTGTGGGCCGTTAATAATGAGTAGCTTTGGTTCAAATAATGATTGGCTTCTGCCCAGCATTGGTTTTGTCATTATAAACACTGCAAACCAAAAAAATAGGGGGGAAACATTATTAGTGTAAATGTGTTTAAAATGAGCCTGGACATTGATCTCTCCCAGAGAGGAGAGTCTGGGTGTCTGCCATGAGCATTGATTTGGTGATGGCCATCAATGGGAGAGTGCCACAGTCCAAGGGTTTGGGGCAACCCGATGCGGAATCCAGGCGATGATACAGGACAAAGAATGAAAGCAGGACAAAGGGTTGTCTGGTTGTTGGCCTGACTTATTGGCTCCTTTCACACAGTCTCTACAGTTGCTGTGGAGGTTAATGGAGCATGCATGCCATCAGCAGGAGCAGAGCGTCTTCAAAAATGGAAAAGGACCAATTTGCACAAAAATATTTATATAACTCTTTTAAGGATGGCAAAGAATTCCAAATTGGCGGCATGTCCATCAATTTGGGAATGGCTGAACAAATTGTGGTATATGATTGTGATGGAATACTATTGTGCTATGAGAAATGATGAGCAAAAGGATTTCAGAAAAACCTGGAAAGACTTATGTGAACAGAGTTGCGTGAGCAGAACCAGGAGAACATTTGTGCATAGTAACAGGAATAATGTACAATGATTGACTATGAAAGTCATAGCAATACAAAGATCCAAGATAATTTCAAATGAAAAATGCTATCCACTACCAGAGGAAGAAGTGAAGGAGTTTTAATGCAGATTGAAACATATTATTTTTCACTTTATTTATGTGTTTTACTTTGGGAATTTTTTTAAACCCTTACCTTCCATTTTAGAATCAATACTGTGTATTGGTTCCAAGGCAGAAGAGTGATAAGGGCTAGGCAATGGGAGTTAAGTGACTTTCCCAGGATCACACAGCTGGGAAGTGTCTGAGGGCAGATTTGAACCTAGGACCTCCCATCTCTAGGCCTGGCTCTCAATCTACTGAGCTACCCTGCTGTCCCTGGGAATTTTGTTTTTATGGGAGTATTCTCTCACAACATGACCAAAATGGAAATATGTTTTGCATGATCATAGATGTATAGCCCAGATCAAGTTGCTTGCCATCTTGGGGAGGGAAACAATTTGATTCTCAAAGTTCCAGAATATGTATGTTGAATATTGTTATTGCATATATTTGGGAGAGAAAAAAGGTTTTGATATTAAAAAAAGACTTCTACAGCTGAAAGAAATTAAGGAGATACTAGTTGACAGGATCATCTAACCTAATGAATGCAATGAGTGGTTAATACTCCTTGTATAGATTATTATTTATTTTTATTATTAATATATTTAGGATAACTCCTCAAAGCCCAACCTATTATCTCTGCCATTGGTGGGGAGGGAGTAAACAAGGAGGAGAAAGCTGGGGTCCAGACTGGTTGAATAGAGGATGTAAAATGGACTCTTCTGTGGTGAGACTTCCTGAAACTGTTATAATAAATACAAAGACCTGGAAAAAGCCCTTAAAATCTGACAAATTGGACTCTGGAGATTGGATTAGTACTCAAGTCAGTGCAATACAACTGCTTCTAAGACTCATATATCTCGTAGACTATCCTCTTCTACTTCCTGCCATGGAAGTCAGAAAGAAAACATTCCATCACCTGCAGGTCTCTTTGCCTAGTTTCCTCCTGATTGCACGAGATGGAGAAAGATGCCATTCCTTCCTGGCCTCTACCTGCTTACCTGAACAGAGAAAGAAATATCATTGCATCACGTTCTATCCACATATCCCTACATACACACACACACACACACACACAATCACAATGGTCTTTGATGGCTTTAATATTTCATCCTTTGTGGCCATACAGCCACCCTAGAAAATTTCTGCTATTAAAAAGAGACGTATTTGTTTTATGGAGAATATTGAAGTCATTCAAAGTACTATACGATTTCCAAAAGGCTATTCAGCCTGCTCAATTCTTCCTATTCAGTTCTCTGCCCAGTTCGTTGACCATGTGCAATGACTGACCCAGACATATATGCTGATAAATGAGCTCTATGGGCCACCCATAAAACCATATATCAAGATCTGGGCAATAACTACTTTTTCTACTCTTGGTCTTTTCTCTGTGGATATGTAGGCCAAATACTTTTCATCTTTATCATCATCATAATTACTCTTATATTTTATCTTTATTACTATTATTATTATTAGTTGGTGCTTTCCCACTAACACCACAGGTCAGCATTAATCTGATTCAATTATGGGCCTCATTTTGGAGGTTTTGCTGTGTTCCAGAGCTTGGTGCAATCAGGACAATGTTTCCTATAAACAGAAGCATCTGGAAAATTCTTCATCCAAAAGGAATCCCTTTTCCAAATGAACTACCCCATGCTACATAAACTCCATGACAATGTCAGACCTCTACAGCTTCCTCTTTTCTCCTTCACTTGACCCTGATAATCAAATGAACATTGAATAACATTATCTCTGTTGTTATAGCTTTTAAAAAGTGTTTCAGGATTTTGACAAACATAGGAGACACCTTTTTGGAGTATAGCCCTCTGGGCAGTATTTTTTCCCTTTTTTTTCTTCTTGCCATTTACTTTTTTTTATATTTTAATAATAATTCATTTTCCTCAATGACATGCAAAAACAATTGTTAACATTTGGGTATTTTTTTTTATTTTGAGTTCCAAATTCTCTCCTTTCCTCCTTCCTTTACTCTCTCTAAAACAGTAAGCAATAATATATAGATTTTAAAGTATAATCATGCAATGTAATGTAAAATATAAAACATTTTCCATATTAATCATTTTGTGGAAGAGATCTTGAACCCAAAAAATGAAGAAAAAAAGTGAAATATAGTATGTTTCAGTCTGCAATCAGATTCCATTGGGTTTCTTTTTCCTCTAAAGATGGATGAAGTTTTTCATTATGAGTCCTTTGGGATTGTCTGGGATCATTGTATTGCTGAGGATAACTAAGTCATTCACAGTGGTTCATTGTACAAGATAACTATTCCTTTGTACAATGTTCTCCTCCTGGTCCTATTCATTTCACTTTACATCAGAGCATGCAAGTCTTTCCAGGTTTTTCTGAAATTATTTTGTTTATCATTTCTTACAGCACAATGCACTACACAATACAATCATATATAAATTCTTTAACCATACCCCAATTGATGGACATCCCTTCAATTTGCAGTTCTTTAGGCAACATTTTCTTTTAGTTAATCAAATGCTTTTTTAAGTCAGCAAACAATCAGCACAGTAGGATCTTGTGTTCTCTTCATTTGAGAGCCAATTATGAGACTAAAACTGTGGTTAGAAGCAGGATTACATTTACCTGTTAGTCGGTAATTATGCTTTCTTGATCTTTTTTATAGTAAAGTCTCTATTTGACCAATAATTTGGAATTTCTCAATCTTCCAAATTTATTGAGAATCAATCCTTCAATGCCTTAAAAATTGGGCTTTTGTGGAATGGACTTCTTCATCTACAGGCAATCCACTCTCCCTTATCTGTTTCCTTCAGTGCCATGTCCTCTTCCTTCCACCTAAGAGATAGTGAGGCTTGAATTTAAATGTGGTCTATTATTACTGAGGAAGAAAAGAGTGTACTATAAAAATAGTTACTGATTTTATCTATTTTTTTCAATTGGGCATAATATCTTAAGCTCACATAATTAGACTGGATCTCCTACCAAACTGTCTATTAACTTTCCCTCCCCCTCCTTTGCTATACTATCCCCTTTCCCAACAGTATATAAGAGGACAAGAAATGATGAAGTAATTGCATTTGCCTCTCTAAAAAAAATCCCCAACACTCCCCCAAATGTTTTTGAGAACAAGGAAGTGAGTAGGGATTAGGAATATGCAGCAAAGAAAGTCCTTCTTCCTATGCAGCTCTGCAACTTTCAGCTTTTGAGAGTTTCTGAGACACTTAGAAGACAAGTGCCCTAAAGGAGATCAATAAATCAGCTTTTAAGATGTGTTATGGACCAGGTGCTGTATTAAGCATTGAACGAGTCTTGAATTTAGGTCTTCCTGAATCTATAGCCAGTTCTCTATACACTACGCAACAGTTCCTTTCAAATTTTACATCAATGAACCCTTCTTTGTCAGAGCCTGCTCTAATTCATGCCTTTTGATTCCCACTCCCTGAGATCCTCCAAAATTTTACAATAGGAAAAAGGCATTGAATGGGGGACAGTGAGTAGAGAAAGTTGTACCCTAGCAAACGTTATTGGCCAAGGTTAGTCCCATTTGAGGGTATGTATGTGTATTTTATATTCTGATTTCCCTTTCCTGAAAGAGTGAGGAGATAAAGAGTTTAAAGTTGTATTTTAGACATATTGTGTTTAAGAAGCTCATTTAATATTTACTTAAAATATCACAAATATGAAGGGATAAGATCTCTATATAAATAAGATAAAAGGATGTGAAGATGGTGTTGGGGCAGGGCCCAAATGAGCAGCATGCAGGTAGTGAGTGTGCTGGAGAGAGTCCCAATCAAGACCCAATCAAGATCTTTAGAAACAAATATAAACTTCTCTATTTGGCTTTTAAAGTCTTTCACAGGTTGACCTCAACCTATCTTTCCTACTTTATCACACAATATTTCCTCCATTCTCTCTGTCTAGCTAAATTTGCCTTCTTACTATTCCCCAAACAGAGTACTGCATGTCCCATCTACAAAAGGCTCCACTTACTGGCTGTCTACCATGACCAAAATTCACTCATTTCTCATCTCTACCTCTTAGAATCTCTAATGTTCTTTGAAAGCATCCTCAAGGTGGGACATCTAGGTAGCACAGTTGATAAAGTGCCAGTCCTAGAGAAGGGAGGACCTGGGTTCAAATCTGACCTTGGCTACTTCCTAAGTGTGATCCTGGGCAAGTCATTTAAATAAGATATGCCTAGTCTATACCAATCCTTCTATCCTGGAAGTGATTCTTAGTATCAATTCTAAGACAGAAAGTAAGAGTTTTTTTTTTTTTAATCCTCAAGGAACCTACATTATTATAGGAGATGACAATTTATAAACTGGGACTGGAAAGGAGAAGAGGGGAGTGGAATAAGGTCCCTGAGCATTGTGAGGAGGAAAGTAAAGGAAGTAAGAACAATAAGGATTCTGTTAGCATGTAACCTACTACTCACTCCAGAGACATTCAATAATGTTTTTCTCCCTCATTTACCTATGAAAAAATTACCTTATATTTTCCTTCAAAGAATATAAACTTATATGTTGGTGATGGAATACTATTGTGCTCAAAGGAATAATAAAGTGGAGGAGTTCCATGGAGACTGGAACAACCTCCAGGAAGTGATGCAGAGCGAGAGGAGCAGAACCAGGAGAACGTTGTACACAGAGACTGACACACTGTGGTATAATCGAAGGTAATGGACTTCTCCATTAGTGGCAGTGTAATGTCCCTGAACAATCTGCAGGGATCTATGAGAAAGAAAAAAAAAAACCTATCCTCAAGCAGAGGATAAACTGTGGGAGTAAAAACACTGAGGAAAAGCAATTGCTTGACTACAGGGGTGGAGGGGACATGACTGAGGAGAGACTCTAAACGAACACTCTAATGCAAATACCAACAATATGGCAATGGGTTCGAAACAAGAACACATGTGATACCAGTGGAATCATGCGTTGGCTATGGGGGGGGGGGAAGAAAATGATTTTTGTTTCCAATGAATAATGTTTGGAAATGAAAAAAAAAGAATATAAACTCCTAGAAGTCAGGTGTTGTTTCACTCCCACCTTTGTATGCATGGAACAGAACATATAGTAGGTGTTTAATAGGTGCTTTTTGATTGAGAGATCAACTAACTTTTCATGATAACATAACGGTGTGTTAGATGCAGAACTCGATCAGGATCTTCTTGGCTCCAAGACTGTCTCTCTATCCCTGTGTCCAAGATCATTCATTCAGCTAGTCAGTGCAAATGGTCCCTGCCACAAGGAGCACTAAAGGTATGGAATGTTTGATTTAAAAATAGCCATTTTAAAAAATTGTAAGCCTTAATAATGCATATTTATTACAAGTGTTTTGCTTTTCTTCCCTCTTCCGCAGTGGGGAGGGTGATAAAATATATTTTTATTATTTGAAAAAATTAAATTAAAAAAAGAAAATAATTTTTAAAATTTTGTTCAAAGAGATTAGAATTAAAGCTATTGTATCTAAGAAGTCTGTGAATTTCTTTAATAAAACAAAAATGAAAGTGATATCCTCTTTTAGATTAGGGGTATACAGATTTATGTATTATGCAATGTTATCCTATTTACAAATAATTTGCTTTCTCCTTGATAGTTATTTCCTCCCTCAAACTGAGAAATGATATTCTTTAAAAGAAAAAAAAGAGAGATAAACAGAGTGGGGCAAGGAGAAAGAGACAGAGGAGAGTGACGAGGAGAGAGAAAAGAGAGGAAGAGAGGGAGAAAGGGGAAAAAGGGAAAAAGACAGGAAAGAAAAAGGGGAAGAAAAGGAGGAAAAAGGGAAAAGAGGGGAGAAGAAAGAAGGGGACAGGGGTTTGTAATAGAACAATATCGCTTTATGCTCCCTTAGTTCCTATGTGTCGCTGAGTCCTGTTTTCTCATTCATATTTCCAGCAGACTTCTGAGACATCAACTGTAAATTTGTGCCCTGAATAGGGAGTTAAAATGCTCTGGGAAGTAATTTGAAATTTGTTAACTTGGAGTGCCCTTTCCTTGAAGTCTTTATATGATTTTCCCATATGTGAGCTAAAAATTTTCTGACTGCACACATAGCATCTCTCTCACACACACACACTCTTGTCTTCCCATCTCTTTTTCTCTATCTCTGTGTATGACTGTCTGTCTTTCTGTCTCTTCCTCTCTCTCATCTTAGACCTAAAATAGAATTTACCATCAAGGGATCTTTTTTAAACCCCTTTTTATTGCCTTCCTAGTTAGATTATCTCTCTGTGTTGAACAGCACAAGTTCTTTTGTAGTTAGTGGCAAGAAGCAAAGGAATCTTATTCTCCTAAATTAACAATGTTTCTTTAATGAATGGTAAATTACATGCTAGCAAGATGGTCAGAGATTTTGAGTCTCTCTCTGTCTCTCTGTCTCTGTTTCTGTCTCTCTGTCTCTGTCTCTGTCTCTCTGTCTCTGTCTCTCTGTCTCTCTATCTCTCTCTCTGTCTCTGTCTCTGTCTCTGTCTCTCTCTCTCCCCGTCTCTCTCTCTCTCTCCCCGTCTCTCTCTCTCTCTCTCTCTCTCTCTCTCTCTCTCTCTCTCTCTCTCTCTCTCTCCCCCGTCTCTCTCTCTCTCTCTCTCTCTCTCTCTCTCTCTCTCTCTCTCTCTCTCTTTCTCTCTCTCTCCCCGTCTCTCTCTCTCTCTCTCTCTCTTTCTCTCTCTCTCTCTTCCCCGTCTCTCTCTCTCTCTCTCTCTTTCTCTCTCTCTCTCTCTCTCTCCCCGTCTCTCTCTCTCTCTCTCTCTCTCTCTCTCTCTCTCTCTCTCTCTCTCTCTCTCTCTCTCTCTCGTTCTCTCTCTGAGAGCAGAATAAGGTAACCTAGAGTGATTTTACTCCAAGGAACCCTGAGAGATTTTCAAGCCATGTATGCCACTAAAGAATAATAAAATCAAACAGCTCTGTACTTAGCAGCAGAATTCAGCTCTCCTCTAATCAGCATTGAATTGCTGTCCCAGCTGACCAAATCTTTCTGTCAGCCAATGATCAAAATAGTGATTCTCTTCCCATCAGCAGACTCCCAGCAAGGCCTCTAAAGAGTCAACTGTCTCATTTGAGAGTCGCTAATCTCAAAGACTGCTCATTTCACTCTCCTGCCTCTTTTTCTATCTCATCCTTGTATTGCTTGTATTCCTCTCATCTAATATCACTCCTCCTCTTCTAGGTTAAATTCCTTAGGCAAGCCATCTCCATGAGTGGTGCCAATAAATCTGTATATATTCATTTAATGGGAGGATTAGCCTTTGAGAGCCCCATACTTCTATCACAGATAACATTCTCTGCCTGAGGTCTCCATATGGACTCTTGTGGGGATGTGTGATGGATCCTCCAGGCAGAGTTTTCTCAGGTATTCTATATGGCACCTTTACAAAGATTGATTATGTCTTAGAACATAAAAACCTCATAAATATAGAAAAGCAGAAATATTACTCATATCCTTTGTGATAAAAATTATATTAAAGGGCCACTGAAAAGCCTTAGAAACTAATTGGAAACCAAAGAATTTAATCCTAAATTCTAAATATCTATTGAATCAAAGGATGAATCATCAAAGCGATCATTTCATTACAGATAATGATAAATAACAATAAAACAGCATTCCAAAATTTGGGGGATTTGGCCATAGTAGTACTTAGAGGAAAATTTATATCTCTAAATTCGTTTATTAATAAAATTAAAGATCAGTTTAGTGAATTTGGAATTCCATTAAAAATACTAGAAAACTAACAGATTAGAAAATTCCAGTGCAAAACTCCAAGATAAAATTCTGAAAATTAAGAGTAAATCAGAAAAAATGAAAAAACCCATTGATTAAATAAAATGAGTAATTTAAAAAGCCAGTTTTGTAGATAAACCATGAATTAATGTGATTAAAAAGAAGAAAGAAAAAATTCAAATCACCAGAATCAAAAATGAAAAAATAGAATGTACAACAAATAAAGAAATAAAGGATATTATTAAAATTATTTTGTTCAATTATATGCCAACAAAACCAGTTAAATAAATTAAATGAATATTTACACAAATATATAATAACAAAAATAACAAAACAAGAAATAGAAAATTTGAACAACTTTGTTTCAAAGGAAGAAATTAAAAAATAAGTAAATAAATGAACTTCCAAACAGAAAAAAATCTTCAGGACCAGGTATATTCATGAGTGAATTCTATCAAACATTCAAAGAACATTAATTCTAACAAGTATTACATAACAAAAAAAAAGAAAATGATAGAGTACTATCCCTAATGAACATAGATGCAAAATTTTTTAATTAAAAGGTTAGCAAAGAAGCTCAAAAAACATATGACAAAGATTACATACAACAACCAGGATGGATTTATACAGGTGATATGGGGTTGGTTTAATATTAGGAAAACTATAAACTTAACCATATCAATAACAAAATAAACAAAAATCACATTAGTATATCAATAGATACAGAAAAGTCTTTTTAACAAAATTTAATATCCATTTCTGTTTTTAAAAAAACAGTAGAAAACATGGGAGTAAATGAAATTTTCCTTTAAATGATAAATTATGTATTTCTAAAACCAAAAATTACCATTTTTTAAAAAATCCTTACTACCTGAGAATCAATACTACTCCTTAGTTCCAAGGCAGAAGAGTGGCAAGGGCTAGGCAATGGGCGTTAAGTGACTTGCCCAGGGTCACACAGCTAGGAAGTGTCTGAGGTCAAATTTGAACCTAGGACCTTCTGTCTCTAGGCCTGGCTCTCCATCCACTGAGCTATCCAGCTACCCCTAAAAGTTACCATTTTATAACAAAAGTAAGCTAAAACCTTTTCCAAAAACTTTAAAGGTGAAATAAGTATGCCCATTGCCATTCCCTCTATTTTAGATGGTACTAGAAATACTGGCTATAGCAATAAGAAAAAGAAATTGAGGCCATAGATAAAGGTGAAACAAAATTAACACTTTTTTCAGATAATGTGATAGAAGACTTAAAGAACCCTACAGTCAACTAAAAATTAACTAAACTAATAGCTTCTGCAAACTTTAAATTCTATTTAAAACTACTACAGAATGTATATTATACAGAATATATAAAATATTTGAAGATCTACCTTCCAAGATACACACAAGAACTATAAAAACATAACAAAAAATGTTTTTAAAGAAATATAGATCTAAATAATTGGGAAAATGTTAATTGCTTATGGGAAGAAAGATATAATATAATTTAAATGTCATTATTATCTAGATTAACATATATTCTACACTTTGCCAATCAAACTACCAAAGGATTGCTTTAGGGAACTATAAAAAGTAATGATGGAACTCATATTAAGGAAAAAATGAAACTCTAAGAGAAATAATGAAAAGAAATGACTCAAAATGAGGCCTAACAATGCCAAAACCCAAATTATATTCCCAGGTAGTAACTAATAAAACAATCTGGTACTAAAAAAATTGTGCTTAAAAAAAAAAAAGGAATCAGTCATTGGAATAGATGAGCTACATTATATACAGAAGCAAATATATATAATACCCTATTGTTTGGTTAAAAAAAAAATCTAGCTACTGGAATAAGGACTATTTGACAAAAACTGCTGAGAAAATTGGACACTAATATAGAATAAATTAGATTTACACAACTACCTCACATTTTAAATAAAAATAAGCTCCAAGTGGGTACATGTTTTAAAAGGTCATATCATAAACAAATTAGAGGAATATTATAATTATCATATATTTGGGCAGGAAAAATGTTCATAACCAAACAAAGAACAAAGAGTATCATATGATAAAAGACATTTCTGAGATGTATAATAGCCCAAATAATAAGTGGTTTAAAGATATGAATAGATAATTTTCAAAAGAAGAAACAGAGTCTATTTCTGGACATATGAAAAAAAATGTTCCAAATCACTACTAATTAGAAAAAAGCAAACTAAAGAATTTCTGATAGTTTACCTGTTCCCAAAAATGACCAAAAAAAGGAAAATTATAAATGTTGGAAGGGCTATGGAAAAACAGCAACATTTAATGCACTATTAGTAGGCCTATGAGTAGGTAAATTATTCTTGAAAGTAATCTGGATCTACATACAAAAATTTACTAAACCAAGAATGATTCTGAAACAACCAAGTCACTGCTAGTCCTACACCCAAAAGAGATAAAAAAGAAGAAAATTTCCTTCATATACAAAAAAATATATAGTATCTTTTGGAAGATGAAAAAAAAAACCCCTGAAAACTATTGGGACCATTAACTCAGAGCATCAACCAAGGAATGGATGAATAAATTGTAGTATAAAAATGTGATGGAATAGTATTCTGTTGCAATAAATGAGGAAACAAAAGATTTTAAAAAGACATTGTAGTGAGGTGATGGATTTAAAGTGTTAAATAAAGTATTTTGGAAGCTGTACATTACTACATAAACAGAAAGCATTATTATGGTAGGTTATATTATGCTCCCTTGTAATGTGGTAAAGAAAATAACTTTACATGTTCTGTTAAAAAATCTTGTTATGCTTAACTTAAAAATAAAATTACAAGTCTATTGCATACTTTAGTTCTGTAGCTCTAGGGCAGTTAAAAGGAAGCAGACTGTTTTGTAACTCAGGCCTGAGGAAACATAGAATTGAGCAATGATTGATAAAAATGGAAAAATTCTCCAAATGCATAGATGCTATATTCTTTCCGCCAACCCAAATACTCCCCTATTACGTCCCACTAGACTTTCTCATCTTTAGTCCAGCGCCCTTTGAGGGCAGAGATCTTTATTTTTGTTTCTGTATCCTTAGGCCCAACCAGAATACCCTCAACATAATAGGTGTTTAATAAGTATTTGTTGAATAGAATTGAAGAGAATAGTGAATTAGAACAAGACTTATATTTATTGAAATTTTGCTTCAGTGATATACTTAATAATTTCTATGCTAATATATTAGTTATATATTATATATATATATATAATATATTAGTTCATATATGCTTATATATTTTAGTTTTATTGGGGAAAGCATATAATTTTTTAACCCTTACCTTCTGTCTTGGAATCAATACTGTATGGTGGTTCCAAGACAGAAGAGTGGTAAGTGCTACACAATGAGGGTTAAGTGACTTTCCCAGGGTCACATAGGTGGGAAGTGTCTGAGGCTAGATTTGAACCTAGGATCTCCCATCTCTAGGCCTGGATCTCAATCCACTGACCTACTCAGTTGCCCCCCAGGAAAGCATATAATTGAAGAGAAAAGAGTTCTCTATTCTTTGTTTCAGTTAACCACTCCTAAAAAAAGCATAGCTGTTTAGACTATGAGGCTATAACCAAGGCATTATTGCCCCCCCCCCAAGAGGAAGTATATCCCAAATGCCTCCTCTTTGAAGGAAATAGCCTCCTGAAAGTGTCTTATAGACCCAAATCTAAAAAGAGAAAGAAAAGAAGAGATGAAAAGATGGGAAGGGAAGGGAAGGGAAGGGAAGGGAAGGGAAGGGAAGGGAAGGGAAGGGAAGGGAAGGGAAGGGAAGGGAAGGGAAGGAAGGGAAGGGAAGGGAAGGGAAGGGAAGGGAAGGGAAGGGAAGGGAAGGAAGGGAAGGGAAGGGAAGGGAAGGGAAGGGAAGGGAAGGGAAGGGAAGGGAAGGGAAGGGAAGGGAAGGGAAGGGAAGGGAAGGGAAGGGAAGGGAAGGGAAGGAAGGGAAGGGAAGGGAAGGGAAGGGAAGGGAAGGGAAGGGAAGGGAAGGGAAGTCTTTCTTGGATATCCTCCCATGAGTCAGCACACAGGAAAAATAAATAAATAGAATCAAACTACAGTTCACCAGACAACATACATCATTTTCCCTTCAAATGTCAGGTTTTTTTTTTTTTAACATGCAAGCTCTGGCTCCTATTCAAATGATATTGTTTAATCTGAGATGCCTCAAACCAATAAATAATGGTTCCCTATTTTCCTGGGAACTTTTAAATTAAAACCAATGTTAATGGTTCTTCATTTCTAGTTAACATTCACATTTTATTTTACTTTAATGAATATGAGACTCTAAGTGCTTCTAGGCACTGGGCAAAACACAATTATTGGCTTGCAGATAGGATGTTCTTAACATGCCCAAGTCATACCTCAAGAGGCAGGATCATCCTCACCAAGGCTGAGTTTCTTGAGAAGTGCAGATCATTGGAGGTGTGTGGGAGAGGAGACTTTCCAGTTGTTCTAGCTGTTACTACCATGAACTCCTATTTTCTTCAGCAGCCCCCATTCACTTCACCTTAATTGCTTCCTGGAAGTTCTAATAGGGGAGGAAGAAGGCAAGTGTAGCATTTTGGTCTCCCTGTGATTGGCACCCTTCTATTCCTCTCCCCAAATCTTTTTTATGGTGCTTTCTCACTTGCTCTGGGGAGATTTTTATTTGGCAGACTCAGTTCTTACAGAATCAGGTGGGCTTGGTGACTCCAGCCAGCTGGAGTCAGGACAGATAAAAATTAACTGAACATTTTTTTTTCACTCTTCAATTCCCCTGTTTTCCTGAGGGGGTTTGTTTGCTTTTTTTTTTTTTTCTATAGCTAAGCCCATACAATATGACCCTGGGCTATGGTTAGTATGAACAGGGAAGGCAAAATGACTAAAATTTTACATTTTAAAAGGCAACATCTCTGGTGACCAGACTTTAAATGTCACCATTGGCCCTACCTGGCAAAGTGTGGGTTAGGAAGCAAAATCCATTTGGAAAGATGCTTTTTTAGCCAAGAAAAAAGACTGTTCTATATTTTAGGATAAAGTTTGTTTAAAGAAACCCTTTGCAGATGTTGAGTTTCTTTTAAGGCTGAATTGTTGAAAAAAATACTTAAGTTTTGAGTTCTTTGCTTTTTAACTGATAAATAAAAATAATATCTTTTATGATTGAGTATTCAATAAATAAATTAGGATTCAGAGAACTTGGGCTCAAATTCTACCATTATGACATACTTCATAAATAAAATAAATTCCCTAGGTACACACCCTGTTGAAATGTGTTTTGCATATGTAGGAATTTAGTCAGTGACCCTTAAAAACTGATTAAAAGCATTTTATATGACCATGATAGCTTTGATTTCTTCCTGAAAATTGTGTTCACATCCTTTGACCATTTGTCAATTGACGAATGATTCCTATGCCTATAAATCTGACTGCATTCTCTACATATTTGAAAAATATGGCCTTTATCAGAAACTTGATCTAGAATTGTTTCCAGTTTCCTGTTTTCCTTCTAATCTTGATTACATTGTTTCTGACCATACAAAAGCTTTTTAATTTGATATAATCAAAATTGTCCATTTTACAACTCATCATACTCTATATATTTGTTTAATCATAAATCCTTCACTTATCCATAAATCTGACAAATAAAATATTCCATGCTTCCCCCAATTTTCCGATGAGGAAACTGAGGTTAACAGTGTTAAGTGACTTGCTCTGGGTCACACAGCTAACGTCTGGGGTCTGATTTGAGCTCAAGTCCTTCTGACTCCAGGTCTGTTGCTCTATGCACCGCAACACCTAGCTTCTCCAGTGAGAAACATTGATGGGGTTCAAACCCAGAGCCTTGAAATAACTTCTCTCCATATATCCTATAGAGGACCCAGAATGGTGATGCCTCACTGGGAAATAGACATGAAGCCAACCAGGTTTGCCTTTAGCAAAACAGGATTTCGAAGGACTATTCGTTGAACTGTATTGCCTGGCATCCTGTCCGTTTTCCAGTCCCCAGAGCAATGGGTGTAGCTTGGCTGGCTTCTCAACTGGAGAGAGCACACATTGCTTCTTCCCATTCCCCCCACCCATGGGCCAGATCCAAATGACCCTCAGCATCTGTGCCTGCAATCCCGACGTCTACAAGAGACAAGGTCAGACAGAAAACATGTGGTTCACATTTGCAAAGCCAATTGATTTATATGAAGGGACTTGTTCTGGAGAGAGCAAAGGCCGTGTTAGAAATTAATTTACTAATCAGCTCCTCTCCCTCCCATCCCTGACTGGGCCAGATATTTCCATGGGACAGATTCCTCCACTCACACTCAGCCACTGGCTTCGGTTTCAATAATACGGCGCCTTGAAGAGGGAAAGGGGGAAACAGGGACCCGCCAAATGTGTCTGGGAGGCCCCGAGGCAATCCCAGATGCACCGGTATCCTGCTGTCCACCTCCTTGATGACTGAAACATGACTTGGCTCCTGCCTAGAGGACAGCCAGTGGGTGATGATGGCTGCTTTGGCTGCAACTCTCCCTCTTTCCTTATTCTTAATGCTTCTGCTTCCTTGGAGCATTTCGACATCAAAATAAACTAAAATAAAAATAAGATAAGAGAAAGTAGGTTTGTGTTTGCAATGTCCTGATGGCTTGTCTTTGTCACGGCACAGCTAGAAAGGGAATGGAAGGGAGCTGGGGAGTCCAACAGAGATTGAAATTCTTTAAGTTAACACAGAATTACTCTAATCCTCTATATGTTACCAGCACCATATACCTATTTCAACCAAAGACTTTCACCACTAGGGACCGCTAGGCCAGGCCAAAAGTCTTGGGTTCAAATCTGACTTCAGATACTTCCTAGCTGTGTGACCCTGGGCAGTAACCCCCTTTGCCTAGCCCTTTACCACTCCTCTGTTTTAGAACAATACACAGTATTGATTCTAAAAATGGAAGGTAAGGGTTTAAAAAATCTCATTTTCCTAGAGAGAGAACAATGTGGAAATGGAGCTAGAAAACTAGCTGAAAACTATCCTCTGCCTTCTGGTTGCAAGCATTTATTAAGGACCTGTTATTGGGGAGAGATTATGTTAGGCTCCAGGAATGCCAAGACAAAAGTAATCCACGTTTATCCAGGACTTTAAGCCTTTAAGGTTTGCAAGGTACTTTCATCACAGCCACCTAATGGATCATTTTACAGATGAGGTAAGTGAGGCTCAGAGAGGTTGTTGCCTGCCCAGGGTCACAGAGCTGCCACATATGTGAGGCAGAACTTGACCTCCTGTCAGAGGCTGTCTAACTTTCTATGCACTATACCATACAGTTACCTCTAAGAGTTTGAGATGAAGAGGGAACACATTCCAGTCTTGGGGGGGACTAGTCTATATAAAGGAAATGGATTAGGGCAGCAAAGGTGGAGCGGTAGATAGAGAGCCAGGCCTGGAAATGGAAGATCCTGGGTCCAAATCTGGCCTTAGACACTTCCTAACTGTGTGACCCTGGACAAGTCATTTAACCCTTGCCTAGCCCTTAACCCTCACATTCAACTTGCCAAGCCATTAGTACTCTTCTTCCTTGAAACTAACACTTAGTTTAGTGCTGATTCTAAGACAGAAAGTAAGGGTTTAAAAATAAAAAAAAAAGAGGAGATGGAATGCCAGGTTTATGGATCAGCTCATAGTTCAGTTTAGCTAAAACATATGGTACAGTAGAAGAAATTGGAGAAAATTCTGAAAAGATAAGTTGGATCCGAAGGGAGGAAGGTTTTAAATAACAGGGTGAGTAGTATTTTATTCTGTAGACAATAGGAAGCTACTGTAACTATAAAGAGGAGAGAAAAGAGAAGAGTGCTAGGGATACAAAGAAAGGTCAAAAACTCTTAATCAGTTCACAATCTAATGGGAGAGGCAACATGTAAATACATGTAAAACATGTACAACAAAGGTGAAATCAGTAAAATCTAAGCAACTGATTAGACATTGGAGTAGGGGAAAGGTGGAGTAAGTGAAAAGTCAAGGATGACTCTGAGGTTGCAAACTGAGGGCTGGAAGGATAGTTGTGTCTTCAATGTAACATCCAATCTGCATATTTCCTGAATGAAGAGAGAGAGAAAGAGAGAGAGAGAGAGAGAGAGAGAGAGAGAGAGAGAGAGAGAGAGAGAGAGAGAGAGAGGAGGGAGAGAGAGAGAGAGAGAGAGAGAGACAGAGAGAGAGAGAGAGAGAGAGAGACAGAGACAGAGACAGAGACAGAGGAGGGAGAGAGAGAGAGAGAGAGATGGTTAGACAAGTAGATAGATAGATAGATAGATAGATAGATAGATAGATAGATAGATAGATAGATAGATAGGCAGACATGTAGATACATAAATAGACATGTAGATATATAGATAGACAGACAGACCAAGAAATAGATAGAGACAGATAGACAGAAAGAAAGAAGATAGATAGACAGATAGATAGATGAATGAACAGACAAGTAGACATTGATGGATAGATGGATAGATAGATAGATAGATAGATAGATAGATAGATAGATAGATAGATAGATAGACAGATAGACAGACGGACGGAGACAGACAGACAGACAGACAGACAGATAGATAGATAGATAGATAGATAGATAGATAGATAGAAAGAAAGAGAGAGATACCTAGACAAACAGATGGGCAGAGTTATGAATTTGCATGCCATCTCCCCCCAGTAAGAATATAGACTCCCCTTGAGTTCAGGACCTCATCATCTCTTACCTAATTCTGTGCAAAAGCCTCCTCACTGGTTTCCCTGCTTCTAGTTTTTCCCCTCTCTACACAATTGACAAAATAATCTTCCTAAAATACAGGCTTGATGTGTCACACCCTTATCCAGAGACCTACAATGGCTATAGTACCAATGGTAGCTGGAAGGACCCTACAAATTATCTAATCCAACTATTGCATTTTACAGATGAGGAAAGGAGACCCATGGTGTCCAAAAGATTACCCCCCACACACACAATATATGACAAGCTCAGTGCTGTGAACTCTTTGGGGGCAAGGGACCACTTTTTTTTCTTTCTTCTCTTTCCCTTTCTTTGTATCTATAGCACTTAGGCACATTGTTACTCAGTTCTTTTTCAGTCACGTCAGACTCTTTGTGAACCCATTTGGGGTTTCCTTGGCAGAGATACTGGAATGATTTGTCACTTCCTTTTCCAGCTCACTTTACAGATGAGGAAACGGAGGCAAATAGGGCTAAGTGAATGGCCTAGGTCACACAGCAAGTATCTCAGACCAGATTTGAACTTACAATAAGTCTTCCTGACAACATTCTATTCACTCTGCCATCTATTAATAAATATTTGTTGATTAACTAATTGGAGAAGGGAAAAATTTGGAGGCAATCTAAGGTCCTAAAGGGCAGGGATATGCCATTTAAAAAATTTTTGCACTGTAGGCACTTAATATATTCATAGAATTTAATTGATCCCCCTCAGCTTAAAATGGATACAATAATGTTTCAAATGTTTCACTACCTAACTGGTAGATTTGTGATCCTCAAATGAGGTGATCATTATTAAAATAATATCTCATATTTATATAGCACTTAATTGTTAACAAATGCCTTTATGACAGAAGCACACTGCAGAGGAGAGAGTGTGGGATTTAGAATCAGGAGACTGTGGGTTCAAATTCTGCCTCTCATTTGCAACACGTATGACTTTGGGGAACTCACTTCTCAGGACCTCATTTCCTCATTACAGACATAGGGAACTCCCAGGTGAGAAAAATTCCCTCAATCAGTGTAGGCCTACAACTTCTTAGAATTTATAACCAGAGAGTTGCCTAAAACACTGAGCCCTTAGACTTAGCACCACCATGAGAGTTGCACAAATCTATTTTTCCTTTTGTTTTGCTCTTCAAGCACTAGTCTGGCTTCCCTTATCTAGGCAACTAATGGTATTGTCTGACTTCCCACAAGGATCCCATGGCTTCCAATTTCCACACTCAAAGGAGTATGTAAATTTATATGTACTGGCTTCAGATTGCCTCCATTTGCTGGTGGGAGTTCCTGAATCTCCAAATCACTGGCCGTGGTCCTGCTTTGGACCAGAGCAGCTTCCTGGCTTTCTATTCTCCTGGCCTTAGCTCCCACCATATCCCTCCATTTGTTGCTAATCAAAAGTTGTTGTACAGAATAATGGGTGCTTTTGAATTACTTAAGGAAAATCACTTTTTGAAGGTAATATCTGCCTATGTTTTTGCAGTCTTGGACCTGGAAATCAAGACACTGCCAAGCCAGGCAGAGCCAAGCTTTGTTTCCAACTTACTATAGCCTGCTGGAAAGAGGCTTTAAGAAGACTAGCCCTTCTGAGCCCTGGGACACATCCATGTGTGCTCTCCCTGCTACTCTTCAAGAAATACCATAAGAATAAACACAATTCCAGAGCCTGTGGCAGGCCAGGAAATACTGCAGCCTCCTAAGTTGGCATTCCCAGGGCTTTCCTCAATAGAGAATTCGAGCCTTGCATTAGAAGCATGGCATCTAGAAGATGGAAGGTGAGAGTCTTGCCATGCTCTACTCCTCTCAAATTGTCCCTGGAGTGTTGTGTTCAGTTCTGGGCACCATTGTTTAGGGAAGATATTAACAAGCTAGAGGGTGTCCAGAGGAAAATGACCAAAATTGGTTGATCATTAAGAAAAGTAAAGCTTCTAGGAATAAGGAGGTCATAGGACCATGAGACACTATCCTCATCAGGCTTCTTCTGAGGCATAGTGCTCAGTTCAAGTTTAAACTCTATGTTCATAATCAGGCTAATGTCCAGAGGAAGGCAACCAGGATTCTGGAAGGCCTTGATTCCAAGGCATATAAAGATCAGTTGAAGAAACCTATCTGAAGAAGAAACTCAAGAGGAACATGACATTTGTTTTCAAGTATTTGAATGATTATCACATGGAAAAGGGCAGCTAGGTAGCACAGTAAATAGAGTATGAAGACTAGAGTCAGGGAGATTCATTTCATTGTGTTCAAATCTGGCCTCAGACACTTGGTAAACTATGCACCCCTGGACGAATCATTTAACCCAGTTTGCCTCATTTTCATTCTCTGCAAAATGAGCTGGAGAAGAAAATAGTAAACTGTTCCAGCAGCTCTGACAAGAAGAGGTCATGAAGTGTCAGACATGACTGAAAAATGACTGAACAGAATATATATACAGAATACAGAAGAGGATATTCTGTTTGGCCTCAGAAAGCAGAGCCTAAAACACTTGATGGAAGTTTTAAAAAAGAGTTAAATTCAGACTTAGCATCAAGAAAAATTTCCTAGAAATTAGACTCACCTCAGGTAGGATGGGCTGATTCAAGAGGCAGGGAGCTTCCTTCCCTTAGAGTCCTTCAAGTAGAGACTGGATGATTACTTGTCAAGTATGTTATAGCAGAGATTCCTTTCATGGATGGGTTGGACTAGATGGCTATGTATGTCCTCTCCAACTCTCACTGTCTCTGATTCTGGGAAAAAGCAGAGCCAAGTTTTTATTTAGGACCCTCTGATTGCAAAGACAATGGTTTCCACTCAGTCATATGACAGCAATAGCAGCAGTAGCAACAACAACAATTAAGCATGTTAAGGTTTACAAAGGACTTTATTTTCCTCTTTTTTTGCTATTGTTGTTGAGTCATTTGAGTGCATCCAGCTCTTCGTGACCCCATTTGGAGTTTTTTTTTTTTTTTTTGCAGAGATTGGAGTATTTTGCCATTTCCTTCTTGAGATCATTTTAGAGATGAGGCAACTGAGGCAAACAGAGTTTACTCTTAATCCATGGAACCACCCAGCTGCCCCAGGGTATAGTTTTTCTGACCTCTGTATCTTATATTCTGAAGTATCTGGTAATATATGTGTAAAGGGAACCCTCTCCCCAGGAATCACATACCGGGATCATCTGACCTGCATTCCTACACTGTGTGCATGTGAGAGCTTGGGGCAGGGACATAGGTACATGACCTGGAAGGGAAAGGTGGGGTCTAGAGTAAAGGAGAGGATAAAAGAGGGTGTAGCAAGGGGTGATTTCTCTCTATTCCCTTGGATGGGTGCTTTTCAGGGCACTGGCTGAGAGCCATGAGGTAGAGCACACATGGTTTGGTTAGCTGGCAAGGTTAGGATAGGGATAATCTCCCTCTATCCCTATGCTCTCTATTTCAAGTAAATATTAATAAATGCTATGGAGACTAAGAATCAGGTGTTTTTAACTTTAACATTTATGAAACTTTTTTGGCTCCTCAAGTTGTTAATGTTTTCTACCCCCTTCCTAAATGATCACATATATGTTGTGGATACCCTTCCCTCAGAAATAGAATTTGAGCTCTTTGAGGGTAGAGATTATTTTCCATTTTATATCCTTAGTGTGTGAAATTAATATAAGTTGTACTCCTCTTTCCACTTTTAAAAGAAAAGCTTTTAAAACCCATTTTGGTCAGTATTAGACCCACCTGTAAAAGTTAAATTAAGGAGTTCAACAAAGTGAGAACAGTTTAATAGAACTTTGTTTAAGCTAAGAAATAAGTACAGACAGAAAGGTAGAAAAGAGGAAAGAGAGATTATTAATCTTGTACCCTACAAATATACCTAAAATTCCTAATACTACCTAAAATTTCCTAAACCTACCTCTAACTGTCTTCTGAGGACAGTTTCTACTGCCTGGTATACCAGGCCTATCTTAACCTGTTCTATAAATGATTCACCAACTACCTAACTACCTACAATAATAGACAGTCACCACTCTCACTCCTTCAATTAGTTTTCTATAGCAGCCCAAACTGTCAGTAGCCAACTGCCAGCCAATCCTTGCCTCAGAGACAGACCTCCTGCTCTCTAGAGATCCCAAAGACAAAAGACCCCCAACTATCAGCAGCTGCTTCCTTTCTCCTCTCACTCACCAACTGTCCGCCCTAACTTCCTGTCAGAGGGCTGGCCACTTCCTCCCCTCAGTCCCAGTCTCCCCGGTAACAATCTTCAGCTCTGACTCATTGACTCCTGTCAGTTCTGATCTACTTAGAAATCCCATTCCCTAGCCTCTTAAGGAGGCAGAGGGAGAGATTAAGAAAATCCCTTTAACAAACCTTTAATTAGGGGCCATGGATGCTCTGAGAGGATACCAGAGGCCTCATGGCTTGCCATTTTTTCCTCCTCTCTCTTTCTCTGTCTAGAGAGTTTTCCTGGCTCAGAAGTTTTGACTAGTGAACAAAGACAAGTCCAGCAAACTCAGATTAGTTAAGTGCAGCCTGGTGATTATGGGACTGTCTCTTTCTTACTCCAATCTTTACTATCTAATAAGTAATTATAAATTAATATAATCTCTAGAGAATTTTAATTATAACATTTGTATTTAAGTTTGTGATAAATGATTGTTCAATTAGCTTTGAGACATCTCAATATAAAAATATGGCTCTATTCTGTTCCAATGCTTACAATTTTAGTGTGGAGTGACCATGTATTTTTAAATTATAAGTTTGAAATTAATATGTGCCAGCTTGATGTAACACATATATCTTATGGGTTATGGGAATGTTCAAATGTGCCTGCATTTGGATACTAGAGGTAGAGGAGATGAATCTGTGGGGATTACTCAGGGGCCACATGGCAGCATGGGCATAAAACAGAAGCGTCACACAGATTAACACTATTGTTTTTATTTTGTTTTTGTTTTTTTAATAAAGAGGCACAGTGGATAGACTATTGGGAGTCCAAAAGACTTGAATCAGAATGCTAATGCAGATATTTGCTAATTGTATAACACTAGTCAAATAGCTTAAATTCTCTCATATTCCATTTTCTCATCTGTAAAATGAGAGGGGAGCTAAATGATACTGGGCTTGGAATCAGAAAGACTTATCTTTATGAGTTCAAATCTGGCCTTAGACACTCAGTAGCTGTACGACCCTAGACAACTCATTTGACTCCCATTGCCTAGCCTTTACCACCCTTTTCCCTTGGAACCAATAGTCTTGATTCTATGTCAGAAGATAAGGAATATTTTTAATTAGTATATCCAAGTCAACAGGGACATCCAAAGCAAAGACAAGGAGGTGGGAAATGGAAGGCTGAGTGCAGGGAACAGCGAGTACCCTACTTTGAGTATACCATAGAGTGCATGATAAGGAAAACTCTAGAGCAGCAGTTCTCAACCTCTCAATTTGTGGCAATGAGAATACATAATGCATATCAGGTATTTACATTCTGAATCATAACTGTAGCAAAATTACAGTTTTGAAGTAGCCAGCAAAATAATTTTTTAGTTTGGGGTCACCACAACATGAGGAACTATATTGCTGTGTCACGGCATTAGAAAGGTTGAGAACCACTACTCTAGACCTATCCTGGAAAAGAAGACTGGAAATAATAGATTGTATAAAATTATAAATGTCAAGCTTGGTTTATATTTTAACCAAGAGGTTAAAGGGAGTCACTAAAGTTCCTCCAATCAGGTAGTGACCTTGTCAGACTTGTTATTTAAGGAAGATTGTTTTGTCAGCTATGTAGAGGATAAATGATTAGGTGAAAAGACTGAAAACCCAGAGTCCTATCAGGAGGCAATAATCCTGGTAGCCCTGAGACTTTGAACTGGAGTGGAAGTCAGGTTGGTAGAAAGAGTTATATCTGTGTGGTCAAGGAGAGATGTGAGAGAAGTTGAGAAGGTAGAATTTATAAAACCTGGCAATTAGCTGGCTATTGAGAGTGGGGGCAAAGAATCAAAGCTGATTCCAATGTGGCAAACCTGGGTGAATAGAGATGGAAGTACCATCAAAATAAATATCAAAGTTTGTGGAGGTGGATTAGGAGGTGGGAGGAGAAATTATCTATTCCTCTTTGTACAAGTGAATTTTTAAAACTCCAGCATGTCTATTGGTAGATGTGCCATAGGAAGCTGTTTATATAGGTCAGAAACATAGGAGAGACAATAGACCTGGATACATAGACCTAGGAGTCATTGGTATAAATTTTGGTAACAATTAACCTATAGGAGATGATTAAATCACTATGAAAGGGGATTTAGACAAAGAATAGAAGATGGTCCAAAACAAAGTCTTGGGAGATGGACAATGATACAGCAAAGAGTAGTCATACAGGTGAAAAAAGAACCAGAAAAAAGTAATGTCATAGAAATCTAAGGACAGAAGAATATACAGAAAAAGGAAGGAGGTCAGTGGAGGACAAATACCACCAATAGGTCAAGTAGATAAAGCCTGAAAAATTCACCAGTTTAATAATTAAAGAGATGATGAGAAAAGAGAAAGACAGAGAGACACTGAGTGAAGTTTCAGTTAAATAGAGAAATCAGAAGCTATATTGTAACAACTTGAGAAGTGAGTTTGAAAAAAGGAATTAGAGGCAATGAATGTAGATGACATTTTCTTAGTATGTCTATAAAATGAAGACACAAAAAGTCAAATAAAGGTATTTTTAAAGCCTAGATGTGTGTGTGTAGGTAGCAAGGAAGTAGCAAATATGTGGAGAGAGACTTTTTGGATGTGAGGGGAGATGGTTAAAAGGGAACATGGTCAGAACAGATAGAAGGGAATGGGATTGAGGGGAAAAATAGAAGTGTTGGCCTTAGCTAGGGAAAGAGTCATCTTTTTGTCAGGGTGGAGCAGAGGAGATAATAAGGAGTAATATCAAGGGATGTTGAAGTATAGAATAGGAGAAAAGAGTTATGATAGATATCTCCTATTTTTTGAAATAAAGTATGAGAAAGTCTTCTGAAGAGAGTGGAAGGAGAAAGGTAGGAGGCTTGAAGAGAAAGGATAAGGATTGGACATGTTGGAAATACATTAGTAAATTAGGGAAGAGTAATGGGATCATCATGCAATAGTTAGGGTTCATTTGAGACTGAAAAACAAGTTTGTAATGGATACAGTCACACTAACAGGAAAGAAAAGGGTAGATTATGAAATAAACCCTGAGCATGGGTTTATCAAAACATGTATATGTGAGATGTGTCTTTCTTTATAACATAACAAACAGGGAAATATATATTGCATGATAATTATATGTACAATCTATATCATATTACCTGCTTTCTTGGGGAAGAGGGAAGGATGGGTGAAAGGAGGAAAAAAAGAAAGTGATAAAGTTTTTTGGATATAACCAATGTGAGAATTTGTCTCTCTTGGATAAGCATATATTACAAATCATATGTAATTTTATATACATTATTCCCTCCAACATTTATCACTTTCCTTTACTGTCATGTTGGCCAGTCTGATAGGTGTAATGTGGTACCTCAGTGTATCATTTTAATTTGCATTTCTCTAATTTAGAGTAATTTAGAACATCTTTTCATATGATTACTGATTGTTTTGATTTCTTCATCTGAAAATTGCTTGTTCCTATCCTTTGACCATTTGTCAGTTGGGGAATAGCTTGTTTTCTTATACATTTGACTTAGTTCTCCAAAAATTTGAGAAATTAGACCTGTATCAGAGAAATTTTTTATAAATTTTCCCCAGTTTGTTGTTTTCTTTCTAATCTTGGTTACATAAGTTTTGCTTGTATAAAAACTTTTCAATTTAATATAATCAAAACTATTCATTTTATCTCATAATGCTCTCCATCTCTTGCTTAGTCATAAATTCTTCTATTCTTCAAAGATCTTCCAGGTAAACTATACTGTGTTCCCCTAATTTATTTATGGTATCACTTTAAATCTAAATCATATACCCATTTTGACTTTAACGGTATATTGTATGAGATATTGACCTATATACCTAGTTTCTGCCATTATATTTTCCAATTTTCCCAGGAGTTTTTGTTAAACAGTGAATTCTTATTCCAAAAGCTGAGGCCTTTGAGTTTTTCAAACACAGGGTTGCTAAAGTCATTTACCCCCTATATAGTGTTTATTTGATCTATTCCATTGATCTCCCATTCTATTTCTTAGCCAGGACCAGATTATTTTGATGATTGTTGCTTTGTAGTGCACCACTATATTCTTATTCTTCAGATGGGTTATTAAATATATCAGAGGAAAGTTAGATATATAGGTGCTATTATTATCCCCATTTTATAGCTGAGGAAACTGAGGCAGAGAGGGATTTTATAAAATGACCTGCCAATATCACACAGCTAGTACATTTGATTCTAGATTTGGACTCAGATCTTCCTAACTCCACAGCCAGTAATCTATTCACTGGCTTCCTACCTATCTCTGGGTGCATTTGGCAAGGCACAAAAAGGAAAGGCTAAGAAATTTGAAAGATGAAGCAGCTGATACCCCTACATGTAGGGAATGGGATCAGCTTCTTAACAGGAATTTAGTTATTCCAGATGGTACCTCAGGGATTGTAGCATCATCTGGTGGCAGACACAGATATAGCACCCATTCTCAGGGATCCTCTCTGTGTGCTAACCACAGATTCAGTTCTGTTCTCAGTGTTTTAAAGTGAGAACTAGAATATAGCTATATATTCTTGTCTATGTATATTTTTCTCTAAAGACAATACTCCTCTACTGACCTTAGACTGCTAAAATTTTTATAAATGACTTTCAGGTATACATACATGGAGAATTTATTAAATTGGCAGACGACAAGTAGCTGAAAAGGACAATAATATCTACCTACAGAATCAGAATTCATGTATTCTCAACAGGCAAGTAAAAAGCAGGGAGGGGTTGCTAGCTAAGATCCTGGTAATGGAATCAGAATGAAATGATAATTAATAACAACTAACATTTATATAGAACTTACCATTTTCCAGGCACTTCATAATTATTATTTTGATCATCATATCCCTATGTCTGGGTGCTATCATTATCCCCATTTTATAAATGAAGTAATAGGCAAACAGAGGATAAGGGACTTGCTCAGAGCCACAATTAGTAAGTTTCTGAGGACAGGTTTGAACTTTCTGACTCCAGTCTCAGGATTCGATCCACTGTATCCCCTAGCTGCCCAAATTAATCAAACAATCAATAAGTACTCTGTGATGGGCATTGTGCTAAGCACTAGGAATACTCTGCAGCTGGTGGTAGAACAGATAGAGCCCTTGACCTAGAGTGAGGAAAACCTGAGTTCAAATCCAGCCTGATACACTTACTGGTCATGCATCCCTGTGTAAGTTGCCTTGGTTTCCTCCAAGCCTCATGCCACATGTGAGCCCCCTACTTTACCCCAGACAGGGGAGGGAGGAAGCATTTCCATTAGACTACTGGGCATAGAGGTGGTGATGGGAGAAATGTTCTCGGGTGCTCATAGAGAGGGGGAAGGAAGCAGCCCCCTCTGGCACACTCTGGCACACATTCCACAGGTTTGCCAACATGGGACTAAATATATAGACAGGGCTATTGGCTCCCCCCCCATTTAATGTACTTTCCTTTATCAAGCACCCCAAACAGTGACTTTTATACTATGTTTGTTCAACCAAACCTGATTGGTTTGCTTATACCATGATAATGAATGCTGAAATTTAGTTTGAACTTCAAAAAGTAAACTGGACCTAAGAAAGAAATTAAAGCAAAACCTATCACTCCATCTTTGCTTTCCCATCTGATTTCTTTCAGGGACATTCTTAATATCACTTGACAGCAGGTCTCAGGATAATTCTTGAAGAAGAGACATAAGTGTATCTTTTTGCCCTTTACTGAAAATACTGTCCCCCCACCCCAAGCACCCACCAACCTGCTGAAAAAGGAACCTAATTCCAGAAGGTCTGATTCTAAGGAACATAATTTCATAAAGTCTAATTGTCTCCTGACCAAAGTAAAGTCTGGGAATAACAATCTGATTTCCTGCAAATCCTGGCTTCACTTGTCAGGAAAATTACCTTTGTCTTCTGTAAAATGGAGCCAGGAACTGAATTCCATTCTATACTGTTATCGGACATTCATTGATGTCTTTCACTCTTTGGATAGGCAAGCTCCAGTAAGGTGATGGAGAGTGACTTGCTCTAAGTTAGCGAGCTACTTCTGGAGACTGGAAGAGGCCAAATGACAGCTCAGGGATGTCTATTCAGGTTTCGGTTGAATTGGATAGATACTCTCTAGAGTCCTCCTCAACTCTACAACCTTTGAAATATTTGAAAAACTGACATGTAGGAAAGGGATTTATATTTTTCTGTTTGGCCCCAAAGGTTAGAATAGTAATATAAAGGGTTCCAGTTGGAAAGAGACAGATTTTGGCTCACTCTAAGAACCATTTCCTAACATCAGAACTATCTAAAAGTGAAATGTCCTGACCCAGAAGATAGTTACCCATCATGAGAGAGTTCCATGTAATTAACCATTTGTTGGGGCTATTATAGAGAAGATTCCTATGTAGGTATGACTTAAACTTGTTCATTCTGAGATCCCTACCAACTATAAGACAGATTCTGAGACCACCAAGACCATGAAGTCTGGACACCAATCCACAAGAGACATTATTGCTTAAGAACATGTGATACCCCATTGAATGTTCCAGGAGAATAAGAATTTCTCTCCCCCATTCTGTCTACCAAACTTAAAAGAATATAGGGATTTCTACACCCTCTGTTATCAAGACCATCCCACGCTTTGCATTGCCCTGGTTTTATTTCACATCTGCATTAGGCATTCACCATCAATGACTTCTTTTAAGCTTTTGTATTCTAGGTTCCAGTAGACGGTGAGAAAAATCACAATTTTTTCTTGCTTTAACTGTGCAACTTGGAAACTTAATTACTTTCTATGGCCCTTTGCCAGGGGACTATTAGATGGCTGTCAGTAAAAGCAGATATTTGACACAAGGTGCATATGATGTACGGAGGAATGGGGCATTTCCCTACTGCAAATTCTGAATTAGGCATCTGCAGACTAGTTGATGAGATGACTGTTCCTTGTTTATTATATAGTCTGAGTCCGCTGTTCTGTCCAGGTGGCAAAGGCTCTCTATTTTCCCTCCATCTACAAAATTTTACTTTTAAACACCACCTGTTTCACTGGAACATTACCTGGGCCTCTATGGAACTAGAAGAAATTCAAAATAGCAACACTGAGCAAAAAGAGGTTTTATACAAATCTCCAGTTAGGTTCTGGTCTGATTTCCTTCCCTCCTCTATTACCTAAGGAACAGGCTACTTCATCTACTTAGGACCAAGACCTAGACTAGGAAATTATGAGGCAGTTTTGGGTTTTTTTTTGGGGGGGGGCGTTATGGAAAGATTAGGACATATTGTGGCAAATGTGGACTATTATCAAACTCCAAATTACTTTGCCTAAAAGTTATTAGAATTTTTATATAACCATGTATATGTCTTCTATGAATATGCTTGGATATATAATATATTATTTTATAGATAATACATTTTATGTTTATATATATTTTTATATAGGTGCATATGTATGTTTGGAAAGAAAGACAGACACGAGACAGAGAGTCAGGGGGAACCATAGCTTCTCTGTGTTTATCTGACTCTCTACTCTAGAAAGACTGCATGATATTAGATTAAAAGAACAAGAAGAGCAAAGCCGATATGGTTTCACTAAACTGATTTTGGGAGCAGCTAAGTGGATTGGTGGATAGAGCGCTGAGCTTGAAATCTGTAAGACCCAGGTTCAAATTCAGCCTCAAGCATTGACTAGCAAGCCAATTCACCTCTGTTTGTCTTTACCTACTGGAGAAGAAAATGATAAGCCACACCAGTATCTTTGCCAAGAAAACCCCATGAGCGATATTGGTAAGATACAGTTCATTGGATCATGAAGAATCATACACGCATGACTGAACAACCAAGACTACTCAGTTCTTCAACATATGCAGAGAACACAATTAGCAAGTGTCACAGACAAATTATTTTTGTTGTTGATTTTAACTTAAATTAAGAAGCTCTCATTTTATCCCCCTATAATCCTTGCCCCACTGAAAAGGTTAAAGGAAAAACAAAACTTGAAGCAAAAGAAATCCAGTCTATCAAAGGTAATATAAAAACATGCTGCAAATTACTAAAGAGAAATGCAAATTAAAGCAGGATTGAGTTTCTACATCATAGCCATAAGCATGATAAAGCTTAGTAAAATGACCAATTTTGGAGAGTCTGTGAGAAACCAGGCACATGAATTCACTGTTGCTGTTGCATCTGTCCTGGGGAAGCATTTTGGAATTGCTACATATTCATATCTTTTTTGTCATTACTAGATTAGAGAATGACTCTATTTTAATTTTATGTCTTTTCCCAAGATATGTACAGATTTTTGTGACCATTTATAGATGTCATGTATACATACCAGCTAATCTTGATATATGGTATGAAGTGTGCTTGTTTAAACCTAATCTCTACCAGACTCGTTTCCAGTTTTTTTCAATAGTTTTTTTTCCTTAAATATTGAGTTTTTGCCATAATATCTGAAGTCTTTGTGTTTTTCAAACACTAGTATTTTAGATTCATTTGTTCCTATTTATTGAGTGCCTAATCTGATCTACTAATTAGCATCTCTATTTTTGAACCTGTAGGAAGTCAATTTGATGATTACTACTTTGTAGTATACTTTGAGATCTGTTACTGTAATTTGTTTCCCATTTATTCTTTTTTTCCAGAACTTCCCAAATATTCTTTACCTTTTTATTTCTCCAAAGAATTTCATTCCTTTTCTAGTTTGACAAAATAATCTTTTGGCAGCTTAATTGCTATAGCACTGAATAAAGAAATTAATTTAGATAATATTACCAACTTAATTATACTGGTTCATCCTGCCCAAAAGCGATTAATGCTTCTAATTATTTAAGTCTTCCTTTATTTCTGAAAAGATTGTTTTGCAATTGCATTCATGTATTTTTTAGCTGTGTATTGATGGGGATAATCCAAAATATTTTTACTATTCCATAGTAATTCTGAAATAAATTTTTCTTTTAATCTCTTCTTCATTGTGTGGATGTATTTTATAACTTGCTATTTAACTGAAATTATTGTTTGAATTAAATTTTAATTGGCTCGGTAATGAACTATCATAAGGTGATACTTCATTTTCTCTTGTTTATGCTTACTCCCTCAATTTATTTTTCTGATCTATTGCTATATCCAGCATTTCTAGCATTAAATTGAACAGGAGAGGTTACATTAAACATCATTACTTTATTTATTTTTTTATAATACAAGTGTGAAAAAGGAATTCTTTGTTCTCTTTGTCTATTCTGTGTTTGCACTTATGAAAGGGAATCCTGTATTCCCTCTATCTATTTTGAGTTAACACTTTGGTTAACAATAACTTAAGTACCCCTAATTAATACCTCACCAGATTATGAAGACAGGATTAACTCTCCTTTGTCTACTTTTGAATTTAATCAACAGAAGCTTGAACACCCAAATTAGCTCTAGGTGGAGGAGGTCTCCACCCTTTCAACTCAATCAGCCAGGAAATGAGAATTCACACCTCAGTAAACCAGGAATCTGTGAGCTCTTTTGATGAGTATTCACCTCTCCAGAAGGTGAGAAGTGGTTCCCACAAACACTGCCCTCTAAGCAGTGCTGGATAGTTTGGAAGCTATGATTGACCTTTGTGAAGAAGGGAAGGGACAAGAAGGCCCTGAATTTTGGGGGGTAGGGGAGTCAACTTCAAGAAGGAAGTTAGTTTCCAAAAGGAGTTGGACTTCAAGAAGGAAGTCAGCTTCAAGAATATAGGCTCAAGGAAGAAAGTCTGTCTTAGGAGTCATCTTTAGCTTGAGTCATTGTCTTGATCTGTCTCTTGGAGGGAAGTTGGGTGAGTGGATAGCTGGCTTTCTCTTCCTGTCTTCTGGAGAGAGTTTAATTCTGGTTGAAGGTCAACAAGTCCTGGCTGAGTTGAGCACTGGAACAGTATTTAGTTAGATAGGCTAATGTCTTTTCTACCCTTTCATATTTCTCTGCTTTCATTCTTTCCACCTCTATTGTAAATAAAAACTATTAAAGTCATTTTGACTTTGAACAATAATAATTTGAATTGGTGGGCACCATTATTATTTATAGTTTTCATATATCTTAGTCAAACCATTAAAATTTAATTCTAATACACAAGTTAACTTGTTTAAAAAGCCCATTTATTGATGTTTTTCTAGTATTTCTAATATTCTTATAATAATAGAAGTAAATGTCATATCTTTTCAAGAACTTTTCCTCTATTCATTTAATTCATTTTATTATTAATATGATTTATTAAATTTATAGTTTTCCTAATATTGAAGCCACTCTGAATTTCTGGTATAAGTTCATAATATATCATTTTTGGGGTGTTACTTTTTCCTCTCTACTAATATTTTATTTAAACATTTTATGTTAATGTTCATTAGGGTTGCTAATTTATAGTTTCCTTCTTTAATTTTACTCTCTCTGATCATCAAAGAAATTTGAAAGAAGGAATCTCTACTTTTTTCTATTTTTACAGAGTTCATGTAATATTAGAATTCATCATTACTTGAATGTTTTATAAATTCACTTGTAAATTCATTTTTTCCCAAGTTTCCCCCCATGTTTGGGAATTCATTTATGGCTTCATTCGAATTATTTTAATGAGACTGAGTTTTGTAAATTCTCTTTTTTATATTGTTACTAGTCTATTATGCATTTTCAAAAAATATTCACTCATTTCACTTAAACTGTTTATTTTATTTATGTATGGTTAGGGGAAATAATTTCTAATAATTTCCTTAATTTAAAAATTGTCTTCTTGTTAAACAATGTATTTTGGAATCTATTTTCTAAACCATTCTGATACCCTCCTACATTTTATGGGTGAGTTAGTCTCACGCATATTCACAGTTATATCCATTAAGATTTTATTTCTCTCCATCCTATCCTTATGTTACATCTCCTACCTTTTCCCTCTTTCCCTCTTTACAAAAAAGGAAAGTGTAGAAAGAAGTCTTCTCCATACTGGTGCTTTGTGTTTGAAAAAATCTATTTCCAGATCCTTCTACTCTAATTTTGTCACCTAGCCTCTAATTTTGGCTCCTTTCTTTCATTTTTTTTTCTTTTAGAACCTCCCTTATGTTACAAGGGAATCACTTTAAAAGACTGATATATATTAAGGTCACCAAGGAATTCAGCTATGTAATTCCTAAATGAAAACTCAAGTTTGCAGTCAATCTTTTATGGAGTTTAATTACAATAGGAGGAAGAAAGGAATTAGAGATAGAGAGAGAGAAAAAGGGAGAGAAAGGAATAGGGCTTAAATACCCCTTCTGTTTAGGCTGGGCCAAAAGGCCCAAGCCCTTAGATAGCTGGGGCAAAGAAAGGAGATCAGTCCCTATTACTCACGTGACCAAAATGGAGAAACAGTCTCAGAGGCCCCCACCTTCAGCTTCCTTCAGAGCAAGCTTCTCAGAGTACACTGCCACCACACCGATCAACTCCTCAACACCCCCCCCCCGAGTCTTCAGACCCCCCTGATCTTTAAGGAAACCATCCAAGTTGCCTCCCCTCAGTTCTCACATCTACCAATCACTGTCCATCAATTTCCCTGTGCCAATGGAGGCTCTAGCTTAACCCAGGACCGCCCAGAGGCTTTGCACATGTCTGTTGAAGGTCATATTTTCAAATGATTAAATCTTTGCTCCTTTGCTACAGCCCTTTCTAAATCCTGTTAACCTGAGTAGGGTAGAGATTGGAATAATTAAATTTTGATCTAGGCTGCAGCCCTTACTCAATCCTATTAGGACTGAATAGGGTGGAGATTTATTCCAAGTATCTCCATTGTATCAATTCTAAAATCAATCAAGACTCAAAGAAATTCCTGTTCTATGCTTAAGCATAGGTCAAAGTCCTTTCCATTGTTCAGCAAAAGGTTTCTGTCCTAAAGTAATCTGAAGAAGGGAAGAGAAGGAACCTCCCATGCCAATGGGGTTCCCATTCCAATAGACTATCAGTAAGAAATTTTCCAAGTATGAAATATCCCAATGGTGAAATTTCCAACATTTATAAGTCTAAGGAATTTTAAGGTTTACACTTAACAATCCACTCCCTGAAATTAGAATTTGTTTTATTTATGATTAATCCCTTGAAAAAAGACTGAACAACAATAATATCTTCTTTAGCCTACTCTCCCTCTTATTCCTCCCCTCTCATCTTCCTTATACCACTAGTTTTTCCAGTATTGAGTTGAATATATTTCAAAGTCAAGTTGAAATAGAGGTAGAGTTGATACTACCCCATCCCTCCTCTATGTATAGTTTTCTACTTGTGCATCCCAATTATATGATATTGTAATTTCTCTACTTTTCATATCCCCTTCCTAGCCATTGTATTTCTTTCTCCATCTCTTTCTTTTTTTAGTCATAAAACAATGGAATCACTCTAAGATTATCCAAGGTGAGTTATTTTATGATCTCAGATATCATTAGGGTTATGAGAAGATACTAGTCTTACCTTTCCCTATTACAATGTAAACACTTCATCCATTTCCCTTTTGATTTCACATTTATATTTCTTTCTCTTTTTTTGGTATTTTGTTTTCCCAATTACTTGTAATAACAATTTTCAATGTTATCCAAAATTGTAAGATCCAAATTATCTCCCTCCCTTTCCTTCCCCATCCTGGAGTTGGTAAGCAACTTAATCAGGATTATACATGTGTCATCATGCAAAACACACTTCCATATTGGTCATTGTTGTAAGAGAATACTCATAAAACCAAAACCTCAAAAGAAAAAAAAAACCTAAAGAAAAAAATAGTATGCTTTGACTGGCATTTTGACTCCAACAGTTCTTTCTCTGGAGATGGATAGCATTCTTTGTCTCTTCAGACTGCCCCAAATCATTGTATTGCTGGGAATAGTCAAGACTTTTACAGATGATCATCATGCAATATTGTTGTTACTTTGTACAACATTCTCTGGATTCTGCTCACTTCACTTTGTATGAGTTCATGAAAGTCTTTCCAGCTTTTTCTGAAATCATCCTGTTCATCATTTCTTACGACACAATAATATATTTCATGACCATTATATGCCACAATTTATTCAGCCATTCATTTCCCATTTGATAGACATTCTCTCAATTTCCAACTCTGCCACAGATCTGATAGAAATACTTTGTACAATTGGGTCCTTGACTCTTTCTTTTTATCTCCTTAGTATATAGGCTTATTAGTGGTATTATAGGATAAAAGGGTATACACAGTTTTACAGTCCTTTGGGCATAGTTCCAAAGTGCCCTTCAAAATGTTTGGATCACCTCAGAGCTCCAACAACAATGAATTAGTGTCTCAATTTTTCCAAATCCTTTCATTGTCATTTTCCTTTATTGCAATATTGGCTAATATGATAGGTATGAGATGGTACCTCAGAATTATTTTAATTTACATTTTTCTAATCAATAATGATTTAAAACATTTTTCTAGTATTGAAAATAATTATTGATATTATTCTATTTTTGAGAGCTTTCATTTCATCAACTGAAAACTGCTATCTGTAAAGATTAAAATTTAGGGGAGACTGAGTTAGGTAGAAATTAGTTTCTCTCTGCAAGGAGTATTATATTTTTAGAGGTTTATTAGAGATTAAGGATTAAAGAAAATACAGGATAGGAAACATGTGCCTAGGCCAGAGTGGCCTAGACAAGATAATCTCACATCATGGAAGAGATGCCTCTGCTCCAAAACGGAAGTCCAAAAGAGATCCAAAAACCTTTGCAATCAGGTTAAATCCTTTCTCGATCTCCACCCACATGAGAATTCAAAGCATTCTGGGGGAGTATAGCAAGGACTTCTGGGGATTGAAGTCCAGAGTTCGAGTCTATTTTTTACATTCCTCCATTTGATCGTTATTGGGGAGACAAGTTTCCCCAAAAAGGATCATGAAAACATAATCAACGTAAACATTACAGTAATTTGAGGATAAGAAGGAAAAAAAAGAACAAAACCAATAGTTACTGAACGCATTGATAAAAAGCCAGTTGGGGGGGCAGTCCCCTTTGGCATGAAAGTATACATACAAATAAATGTTCAATCAACCACACCCAAAGTTCATTTTGTGCAGCTTGTGGTCTGGAGGCTTCTTCATGGTGGCTTCTCCAACAGTTCAGTTCTGGATCAGAGAGGTAGCTTCTTTTTTACCTAAAATTCTTCTCAAAAGGAATTTAAACTTTGCAATTTAAATAATGATATTTTTTTACATTCCCTCCGTTAAGAGGGTGATTTTAAAAAAAGGATCACTTAGGGATGCATGGCGGAGGTATGAGGTATATGAATCAATTGGCAAGAGATATTAAAAAGACATCAGAAAAATCCAAAAAAAAAGAAAAATTTCTGGGTGAAAATATAGACTATCAAAGTCTTATGTGTAAAAATTCCAAGTGAAAAGAAAAATAAATTTACAACAGGTCCTTCAATCGGGGCCCAATCAAAATGATCTAGCAATGATGCATTTACCCAATCAATAGCCAGGACTACGGAAAGGTACCACACTATGAGAGGCAGAAAAGGGGACTAGATTATAGAAGCCAAGTAGGAGCCAAGTTTGGGGATATTCATCTGTGAGTATCTTCAGAGTGAGTGTGGACACAAGGAAGGCCTACATCTTAACATAAGTCAAGTGTCCGCAACCCCAAGTCTCACACTAGGTTCAAAACCTTTGTATTGGCCTAGAAGTGCATCAATCCATCCTGCATTGGCTTTTCTTTGGCTCTGTGAAATGGCTCTTGTGTGTATCTCTTGTCCTGGAATCAGATAGAATCATTAAGCAAAGTCCCATAATTTATTTAAATAATTAGTGGCATCGTTTTTATAGTCACAAGCTTTTTGGGCATGCTCTGACAAATGTATCTCAAACTTGTAGTACTGAAAAATCAAAACCTTAATGCTGGTGACATGTGCTTCAAATATAAAAAGGAGAGAAAAAAAACTGAAATAGTATATTGCACATGCAAGTACTCTTCAGCTCACTATTTTACTTCCACCAGAATGATATATAGATTTCTTGATTATGTTCTTAACCCAAGATGAGTTTTACTTTGTTTAAAAATATGTTTAAATACCAAGGTTGAAAGATTTGCTATGATTGTAAAAATTGTGACAAATATCCATCAATTCATAGGTTTTAAAATGTCATACAGCAACTTATATGAAATATGAAAGTGTGTTTGTTTGCTATTGTAATTAATTGGGCTATTGAGAATTTTGGGGATTTCGATATCTACATATTTGTACTACTGTATTTTTTAAAAAAGCCTCCAAAAAAGGAGCATCCCTTCATGGTCACCAGACTGTAAAAGATTAAAATTTTAGGAGAGACTGAGTTAGGTAGAAATTAGTTTCTCTCTGCAAGGAGTATTATATATTTTTAGAGGTTTATTAGAGATTAAGGATTAAAGAAAATACAGGATAGGAAACACGTGCCTAGGCCAGAGTGGCCTAGACAAGATAATCTCACATCATGGAAAAGATGCCTCTGCTCCAAAACGGAAGTCCAAAAGAGACCCAAAAACCTTTGCAATCAGGTTAAATCCTTTCTCGATCTCCACCCACATGAAAATTCAAAGCATTCTGGGGAAGTATAGCAAGGACTTCTGGGGACTGAAGTCCAGAGTTCGAGTCTATTTTTTACATATCCTTTGACCATTTTTCAATTAGGGAATGACTTGTATTCTTATAAATTTGAATTATTTCTCTGTTTATTTGAGAAATTAGTCCTTTATCACAGAAAGTGGCTATAACATTTTCCCCATTTGTTGTCTCCCTTCTAATCTTGTTAACATTGGTCTTATTTGTACAAAACCTTTTTAATTTAATATAATCAAAATGTAATCATTTTACATCTCATAATGCTCTTAATCTCTTTTTTGGTTATAAATTCTTCTCTTCTCTATTGATCTGGCAAGTAAACTATTCTATGTTCCCCTAATTTGCTTATGATATTACCCTTTATATCTAAATCATATACCCATTTTGACCTTATCTTTATATAGGGTATGAGATATTTGTCTAAAACTAGTTTCTGCCATACCATTTTCCAGTTTTCCCAGAAATTTTTGTCATTTTGTGAGTCCTTGTCCCAAAAGTTAAGGAGAAATATTATCAAATATTAGATTGCTAAGATTTTTTTATCCCTGTATATTATGTATCTAATCTAGTCTATTAATCTGCCATCCTATTTCTTAGCCAGTACCAGACCGTTTTGATGATTACTGCTTTATAGTAGAGATCTGGTACTGTTTCCCCTCCCCCCATTAATTCCTTTGATATTCTTCGCCTTTTGCTCTTCCAGATGGATTTTGTTATTATTTTTTTCAAGTTCTATAAAACAATTATTTGGTAGTTTGGTATGGCACTGATTAAGTAACTTGATTTAGGTAGAATTGTCATTTTTATTATATTAGCTTGGCCTATCCATGAGCAATTAGTATTTTTTTCAATTGCTTAGATCTGAATTTATTTACCTAAATTTCTGTGTTTGTTTTGACAAGATTATAAGGTATTTTATATTGTCTAGCTTTATTTTAAATGGAATTTCTCTTTACATTTCTTGATGTTGGACTTTGTTGAAAATGCTGATGATTCTTCCGGGTAATCATGGCTGCAATCTAGATGCGGCACGCTTCCTCTCCCCAGCACCGAACGAAATAGACTACATCAAAGGAGCATAAAATCACCTTTGGAGGAACAGAAGGACTCCCCAGTACCCCACAGAGGCAAAGGTACGTGGGGCTTGAACATTTCCACACCAAAATAAGAAGGAAAAGCTTGCACAGAAAAGTGAACTGAGCCGCCCTTCCCCCACCCCACCTCCCCCACTAAACCAGAGTGAGCTACCTGAGCGCTCACCGGGACAGCGAGTGAGTGGGGAGCGTCTCTGTCTGGGGGGGCACTCCAGGGTCCTTGGGATCTGGGGACTGCCAGGAAAAAACGTCTCAGGGCGCTTTCACTGGAGAATCCAGCGGACCTGGACTTGGGGCGGGCTGCGCTAAACAACGCGCGCTGATTATCTGGGCGGAGCTGAATACCTGGGCTCGGAGGCTGGGAAGAACTAGTCTGAAGCAACCTAAATTCACAGAAAAACCGCTCTTATAACCCAGACCCCAGACCAAAAAGGAAAGGGAAATAAAACCACCAAAGGGATGGCTCACATGGCCCAAAATCAAGCCTCCAGGAAGAAAGGGAAAAAAGTGACTATTGAAAACTTTTATGGTGGAAGTACCCAAGGAAAAGAGGAGAATGAGGAGGAAATCCAAAAAAATTCAGAACACGCCTCCCAAAATGGAAACTATCAACAAGCTCTGGAAGATCTCAAACTGGAACTTATCCAAAAGATGGAAACCTTCTGGAAAGAAAAATGGGAGAAAGAGATCAGCTGTCTGACAGATAAGACTGCTCAATTGGAAAAAGAACTCGAAGCATCCAATAGAAGGGCAGACAAGGCTGAAAAGCAAATCCAGTCCCTAATGACCAGAATTAAGCACCTGGAAGAAAGTGAGATGATAAAACAGCAAGAATCAATAAAGCAAACCCAAATAATTAATGAATTGGAAGAAAACAGAAAATATCTCACTGAGAAGGTCACGGACCTGGAGAACAGAGGAAGACGAGAAAATCTCCGTATCATCGGTCTCCCAGAACAACCAGAGGTAAACAACAAATTGGATATTATTCTAGAGGAGATTATAAAAGAAAATTGCCCCCACGTTCTGGAGCAAGGGGGCAAAATAGAAATAGAAAGGATTCATAGAACACCTTCTATACTAAATCCCCAAAAGACAACGCCTAGGAATGTAATTGCCAAATTCAAGAGCTTCCAAGTAAAGGAGAAAATCCTACAAGAAGCCAAGAAGAAGAGCTTCAGATATAAGGGGGCTCCCATAAGGATCACACATGACTTAGCGGCTAACACACTAAGAGACCGCAAAGCATGGAACACGATATTTAGAAAGGCAAGAGAGCTGGGTCTCCAACCAAGAATCAACTACCCAGCAAAACTGACTATATACTTCCAGGGGAAAGTATGGGCATTCAACAAAATAGAAGATTTCCAAGCATTTGCTAAGAAAAGACCAGAGCTCTGTGGAAAGTTCGATATCCAAGCACAGAAAGCAAGAGAAACATGAAAAGGTAAATATGAAAGAAAGGGAAAAGGAGATAAATCTTATCTTTCTCTTTAAGTCAAACTCTCTTCTATAAGGACTACATTTACATCTAATTATATATATTAATATGTGGGGAAAATGTTTTGTGTAACTCTTATAAATTGTATCATCATAAGAGTAGTTAGAAGAAACATGCATAGGGAAAGATTGGGGAATTAAGAAGATTTGGGGAAAGTTGGGGCAAAAAAAGGAAAAGGGAGGGGGGAACCGTGATAATACTAAGATTAACTTCAAGAAATAGGGGGGGAATCAATAGAATAAACTTTCCCATATAAAGATACACATGGGAAGGGGAGGGGAAGAACTCTCATATGAGAAGGAGAGGAAGAGAGCGTGAAGTGGAATTACTTAAACCTTACTCTCAGTGAAATCAAATCTGAGAGGGAAGAACATCTAGATCCAGTGGGATCCTGAATTCTATCTTATCCAACAGGGCAAGAAAGAAAGGAAAATCAAGGAGGGGGAGGGGGGAGGGAGTACAAAAAGGGAGGGAAGGAGAGGGGGGAGGGGAAGGGAGCATAAAAAGGGAGGGGCTAGAAAGGGAAGCATCTCAAGGGAGGGGACTAGGGGGACTGACCTAAAGTAAATCACTGGTTAAAAAGGAGAAAGCTAAAGAAGAAAGGTCAGAACTAGGGGAAGACATCAAAATGCCAGCGAATCCACAAATAACAATCATAACTTTGAACATGAATGGGATGAACTCACCCATAAAACGCAGACAAATAGCAGATTGGATTAGAACACAAAACCCTACCATATGTTGTCTTCAAGAAACACATATGAGACGGGTTGACACTCACAAGGTTAGAATTAAAGGTTGGAGTAAGACCTTTTGGGCCTCAACCGATAGAAAGAAGGCAGGAGTTGCAATCATGATATCTGACAAAGCCAAAGTACAAATAGACCTGATCAAAAGGGACAGGGAAGGTAAATATATTCTGCTAAAAGGAAATATAGACAATGAGGAAATATCACTAATCAACATGTATGCACCAAATGGTATAGCATCCAAATTTTTAATAGAGAAACTAGGAGAATTGAAGGAGGAATTAGACAGTAAAACCATATTAGTGGGAGACTTGAACCAACCACTATCAAATTTAGATAAATCAAATCAAAAAATAAATAAGAAAGAGGTAAAAGAGGTGAATGAAATCTTAGAAAAATTAGAATTAATACACATATGGAGAAAAATAAATAGGGACAAAAAAGAATACACCTTCTTTTCAGCACCACATGGCACATTCACAAAAATAGATCATACACTAGGTCATAGAAACATGGCACTTAAATGCAGAAAAGCAGAAATATTAACTGCAGCCTTTTCAGATCACAAGGCAATTAAAATATTGATCGGCAAGGGTACATGGAGACCCAAATCAAAAATTAATTGGAAATTAAATAACATGATACTCCAAAATCGGATAGTTAGAGAAGAAATCATAGAAACAATTAACAATTTCGTTGAAGAAAATGACAACGGCGAAACATCCTTTCAAACCTTATGGGATGCAGCCAAGGCAGTACTTAGAGGAAAATTCATATCCCTGAGTGCATATATTAACAAATTAGGGAGGACAGAGACCAAGGAATTGGAAATGCAAATCAAAAAACTTGAGAATGAACAAATTAAAAACCCCCAGAAGAAAACCATACTAGAGATCCTAAAAATTAAGGGAGAAATTAATAAAATAGAAAGTGACAGAACTATTGAGCTAATAAACAAGACTAGAAGCTGGTACTTTGAAAAAACAGACAAAATAGACAAAGTACTGGTTAATTTAATTAAAAAAAGGAAAGAAGAAAGGCAAATTAATAGCATCAAGGATGAAAAGGGGGATCTCACCTCAAATGAAGAGGAAATTAAGGCAATCATTAAAAACTACTTTGCCCAACTATATGGCAATAAATATACCAACCTAGGTGATATGGATGAATATTTACAAAAATATAAATTGCCTAGACTAACAGAAGAAGAAATAGTTTTCTTAAATAATCCCATATCAGAAATTGAAATCCATCAAGCCATCAAAGAACTGCCTAAGAAAAAATCCCCAGGGCCTGATGGATTCACCAGTGAATTCTATCAAACATTCAGAGAACAGTTAACCCCAATATTATACAAACTATTTGACATAATAAGCAAAGAGGGAGTCCTACCAAACTCCTTTTATGACACAAGCATGGTACTAATTCCAAAGCCAGGCAGGCCAAAAACAGAGAAAGAAAACTATAGGCCAATCTCCCTAATGAATATAGATGCAAAAATCTTAAATAGGATACTAGCAAAAAGACTCCAGCAAGTGATTAGAAGGGTCATCCACCATGATCAAGTAGGATTCATACCAGGGATGCAGGGCTGGTTCAACATTAGGAAAACTATCCACATAATTGACCACATCAACAAGCAAACCAACAAGAATCACATGATTATCTCAATAGATGCAGAAAAAGCCTTTGATAAAATACAACACCCATTCCTACTAAAAACACTAGAAAGCATAGGAATAGAAGGGTCATTCCTAAAAATAATAAACAGTATATATCTAAAACCATCAGCTAATATCATCTGCAATGGGGATAAACTAAATCCATTCCCATTAAGATCAGGAGTGAAACAAGGATGCCCATTATCACCTCTATTATTTGACATTGTATTAGAAACACTAGCAGTAGCAATTAGAGAAGAAAAAGAAATTGAAGGCATCAAAATAAGCAAGGAGGAGACCAAATTATCACTCTTTGCAGATGACATGATGGTCTACTTAAAGAATCCTAGAGACTCAACCAAAAAGCTAATTGAAATAATCAACAACTTTAGCAAAGTTGCAGGATACAAAATAAACCCACATAAGTCATCAGCATTTCTATATAATTGCAACACAGCTCAGCAGCAAGAACTAGAAAGAGAAATCCCATTCAAAATTACCCAAGACAAAATAAAATACTTAGGAATCTATCCCCCGAGACAAACACAGGATCTATATGAACACAACTACAAAACACTTTCCACACAACTAAAACTAGACTTGAACAATTGTAAGAACATTAACTGCTCATGGGTAGGACGAGCCAATATAATAAAAATGACCATCCTACCCAAACTCATCTATCTATTTAGTGCCATACCCATGGAACTTCCAAAAATTTTTTTTACTGATTTAGAAAAAAACATAACAAAGTTCATTTGGAAGAACAAAAGATCAAGGATATCCAGGGAATTAATGAAAAAAAACACAAAGGAAGGGGGTCTTGCAGTCCCAGATCTCAGACTATATTATAAAGCAGTGGTCATCAAAACAATTTGGTACTGGCTAAGAGACAGAAAGGAGGATCAGTGGAATAGACTGGGGGCAAGCAACCTCAGCAAGACAGTATATGACAAACCCAAAGATCCCAGCTTTTGGGACAAAAATCCACTATTTCATAAAAACTGTTGGGAAAATTGGAGGACAGTGTGGGAAAGATTGGGCTTAGATCAACACCTCACACCCTACACCAAGATAAACTCAAAATGGATGAATGACTTGAACATAAAGAAGGAAACTATAAGAAAATTAGGCGAACACAGAATAGTATACATGTCAGACCTTTGGGAAGGGAAATACTTCAAAACCAAGCAAGAATTAGAAAGAATTACAAAATGCAAAATAAATAATCTGGATTACATCAAATTAAAAAGTTTTTGTACAAACAAAACCAATGTAACCAAAATCAGAAGGGTAGCAACAAATTGGGAAACAATCTTCATAAAAACCTCTGACAAGGGTTTAATTACTAAAATTTATAAAGAACTAAATCAATTGTACAAAAAATCAAGCCATTCTCCAATTGACAAATGGGCAAGGGACATGAACAGGCAATTCTCAGCCAAAGAAATCAAAACTATTAATAAGCACATGAAAAAGTGCTCTACATCTCTTATAATCAGAGAGATGCAAATCAAAACAACTCTGAGGTATCATCTCACACCTAGCAGATTGGCTAACATGACAGCTATGCAAAGTAATGAATGCTGGAGGGGATGTGGCAAAGTGGGGACATTAATTCATTGCTGGTGGAGTTGTGAATTGATCCAACCATTCTGGAGGGCAATTTGGAACTATGTCCAAAGGGCGATAAAAGACTGTCTGCCCTTTGATCCAGCCATAGCACTGCTGGGCTTGTATCCCAAAGAGATAATGGACAAAAAGACTTGTACAAAAATATTCATAGCTGCGCTCTTTGTGGTGGCCAAAAATTGGAAAATGAGGGGATGCCCTTCAATTGGGGAATGGCTGAACAAATTGTGGTATATGTTGGTGATGGAATACTATTGTGCTAAAAGGAATAATAAAGTGGAGAAGTTCCATGGAGACTGGAACAACCTCCAGGAAGTAATGCAGAGCGAGAGGAGCAGAACCAGGAAAACATTGTACACAGAGGCTGATACATTGTGGTACAATCGAAGGTGATCGACTTCTCCATTAGTATCAATGCAATCCCTGAACAATCTGCAGGGATCTTAAAAAAAAAATACTACCCACAAGCAGAGGATAAACTGTGGGAGTAAAAACACCGCTGAAAAGCAACTGCTTGACTACAGGGTTGGAGGAGATAAGACTGAGGAGAGACTCTAAATGAACACTATAATGCAAACTCCAACAACAGGGAAATGGGTTCGAGTCAAGAACACATGTGATAACCAGTGGAATCATGCGTCGGCTATGGGAGAGGGAAAGGTGGGGGGGGGAGGGGAGGGGAGGAAAAGAAAACGATCTTTGTTTCCAGTGAATAATGTATGAAAACGACCAAATAAAATAATATTAAAATTCAAAAAAAAAAAAAAGAAAATGCTGATGATTGTTGTAGCCTTATTTTGTACAATGCAACTATGCTAAAATTATTAATTATTTCAATGAGTATTTTAGTGGATTCACTAAGTATACCATTGCTGGGGGCCATCATATCCTGACTGGCTGACAAGGACACAGTCTGAGGAAATGATGTCTGCAAAGCAGCCCCCAGAAATTGAGGCTCCCACTGATTCCCCTCTGTGACTTCTCTCCTCTACTTCCCCCACTAATGGACTTGCTATGATTATTATTCTCTCCCCAATACAGGAGAGATAATATGAGAGCAAAAACTTATAGGATCAATAAATATATACCCCTACTTTAATCTCCCTAGATTAGTACCCCCAAAAGATTGCAATTATAGAATTAAATTCCAAAGTTTATTGCACATAACCCCTTCTTTCTCAAGCACAAGACACACTTCAAGGCCTTATAATAAACACTGGCCAAAAGCTTGAGTACTATAATAAATCCTTCCCTACAGTTTTTATACTCCATTGAATTTGTTGATGGACAGAAGTCAAGCAGAATTGCTAGGCACTTCAAAGTAACACAAGAAAAACAACTTGTAAATTGAGGAAAACCCCAAAACTGGTCTGCTTTAAGTCCTCACACCTAGATATGAAGATGTTTTGTTGTTCATCTCCCAAGCAATTGTGATTGATAGTGAATGCTGATGAAAAGCACAATGATCCTCTCAGCAGATCAAGGGGTACTAACCTACAAATGGCTTTATTCACATTAATCATATCTATCACAGAGTGTTGTAGAAATCTAGTAAAGGATCACAGAATTCTTTGTTGTAGTAACATCACAAGAGTGTTGTTTAGGTGATTTGATAATATCCAATCGAAATGTAGAATGTCACATACATAGAAGATTGATTGTGTGTCAAAGAAGCATGAACCAAAAAACCTATATAATAAACGAACCATGGTACTATGGCAGAACACTGTTTATGATGCCTGCATATTTGGGTTGAAAGCACAGTGTGTCTCATCTTCTTCACTCAACCGTGATGTCACATGTGGGCAGAGAGACTCCTAGGATCCTCAGAGAACCACTAGACAGATCTCTGTATACCATCTTATCATCTACAAAGAGTTGATAGTTTAGTTTCCTCATTTTCTACTTTAACTCCTTCAATTTCTTTTTCTTCTCTTACTGTTATAGCTAAAATGTCTAATACAATATTAAATATATACTAAATTTTTATTGCATTATGATCTGAAGAGGATGCATTTAGTATTTCTGCTTTTCTGCATTTGGTTGTGAAGTTTGTGTAACCTAATACTGTAAACCTTAAAATTTCTTAGACTTATAAATGTTGGAAATTTCACCATTGGGAAAATTCATACTTGAAAAATTTCGTACTGATAGTTTATTGGAATGTGAACCCCATTGGCATGGGAGGGTCATTCTCCTCCCTACTTAAGATTATTTTAGGACAGAAACCTTTTGCTGAACAATGGAAAGGGCTTTGACCTATGCTTAAGCATAGAATAGGAAGTTCTTTGAGTCATGATTGATTTTAGAATTGATACAATAGAGATACTTGGAATGACAGAACCAGGTCTTGGAACTTCCAATCTCCACCCTGCTCAGGGTAACAGGATTTAGGAAGGGCTGCAGCAAAAGGATCAAGATTTAATTATTTGAGAATATGACCTTCAACAGACATGTGCAAAGCCACAGACCTCTGGGCGGTCCTGGGTTAAGCTAGAGCCACCATTGGCACAGGGAAGACATGGACAGTGATTAGTAGATGTGAGAACTGAGGGGAGGGAACTTGGATGGTTTCCTTAAAGATAGCGGGGTCTGAGGACTAGGGGGGTTGGAGAGGTTTTGCTCTGAGAGGTTGTGCTCTGAGAAGCTTGCTCTGAAGGAAGCTGAAGGTGGAGGCCCCTGAGACTGTTTCTCCATTTTGGTCACGTGAGTGATAGGGACTGATCTCTTTTCTTTGCCTCAGCTATCTAAGGGCTTGGGCCTTTTGGCCCAGCCTAAACAGAGGGGGTATTTAAGCCCTATTCCCTTCTCTCCCTTTTCTCTCTCTCTCTCTCTCTCTCTCTCTCTCTCTCTAATACCTTTCTTCCTCCTGTTTGTAATTAAACTCCATAAAAGGTTGACTGCTGACTTGAGTTTTCATTAAGGAATTACATGGCTGAATTCCTTGGCGACCTTAAATTAATATGTATCAGTCTTTTAAGTGATTTCCTTGTCACAATACCTGACCAGTTTTTGTGTAGGTGCCATGTACTACTGTGAAGAAGGCAAATTCCTTTATCCAGAGATCTATTAAATCAAACTCTTCTAAAATTTCATTAACCTGCTTAACTTCTTTCTTGTTTATTTTTTTTTTGGTCTTGATTTATGTAGATCTTAGAGGGGAAATGTGAGCCCCACCCCACTAGTTTAGTTTTACTGCCTGTTTCCTCCTATAGGTCATTTAATTTCCCCTTTAAAAATCTGGAGCTATACCATTTGGAACATTTTTAATTGCCCTAATAATGACAAAAGTTTTAAGAATTATAAATATCACTTTTCCATATAGGAATATAAAGAGTTTGATCATATTGAATCCCTTAAATTTTCTCTTTCCTATTTACCATTTTATCCTTCTCTTGAGCCTTTAATTTGAACATCAAATTTTGTGTTTAGGTCTGATCTTTAGAAATGCTTAGAGATCTTCTATTTTATTAAATGGACCATTTTTACCCTGCAAGAATATACTGTTTTGTTGGATAGGTAATTCTTGGTTGTAAATCTACTTCCTTTACCTTCCAGAGTATCATATGCCGAGCCTTCTAATCTTTTAATGCTGAAACTGCTGGGTCTTGCCTATGGCTCTATGATATTTGAATTGTTTCTTCCTGGCTGATTGTAGTATTTTCTCCTTGGCCTCAGAGCTCTGGAATATGGCAATAATATTACTAGGTAATATTATAGATATATCTGTAATATTCATTTGGGGATTTATTTCAGTAGATGATGAATGGATTCATTCAATTTCTATTTTACACTCTTATTCAAGAATATCAGGGCATTTTTCTTTGATAATTTGGTGTAATATGATGTCTATGATATATATTTTAATGGCTTTCAGGTAGTCCAATAATTCTTAATCTGTTTCTCTTGGACATATTTTTGAGGCTAGTTGTTTTTCTGATGAGATATTTCATAATTCTATTTTTTTTATTCTTTTGATTTTCTTTATTGTTTCTTAATATCTTTAGCTTTAGTTTGCCCAACTCTAATTTTTAAAAAAATTATTTTCTTCATTGAGCTTTTGAACCTCTTTTTCCATTTGGCCAATTCTACTTATTAAACTGTTATTTTTTTCTTGGATCACTTTGATGTCTTTTTCCTATTTTTCCTCTGCCTCTCTTATTTGATTTTTGAGCTCTTCCTTTGCCAGATCTCAATTCCTACTTTTCTTTGAAGTTTTGCACGAAGCTGCTTTGAGCTTACCATTCCCTTTCTGAGTCTGTGCCTTGCTCTTCTTTGTCTCATAATAAGTTTCTAGAAGTAGGGTTTATTTGTTTGTTTTGTTTAAGATTTTTGCTCATTTTCCTAGGGTTTTCCTTTACTCATTTTTATCTTAAAGGTAGGCTCTGTTCTTAGGGTGAAGGTAGCACTCTCTTAAAATTCAGGTTCTTCTTGCTACTACCCTCCTCTGTAGTTTTGAGTTTCTTCAAGTTTTAGCTCTTCCAAGTTGATGTGATGGCCTGTTGGTTGAGAGCTCTGAAAAACATATTCCACTGCTGATTCAGTCTCCTCTAGAGATTGTTGATGACTTTTAGGGCTCAGGGCACTGTGATTTACATTGTACTGGCACTCAGGGCCTTACCTCAGGCTTTATAAAGTGCTCTAAGACTTTCACTGGGCTTAAAATGGCCAGATGCACCATGGAATGCCTTATTCAGGAATTTGGGTCCCTACTACAGGCTTGGGCAGTGACTCTGGGCCTCCTCTCAGGTTTGCACAAGTTAGGCACACCATAAACTACCTTGCACTAGGGCATGATGCCTCATTGCAGGCTTGCTCTAGGGCTTGGAATTTCAAGGGGGTGCCCTGCTATTGGCTATGGCAGGGCTTTTGGTCTCAAAATTGACTTGGATCCATATTCAGGACAGTGAGAAGCAGTAAGGGAGTTTAGGAGGGTTTATTGTTGGCTCAAACAGGTAATTCTTTGGGTAGCCTTGCTACAGGTTGGGAGGACTTGCTGTAGCCCTCTGACACCAATGAAACAGACCCTCTCTGCCTATCTTCAAAGTTGTTTTATGCAGGAATTTTATTTCACTCTGTCCCATTGTTGGTTTGGTCATTCCAATATTTCTTTTGGAGCATTATTTTAAGGTTGGCTGGAGCAGGTTCTCAGCAAGGCTGAAACTTTCCATGCCTTTGCTTCACCATCTTAGCTCTGCCTCCTTACACATTTGTATTTAACTTTTTATGTTTGGATTTTTGTTTTTTTAGGATCCTTTGTTTTTCAAAGTTTCTACACAATCCTGATCTTTTCAAATGGAATGCATGGATGTTCTCTATTTCATTAAAGATTCTTTTTTTTTTACCCTGTAGAATGATATTCAGTTTTGGTGGGTAAGTTATGCTTGATTATAAACATATTTTTCTTCTGGAATACTATATATATTAAGAACTCCCAACTCTTTTTTAGTGGTAGTTCCTAAGTCTTATGTAATTATAACTATATCTCCTCTGTACTTGAACTCTTTCTTCTGGTGATTTGCAAAATTTTTCTGACTTGTATACTCTGGATTTTGACTATAATATTCCTGGGCATTTTCCTCTCTGTAGTTTCTTTCTGGAAATGATGAATGAATGATTTCTGTTTTTACTTTGTCCTCTGTTTCTGATAGAAATATTTCCCTTAATGATTTCTTGAAATGTGATATCCAGGGTCATTTTGGTCATGTTTCTTAAGTAGTTTAGAGATTCTTAAATTATCTTTCACTAATTTGCTTTCCTGGTTATTTGTTATTGGTATAAGATATATTATATATATTTTTATTTTTTTTATCTTTTGATTTTTAAAAATATTTTTTACTATTTCATATAATAACTTCCATTTGGTACATACTAGTTTTTTACTTGGGAAAGATTTCTTGTACTTTGAGAGCTAAATTTTTTATTTTAATTTCAAAGATTTCCTTTGGATCTCTCATTTCTTTTCCAATTCTTTTTCATATAGCTCTCATTTCATTTATATAATTTTAAACCCTTTTAAAACTCTTATTTCATTTCTTCTAGAAATTATTCATATATTATTCATATATTAAATATTAAATTTATTCTTTAGATGTCATCCCTATATTCATAATTTCTCTGTATTGGCTATATCTTTTTTGTTTTGTTTACTTATTCTATCAACTTGCTTTTTGAATTGTGACTTTGTGTTAGGAACAAGTTTTGTGAACTTCTAAAGGGAATGTTAAATTCCCTTTTTGCAAAAAAATCCCTTTTGGGTTGCTTAAATTCCCTTTTGGATAAAAAAATAGCTAAGTGTGGTGCTAGTCTGTATTAGTGAAAGTCTAACATTTATCAGATTTTTTAATAAATGAACTCCTATGTGATTTGGTTATAGGTTTTCTTGTTCAGTTGTTTTCAATCATGTCTGATTCTAAGTGATCCTATGTGGTGTTTTATTGTCAAAGATACTGGAGTATTTTGCCATTTCCTCATCCAGTTCATCTTGCATATGAGAAAATTAAAGGAAATAGGAGTTAAGTGACTTGCCCAGGGTCACATAGCTAGTAAGTGGCTAAGGCCAGATTTGAATTCAGTTCATCTTGGCACTGCACCATTTAGGTGATCTATATATGTATATACATTCATACACACAAACACACACACACACATCAATTATTTTAATGCTACCACAATTAGACTATGAGCTCTTTGAGGGCAGCAGATATATTTTTTATTTGTTTGTATCCCCATTGCTTAGCACAGTGCCTGGCATATAGTGAGTACTTGAGAAATGCTTGTTATAGACTGACTATTTGAGTTCCTTTGTTTACAAAATAAAGAAATTAATGCTTATATCAATACTTTTACTACCTACTCAAGAGGCTATCATGAAAAAAAAAAACCCTTAAAAACACTATAGGAATATGAGTGACCACTCCATTCGATTGAATTAATTTTTTTAAAGATATCGTCTCCCTATTTCACTCACAGTGGAAGTGCAGGAACTACTCATGGGGTTAATCCTTTCATTGCTCATTACAAAAGCTTTGACCTGCTCTCTCTATGTCCAGAACCAGTATATCTTTCCTTAGGCAACATCACACCCCCCACTCACCATATTAACACCCAACTTAGTGTATATACTTGATCAACTTAGCCCACCACAGCTCCAAATTCCTAAACTCAAGAGATCCCAGTCTAGGTGGGATTACAGGTGTGCGCCATCAAATTCAGCTGATTCAATTCAATTCAACAAATACCTATTAAAGGCCTATTGAATCTGCCTCATAGCCTTTTACAGGCCTAGCAATAAATGTAAGAGGCATACAGTAACATTTTACTGAATGGAGACTTGTGAGTACATGTGAGGGTGTATAAGAATAGAAGGCTATTTGGAAAGAAAGTGGAAAAGATGATGACGATGATGACAATGATGACGATGATGATGACGATGATGACGATAATGATGACGATGATGATGATGATAATGATGATGACGACGATGACAATGATGATGATGATGATGTCAGTGGTGGTGACAGTGATGTGTGTAAGTGTAAACCCTGTGTGCTTTCAAATTTTTATCCTATCTAATGACTAGTCTAAGGCAGGATCCTGAGAAGCCTCATATAGAACCAATGTTACTATATACTATATACTATATAGAACCTAGTTACTATTCACTCCCACAGACCCAGATCCTCCCAAGGACATATAATGAAATGACTTTGTCAAGACAATGCTGAAGTTAGGAAATATCAACTCATTCTCAGCATCATCTAGTGGTGAAAAGAAAAAAAGAAAAGCTTTTCTGTGAATTTCCAATAACCATGGCGTTGCCCCAGCATTAGGGGCCATCTAATTTTACCAATACCCTAAAAAAAAACCCTTGAAGACCTCCATTAACTGGGAAATCTTTGTCTCTTGAGTCTGCTGCATTTACTTTTTCTGAGGAAAGTTTTTCTTAAATCAAATTGAAAATCATCTTTTTGTGGCTTCCATCAATTTCTTTTTGTTCTGTTTTCTAGGGTTTGGAAAAAAAAACAAATCACAAAAAGAAAAGTGAAAAGGACTACAGAGCCATCTAATCAAATAAATATTGGAAAAAAATATTCTCTTGATAACAGAATCAACAAGTGAGGGAATAGTCACTATCTCCAAAGGCTGATTATATTACTTTTGGATGATTCCAGTTGTTAGGAATATTTCCATTTGTGTAGTTCTTGAATAAACCTTTGTAACTTCCAAAATTCAGTCCTTTTACAATGTGAGTCCTCCAAATACCTGAGGACAGCTATAATCTTCTTCAGGGGAATCTTGTTGTTTTTTTCAGTCATTTCAATTGTTTCCTACTCTTTATGTCACCTTTTGGAATCTTCTTGGAAAAGATACTAGAGGGATTTTCCATTTCCTTCTCCAGCTCATTTTACTGAGGAGGAAATAGACAAATAGGGTTAGGTGACTTGTCCAGGGTCATACAGTCAGAAATTGTCTAAGGCTGTATTTGAATTCAGGAAAAGGAGTCTTCCTGATTTTCAGGTCTGGCAGTCTATTCACTGTGACACCTAATTGTCCCATTGGGGAGCCCTACTGAACAAATAATGCACAAATGGCTTTCATATAGCATGATCTTTTCTTCTCAACATCCTATTCTACACTTCTGCAAGTTTGCCAATGCCTATCCAAAAATATGAAGTCAATAATGGTATAAATTATTCTAGCTATGTTCTGATATGAGCAAAATACAATGGGTCTTTTACCTCCCTTGTTCTAAATACATGTCACTTGTTCTGTGCTATCTCCCAACTTACACTAGTAGGTTTGGATCCCCAAAGAGCAATGACTCTCCTCCTCCTCTTGAAATTCTAGGGGTAACAAGAAGAGACTAAAACTTTCTAGTCCATTTACATGCCCCCCTCTGGTATCAATTAGCCAATTTATGTCACATTTTTATAAAGGAATATTTAATGAGAAGATATAGCAAGAATATAATTTCTTAAGTTCCCCAATTTAGAGCACATTCTCCTTTCTGTACATATTCAGTCTCTGGAGAGAGTAGGCTCAAATTTGAAGCACAAAGCTATTAAGGCAAATATGTAGAAATAAGGGGTTAACTCCTGGATTTGAAGATCTCTTTTCTCCTTCAGAATCTCAACCAAGTTTACTCCTGGATGTGGCATAACCCATGGGTGGGTGGCTTTCTTGATCAACTGGTCTGGCTCTTAGCATGATACGGTGTCTCAGCTACCTGGTCAGTTCTGTTTTGTGGCAGGGTCCTTTGTGATTCCAATTTTATTTTATAAAATTTATAATTTATAATACAAATTATGAGTTTATAATCCAAATTACTATTGCAATCAACACCATTGGTCTCTACTGCTAACTCAAACTACTCAGAAGACTTCTGAACTTCTTCAGATTTTTTGAAACTCAAAAGGTTGTGTCTATCTTCAGATACTTATTTACTTAAGAGCAGAAAAGAATAAACACAAAAAGATAAAAGAACCCAAGCTACTATGCGTGTGTGACTGCCGAGTGACTGATTGGAAGATAGTACCTGTTGGCCAACTCCCATAAGGTGACTAACAGAAATATTGCTCATTCGAAAGTCTTGAGGTAGTAGTAAATAAGGGCTTTTTACTCTGCCATAGCTTGCCTCTAATAACTCAGATATCTGCACTTCTGCATCTATGCCTTTTATAGCTCAGGGGGCTCCTTCATCCTGTCAGTAACTTTGTAGATCTCATTACTCTCTTCATATGTCTACCTTGCTATGACAGAACCTAAAAAATAATAAAAATAAGAAGGGAAAATTCCCAATGCTTAGAAAGAAATTGTAAAAAATTTTCAAGTAGTCCATAACAAAGTACATGCAACACACACACACACACACACACACACACACACACACACGCGCGCGCGCGCGCGCACACACACACACACACACACACACACACACCTAACTGAAAACAAAGAAAAAACCTGAAAGCAAATTGAACAAAATATAGAGAACCTAAAAATCCCAAGTTCAGATACATAAATTAAGCAAATTATTTATGAAACTATACAAGAAAAATAATTGGATTAAATGGATTTATAAGTGAATTCTACCAATATTTAAAATATTAATCATTCCTATGATAAATAAACTGTTCACCAAAATAAAGAAAGAAGACACCTTACTCTTGATATGACACAACTATAATCCTGATAACCAAATTAAGGAGAAATAAAGTAGACATAGAAAACTATAAACCATTATCACTAGTGAAGATTGGTGCCAAGATTTTTTATAAAAACTATTTGCAAAGAGTCCATAATAGTACCTTAAAATATTTAAAATCACTAGGTTAGATTTATGTATGCAAGGTTGGATCAAAAAAGTATTTGCAGAATTAATTTCATTAATAACAAAATTATATTCTCTCATAATGATATCAATAGACAAGAAAAGCTTTTGATGAAATACACTTGATTTAACTTAAATACTAAAAAGCATAGGAACTGAAGAACCTTTCCTTAATATATTCAAATATATATCTAAAATAAAGAGCTAACATTACTTGAGGTGAAGAAATACTGGAAGCTTTCCCATTTAATTCAAATGAATCAAAGACATAATTTTCTTTATAATCTGAAGTTTACTAAAAGGAGTATCTATATTGCATAGTTCTTACTATTGATTTAATGATAGAATTGTTTTCTATAGAACTATGATAAGAAAAAGAAATTAAGAAAATAAATATTCCAAAAAGAAGGGGTTTAGTTAGATAACTAGGAAAACAAAACCAAAAAAGTACTTTGATAAATTAATAGTACAAAATAAGTCCACACAAATTCTATGAATTTTTTCTGTGTGTTTTCCATGTGTTACTAACACAAGGGAAGAGGTAGGAAGAGAAATTGCCTTTTCAATTTTTAATTCATTAATTTTCAATAAATTCATTAATTTAATTCATTAATTTTAATTCATTAATTAATTTTAATTCATTAAGTTAAAGGACATACACATAATTTATGTAAATAAAACTATGGGGCAACAGAGAGAGAGACAGAGTCAGAGACAGAGAGACAGAGAGAGAGAGACAGAGAGAGAGACAGAGAGAGACAGAGAGAGAGATGGGATGTTCTAGATTCAAATCTGGCCTCAAATACTTCCTAGCTGTATGACTCTGGGAAAGTCACTTATCCCCAGTTGACTAGCTGTTTCCATTTTTCTGCCTTAGAACCAATGTTTTGTATAGATAGAAGGTAAGGGTTTTAAAATAAATGAATGAATGAAAATATAAAATGACTTAAATGGAAATAGAAGAGCTTACTAATAGGAATTTTTTTCATGGCTGGACAATCACAAAATAGTAAACTTAAGATATCCAATTAAAGAATATGTTCTATGCCCACCAAGCTACCAAAGTTATAATTTCTAGAATTAGATAAGATAAAAACTGTATAGGGAGGGGAAATAACAGTTTTGTGAGGATTTGCTGCTTAGAAGAAAGACCTTAAATGCATTCCCTCTAACATGTATCTGTGTTGTACTCATTTGATAGACTGAGAATGATTATATTACTTGAATCTCTTTTTATTTTCTTTACTGTCCTGTGTAATTAATGGTTTTGTTTTGTGATTTATGGGTGCTATTTTTGTCTGTTAGCAAAAAAGAAAAATAGACCCTGATTGAGGTGAGATGGGGGGGGGGGATACTAGCTGTATATTACCCCTGAATTCTACAGTGAATGGAACACCTGTGTTAGTTTTAAAGGGTGATTGATTTCCCAGACTAGCCCATAAAACTTACTTAACCCATAATACAGTAGAACTAAATTCTAAAGGACCACAATTATCCTTGGTGTCTTATCATGGCAACCTTTGACCATAAAATGATAGAAAAAGATCTAGAAAATACCTTAGAGGTCATAGAAGCCAGGTTCTCAAAATTTATGACAGTAGACATGGACTCTGGTTGTTTGTTTTGGTCAAGTTGGAAAGACTAAGCAGAGTTCTGATGATAAATTCTGTGTTGATCATTCAAGGACCAGCCTAAATAAGCAGGAAGAGGACCACACTAGAAGGGCATCACTAGGTGATGAAATTCTTTGGCCAAAACAACACACAAAAACTATTTACTGAGCCATGGAGGATGTGAAATTGTGATGATTAAAGGAGTATCTATATGACAGAATTAAAAAGACTATAAATTCGGAGCTGGAAAAGACCTTAAAGGATATCAAATCTAATCTTATCATTTTAAAGATGAAAAAACTGGAGCTCAAAGTGAATTGCTGAAGATTACACTAATGGTTAGTGACAGAACTGAGGTCTAAGCCTTTGTATACAAATTCAGTATTCTTTTTTACAGTAATGATTGGAATTCTCAAGGTTTTTTTTTAATTTTAAAATCATTTATTAAGTGATCAGTCAAGACATCCTCATTATGGTCAAAGGATTATCTCAGTTCTCCAAAAATATATGAAACTCCTGGTCCAGGTACCTACATGTATCTCATTTATTTAGCTCTTCCCTTAAACATCCCAAGGTATCTTTAATTAATAACTAGCTAATTTGGAGGTGGTCCATCAAAGTCTTAGCTCTTCCCCACACCGAAATGGACTGGTGATTTGTTTGTCACCATACACAGATATGGTGAATAATTGCAAAAGACTAATTGCAAAACCTTCCTCTTAGCCAGAATCTTTGAAAGAACCAGATTCCTGAGGACAAAGTGAATGCAAAAATCTGAACTGGATGAAACCATGTCCAAAATCTGGCTGCGGAATTCTCCCTAATAAGAAATAACAATTGTATATGAAAAGTAAATTCATAGACCATATTAACTCCCTTAAAGGATGGTTTCAAGATATTTCAAAATAGTTCTAGTAGTACTGTGGAGCATAACCCTTTTGTTTTACCATTACAAAGTCGTCCCTTGCTATATCGAGGTTCACTTATTGCAGCTTTACTGTATCCTGGGTTGTTTGTTGTTGGTGGTTTATATATATATATATATATATATAATTCTGTATTGTGGAGTTTTTTCTATATTGTGGGATTTTGCAGATGAATTCTACAGTGAATGGAAGACCAGTGTTAGTTTTAAAGTTGTTGTTTTTTTTTTTTACTGTACACAATAGAAATGCAGTACTATACTCCACTACCACTTGTGCAAGTTTGCCAAGGTGAGATTGTACACTATTGGCTGATGGAATGAAAGGCAACCAACCACAGCTCTGTGTTCTGTATCCTGGGCACTGATTGGCTCAGTGACTGTAGCATCAGTCTGTTTGCTCTCCTGCTACTGTGTGGATTTTCACCTATCATGGGGATCTCTGAAACACAAGTTCTGCAATAGGTGAGGGATCACTGTACTTCTATAGAGGAAAATTGCAAAATTCAGATTGCTTGCTGTCTCAGGGAGTGAGAAGGAGTGAGAGGGAAGGAGGGAGGATGAGAAGGAGGAAGAGAACTTGGAACTCAAATTTTAAAAGAATTTTTAAAAAATCTTTTTATATGTGATTGAGGAAAAATAAAATATTAATTTTTTTAAAAAAGGAAAACTCCCAAATGGTAACACCCACTAGCATAGTTCCAATGATAGCTTTGGGACCCCTTCTCTGCAAAACACAGAGACCTAGTTTTTGAAGAAGAAAGGTTTGGAAAAGTAGTTGAGAGCCTTGAGGTAAAATTCAAGCCTTATGCCTAGGAAATATGAGGGGAAGAATGAAATTCCAGGGAATTCCAGGTTGATAGCAGCACCAGTAGAAGCAGGACAGATGAGGACTTTGAGGTTGAGGTTTACTTTTTGGATCAGGTGTCTGGTGTGAGGAAGGAATCTGGTAACTGTGGTGCACAGGGTACTGAGTCAGTTCTCAAAGGTTTCTTGAACCTCCTCAGGTTTACAACATCAGCACAAGGATATTGAAAGTCAAAAAGATGGGTCTTTATTTCAGTTTCCTATTCATGTCATTCCATAAATTACAGAAGCATTCTCCAGTTCTTTTAATATTTTGTGTAGAACTCAGGCTGTCCATATATTGTCACATTCTCACTAATAAACTCACTTAAGTCTACCTTTTTTTCCAGTTATATTTGTCCTTACTGATGCCTCTGGCCCTTCTTGCACTCAAATCATCATTGGCAACATGTTGCAAGCTACGTCTATACATTATATGTCATCCCATTTGCCTTTGGATAATTTACAGATTTGGTTTTTCTGAGGTTGTAATGATTTATGGCCAAAAAGCATGACCAGGTAGAAACAAAACTTAAAAGATGGGCTTGGGTAGTATGACTTAATCGGTATCTTTGATAAATGTTGTACAATTTATAAACATTCTAATTTCATTTTTCTATGCAATTCCAGACTGACCCAGTGCATTGTCTGTCTGAAGTACCTATCTAACATGGTGTACTTATGAAAAATGTTATCCACCTCCAAAAAAAGAACTGTTGGAGTCAGATGGATGCAGATCAAAGCATAATATCTTTCATTTCAGTTATTTATGGTTTTATTTGGGGGTTTCAGTTTTGTGTGGGGTGCTCTTACAATAATGGTCAACATGGAAGTGTGGTTTATATGATAATATATGTCCCAGATCAAATTGCTTACCATTCCTGAGTAGAGGGAGGGAAGAGAGAGAGACTGTTTGGATCTTATAATTTTGGAAAATGTATATTTAAAATTATTATTATTATTACATGTAATTGGGAAAATAAAATATTTTTAATAAAAAAATAGTCAATAAACATTAACTAAGTTACTGTTGGCAACATCTTCAACATACTCTCCATACTCATTTCAGAATATCCTTTATCAGGTCTTCCTTCCTTTCTTCCTTTCTTCATTTCTTTTTCCTTCTTAATTTTCTTTTTTCCTTTCTTCTTTCTTTTTCTCCCTCCCTTTCTAATCATTTATCTTCCTTCCTTTTTCTCTTTCTCTCTTTCTTTCTTTCTCTCTCTCTCTTTCCTTCCTTCTTCCTTTCTTTCTTCCTTTTTTTCTCTTTCCCTATCTCTTTTTTCTAGACTCCATAAGTGCTCTTGGATAGAGGCCTACAGTCAAACATTATAGGTTGCATGTATTAGTGTACATGTATTTTTTCATGTGGACCCATCAATGACTAGGAAAAAAGAGTCAATCTATCATATTAGTTTGTGATGCTTAAAGGAGAAAATATTTGTTATTAATTATATACATATACACACACACACATATATATATATATGTTCTTCTGTTCTGAAGTAATTGATTCAAACTCCTTTCCTGATCTGACTAAAATGCCCACTTTGCCATTCAATCAAAATGCTCCAGAATCATCAGAATAGCCATATCCAAAATTGTATTGCTTTCTTTAGGCTTAAGCACTTCAGCTAAGTACATCTATCTATTTGTCTGCCCCTTTGACTTGGCCTGGGAGCAGCCCTAGATGTGACTTGTAGCTCCCTTGAGGCTCTCAAGGACACTGGCATCTACTGGAAAAAGTCCCTTTTTTTCCTTGCCAGGCTAGAATTACATGCTGTTTAGTTCCCTCGATTCTAATGTGGTTCATGCACAACAGAAATACAAGTGATACAAATTCTGCAAATTTATTTCATGACAAAATTCCTACCTCTCTTTTTTGCCTATTCATTGCATTAGCTATAACAGCTAAGTATAACATTAATTAATCATAACACACCCAACCTAAGCATAGGCAAAGTAGTCTACCACCCTTGCAGCCAGTGTCTAGGATTTATATGAACATAATCTAGATCCTTTCATAAGGCAGTCAGTATGACCCTGGCTAGAAGACTGGTTACAAACAAATTATGCAGCCAGAGGCAAGTATAGTGTGATAGAAAAAAATCTGGATTTAGAGTTGGAGAATATGGGTCAGTAATGCATTAATTAGTAAATGTTTAACAACCAGCTCTCCAAAAAAAAGAAAATAAGAATTTTGCACAAGACACTTTTAAATTTAATCTGCATCATGAATATTTTCTCCATCACTTTCTTAACTCTAGACAACCAACAAAACAATAAATCAAGCCCTGAAAAGTGATGACTGCTGATTTCTAAAGTGTAAATGTTTACACTGAAAATTCAACAATTGGATCTCCAGTCAATTAAAGCAGGCTCCAGCACACCTGTGAGTTAGTTTCAACTCCTGGATCCACTGCTTGCTATCTACATGAGCTTTTGTGAGTCACTTAATCCACCTGGGTCTCAGTTTCTTCACCTGTTAAAAGGAAGACTTTGGATTAGGTGTCTTTACTCTTTTCACCCTTTTTAAGATCTGCAACCCAGAACTGTAACTCTAATAGCTTTAACCAAGACTTTAAATAGCAGGGGGAGAAAGAGCTTTCTGTAGATAAATGCTGGGTCTGAGCATGGCAGTTCAGACCAATTTAGTTTTAGATCACTTTTCCCCCTGTGAAATCCCTGCCAAATCCCATCACAGTCACAGGTCATAAAATAACTTTATGGTCTGTCTCAGAGCTTTGGAATATTCAGATCCCAAGGAATGCTGGGAAAATATCCTAGTGAGGTGGAATGGGGCCACTGGCCATCAGAGGCAGGTACCTGAATGAATTTCCATGTGCCCACACATCTTTCAGAACATACCTATATACGTGTGTGTAAACACACACATGCACCCTCACACCCATGCCTTGGCTTGGACCCTAGCATATGGCATATTCAGCAACTCTAGGTTAACGATTTAGGCAGTGAAGACCCTATAAAAATATATACCTTGCTAAAGCGGGCCTATGAAACCAGGTGCATTTTTCATAAGGGAAGGAATGTGTGAGACCTTTGTGGTTTGACAAGGGTTGAGAAAATTCTGAATAATGATTCAATTCAAGTTGGGGTAACCCTGGCCTCCAATGTGCTGGAGGCCAATAGACTTTGATGAGGGCAACAAAACCTGTAGCTCGGTCCCTCGTCTAACTAAAACCACCAGGAAAAAAAGAAGAAAGGGTTCTGAGCTCCATTAGCTTGTCTGAAGCAAGATTTATACTGCCAAAAGCCAAGTCCCCTTCCCCTGTCCCCTTTGAATTTTTCATTTCTAGCACTCCAAGTAATTCTCATTTAAATCTAGATCATTACTGATAGCCAATGATTGCCATGCACTTGGGAAGGAAACAGAATCTACAGTGGAGTTGGAGCAGCCTTTGGCTCTATGATTTAACGACATCTGAATTGGCATGGTGTAATAGATAATATTGAGGGGGTATATTTGATGGGTAAATGATAACTAATAAATCAGGTAGTTATCTTATTTTTCCTACCTTCCTCCCTCTGTACCTCCCTTCCTCCACTCTTCTTCCCTTCAGCTTCCCCTTCCCCTGTTCTTCTTCTGGTTTCTAAATCAGTCAAGATGAGTTAATGATATTTCAAATGAAAATACTTTCTATATTCTTTTATCTTAAGGGTTTATTTGGGGAAAGCAGGAAGGATGGAGGATGGAGGTAAGAGGGTTGGGGTTTCCCTAATTCTATAATTAGCCTTAGATTGGAGGATGTTGAGAGATATTGTTGATAGGTCTAGTATTTCAGTCACTATCACCAAAGAGACCAAGTCAGAGAGATATATGGACTATTGTCCTTCTTCTTCTGCCTTCAGTCACCAAGCCACCTCCAGCTTAATTATCCCAAGTCCCAGAGATAAACCCACCTTCTTCCTTCCCTGATTCAAAGGCAATCAGGAAATCAGTCAGGACCCTGATTCAAAGGCAACTACCATCAGCCAAGACCAGAATTCAGCCAGCAATTGGTTTTGCTCCAAACTGTCTTTCCCGGTAACATTCCAAATCAGAATCTTCATTTGATTGACAGATTACCACTCAGCCACTGCTTCTGTCCTTTTGCATGCCTTATAAGTTCTCTCTTTTCCATAATGGCAAAGTGGAAACTCTTAAACTCAGAAAATCTGAGCTAAAATCCCACGTTGTACACTTACTACCTGTATCATCTTGGACAAGTCACTTCACCTTACCAGACCTCAGTTTCCTCAACTGTAAAATGAAGCACTATCTCAACGATTTAATGAAATAGTCCAATAATCTAGGATTAATGGAGCACAGTGGGCAGCTAGGTGGTGCTGGTGGATAGACTGTTGGGCTTGAAATCAGGAAAACTCATCTTATGGAGTTCAAATCCAGTGTGTAATTAGAAATCTGTTACCCTAAAAACTATATTTCCCAGGAGCCCACTGACTTCCTGTCATTACATACTTCCTGTAGACAGGGGATATATTGAGTGGGGTTCCTGGTCTTTCTCTCTTTGCTTCATGGGTCACTACTGTGGTGGTAAGCGGGGGTTTTGAACAGATTGATTAGCCATGGGCACATGGGGTTTTTTATTACCTTTTTAATTCCTTTATTCCCAATGATCATTAATAAATCACTTAAAATATAATATTTTTTTAATTATTGCACACTAATTTTAATTTTTACACCCGTTTCAGACACTAGTTGCATGAGACTGAGCAAGTCACTTAACCCTGTTTGTTTCTGTTTCCTGATGTGTAAAAGGAGCTGGAGGAGGAAATGGAAAACCATTCCAGCATCCTTGCAAACACAAACAGGATCCCAGAGTCAGACATGACTGAAAAGACTGAACTACCACAATGGACGTCCGAAGACAAGCTATTAGAAATAGGAAGTCTTAGGAGCCATGATGGAATGGAGGAGGAGACACAGGGCATAGGAGCGCCATAAATGCTGGTACGGGTATCTGAATCCTAGCTCTAATAGTAATTCTATGACCTCAGAACCTTAAATCCCTCCCATATAAAGTGGGGAAATGGATGTGAGGTCCTTCATAAACCTGCTGGTGTTAAATAAATGTGGCTTCATTATTAACAATGACAGAGAGAGTATAAATTGACATTAAAGTCTGGCATGTCAGGTCAAGCAGGAAATATCAAGTTGGAGATCACAGTTGGAGAATAGAGATCCAAATGCAGCTGGAGGGCACACAGAGAAGTCTAGCCTAAAATGTAACCTGGGTGACCAGAAGGTATGATGCCTGTGAAGATAGGATTAATTCTCCCCTGGTCTATTTTTAATTAATCAAATAAAGAACTCAAAGTACCTCTAAGTTACACTAAGTAAGAATTCACCAAGCTCACACCTCCAAAGGCTACTGCCCTCCCCTTGGGCAGTGCTAGGCAAATTAAAAGACTACCATTGATTTCTGTGAAGGAGGAGTGACAGGAAGTGACAGGAAATGACATGGAAAAAAGGAGCATAAAAAGAAGAGACCAGCATTCTAATCACAGTGTCATTTAGGTTCCTTAAAAAAAAAATTTTTTTTTAAGTTAAAGAGTAACCCTATTTCAAGTCTTGAACATCTTGCCTGTGAAGGAGAGAATTTACAAGGCATGCATGCAAGACAGAAAGCTGAGGATGGATCGATCATCTGTCAGTCAAAATGAAGATTCCTTTTGGAATGTGACTGGGAGACAGTTGAAGCCAAGTCAACAGCTGGACTGGGCTGAAGGAGTGTTTTTTGGCTTTGGGCTCTGGGCTTGTGGCTTCTGGCTGATGGTGGTGGCTGAACCTGAAAAAGGCTTTTGGCTTTTGCTGGCTGGCTGAGTTGAAAGAAGAAGAAGAAGAAAGACAGTTGTCCTCATATCTCTCTGACTGACTCTGTTTCACAAGAGTGACTGGATTGCTATTCCTCCCAATATCCTCCTAACCCTCATTTTAGAGAATAGGGAAATCCTATCCCTCTTACCTTATCCTCCATCCTTTCCTGTCTTCTCCAATAAGCCCTTAATTGAGTTAAAGAAGAGAAAAAGAATATTTTCTCTAAAGCATCATAGTTCACACTGAGTGAAACTGAAGAAAGGGGGGAGGGGAAGCTGAAAGGCTTATGAAGAGGGGAGGAAGGGAGACATAAAGGGAGGAGGGTAGGCAAACTTGATCCATTAGTCATCTAATGTCAATCAAAGATACACCCCCAAATTATCATCTATTACATATTGGCACCCCTAAAACAACTGAACTACACAATCCCTTAGAAAAAAATGTTTAAGCAATTTATCTGTGGAGCTGTTGTACTTGCAGCTATTACTGGATTCTGGGTCTACAATATAATCTATAGCAGAATGACCCACATGATTTTTGATTCTCTGGATTATATTGGCAACACCACCATGTTTATACTGTAGTTGCCATTTCAGACTGAACCTATACTATGGCAGATTTTGACTCAAGTGTACATTATTACGATGGCAGCCATTCAGACTCTGACCTATTTGAAAAATATCTTTAGATTTGTGATTCCCCAAAAAGGTAGAACAGATACTAGTGGTAGATAATAACCTGGAACACATTATTAAGAACTGATTTGATGAATTGATCAAGGAAAAAGGGTTAGATAAGATTAAGGACAAGAACAATGGCCAGGCAGATAGTGCACCTAAAGAAAAAGAAAGGCAAAGAAATCAAAGGTCATTACAAAGGGAAATGAAGGTGACAAGGACACTAATGAATCAGAAAAAATTTATTCACTAAAGGAGGTCACCAAGCTATCCAGTACAACTGGTGTATTACAATCTAAAGTGCACAGACAGTTTACATCTCAGGAACTTGAATCCCTAAAGAAACATTTTCCAAATTTCATAGAACAACCTTTCAAGACATAGAAAAAGCTGAAATGTGCATTTAGGATCTTTGACCCAGACATTGAAGATGTATAGTTTCTCCTGTCTGAACTGTTTAGCCCCCATGAGCAAAGACAATTCCTTGAAAAGACCAGGATAGATAACAACCTAACTAGTTGGCCCACAGAGGAGCAAAGGGAAGACCTAGATTTTGCAAATCCAACTAGCATGTCATACTTGAGGAAATGTAGTTAAGACTTGCTCCAAGTTATAAAGCAATGTTGTTTGAAGCCTAATGCATTGGCAAGGTTTGATAAACTCATGCAGAACATAGGGGAACATCCAGCTATATTCATTGATAGTCTCTTAAAAATGGCAGAATCAATATTGGGTCTAGAGCAGTGGTTCTCAACCTTTCTAATGCCGTGACCCCTCATGTTGCAGTGACCCCAAACCAAAAAAATTATTTTGGTGGCTACTTCAAAACTGTAATTTTGCTACAGTTATGATTCAGAATGTAAATACCTGATATGCATTATGTATTCTCATTGCTACAAATTGAGAGGTTGAGAACCGCTGGTCTAGAGGCTAATAGTGAGGAGTCTTCTAATCATGTCCGAAGACAGTTTTTAAAGGGTTGCACACCTCACTTGAAAAACTTTTTCAAACTCTATTTCCCTAAATATGATATGGTCAGCCTGATAGAACTACGTGAAACCACTAGTTACCTCCATGATAATCATTCAGAACAGCACAAACAAATGCAAGACTTAAAATATAAATTAGAGATAACAGAGAAAAATCTAAGAGAAAAGGAGATTGAGGAAATCAAGAAACTCAACACTGTTAGGACTTACACAAAATGGTAACTGAGGGGTTAAATACACAAATTGAGAAGATGCAGAATCTGCATAGTGGCCGACAGATTCAGGGACAAGAAGTGGAAAGTCTGGAATGCATTTGCCGTAACTTTGCTTTTTTACCTTTATTTTTAGGGCTGAGCAACCTCACTATTCACAATTATATTTTATCCCGAGTAATAGAGAGGGAGACAGAATGGGTGAAGGAGACAGATGCTGGATCACTATCATAACAAGAATGAAACAAGGTAGTTATTAGAATATCACAGTAATGGAAAACCAGGAGGGACCAAATTGTGGATGTTCTTTGCTCCCCTCTATAGGGGAATTGTTCAGAGAAAAGAGATGCTTGTCCACATTATAGAGATTGCAGATTAGTGAAATATCTCATCAGAGAAAAAGTTAGTTTTGAACTTTTTGTGAAGGAAATGTATTACCCACAGTTCCCAGTGAAGGAACCAGATTCCTGTTTTCCACCAAGCAACCCATACCCAAATGTTCTCTTCCTGCCTTCCCAGTGACCCAGTGAATTTCAGTTAAGTTGAGAAATTGAAAAGGCAACAGTCTCATTTCCTTTCTTTACCAGATAAGAAAAGGGTGCATCTTGGAATCTTCCCGATCCTGCCTTTTCACCTCATTTCAAAGACCTCCATCTGTGTAGCCACACACCAAGACGAGTCAACTCGTGAAGAAAAGAATGTAGGTCTAGGCCAAGAAATGTTAAATCTTCCTCTTTCTCCTTTTTGGATACCACCTTTTTGAAGTTTGTCCATTAATTCACTTGCTTTGTTTTCCCAGTGCCCCTCAAGCAAGACAATTTTAATAGCTATGTCTAGTCTTCAAAAATGTGTAAAATGTTATTTAACCATTTACAGCTTTCCTAACATAGGGAATTGTTTATGGTTTCCTGTATTTACTGATTTTACATACCCTGGCTTCTTCAGAAGAAATAACCTTGGGTGAGAGCCCTGCTACCTTTTTTCACCAATGGCTAAATTTAATTTTGGCAGATACACTATTCTGGAATGCAAACAGGTTTCCTTTCCTCTCCTTGTGAATGAATAGGCTCACATGATTTGGACCGTTTTTCCTTGGTTGCTGAAGGCCTTCCTTCTAGCTGCTCACAAGATTTGTTGCTTAATGTTGAAGTTCTGAAGTTTGTACATGACATATTAGGTCAACTGAATTACAATCTGTTCCCTGTTCTGTGAAGTCTATCATTCTGTACTTTGTTCTCAGTTTCTAATTTTTCTAAGTACACCTGAAATGGAATTCCATCTCAGACTTATATTGTCTTTTTGACTTTGGGTAAGTTATCTCTACACGTCTCACTTGTCTCTTCTGTAAAATAGAGGTAAATAGCATCCACCTCACAGAACTGCTGTGAAAAGGAAATAAGATAATGTTCATTAATGAGCATTGAGCAGAGATTAAGCTTTACAAACCTAATGCAACATAAACTATTCTTTTTCAGAGACTCTACTTTTCTGGTGTTCATTATTTGTTCTATCTTGTCTCATGTCTTTTTTAAATTCTTAATTAAGAGCTTTTATTTCTTCTTTTTCCTGTGTCCTCCTATTTTATGCAGCAAGCCTATTCACATATTGATCAAAGCAAAACAGCTTTGATCTGCTCCATTTCCAATCTGGATCACTAGGAAATCTAGTGACTCCGTGTTCCTGACAATTCACTATACTGATGGTGGATTCAGTATGGATACTGGGTTGGCCTAGTCCATTTTAGCTCTGAGATCAGCTTTCCCAGGAGCAGAGATTTCAAGCATGCCACAATATGAGAATTCCAATGTCTACCTTTATTTTGTGCTATAATGCTTTTATTGCTTTTCTAAATAGTTCTGGATATCTGTGAAATTGATTCTTCCTGACAACTTAAGTGCCAATTCAACAAATTAAATTTTAAAAACCTTACCTGTCCTCAAAGCTAATCCCACGAAGCCATTATTGGTATTAGTCTAATGCAACCAAATGTATTCATCATATTCTTCTATTCATTCTTCCCAGATCACAGATTAAACATACAGAATTTTGGGGGGACATGGTCTTACTTGTTACATTATAGCAATCTCATATCATATGACACTAAAGACAACAAAATTAAACTATGGATATATAAGTAAGCAAATCACTTGAGAAAAAACAGAAATCGAATTTATAGCCGCCACTTTTGTTTCTTAATAACAATCCCTTAGCATTTATATAGGGTATACCAAGAGTATCAGTTAAAGTTCAACCTGCACTAAGAAGAAAAGCAGATTATCTCTATTTTTACAGATGAGGAATTTGAGGCTCAGAGAGAAAATGCAACTTGCTCCAGATTTTAAGCTACTCCAGGAAAGAATCAGATTTGATTTAGTCTTTGTATTTCCACAATACCTTTTAGAGTGTAGGCATTGAATGGTTCTTAGCTAAATTTAATTCAGTCACATCTCTGTTAAGTGGTGGGATTGGGATGAGAACTTTTATTGCTTTTTCCACTATACCAGTTTTGTAAAAGGCTAGTTCCACTTAAAATTTTACCTGTAAACATTTAAATGTGGGTTATAGATATGAGTACCTGGCTCTTCAGTTCTGATCATATCATTTTATTGGCTTACCCTACTAAAACGGTTATGTCAAGAGCTTTGGAAAGTACATTTTTTTCTCAGCCCATAAGGTCACAAGTAACATAGTACTGCAACCATTGATAAACTGGAACCCTAGACTCGTCACAGAGCTTAAAGCAAAGCTCCATATGTTCCATGTGCCAGGTCTCCATGGTCCATAGGCAGTGCAGTAAGTCTCCTGGCATTTTTGTCAGTTTCATTAAAAAGTGTACTTTTTTCCCAACAAATGTGCATTTCAATTCACCTATCATGATAATTTAGAAAAGAAAAAGACAATCTATGTCACCTGTAGCATTCCAGGTATATTATCATCTTGAAAATATTATTGATGTATTGATATTGTAATCTCTGTGCTCATATAACCAGACTCATGGTTATGTTACTTCTTGATTATTGTATTTCCAAATCTTCAGTCCAAAGGTCAAAAGAATTCCTGGGCAGGATGTTAGCTGCCACAGGGTACTAACTACCTCCTTGCGGGACCCCATTCCATACCAAGTCACATGTTTGATTAACCTCCTCCTCTATGATTACCTGGTTGTCGATTGAGTCAATGTTAAATCCTATGCCATGTCACATGTTCATTAGCTACCTCCAACTATTCTTCAATAAAAGTTTGGAAACACGTGCAGATCTCTTTCTCTCTCTCTCAATACCATCATAAGAGGAGCACAATTGAGCCCATGTTTTTTAACTCCTTGTCTCTGTGCCTTTATTACTTTGTCTGTCTGTCTGTCTGTCTCTCTCTCCCCTTTACCCATTTTCCCTCAGTTTCCATTCTCCTTCTCAGGTGTCCATCCATGAATATATTAATTTGTGGCTGCAGCCAGCCACACCACCAGATGGCATCTCTTTGCAGGGCACAACAGGGAGGTCACTTGGGTGCTCCTAGGTCTTCACTGCATTGCTCTGGTTTGGGTCTACTTCCAGTGGGCATATAGAGAGCTTTACAACTCTTTACTTCTATCCCCAGAAAAATCTTGATCAGATATGCTCATCTTCCTCATGAATCTTCTTTGCAGAGAGACCTTCAAGATACTTAATCTTGATGCTCAGTGACCCTTATTAGCGTTGTGACTAGAGGTTGGAAATCAATGTCCTACAGCAATGTACTTTTACAATCATTGGCTACTAAGATTGGAGCCTGGGCTCATAGAAGCAAAACTAAACTGCCAACCTGGACTTAAAGCAGTCCCTCAAAGTGCTGAAAATTTATCATTAAGAAGCAGACTACAGAACTGGAAAAGTTAACTAAATGGCAGTTTTTGAATAATTAATAGGAATCTTTTTAGTATCATTCATAGAATTTCTATTAAAATAGAACCAAGTGAAACAGACAAGAGAAAACTAAATGGCCAAATTAAAGCTTCAAGTTTTATTTTCATAATTGTCACATGTGGAATTTCTTTCCAGAGAGGCAATAATCTGTATTTCTATAACACTTAATGCTCTATTTATACATCACAAAATTAGGAAAAATACAAGTGAAGCACAGATTTCACACCATAAGAATACCATATTCTGTCTATGTACAAATTTATTAAATATATAGCGGAGAAAGACTTCATTTACAATGGAAAATTCTAATGAACTTTGAGCATATCCATGCAGACTTTTGCTTCTGTATGAAAGGGGAAAAAGTAGAACTCTGGAAAACATTTTTCCTATTGCAACACCTCACTGTTTTCCACTCTTAACTTGGTTTTCATGATAAAATATTTTAAAGAGTGCAAACTGCATCATAGGGTAAACAAAAAAAAATCGATCCATTTGGACAAATGTTTTTTGATACTAGGATAGAATAGCTCTGTTAAACATTCAGTCATGGTTGAACAAAGGTAATGTGCTTTAGTTATGAACATTGGGGAAAAGAAGGCTGAGAGGGGGATTCTAAGAAAAGAAAATGAAGCAGCTCTATGAAAAAAATTAATCCCAAAATATTTCTTTTGAAAACTGAGGCTTAATTATGTTCCTGCTATTGGATACACTAACTCATTTCAGATTGTTTGTTGTAAAAATGGAAGGACATTAAAAAAAAACAACTGACAATGTGATATGTGAATAGTACAATACAGACTCACACACAGCCTTGAGTACAGTCATATTTACTTGGGGATAGGTAACAATTTGCCCAGAGCAAAGTCTATGAATCCTACAAAGTGGCATGGCAGCAGTGGCCAAAGAATCCTTAAGACTGGAACATTCTTATCTTGCAATACTAAATACCAAATGCAGGTGACAGTCCAAAGTTAGTCCTGATATGCTTGCTGTAATGTTGAACATATGACGATATATGCAGTATGATGTAATGGGCTTGGGAAAATAAAATAATACTAAACATATTAGGGTTTTATAACACACTAAAATAAGCATTTCTGCCAGAACACTAATATACATACACCAAACTCAGAGAGGATTTATTTCTCATGGACTCTAGAAAGATGTCCAGGTTTCCTAAAGAATCAGTCCTCTCTCTCAAGGATGCTTTCATTCATCGGCCCATAATGCTCTGAGGGAAGTCTAGCGGACCAGAACACATAAATGAGATGGGACTCTGTGGTAATAAAACTGATTTTCAGAAATGGCTAAAATCAGTCTCACTATGGTTACTTCAGAGATCAGGCATAAATATGGAAATTATTTGTAATCTATATACATATACACATACATATATACACACATGTATACACGTATATATTTATATGTATGTCCAGGGAATAAATAGGAAACCAAAGTGCAAACGGGTTAGCATCTGCCTGCAGAATGCATGTTACTTGTGCCTAGAGCCCTTTTCCATAAAAGCAGATCACTTGAAAAGACTATGACACAAAACTTTTGACCAGGGAGCAAGAAAGTAAAATGCATATAAGAAACACTCATAAAGCACCACAGGAATGCATCATAGCAACCATTTTAGGAAATGACTACTTAAATATTTGAAGCATGGTGCTTTAAACCCATTGTATTTTCAAAAATGCTTCTTGCCCTTCACCTTGAATGCTGCTGTGCAGACCTTATCCTCAACGATGGCCAGTTATTCTTCCAGTACTAACTAGTGTTTGTGGCAGGGAGGTAGTTTGTGTAAGAGGAGCTGGATGGGTATTCATTTCATTCTCAGATCCCTCCTCAGAGTGCACAATTACAAAAGGGTTTTTCATGGGTTCCAATTAACCTGAGTCAATGCTCTTTCTTTGGAATATGTATATAATCATCTCATTAAAATCTAGGGAAAGGACCATAAATCTGCCAGGTAAATTTAATCAAATTTTGCAAATTAACTTGTTAAGACCAGAAATACATACTTAAATAGGCTAAAAACAGGTCCATGGTTCCAAATCGTCTCTTGCTCCCAAATTTGTTTTCTAAAAGGATTGAACCATTTAATGCTTCCTATGGGATAAGCATGAGATATTCTTTAAAATGTGTATAGACATGCACACACACACACGCACGCACAGACACTTATCACACAAGAAAACAAGCAAACCAGGTACTGTCTTTCTTTCTGGACAAGTCGCTTTTAGTGCCAATTACTAGTTAATAAAGGAAAGAGAAAAAAAAGTCAGGGAATAAAAAAAAGAAGTGGAAAAATGACATCTGAACGTTCTACCTGAATTCTTAATCCATAACCTTAACTCTAGAACCCGGCCTCTCAAAGGATCCTGTTATCATTTTTCTATGAATTGCCTTACAAAATTGAAGCTGGTACTCTGGACAAACTTTTACCAAGGAAAGAATAAACTAAGGATTCACAGGAGGTAGGATCTAATGAAGAAAATTTTGGTATAGCAGCCCAAGATACGGAGCTTCTATATTAGTATTCCAATTCAGGACAACAGAGGAAGGTTAGAAATTTGGGTATACTCAACATCCACAAAACAGAACATCAAACTTTCCCTCTACTCCCCATCCTAAGAGTATACATGTGAATAACTAGCACAGTCCTCCAGAATATTCATCCTCTTCTTCATCACCACCAGTTGTGGCTTCTGCTCCCTCGCTTTTGGCCTGTGGTGTTGCTGGTGATTTCTTCTTGATTCCTCCTCCTGGGACCACCAAACTCAAACCCAACTTGGCATACTGTAAATAACAGATAAAGAAGAAGAGGCAAACAACTCAAATACAAATGTGACATGCAGGCCTGGCAGCACCTAGAGGACCAAACTGATGTAAAAGAGACTACTACAATAGTGGGAAACATAAGGTTTCATTGCCTGTTCTTTTCATAGAGATTAAATAGCTAGAAGTAGAGGCTACTATTTGTCAGAATCATCTTTTCAAGGGAGAAGCATAAAATCAAAATACAGTAAAACCTCATTAATATTATTTCTGTCTTTCTTTTTATTTGTATTTGAATCCACAGTGCTTAGCCCAGGGCCTGGCCTAATAAATGCAAGTGAATTTGACTTGAAAAATTCGAGCTCCATTATTTATGAACTTTGAACAAACAGGACATATTGGACCCAGTTTTGTCTCAGAGTATCTAGGAAAAAAGTTTTGGTTTGATTTTTTTTTTCAGCAAATTAATGTAAACAAAACATATACCTAGCTTACTTAAGAATCAAAGCCTAAGAGGCAGCTATGTGGTTCTGTGGATTGAGAGCTAGGTCTGAAGACAGAAGGTCCTGGGTTCAAATCTGTCCTCAGATAATTCCTAGCTGTGTGACGTTGGCCAAGTCACTTAATATCAATTACCTAGCCTTACTGCTCTTCTGTTTTGGAACCAATATTAAGTATTGATTCTAAGACAGAAAGCAAGGGTTTAAAAAAAAGACTCAAAGTCAAAAAATGCCTGTACTTGTCAATACAAAAAATAAACTTTCATCTATTTACTAAAGCACTTATAAATTCTTCTGACAGACCTGGAAGTAAAAGATCTAGGGTTCTTTAAACCTGGTTCAAATCTTGTGTTCAAATGTGACCTCAGACATCTCCTAGCTGTGCAACCCCGGGCCAGTCACTTAACCACCATTGCCTAGCTCTTACCAATCTTCTGCCTTGGAACCAATTTTTAGTATTGATTCTGAAATGGAAGGTAAGGATTTTTTTTTTAATTCAGTCACAGTCCTACAACAAATTAAGGGAAATACGGTTCTTATATCATTTACAATTACTAAATACTAGTGCAACAATGAAAACAAGTAACAATTGTCCCTGTGTCTAGGCCCAAAAAAGCAGCAAGGGGAAAATATATCTAAAGGAAAAAAGCAAAATCTCCTGCTTTTCCTTTCAGTTCTTGGGAATTTGGGAAGGGGAAAACCCTTGTGCATTTAGGACAGGCAAATATTTGCCTTCTCTTCCTTGTGTCATGGAGGGCAATGGATGGAGGGAGAGATAGGTAGGAAAATGAAGCTAATCAAATGCTAATCAAATGTAGGCAAAAACAATATAAACTCTTCTGGGCAAACGGAATTCTTCTAAAACTAAAGAGTCTTAAAAAATTATGTTCAAAGTTGATCTGAAACCATGACAACAATTCATCCCTAACTCACAAACACCATGGGTTAAAGGAGACTGATTAAGCAGCAAGCCTGACAGAAATGTAATTCATTCTGCCTATTACCTGTCAGTAAGAGAAGGATTTGAATTTTTATAGGAACCTGGAGAGTTTTCCTACAGGTGGCAGACATCTGTCCTTCTTTTAACTGGGTATGATGAGAAGTGATTTATAGAAGGTAAAAGGTAGGAGGCTTGTGAATTGAATGGGATGGGATTAATAAATGTGGCAGGGATCAATGAAGTTTTGAGGAGAGAGAATGTTTTCAGGTCCAAAGATTTTAAAGGAACTATCAGCATGGCTGCTGTAAAGGAATCAGTCCAAATGGTTTAGACTCACTGGTGAAGTCTATCAGGTCAGGAGGCCTCTCTGGAGAGCAGCCAAATGAAATATTAGCTTCAGAAGACCATGGAAGAAAAGACAACATGCTCTTCCCTAAGACATTTCTTTTTCAGAAGGAAAGAAGAAAGAGAAATGGAATGGCCACTTACATCATTGTCCATGTACTTAAAAAGTGGAGAATTGCAGACCTCTGAAACTTGATCTTGGTCTTGTTGGTCATACCCTTCTAAAAGTTGTTCCAGGGCAGTGCAGTCTTCACTTCCATTGAATCCTGGTATGCTAAAGGAAACATCATTTCCATATTTTCAATGTGGCTCCATTGCTTTTGCAGGTCACCCACTCCCAAGAGTACTGATAATGTTAGATCCTCCTATCATCAACCAATTCTAGTTAGGGTAGGTGCCTAGAGTGAGGTTTTTTTCCCCCTCTCACCTTTCTTCCCCTATATCTTGTAGTATATTTATTGTGAAGTCTAATTTATCTACATATGTATCACATCCCCAGGGATGGTCTTAATTTTCTCTAGCTCCTAGTACAGTGCTCTGGATATCCTAGACATTTGGAGAATGATTGATGAAAGAACATATGAATCTTATTCTAATCCCTCCCACTCACCATATGTGAATATGTGAATTCAATATGTGAAATCTTTCCATTACTTGTGAATTTTGTTTGGAGGGGAGAAAAAAAACACCATAAAACAACATTTCAGATCTTATGATGTCACCCAGAAAAGAAAACTAAAAATAAATATAGGCAGGTTCTAAAAACCCTACCTCAATAGCTGAAACAATAACCACATGTTTCTATTGACTATGGGAAATCATTACAGAGCATCTCAAAAGTTTTCACTGACCCACTAATATTTGTTAAGAGAAAGAAAAATCAAGATGTCAAGATAATCAATTAAAATGGCTTACCTATAGCTCTCTCTGACACATCTTTCTGCAGCTACATAGTCATTTCTGTGAAGATGAACTAAGACTTGAGCAATTGTTTTCTAAAACAGAAGAGATGATAGTTCATCTTTCAAATCTATAGGAACATAATAAAGGCCAGCTTCCTAGTAGGATAAAAACATCTGGAATTTTACTTGAAAGGCCTTAGTTTTCTCTGTTTCCCTCTCTCTCTCCACCTCCCCTTACCCTCGCTCTCTGTATACAAGTCTTAGAGTGCCTTCTCCAGGGCACTAGAGGAATGACATTCCTAAGATAATGACACATTACTTCTTTTTAAGCTCTCTAGGTATATAACTCTGACAATTTCCCCCTTGATCTTTCCCTTCCTCCCTCCCTTCCTTCCTTTCAAAGTAGGAAGAAGAACAGAAAATTTACACATAAAAGCATATAAATAAAAATTTTACATAGTTTTACTAAAAAAATCAAGGTGAGATGATCAAATTTTTAAAGGTAAACCAAAATGAGTTTCAGATTCTGGCTGCAACACATATTGGCTGCTATATGATCCTGACAAGGGTCACCCAATCTCTCAGGCTTCTAAGTGGTCAAGACAGTGCTGACCCTCACTAAGAGAGGAAACTTGCATATCTAGAAGTTTTCTATAGCAATAAAATGTCAGGGTCAGTACCTATCCTATACATTTAAGTGAATCAAAATAAATAGAAATTTGGGAGACTTTCAGTAGCAATACCCATTGAAATATTACTTTCAAAGTATTAAAGTATTTTGGTTTGATTACAGATAATATTCAAATAGAGAAGCAGCCAAATTTAGTGACTAGAATGCTAAACTCAGGAGGATGCATCCGAATCCTGCTTCTGACACTAGTTGTGTGACCCTAGGCAAGTCCATTAACTTCTGTGAGCCTCAGGCAACACCTGAGGATTTATCTACTAGGTTATAAACAAATTTTAATTTGCCTTAGTAGAGGAATCTTCTGTACCTGGTGTTCCCTATATCAACCAAATTACGAATCCTTTATGTAATTATATAACAGTCAAATACACAATAAATACTCTCCTCTCTTTTAGGGAACTATAGTAACATGAGAAATTACCCAAAGCATAGTCAGAACAAATTGCAAAGAATACCTTATAACATGTTGGGTAATTTTCAATTTCCTTATAGATATTCTTTTCCTTCTGAATGGAAAGTGCAGCCTCATCAAATCTAAATGAAGAAAACAGCAAGAAATCCACATCTGGATTTATAGGGATGGGGAGGGAGAAGAGAGACATAACTTTGCAATATATTTTGTTTCATGTTTGGAAAGTAAGGAGAAAGGAGGTTCCATTAGCTCTAAAAATTCATCTTTACAAATGCCTAAACTCTTCCTTAATGCACTGGAAAGGATAAGCATTAAGTAAGAACACTGAAGTCATTTTTCTCCCCTCTCTATAATCCATATACCACATGGCTGCCAAAGTAATCTTTCCAACGCATATGCCTGGCCATGCCATTAACCTTTTCAAAAACATTTAGAGGTTCCTCACTGTTTACCAAACAAAAAGCTACTTAGACTGGCATTCAAAGTCTTTTATAATCTGTCTCCTAATTTCATAAAACTCCCCTTCACACATTCTATTCAGAACTACTTACTTTTCTCCAATCCTCACTTATCATCATGCCTTATCACAAAAACCATCCACCATTCCTGGAACAGCTTACTCCTTTTGTCCTTATCTCTATGCCCTGGCATTCTTTCCCTCCATCAAGATCCAGCTCAGGTTCTACTTCCCCCATGTAGCTCTCCCTGATTTCTCTACTTAAAAGAAGTTCCTTTCTCAAGTCTTTCAGGTTATTATTTGACTCTCCAATGAACTGAATAATTTTCTAATTTATCTCACAGATTTTGGGGTCCAACTCACCCTCTTATTAGAAAAGTTCCTTGAAAGATTTTTTTTCATTATTGTACTCTACCTACCACAGTGCCTTGCACAGAGAGGATACAAAATAAATGTGCATTGCATTGAACTGAAGAGTGAGTAATTTTAAATGAAGGATTTTTATGGTTAAAGGTTTTTCTTATTCATAGGTACCCACTGGATTGAGCAAATTTTAAAATTAAATTAATAATAGTCATCAACTTAAATGATGTCAATCTGACAAAGTACTTTAAATATCAAATAATGCCAAGGTCCAGTAAATGGTCAATCCTAGGAATTCCACTTTCTCTATCTTTTCCCATTCACTACCATAGATTTTACGTGCCACCTGCATCCTCTGGTCCCTCTACTCCAGCCTCAGACCATGCTTCCTACCTTGGCAGAAGGGTGTTTCATAACAGACTAGACAGTAGCAAGGGAGAAGGAATGGTGAAGAAAATGGGAAGGTAAGAGAAAATGATTAGGTTAGATACTATTAGTACCATAAACTTTGATGGATCTATAATCTCATCAATGTACATATCTTTAATAGTAGGAGTCACAATCAACCATGACTTTTTATCTAGTTCAATTCTTAACCAAATCCCCCACTCCCCCAGGAATCCATAAATTCTGATAGTCTGGGAATTTTCGTCTACATTTCTTTACATTATATAATATACTACAAACTATTCATGACCACCAAACATTTTCTTTTTTCACCAAATATCTCTTACTTGCCCTTTGGGTGACCCATAACTGTAATTCTTTGAAAACTATAGTATTTGGTGATTCATAGCCATTTTGTAGCACTGGAAGGATGCTGGAGTTGAAAAGGTGGATTTATACCTCAAAAAGAAGGTTAAAGTCATTAAATGCACTCTAGAAATCTAAATGCAATCCAAGCTGCTCTCTTCCTCCTAACTCCATCCTTGGTCCAGTTCATTATTAACATGAAGTGTCTATCCAAGATAAGCACTCACAGTTGTCCATCCAATTACATGTCACTGCCTAGACAATAAGTATTCTTTATCGATTTGTCTTTTCCCACATGGATACATAGGCTAAAGACTTTTGAGTGAGTCCAGATTTCATTTACAAGGCCCAGCAAGGCTAAGACTTGGAATATTGAGCACAATGTCATATACACAGACAAATAATGTGTGTGTATATATATTATATGGGTGGTACTTGATGTATGTGTATATATACTGGTTTATGTCTCATTTGATTTTAATGATCATAGGGTTCCACATAGTTATCTTGACTATCATATTTATCTTTGGAACATTGTATGAGCTTAACATAATCATGAGAGCTACCATAATGGAAGGAAGCCATTGTGGTGTCATTTTTCTCTACTGAATCAAATGCCATTTTTTGATCAATAACAATTATAGTATGACTTTGTATTCTCTGAACTTTTCAGTTAATTGTGACTCTGAGGAGGTGGCTTTCTATGAAACAACATCTGCAAAAGCCTACTTGCTTCTTTCTTCAATACCTTCATCAAGGATGGTCTCATACATAGATTTTGCAGAGATTGAAAAACAGTTATCTACCTCAGTAGCTACTAATATTTTATCAATTGCATTTTTTCCCAGTAATAATAATAATATCCATAATTTTTTCAAGGGTATAGGTGCTACACATGCTATATAACTTCTTGCAGTCACAGATGAAAGTGGGGTGAAAGGCAGAAACCAGTCAGATGAGCAATGAGTGTATGGGGTGTTCAGGAAGGACTCTCACTTAGCATATGTGAGGGGTGCTATACAGAAGATTCTGATTCACATATGAGTTGGAGTAGATCTCCTCTGAGGTCTAACTTTGAGACTTAGCACTACAAAATCCTACTCATATAATGACATTTTTCTGATTTTTCAATATTGACAAGTTAGTAAAACAGTTTCCATGACCTCAATATGAATGTTGTATTTGGGGGAAATGAATGACATCGATTAGGAGATTGTTAGGAGGAAAAGAATCATCAAGGAAAATGTACCATGTCATCAATTTCACTTTCAAAGAATATATGAGTGCTGCTTTCAATTAGTATTTCTTGGGTCACACCTCTCTACACTGTAATCCCATGACTGTTTAAAATTATATTAAATTTCTTGGCTAAAAGTAAAATCAAATTATCATGTCCATTTCAATTAAATTGCTTCTTTCTTAGTTTGGAGACAGGTCATAGCCTCTCATATCTGTCCACAGGCCATTATTTTCTGTTCTTCCTTTTAAAATTGCTGTCAAAATTCATTCTCTTGATTTGCTTCAACCAGTTATTTCTGAAGTCCTATTTCCCTCCTATTTCTGTACATTCCACTTGATTTTCAATATTGTCAGTACTTTGTCTCTTAACTATATTAATTGCTAGTACTATTAATAATTGTTGTCTATCTGACATGGTCACAAAGAAGAGCTGATCTCTTCCATTGGTTGGAATGATGGGCAGATTAGTGAGCTGAATTCCTTTAGGAACTACTGGAATGATTTATTGAGGTAAGAACTTATTCAACTTCACCTTACTACTGATTCTGCCACCACCATCTTCCCATTGGCCACTATTGCTATTTTTGAAGAACTAGCCAATGAAGGAGTTTCACTTTCAAAAACTATCTTATAACTCTTCTCAGTATTTACCACTGCCAACAGTAAGTCAGGACTTAAAGGACAACTCATAAAAGGTTAAAAGTTCTGTAGTTAAAAAATTCCCAAACAACAAGATTTATCCAAAAATAGCCTTGAAGTTGCCTCAGAAGGATAATAAAATTTGAGTTACCAGAGGTGTTCAAATGAATTAACAGGAGATTTTATTTTATATTTAGAATTCATCATATAGATAGAAGCTGAAATGAATGACTCTTGAGACTACTTTCAGCTTCATAGTTCTATGACTAGGAAGAGGATAAAAGAATTTTTGTGTCTTACTTTGAAATAAGGCATCTGAAAAATACTCAAAAAAAGCTCTCTAAATTTACATGGACCTTAAGTAGTCCATTAGTTGAAAAAATTTTAGGAATTAGTAAATTGGATTTTATTTTTTTTAAAAGAAGAATTGTCATTCTATTAATATCCAGGCAAAGACACATTAAGAATTTAACTATAATCAAATCTGAAAGATGCTCAAACCAGAATTTCTCTAACCCCTATACCCATGTTCAATAGTAAAGTCTGAGAATCTCAGATTCATCTTTAAGATTTATCTGTATCTTTCAGAGACTAGACAGGCATGCTATCAATGCCAAGCCACAATCTGAACAAATTCTTAATATTTTTATGTTTTGAATGACAAGAGAGAAAAAAAATGTGGCAAAGGCAGGTTTTCTCTGGCTTCTGATGACCTGTACTGCAACTCACAAAGGAGGCTCTGGAGTGCTAAAGAGGTGAGATGGGGTGGGGATCCTGGGAAAAGGCAGTACAAATGATACAAGGGTAGCTGGCAAGCTGTCCTGGGTATAGAGTGAAGCATTCCTGAGTTGGCCCATAAAATAGTAAGCCACAAAGACAATTCCATTCAGGGCAACAAAAGCCCCAAGGTAGGAGTACCAGACCTGAAAAGGTTAAGTCTTCCAGGGCTTGGGAGGTGTAAGAGTGTGACAGCAGATGGATGGTGAAAAGATAGCCAGGATGTAGAGTAGCTATCATTAAGAAAATGTTTATTAAATACATAAGTATTACAAAAACATTCTAGGATGAGATAAAGAAAGGTTTCATCTAGCTATTGATGACTCCACTTCTTCCTTGGGTTATTTCTCAAGAAGGATGAATCTACTGAAAACCTCAAAAAGGAAGGTGGTGTAAATTAGTTTTAGGTAGGTACTGGTGTTCACCATACTATTAAGAACTCAAAAAACATTTTCTTATTAATAATTACTATATCTAGTCCAACTCTAGTCATACTTTACTACTGCATCCTCTGATATCTCTACCCCATCCCATTGCCTTTTTATAGCTTCAAAGCCAAAATCAAATTAATAATCAATATCACTCCATTAATATTGGAAAGACTGTATCTATTCACTCTCCTATGGTTTGCTCTGCCAAACCAAAACAAACCTACCCAGACAATCCTCTCCAGTGCACAACTGTCTCCCTTAATGAAATGTAAGATCCTAGTGAGCAGGGACTATCTCCCTTATATATTTGTATCTCTAGCACTTTGCACAATGCAGTATGTAAAAAATTTATTAAATGCTTTTTCACTCATTCTTTCATTCACTACTTCTTCAAAAGAACCATAAAAACATTCATGGAAACCTAATGGTTGTTACACTATCATCATGTTTTATTTCATTCATTCTAAGCTTCCATTTTTTTGGTAAGGAAGAACTGCCTTTAATTTCCCCAAATCTTATAATCAAGGGGGAGAGATAGAGGAGGGGAGTGGGGAGAGAAACAGCATTACTAAAGGCAAGTTAGCAAATATAAGAGCAGGAGTCAAGCTAAGGGAATGACCACATAGAACTTCAATATCAACTGGTTTTGTTGTGACTTATCTATGAGGAAGTCCCACTTTAAGAGTTAAATTTAATCTAATTTAACCAACCTAATTAACCTAAGGGCTAAATACACATTTAGAAGGGAAGGCCACCTCTTAAAAAATTACTGAAATTGGTCCAGAAATTATCTTAAATAAAAGACTCATCTTCAAATGAACTACTGTTTCAGAGTATTAACACTCAGAGCAGGACGAAAAGCATAATCATAATGTAAACACAATAATTTGTGCATTTAAATCTACAACACCAATTCATAAATATTACCATTTTAAGGAGACAAAACTGTGAAAGGAGGGTCCCATGATTATAAAAAATATGTAAGCATATAAATTAAATGAAAGATATGTGTAATTTAAATTCTATGCTTTATTCTTTATTCATTATCAATGTCATATATAAAATCACTAACTATGTTCTGAGGCTTCTACTTAACTTGTACCCAAAGTCAGGTTTTGGCATCCTTTAGGATATGTTTCAAACATTCAGGTGTTACATAAAAGGTCCTACTTATCCCTCTGTAAATATATCTTTCCTTGTGCTCCTATATGCCTTTTCACTACCAAAGGTCTTTATATTAGCACTGTAACAATGCAATTCATTTAGCCACTTTCTATAAAAATAGATATAGGATATTTTGTATATGTCTAGGTTAATTCCTAGAAAATTCTATATAAAAGGAATATCTCTCACATATATTCATTTGGCTTCAAAATTTGCTCTGAAGAATCATTTTTTATCAACCAGCTGTTTTTGATCTTGTAACCCTTAAAATTTCTTAGACTTGTGAATGTTGGAAATTTCACCATTGGAAGGTTTCATGCTTGTAGGGAATTTCCTACTGATAGTGGGAACTCTATTGGAATGTGAACCCCATTGGCATGGGAGGTTCCTCCTCCTCCCTTCTTAAGATTACTTTAGGACAGAAACCTTTTGCTGAACAATGGAAAGGGCTTTGACCTATGCTTAAGCATAGAACAGGAAGTTCTTTGAGTCATGATTGATTTTAGAATTGATACAATAGAGATACTTGGAATGACAGAACCAGGTCTTGGAACTTCCAATCTCCACCCTGCTCAGGGTAACAGGATTTAGGAAGGGCTGCAGCAAAAGGATCAAGATTTAATTATTTGAGAATATGACCTTCAACAGACATGTGCAAAGCCACAGACCTCTGGGCAGTCCCGGGTTAAGCTAGAGCCACCATTGGCACAGGGAAGACATGGACAGTGATTGGTAGATATGAGAACTGAGGGGAGGGAACTGAGAGGGTTTTCCTTAAAGATAGAGGGGTCTGAGGACTGAGGTGGTTGGAGGGGTTTTGCTCTGAGAGGTTGTGCTCTGAGGAGGCTTGCTCTGAAAGAAGCTGGAGGTGGAGGCCCCTGAGACTGTTTCTCCATTTTGGTCACGTGAGTGATAGGGATTGATCTCTTTTCTTTGCCTCAGCTATCTAAGGGCTTGGGCCTTTTGGCCCAGCCTAAACAGAGGAGGTATTTAAGCCCTATTCCCTTCTCTTCCTCTCTCTCTCTCTCTCTCTCTCTCTCTCTCTCTCTCTCTCTCTCTCTCTCTCTCTCTCTCTCTCTCTCACATACCTTTCTTCCTCCTGTTTGTAATTAAACTCCATAAAAGGTTGACTGCTGACTTGAGTTTTCATTTAGGAATTACATAGCTGAATTCCTTGGCGACCTTAAATTAATATATATCAGTCTTTTAAAGTGATTTCCTTCCCACAATCTCTTGACCAAAAACCATTCTTTGGTCTTTTTCTCTATCAGTTCAAACATATCCCAGAATTATGCCCTCCTAACATGCACAGGCAATAGCCAGATTTCATTTTTGGTTTTGCATATCTATAGTCTTCTGAAAAATGTTTTCTTCAAGTCTCACCATCCATAACTTTTCTACAGAAAGCCTTTTGAAGCCCTTCTTAATCTTAGTATCTCCCCTCTGAGACTACTATCTTCTCTATATCTCATTTTTACATAATTGTTTGCATGTTATCTCTCTCATTAGACTATGAGTCACTTAAGAGCAGGAACTGTCATTTTTCCTAGTTTCTGTTTACTAACAAATCTAAAGCAGAAGGGCAAGGAAAAGGCAAATGGTGTTAAGTGACTTGCCTAAGGTCACACAGCTGGGAAGAATCTGGGCCCACCATTTGAACCTAGGACCTCCTGACTCTAGGCATCTGATGCTCTATCCACTGTGTGACCTCACTGCCCCCTCCTTGCTATTTATTTTCTATAGCCTATGCCTGAAGCCATACCACTTGAATTGCTACAATGATCAACCCTCACTTGTGTCCTATTTCCATTGTGCTGTACTTAATGACTAACATTGAGATTAGAAACCACTCAGTTCACAGAAACTTCATGGAATACTAGTAGAAGATCTGGATTTTGACTCAAAGGGCATGAACTTGATCCCTAACTGTTACTTACTCTGTATGTAGTCTTGGGCAAGTTAACTCTGACCCAAACAACTAAGTACCACAGTGAATAGAGTGCTGTGTACTTGGTATCAGGAAGAACTGAATTCAAATTCTTCCTCAGACACTTAGCCACCTTTAGTCCCATTTTTCTCATCTGTAAAATGGAGATAATAATAGTATCTACCCCAAAGTTTTTAGGATAATCAAGTGAGATTACATCTATAAAGCATTTAAAGTATTCAATAGGGACTTCCGGGTAATCATGGCTGCAATCTAGACACCACACGCTTCCTCTCCCCGGCACCGAACGAAATAGACTACATCAAAGGGGCATAAAATCACCTTTGGAGGAACAGAAGGACTCCCCAGTACCCCACAGAGGCAAAGGTACGTGGGGCTTGAACATTTCCACATTTCTTATTTTAGTAATAAGAAGGAAAAGCTTGCACAGAAAAGTGAACTGAGCCGCCCTTCCCCCACCCCACCTCCCCCACTAAACCAGAGTGAGCTACCTGAGCGCTCACCGGGACAGCGAGTGAGTGGGGAGCGTCTCTGTCTGGGGGGGCACTCCAGGGTCCTTGGGATCTGGGGACTGCCAGGAAAAAACGTCTCAGCGCGCTTTCACTGGAGAATCCAGCGGAACTGTACTTGGGGGGGGCTGCGCTGAACAACGCGGACCAGCGCTGATTATCTGGGCGGAGCTGAATACCTGGGCTCAGAGGCTGGGAAGAACTAGTCTGAAGCAACCTAAATTCACAGAAAAACCGCTCATATAACCCAGACCCCAGACCAAAAAGGAAAGGGGAATAAAACCACCAAAGGGATGGCTCACATGGCCCAAAATCAAGCCTCCAGGAAGAAAGGGAAAAAAGTGACTATTGAAAACTTTTATGGTGGAAGTACCCAAGGAAAAGAGGAGAATGAGGAGGAAATCCAAAAAAATTCAGAACACGCCTCCCAAAATGGAAACTATCAACAAGCTCTGGAAGATCTCAAACTGGAACTTATCCAAAAGATGGAAACCTTCTGGAAAGAAAAATGGGAGAAAGAGATCAGCTGTCTGACAGATAAGAATGCTCAATTGGAAAAAGAACTCGAAGCATCCAATAGAAGGGCAGACAAGGCTGAAAAGCAAATCCAGTCCCTAATGACCAGAATTAAGCACCTCGAAGAAAGTGAGATGATAAAACAGCAAGAATCAATAAAGCAAACCGAAATAATTAATGAATTGGAAGAAAACATAAAATATCTCACTGAGAAGGTCACAGACCTGGAGAACAGAGGAAGACGAGAAAATCTCCGTATTATCGGTCTCCCAGAAAAACCAGAGGTAAACAACAAATTGGATATATTCTACAGGAGATTATAAAAGAAAATTGCCCCCACGTTCTGGAGCAAGGGGGCAAAATAGAAATAGAAAGGATTCATAGAACACCTTCTATACTAAATCCCCAAAAGACAACGCCTAGGAATGTAATTGCCAAATTCAAGAGCTTCCAAGTAAAGGAGAAAATCCTGCAAGAAGCCAAGAAGAAGAGCTTCAGATATAAGGGGGCTCCCATAAGGATCACACACGACTTAGCGGCTAATACACTAAGAGACCGCAAAGCATGGAACACGATATTTAGAAAGGCAAGAGAGCTGGGTCTCCAACCAAGAATCAACTACCCAGCAAAACTGACTATATACTTCCAGGGGAAAGTATGGGCATTCAACAAAATAGAAGATTTCCAAGCATTTGCTAAGAAAAGACCAGAGCTCTGTGGAAAGTTCGATATCCAAGCACAGAAAGCAAGAGAAACATGAAAAGGTAAATATGAAAGAAAGGGAAAAGGAGATAAATCTTATCTTTTTCTTTAAGTCAAACTCTCTTCTATAAGGACTACATTTACATCAAATTATATATATTAATATGTGGGGAAAATGTTTTGTGTAACTCTCATAAATTGTATCATCATAAGAGTAGTTAGAAGAAACATGCATAGGGAAAGATTGGGGCATTAAGAAGATTTGGGGAAAGTTGGGGCAAAGAAAGGAAAAGGGAGGGGGGAACCGCGATAATACTAAGATTAACTTCAAGAAATAGGGGGGGAATCAAAAGAATAATCTTTCCCATATAAAGATACACATGGGAAGGGGAGGGGAAGAACTCTCATATGAGAAGGAGAGGAAGAGAGCGTGAAGTGGAATTACTTAAACCTTACTCTCAGTGAAATCAAATCTGAGAGGGAAGAACATCTAGATCCAGTGGGATCCTGAATTCTATCTTATCCAACAGGGCAAGAAAGAAAGGAAAATCAAGGAGGGGGAGGGGGGAGGGAGTACAAAAAGGGAGGGAAGGAGAGGGGGGAGGGGAAGGGAGCATAAAAAGGGAGGGGCTAGAAAGGGAAGCATCTCAAGGGAGGGGACTAGGGGGACTGACACTTTCTCACTGGTTCAAAAGAAGAAAGCTAAAGAAGAAAGGTCAGAACTAGGGGAAGATATCAAAATGCCAGCGAATCCACAAATAACAATCATAACTTTGAACATGAATGGGATGAACTCACCCATAAAACGCAGACAAATAGCAGATTGGATTAGAACCCAAAACCCTACCATATGTTGTCTTCAAGAAACATATATGAGAAGGGTTGACACTCACAAGGTTAGAATTAAAGGTTGGAGTAAGACCTTTTGGGCCTCAACCGATAGAAAGAAGGCAGGAGTTGCAATCATGATATCTGACAAAGCCAAAGTACAAATAGACCTGATCAAAAGGGATAGGGAAGGTAAATATATTCTGCTAAAAGGAAGTATAGACAATGAGGAAATATCACTAATCAACATGTATGCACCAAATGGTATAGCATCCAAATTTTTAATAGAGAAACTAGGAGAATTGAAGGAGGAAATAGACAGTAAAACCATATTAGTGGGAGACTTGAACCAACCACTATCAAATTTAGATAAATCAAATCAAAAAATAAATAAGAAAGAGGTAAAAGAGGTGAATGAAATCTTAGAAAAATTAGAACTAATAGACATATGGAGAAAAATAAATAGGGACAAAAAAGAATACACCTTCTTTTCAGCACCACATGGCACATTCACAAAAATAGATCATACACTAGGTCATAGAAACATGGCACTCAAATGCAGAAAAGCAGAAATATTAACTGCAGCCTTTTCAGACCACAAGGCAATTAAAATATTGATCGGCAAGGGTACATGGAGACCCAAATCAAAAATTAATTGGAAATTAAATAACATGATACTCCAAAATCGGATAGTTAGAGAAGAAATCATAGAAACAATTAACAATTTCGTTGAAGAAAATGACAACGGCGAAACATCCTTTCAAACCTTATGGGATGCAGCCAAGGCAGTACTTAGAGGAAAATTCATATCCCTGAGTGCATATATTAACAAATTAGGGAGGACAGAGACCAAGGAATTGGAAATGCAAATCAAAAAACTTGAGAATGAACAAATTAAAAACCCCCAGAAGAAAACCATACTAGAGATCCTAAAAATTAAGGGAGAAATTAATAAAATAGAAAGTGACAGAACTATTGAGCTAATAAACAAGACTAGAAGCTGGTACTTTGAAAAAACAGACAAAATAGACAAAGTACTGGTTAATTTAATTAAAAAAAGGAAAGAAGAAAGGCAAATTAATAGCATCAAGGATGAAAAGGGGGATCTCACCTCCAATGAAGAGGAAATTAAGGCAATCATTAAAAACTACTTTGCCCAACTTTATGGCAATAAATATACCAACCTAGGTGATATGGATGAATATTTACAAAAATATAAATTGCCTAGACTAACAGAAGAAGAAATAGTTTTCTTAAATAATCCCATATCAGAAAAAGAAATCCAACAGGCCATCACAGAACTTCCTAAGAAAAAATCCCCAGGGCCTGATGGATTCACCAGCGAATTCTATCAAACATTCAGAGAACAGTTAATCCCAATACTATACAAACTATTTGACATAATAAGCAAAGAGGGAGTCCTACCAAACTCCTTTTATGACACAAGCATGGTACTGATTCCAAAACCAGGCAGGCCAAAAACAGAGAAAGAAAATTATAGACCAATCTCCCTAATGAATATAGATGCAAAAATCTTAAATAGGATACTAGCAAAAAGACTCCAGCAAGTGATTAGAAGGGTCATCCACCATGATCAAGTAGGATTTATACCAGGGATGCAGGGCTGGTTCAACATTAGGAAAACTATCCACATAATTGACCACATCATCAAGCAAACCAACAAGAACCACATGATTATCTCAATAGATGCAGAAAAAGCCTTTGATAAAATACAACACCCATTCCTATTAAAAACACTAGAAAGCATAGGAATAAAAGGGTCATTCCTAAAAATAATAAACAGTATATATCTAAAACCATCAGCTAATATCATCTGCAATGGGGATAAACTAAATCCATTCCCATTAAGATCAGGAGTGAAACAAGGATGCCCATTATCACCTCTATTATTTGACATTGTATTAGAAACACTAGCAGTAGCAATTAGAGAAGAAAAAGAAATTGAAGGCATCAAAATAGGCAAGGAGGAGACCAAATTATCACTCTTTGCAGATGACATGATGGTCTACTTAAAGAATCCTAGAGACTCAACCAAAAAGCTAATTGAAATAATCAACAACTTTAGCAAAGTTGCAGGATACAAAATAAACCCACATAAGTCATCAGCATTTCTATATAATTCCAACACAGCTCAGCAGCAAGAACTAGAAAGAGAAATCCCATTCAAAATTACCCAAGACAAAATAAAATACTTAGGAATCTATCTCCCGAGACAAACACAGGATCTATATGAACACAACTACAAAACACTTTCCACACAACTAAAACTAGACTTGAACAATTGGAAGAACATTAACTGCTCATGGGTAGGACGAGCCAATATAATAAAAATGACCATCCTACCCAAACTCATCTATCTATTTAGTGCCATACCCATGGAACTTCCAAAAATTTTTTTTACTGATTTAGAAAAAAACATAACAAAGTTCATTTGGAAGAACAAAAGATCAAGGATATCCAGGGAAATAATGAAAAAAAATACAAAGGAAGGGGGTCTTGCAGTCCCAGATCTCAGACTATATTACAAAGCAGCGGTCATCAAAACAATTTGGTACTGGCTAAGAAACAGAAAGGAGGATCAGTGGAATAGACTGGGGGCAAGCAACCTCAGCAAGACAGTATATGACAAACCCAAAGATCCCAGCTTTTGGGACAAAAATCCACTATTTCATAAAAACTGCTGGGAAAATTGGAGGACAGTGTGGGAAAGATTAGGCTTAGATCAACACCTCACACCCTACACCAAGATAAATTCAAAATGGGTGAATGACTTGAACATAAAGAAGGAAACCATAAGTAAATTGGGTAAACACAGAATAGTATAATAGTATACATGTCAGACCTTTGGGAAGGGAAATACTTCAAAACCAAGCAAGAATTAGAAAGAGTTACAAAATGCAAAATAAATAATCTGGATTACATCAAATTAAAAAGTTTTTGTACAAACAAAACCAATGTAACCAAAATCAGAAGGGTAGCAACAAATTGGGAAACAATCTTCATAAAAACCTCTGACAAAGGTTTAATTACTCAAATTTATAAAGAACTAAATCAATTGTACAAAAAATCAAGCCATTCTCCAATTGACAAATGGGCAAGGGACATGAACAGGCAATTCTCAGCCAAAGAAATCAAAACTATTAATAAGCACATGAAAAAGTGCTCTACATCTCTTATAATCAGAGAGATGCAAATCAAAACAACTCTGAGGTATCATCTCACACCTAGCAGATTGGCTAACATGACAGCTATGCAAAGTAATGAATGCTGGAGGGGATGTGGCAAAGTGGGGACATTAATTCATTGCTGGTGGAGTTGTGAATTGATCCAACCATTCTGGAGGGCAATTTGGAACTATGTCCAAAGGGCGATAAAAGACTGTCTGCCCTTTGATCCAGCCATAGCACTGCTAGGCTTGTACCCCAAAGAGATAATGGACAAAAAGACTTGTACAAAAATATTCATAGCTGCGCTCTTTGTGGTGGCCAAAAATTGGAAAATGAGGGGATGCCCTTCAATTGGGGAATGGCTGAACAAATTGTGGTATATGTTGGTGATGGAATACTATTGTGCTCAAAGGAATAATAAAGTGGAGGAATTCCATGGAGACTGGAACAACCTCCAGGAAGTGATGCAGAGCGAGAGGAGCAGAACCAGGAAAACATTATACACAGAGACTGATACATTGTGGTACAATCGAAGGTGATGGACTTCTCCATTAGTATCAATGCAATTTCCCTGAACAATCTGCAGGGATCTAAAAAAAAAATACTACCCACAAGCAGAGGATAAACTGTGGGAGTAAAAACACCGCTGAAAAGCAACTGCTTGACTACAGGGTTGGAGGAGATAAGACTGAGGAGAGACTCTAAATGAACACTATAATGCAGGCTCCAACAACAGGGAAATGGGTTCGAGTCAAGAACACATGTGATAACCAGTGGAATCATGCGTCGGCTATGGGAGAGGGAAAGGTGGGGGGGGGGGGGTTGGGGGGGAGGGGAGGGGAGGAAAAGAAAACGATCTTTGTTTCCAGTGAATAATGTATGAAAACGACCAAATAAAATAATATTAAAATTAAAAAAAAAATACTATAACATAAACGATGGTGACATACAGCAAAACAGTAGTAGCTGACATTTTTTTTAAGGCTAACAGTGTATGAATGATAGCATTCAATATGGTGGTTTTGCCTATGGAAATTAATTTGGAATCTGAACCTAGAAAATAGTGTATTATGCCTCACATTATTTAAGAGCAGCAAACATGGCTGTGGAAGAAAGAAAAATGAATGATATGGCATTAGAAAACGTACCTACGTCCTCGTACTAAAAGTCGAGAGGCTTTTCCTAGTAATTCAACTGCTTGTCGTAGGCGTTCTTCATTCTTAGGGAACACAAGAAAAGGACATGTTGCCAATTTTGATCTGTAAGTTAATTCAACAAGCATTTATTAAGCACCTACTATACGCAAGGAATTATGGCACACACTGGGAATAGGAAGAAAAAAATAAAAAATAAAGGTTCTATTTAACTTTTCTCTCATATCATTTAAAAAAAAATTAAGCCAATGTATCAAAGAAAGTATGTCTTCTAAACATCTTTACCCCATCTTCCAAACTAATTCCACTGATCTTCCACAACAGAGAGGAAAGGAATTTGAATTTGAATGTGGAAGAACTTTCAGAAGGTTATCCAATTTCTTGGCCTATGTTAAGGAGATACTTTTCCTTTAGTAAAAAAGAGTATTTCTCTTCTTTCTACGTTTCCCCCTTTAGTCAGAAAAGGAGAATTATGTACAATTAATTCTTGCATAAGCAACCAAATAACAAAAATAGTTCATATTAGCATAATTTTTTGGTATAATGCCAGTGGTATGAAGATGGAGATTGTGTCTTTTTCTTCTTGATGACCATCCCTCTCCTCAAAACCTAGCACAGTACTTTGTACAATAGGACATACTCAATAAGTACTTGAACTGAAACCAAAGTTTTAGTGTGAAGTTTTCCATTCCAGAACTGGCAATTATAGTATAGCATAAACAGGATCAATACCAGTTAAGTAAATTACTAAGTTAACAAAAACAAAAAGATTTTCACCTAATTCACTTGAATTCCTGATTTTTTTCTTCTTTTCCCCCCTTATTTTTATTATTGCTTTTCTTTTATTTTGATTAGAATATTTGAATTTTTTCTCATTTCTTGTACTAAAGGTACATACAATTAATATTATTTTTTTCTGCAGTAATATAAGTTAAAAAATATATATATGTATATATACATATATATATATATTTGCTATAATATTAATGCATACCCAAAAAGCTTTAAACTGTGGGAACCTGCCATTTATTGATAAAATGTTATGGGACTATGATTAATGTTTGTGTCTGATTCTAGGAAATGGGATAAAAACAAGTACCACAGATTGATGCACTTCTAAGCCAATACAAAAGAACTCGAAAAACTAGTGTGAGACTCGAGGTTGCGACACTTGACATATGTTAAGTCATAGGACTTCCTGGTATCTACACTCTTTGTGAAGTACTCAGACAAGTACTAAAGTTTGACTATCATCCTGGCTCCCTACATCCCTGAGAATGACCAAAAAAAATCAGACCAGGGAATGACATTTCCCTATCAAAACAAAATTCTAGTTCTTTTCTTCTTATAGTATGGCAACTTCTGCTGCAAATGGGTAAGTGAAATATTACTGCATTCTATCCTACAGACTTGTGGGATAGAAATTACTTTAAATTGGACCTGTATAAGGGCCTATTATGAATTTATTTTTGCTTACTCAACATTTTATAATATACATAGATTTTGGTATTTTTATTCTGATTTTGAATTTTTTTCTTTCTCCCAAAAGTTTAAACTTTCTTCCATTCTTTTTCTTTATATTTTTGGGTTCTTTTGTTTTTCTCTTCTTTTGATAATTGACTCATACACCCCCATAACTCAACATTGCATCCTGAGTTGAACTGGATGTTTTTTAACACCCACTTCAGTGGGGGGGATTGTATTTTAATAAAAACCCAAGATTTTGAATTTTTTTTTTTTCGAGAAAGATCTTCAAGGAAAAGAAGCTTGCTAACTCCTAAATCCAGAGAATGAACTGTTGAGGAAAGATGCCAGAAACCCTATAGGACATCAAGATGATCAAGAATGAACTTTGGGTGTGGTTAATTGAACTGAAGTTTGATTGAACATTTATTGTAAATGTACACTTTTATGCCAAAGGGAATTGCCCCTAATTTGGCTTTTTGTCAACGTGCCTAGCAAAACATTGGTTTTGCTTTCTCTCTTTCCTATTTCTCCCTAACTATTGTAATTTCCTCTTAGAAATTGAATATTGTATACATCTGTAGTTAGAAGTGTTTAGGACTATAAGATGATTATGTTAAATGATCAATGGGGAGACGTCTCCCAATGATCATCAGGGGGTATTGTGAACTTTAAATTACTCCACCCTACTTGGATCTTACTTTATGGTGAAGATAAAATTGTAATCTCCTGATTGAACAATGAAGGTACTTAGTTCTTACTTTCTACTGAAGTTAGAACTTTAAGTTAAGTCTATTTTAAGATCTTAATACAAAAAGGTGTTAAATAACTATAAAGGGTAAATTAATCACAAAAAGGTAAAGTAACTAACAAAAGGTGAACTTAACAAAGAAGTGTTAGGTAACTCAAAAGATATAATCTAATCAAAGAAGATGAGAACTAAAGAATGAGCAGTCCTGGTATGAATCTTGAAATTTCTCAGACTTGTGAATGTTAAAAAATTCCCCATTGGGGAATTTTTCATTGGGACAATTCCCTATTAGGGCTATTCCCCATTTTAAACAGTGAAGCTACTTATATCTAAAAAGTGAGAACTCTACTTAGATCAGAAATGGGAAGACCTCTACTCCACCCATACTTAAGACTGCTTTAGGGGAGAAAACTGCTTGCTGAACAATGAAAAATACTTAAACCCATACTTAAGCCATGCCTATTTTAGGACTAATACAAAGGGGTGCTAAGTAACTATAAAGGTCAGGCAACTTGTGAATTTACAAGGAACAAAGAACTGGGAAACTTACTCAGAGCTTTCCTGGTGTGAATTACTCAAAAATCCACACCTTCTTAGGTGTGGACTAAGAATGGTCTGTCCTTTGAAAAACATCTACTGTGATTGGTAGATGTAAGAATTTAGGGGAGGTGACAAAAGAAAAATTCCCTTTATAAGGAAAGGAAAAGCTGAAAAACAGGATCTCTGGAACTCTCAAAAGGACAGTCTCTAGAGAGACAGGCTCGAAGGAGGTTGTTGAGAGGACAATCTCTAAGGAGGTCTCTCAAGGAAGGCTGACTCTGGCTGGAACTCCCTCTGGGGAGACTCTGTCCCTCTGAATCCTCGCTTGAACAGATTTTGTGGTGAGTGATTAAGGACTGACTGATCCTTTTTCTTAGGGCTTAGGCCTGGGTTGGCCAGGACTGGCCAAGGCTGGCTTATCCCTTTCTCATTATTCCCTCTTTCTCTCTCTCTCTCTCTCTTTCTTTGATTCCTCATTGTATTATTAATTAAATTCTCTATAAAACCCAGTTGACTTGGGTATATTCATAATTGGGAATATTTCCCTGGCGACCACCTTAAATATTGATTTAAAACAAGACACTGTAGTGAAAACATATTTCCTGCGGGTCAAAATTTACTCACCCACTCTTTTATCTACTACAATTTAAGTCTTCCACTCTTTTACTCACTGCAGTTTACAACCTCAACCATTTTAACTCTTACAGTTTATGGCATCCACTCTTTTAAATGCCACACTGGAGAAAAAGCCTCTGATATGATTGGTAGACATGAAAATTTAGAGGAGGGAACACAAGAGTAAAAGGTCTATATATTTGGCTCACTTGCTTTCTCCGGGACCTTTGGCGGTGGAGAGGTAGCTGGTAGTAGCATGCTGGGCCTTTCGGCATCTTGGCATGGCTATAGCTATTGTACAGTTTGATACTGAGTTTCTGGCTGAGTTTTTCCTCCTTTACTTTCCAAACTTTATCCTCTTAGAAGCCTCTAATCTCCTTCAGAGACCTAGTGGCAGAGATCTTGAACTCCCCCGGCACAGAACAGGTGGGAGAAATCCTATAATTCTATACACTCTTCCCTCTTTCTCCTTAAAATCCTTCCCTCTATATTAATTAAAATTACCATAAATTTCCAGACTGACTTGGGTATTTTACTTGGGATTTTCTCCTGGTGACCAATTAATTTAGATTTTAAATCACAACCCTAAAATTATCCTTACAGTTGGGAATAAGTGGAAATTGTTAGTGAATGATGTACCCAAGGCACAAACAAAAAACTCTGCAAACTATAATGGGTAGCCTTTAGTACCCAAATTCACATTATATCATACCCATTTAGTGGTTTTGCCCCACATATGTCTTCTCCAATACATTCAAACATTTAAGAAAGTGAAAACTTACTTCAAATACATTAGCTGTCTGTTGATATAACTGTACAGCCTTTTCAGGGTTCACATTTTCTATTAGCCTAAAATTGACAAGACAAGTGTTAATCTTTCAACTAGGAATAATAGCACATTCTTCCAAGAATCTGACTTAATCAAGAAAAAATGATGCTTTCACCTCATTTATTACCAGCAACATTTTGCAGACTTACTTTCCTGCCCGTTCCAAAGCCATGGCTGCTGTGTCAGGAGTCCCATTCTCCAGATACATCATACTGGCTTTCTCAATGAGTTGAACAGCTTCTGGTAATTTCTGCATCTCCTTTAGTTAAGAGATACACTATGGGTCAGAGATTGTAACAACAGAAGAAAATGTAGGAATGAACTTACAATTTATTGACTTAATACCAAAAACACAGGAAAACCAAGTTTAACAAATTTCTTCCACGTGATTTTCATAATAGTGTGTAGGTATCTGTATATGCATACATATACACATATTGACTAGATGAATTCTCATATATACATTCACTGACCTATGCTGCATCTAATCAAATCAAAATATATTAATTCCTCCACATGCACATGGCTAATATAGATATACATTTTATAGAATTTCACATGTATAATCTATATCAAATCATCTGCCTTCTCAAGGAAGGGTATGGGGAAGGAGGGGAGGAGAGAATTTAGAACTCAAAATTCAAAAATAATTTCGTTTAAAAAAATCTACACATGTAACTAAGAAAAAAATAAGTTCTATACATATGTAATTCACTATTTTATAAGACTTGTCACATTCATCCTTTTTTTCTCTATTTCCACCACCAACTACTTAAATATAGTCCTCCTTATTGACCCTAGTAGAAAGAGCTTCCCATCTCAAGACCATTCCCTCAAACATATGGATGCCAAATTAAAATTCCTCATACACAGATCTGATCCTGACATTTCTCTACTCAAAACCTCAATAACTCCCTTTTGCTCACTGATTAAAACATGAAAACATAAGGTCCAAACTTCTTAGTCTAGCATTTGGAGCTCTTTGAAAAATGGTTACACTCCACTTTTTTTCAATCCTACTTCATACTACTACTTGCTACATATTCTATTCTCTAGCAAAAATGAGTTATTTTCTGTTCCTCATGCATATCCTACACTTTCCTATCAACATGTCTTTACTCATTATGTTGCCTATTTTGGAATGGCTTCCTTTGTCCTGTGTGTGAAAATCTACCAATATCTAGTTTAAATGTTACTTTTCCCATGAAATCTTTCTAGATGAAATCATCTTACCTTTCAACGTCCTAATACAGCACTTTGTGATATTTCTCTTATGTTCTCATGTGCTCTTCTGCATTACAATTATCTATGTATACCTCATTTGACTATAAGCTCTGTAATGCATAAGACTAGATCTCTTCTGTCTTTTTATTATTTCCAATACAATTACCTACACATACAGATACTTAATAAACAACTACTAAATTAAAGCTTTAATTTTAAATCTAACATTAGGATTGTTCAACTAGCCATATTAAATCTGAAAGATCAAACCATTGTTTTCCTAATATTTTGTCCATGAATATGCCCAAGCTGAGAGAATAACCTTATGAGATTATTAAGTGTTATATTATTATTAAAGCTCTCACATCTAAAAGTCTTGAAGTCTTGAGAATTAAAAATGTTTAATTGAAATTTAAAGGAATAATACCTCACATTCAATTCATTAAGTACTTAGTGCTAGTAATGGGTCAGGCATTGTGCTTGGTGTTGGAGATAACCAAACAAAAACTTAACAGCCCCACTACTTACATTTTACAGGAAGAAATCAATATGGATACAACTATAAGTAACACAACATAAAAATTAAGTAAATTTAAAGTTTCTGTCAGGAAGAAGCACAACTGGGAAATGAGGGCGAAGATCAGAAAAGGCCTGAGGTAGAAGTGAACACATTTCAGGAATGAGGGAGAGCCTGTGCAAAGGGAGAGGCAAAGATGAAATATTATGTATGAGAAATGGAAAGTAGACTGGAATGCCCAGAACAGAAGAGTGCAAGAAGAATGTGAAATCAATCACCAAAGAAAGGTTGGAGTCAGATTCTAAATGGCTTAAAGTACCAAACACAGACATCTATAATTATATTAGTGGTAATCCAGGCTTCCTAAGTAGAGGACTGACATATTCAGACCTGCACTTTAGGAATATTAATTTGGCCACTGTGTGGCAAATATATTTGAAAGGGAAGAGAATAGAAGCAGCTGTTACATTAAGGCTTAAATAAGGTGATGACTATGGATGGAAAGAAAGGATCATAATAGGATAGATGTTGGAGAGGTAGAAATTAAAATATTTCACAACTGATTAAATATAATGAGTAAAGGAAAGTGAAAAGTTACAGTTGACTCATAGAGAGCCTGGGTGATCTGAAAAATAGTGGTGGCCTTGAAAAAGTTCTATTTTAAACTTAGAGTTTGAATTGCCTTTAAGAAATCTAGTCAGAGATGTTGGGTAGATAGCTAAAGAGGAAGAAAAACAAAAAGTAGATATGTATAGATTTGGAAGTCATCTCCATGATGATGATGATGATAACTGAACTCATAGGAGATAATGTGATTGCATGGACAGGACATGAATGATGATCCTGGAATTATGTTTTCAAAGAAAAGTCATATCTACTTAGTCACTGAGCAGATTGTAAAAGCAATAATCATGATCCCAGTCCTAAAACAGGTTCATATCTTTACTTTAAAATAAGATTTTTCATTTCCCATGAGACTAACAAATTAAATAGACAGGTCTGTCTGAAAGCTGCAAGGAAAAAAATTCTCTCTCTGACATTCAGTGAAAATATATTTTAAAAATTAATAAAATGTCTACCATGAATCTCAGTAAACCATGCCTGTCATTTCTTCATGGAAGCCAAAAGACAGAGTTATATTAAAAACTTAATGTTGAAAAAAATGGTTTTAAAACTTGTTGTACCGACTTTAATACTGAAAGTTAGAAGCTCAAAGGCACCTGCATTGAATTCCTTCTTCCTTCATTCAATAACTTTTCTTGACCATCTGTTATCTATAAAACCCTATCCTAGGAGTTCATGGGACATACAAATAAATATAACATACAACCCTTGTTCTCATGGGACTTAGAATTTGGTGAGAGATTTAACCCAAGAAAAAAGCACATTACCTACAAACAATACAATATACAGTAGGCACCATATAGGTTGCACAAACAAGTCTATGTCTTGGAAACAGATGAAGATTAAGCATGATTTAGAAATGTTTTGCCTTCACTCTCTGAATATCAGAAGCACTTCCATAATCCCGATATTCAGTTTCAAATTGACATGCAGCCAACTTCACAACTATGCCACTCAGGACTTTCCAATAAGCTGGCAGAAAGGTTTCAATTATGAAGCATAAAGTAAAAATGCTAATATTTCAATATGGCCACTTTTTAAATCACATGATCCCTCTGAGGCAAATAATATATAGTTATTAAGATTTAGAAAATGTTAAAATCAGAAGTGGATACAAGAACTACAGGGCCCATTGCATACCTCTGTCATAGGCTCTGTCTAGCCACAATGCAATGCCATAAAGGTTTGCTGATAAATGGGTGGATAGTTTAGCCACCAGGTTTTATTCAAGACCATGAAGCTCAAGACTCATAATGTTGCCTAGAATTGTACATGTTTATTGAATTAAAATACATACCAAAATGTTTTTTCTAAATCTGCCAATTCACTCAGATTTCTTTTTTTATTCATTCTAAACTCTGCCTTCAAACATTCAAATTAAACAATTTAGCAAACATGTCTAAAAAGAAAGCTTTGATGAAGATTCAAACACATTAACTATTTCAAAATAGATCCAGCTGGGAAAACAAACTAAACTAACATATTATGGAGATGAAGGTGACCTAGCAACAAGACACTGAATTGTAATGTCAGAAATCATGGCCCAATTTGGACCTGTTTAGGTATACAGCAATATGAGAAAGAAATCTATATGTTTTCTTATATTTACTTCTAAGGAAATCCAGGGAAAAGGGGAAAGAAAACTCAGGTTTCAAGACTAGTTCTTGAGGGGCTAATGTTCCTACTAGATCAGTCTGCCTCACCAAAATTCAATTCCAAATCAATTTTCAGCCAGGAAATGATTTTTATTATAGCTTAAGCCCCCCAAAACAAAGTTTTACAATAAGTGCTTTGAGTTACAAGTACATAAGTAAGCCTGTTATAAAAATATTTTTATCAACATATATTAAAATGAAAAGTTCAATTTCTTTCTTTAATTACATTTATACATTTAAAATTCAAATGTATTGGATTTAGTTTTATCTTTAAATTTTCAAAATGTTTTCCTGGATTTGTGATACCACCAATGCTGGTTATCACAAGATATAAATCAATGACTTCTTTCCTCCTAAATTGAGAGAATATTAATATCCTCCATGATTTTCAAAACTAGTGTGAGTAAAAGTAGTATTAATTACCTAAATAAGAACAATGTGATTCAAGGAAAAGTTAAAGTAGTTCTTTTTTTGAGTCAAAAGTTCTGCCTATTCATTAAAATGTAAAAAATACAAAAAATAAAACCTCTCTATTCCCTCAACACAATATTAAATCAGATGAGCTATTCATATAATCAAGCATATTCACTTTAGTCCTTTAAAACTGAGAAAACAGAAAAATTACAATGGGCTCTACTAATATCACTTAATATACTGATAACCATTCTCAGAATTAAGCAATATTATCTTATCAAATTTAATTTTTAAAACATAATTTCTTAAGACATGAATTATTAATGCTCTAAAGTAAAATAGATAATTTTGAGTACAAAAAATTAAAAAGCTTTTACACAAATAACACTAATGCATCCAAAATTAGAAGGAAAAAAGGAAACTGAAATAAATATTTTATAGCAAGTTTCTTCAATAAAGGTCTAATTTCTCAAATATGTAGGGAACTAAGTAAAATGCATAAAAGTTAGAGCCACTCCCCAATTGCTCAATAAATGACCAAAGGATATGAACAAGCAATTGTTAAAAGAAGAAATCCAAGCTATCAGGAAATGCAGTAAATCACAACTAATTAGAGAAATGCAAATTAAAACAACTCTTGAAATATCACTTTATACCTATCAGATTAGCAAACATGCGAGAAAAGGAAAATGACAAATGCTTGGGAGGAAGTAGAAAAACTGGTACATTAATGCACTGTTGGTAGTATTGTGGACCAGTCCAAATTTTTAGAGAACAATTTAGAACTACTTTCCAAAAACTTTAAAACTCTGCATACCCTTTGACTCAGCAAGACCCCTATTACTATATCACAAAGAAATCAAAGAAAAGAGAAATGGACCTATATGTACAAAAATATATACAGCAGCTCTTTTTTGTGGTGGCAATGAATTGGAATTTGAAAGGATGATCATCAATTGGAAATGGCTTCACAAGTTGTGGTATATGATTGTGATGGGATAGTATTGCACCATAAGAAATTACAAACAGGATACTTTCAGAAAAATCTGGAAAAACATATATAAGCTGATGCAAAGTGAAGTGAGTAGAATTAGGAAAATGATGTATATAGTAATAAAATGTTATAAGATGATTAACTGTGAGAGATTAAACCGTTATCAGCACATGAACAACACAGAAATATATATTGCATAAAAGCACTAATATAACCTCTATCAGACTATTTGCTATATCAGAAAAGGGGGAAGAGAGGGAAGTAGGGGAGAAAATTTTAATCCTAAAATGTAAGAAAACAATCACCAAAAACTGTTTCTACATGTAACTGAAAAAATAAATAAATGATTAAAAAGAAAGAAAATGATAAGCAGAATGGCTTCAGAAAAACCTTGGAAAACTCATATGAACTAATGCAAGCAAAGTAAGCAGGATGAGAAGAATATCATACACAAGTAAGAACAATACTATAAGAAAAAGAAACTGCTGAAAGACAGTCTATGCTGATCAAGACAATGTTCCAAAACAATTCCAAAGAACCCATGATGAAATATGCTATCCACCCACAGAGAGAGAACTGATGAACTACAAATGCAGAATGAAGCATATTTTTATATCTTCTTTTACTTTTTTTTGGGGGGGGGGTCTGTTTTCTTTTATAACATAGGTAATGTAGAAATTTTTTTGCATGACTTCATATGTATAATCTATATCAAATTGTTGCCTTCTCAAAGAAAGAGGAGGAGGAGAAGGGAGAAAAAAATCTGGAAGTCAAAGAAATTTAATAAACATTAAAAATATTTTTATATGTAATTGGGAAATGTTTAATGAAATAAATAAAAATGTATTTTTAAAAAATATTAATGCCCTACTTCTATTCACATTCTAACTGGCACTATTTAAGAAATCTTTCTTCTAGCATGCATAGCATTTCCTGGCTTGTGACTTTTCAAACTGAACATAACTATGATATTTAATATTTTGTTATAATAAACAAGACATATTACTTATGTTGTAGTTGTACCATACTGACCTTCAACATCATGCCAGCTTGTTCATAAGCTCTGCAAAAAAAAGAGAAAACAATTTTCTTCATAAGTAATCTTAATTAAATGCAGAAAAAATAAAAAACATTCTGGCTTTTGCTACTCAGAAAATGTAATTGTCTCATTCAATAATAGTAAAGCAGCTGGGTACAATCATACTTCCTTTTTCTATTATGCTTATGCTTACTTTTTTATATTGTACTTCTGGTACAATATAAAGTGGATGGATGAAAGGTACACATTAGAGCTAAAAAAGTTTTTTAAAAGATCTGAATACAAGAGCAAGCTTCCTAATCTTCTACAGTTGAATAACTTTCAAAATTACTATAAGGGGAAGAAAAAAAGAGATCATTATCTAGTTTTTCCCCTTTTCAATCCACAGAATAATACAGACTGAAATTTTTTTCTATGCCTGATAGGAAAAGACAACACTGATACTACATTGTAACAAATATAAAAATGCATTCTAATTATAAATTAATATCCTTTTAAGTAGAAACAAGAACAAACATTTTAAGTCAGTACAAAGTAAATACAAATTTGCTTCCTGAACATTAGGAAACACTCAAAAATTTTTAAGTAGCTAGATATAAAGAACTTACTTGGCTGCATGAAAAAGACTGGGGATGTAAAGGACTCAGAGTTAAGGATAAAAACAAAAGAAATGAACAAGGGTCTAGACAGTTACAAGTTAACAGGAACAAAGTGAAATGAGACATAACTAGGTTAATCACTAAAAAGATGGCATATACATGAGAAATAATTTGATAATAACAGATACTTCCTAAAAACTATAAGTTTCAGAAAGGTGCTAAAGAAATTTAGCAGTTTTTTTTTTAATTTCCAATATGTATTGACTTAACAAGCCCAACCAAAATTAAAAATAATTATAGCCAAACCATCTTTTAATAGAAATAGAATAAGAAATCATTTTCATTTAGCAAATTTTAAGTATTTCTGGTCAATTTTTTTATTCTGGTCAACTTGTTTATCAGCCTTAGCATCAAAATAGGAAAGAAAAATTAGATTAAAATATGTTTTTAAAAGTTATTTGACAGTTTTATTGGCTATTTACTTTTATTTTACTTTTATTGGCTATTTACTTGATATTTATTTTTCTGCACCATTCTAGTAGAATGTAAGCCCCTTGAGAAGACAGAACTATCTCACTTTTGTTATTCTCAGTTCATAGTATAAATACCTAGCACATAGCATAAGTACTTTAAAATACTTCAGTGATTAAATAATAAATATCTCCTTCACCCCATACCATAGGGGAGGAGGGAGATGAAAAATATTATCAAACCCATCAACAAAAATTAAATATCTGGAAGACATACTTTTCACAAATTAATTCTGTAAATAAAAATAGATTCTTATTTCTGAGAATTCTTTATAAATAAATAATTTGAAAATGCAATGCTATGCTTTCCTTCCTAGGTGACAAATTTACAACTAAGAACAATAATTAATATTAACCAAGGCATATTTTCACCTAATAATTGATTCAATTCCTTAAGAAAGCATTTTATATGATGCTGAAAAGATACGCCCTATTATTTTCATGTGCAGCAGCTTCTCTCAGACAGGCATCTTTGGCTTGATCAAACTGTTTGGCATTTTTAAAAGCAACAGCTGAAATAAAGAAAAAAGAAAAAAACTGTTTCCATTTTTATCACTTGAAAAAAACAAAATGAATCATTACATTAGGAAAAGTATTAGTGAAACAGCTTATTTCCGAAAAATTTGAAAAAGAATAAAAATAACACTTTAATGACTTTTTCATTTCCTAAAATAATAGATTCTGAACAGAAAGGGCCCTTAGAGGTATTCAGGTCCAACTCTCTCATTTTATAGATGAGGAAACTAAGAACCAGAGAAGTAAAGCCTACATACTTTCCTTTAAGCCCCAATAAAAATGCCTTCTTTTACAGGAAGTTTTCACTAACCCATCTCAATTCTAATGTCTTCCCTCTGTTAATTATTTCCCCTTTATCCTCTATGTAGCCTGCTTTGTAATTTTTTTGCATATTGTCTCTCTCAATAGATTGTAAGTTCCTTGAGAGAAGGAACTCTTTTGATTCTTTTTACATTGTCAGCACTTAGGACAAAGCCTAGCACAAAGTAGATACCTAATAAATGTTTATTGATTGATTAAACTTACTTGCCCAAGGCCACATGAGCAGCAAGTGTCAGAAGACTTAAAACTGTCTCTTAAGCAAGCCCTCTTTCTATTATACCTATTTGCCACCCACTAATATAATCACTCTAACAATAAAGCTCACAATCTATTCCTTGAAATTCACCACAAGGTGGTCCATTCAGTCTGCTAAGGACTCTCTCTCTCTTTTCTCTTACTCACTTTTACATTTAATAACTACAAATAAGAGCATATACTGACTGTTTAATTCTTGTTCCTTGTATCTGCTATATCATTTTTATGGCCATATAATTTCCTGACGATTTATGCTATTAAAAAATTATCTTGCAACTTTTCTAATCAATTACTTTTCATTGTCACTTGAGGTATCAATATCTTTGTGGAGTTCTTTTCCTCTTTTCAGTTTTAAATATACTTCAAAAATTAAAAAATATTCCTAAAAAGATAACTAAATTTCAGGAAGTTAATAACAGTGACAGTCAAAATAAAAATGAAATTGCAGTTTCTTTAGATCAAAAAACTGCAGACAAGTAATTTTTAAATTGGTGATAAAAAATGCACCAACAATTTGCATTCTTTACAAATAAAAGTCATTAAACATGTTAGCTTAACAGGAAGCCTTCCTTTTGTTCACCTTCTTCCAAAATACACTTGATGAATTTAACAATCCATTTTTTAATCAAAAGTTTTTGCAAAGCTAGAGTGCCTGTCAAAAATATAAATTACAATGAAATGCTCTAACACCTATTATTTACTACGGAAAATTATCTTTTTTTTGTACTTTGGAAGAATTGACTGGATAGTTATAGTCTTAGTATGGTAGAATCAACTCAGAATGGTAATTGAATATCAAAACAAGTATTAGCAACCACAGGCTTTGCTGAATAACCTTAACCCATTAATCCTAATGGGCACCAGAACTGAGGACTGATATGAGAATAAGAATGTTGAAGTAGAAATGTTACTACAAAAATACTTCATAAAGGAGGAAAATACTGAGCTAAAACAGGATTCAAAGAAAATTCTACCTATTGTCTTTGGTTTTTAAAGGTACTACATTAATAAGATATACAGGAAAAAAAACTTCATACTGTAATACTATTAAGCCTTTAAAGTAGTAAAAAATACTAGTATTTATAGAATTTTAATGGCAGTCTCAAGTCTAAATATAATATTAAGAGGTTGAAAATTAAAGCTGTGAAACAAGAAAAAGGCAGGGTTTAAAATGTCCCAATAGGGGCAGCTGGGTAGTTTAGTGGATTGAGAGCCAGGCCCAATGATAGGAACAGGATGGGTTCAAATGTGGCCTCAGACACTTCCTAGGTGTGACTCTGAGCAAGTCTCTTAACCTTCATTGTCATTTTTTTAAGCCCTTGCCTTCCATCTTAGAATCAATACTTTGTATTGGTTCCAAGGCAGAAGAGTGGTAAGGGCTAGGCAATGGGGGTTAAGTGACATACCCAGGGTCACATACTTACTGCTCTTCTGCCTTGGAACCAATACGCAGTATTTATTCTAAGGCAGAAGGTAAGGGTTTAATAAATTAATTAAATTAAATTATTAAAATAAAATAAAATGCCCCAATCCTTCCCCCTCCTCTACTCTCTTCACTATTCCTCCTACCACCACCACGCTGGTTTAATTATTTTCTATGCCAACCCAACAATTTGTTTTACCTGAACTTCCCCAGGTCTATTCTCATTTTCTCCAGCTTCTAACCAAGATGAAAAGAAAGTACAAGTTCTCTGTAGCTGTATACATGCTATTGAGCAATGCTGATTTTCTATGTATTTCCTCATTCATACTAGTTGAATGGATCTGGAGTTGGAAGAATCTTCCCTCAAAGAGTGGCTAAAGTATACCACAGCAGCATCTGACCAAGTGCTTCCTGTCTACTTCATCAAATGTAGATTTCAATTTTTTTAAAATCCCCTAATGTTCTGTGTTATTACTCTACTGAGATCAATCACAGATGACTAGTAGTTTGGGGAGGGGGACTGGAGGGGAGGAGGTCATGTAAGTACATTATAAAGGAGAAGACAGATTTGTCTTACCTTTTTGAAATCTAAAATTCTATTGGGATAGAGGAAAAAAGAAAAGAAGGAAATAGCATCAAATAGTCCTTTTTGTCACAATACTCTCCTTCCCTTGCCTCTCTGTCTTCTCTTCAATTAGAAGAACACAAAGATAATGCCTCATTCCCCCTCACCCCCCCCATTCTTCTTCTGCTTCTCCAACTCCAACCTGAATACCAACTCCAAGTACAAGAAGTGCTATACCTTCATCAAGTGACTAGATAGCAAACTGCCTACCTCCAGTATACTCTGAGCTCCCTACCACTGCTGAATGTCATTACTGCTTATAATGAGCAGAACTCAGAAGAGTAAAAAAGAGATGACTTTTTAACCTGCTACATATACTTTTGTTGAGCTGGGATGATGGTGCTTAACAGTTAACAATAATCACATTAGAAGCTAATTAATTCAGAGGCAGATTTTTTCATCTTAAAAGCCAATTGATGTATCACAATGTATGGCCTAATAAAGACAAACTAAACTATGGGCCCAAAACTATAGAAAATCATACAAATCTACTGACCTCCTTACTGAACCCAAATTTTAACCATAAATTAACTCTAAGTCACACATCAAACCAAAAATTCATTTCATATTTTTAAAAGGAGGGGAATCATTACCAAAAAAATGCTTAACTAATTAGGAGAAACAGAATGTCCAAAGATGGAATCCTTATACCCAATTCTGGGTACCATATTCTAGGAAAGATCCTGATAATATGCAACTTGTCAAGAGGAGGGTGATCCAAGTGGTAAGAGAATTTGAAACCAAACACTAGTATGTGTTAGAAGAATTAAATTTAATCTGCTAGCCGCAAAAGCCAGAATTAGAACTACTGAATAGAAGTTACAGAGAAGCTGATTTGAAGTAAATATAAGGAAGGAATTCTTAACAGTTATAGCTATATAGAAACAGAATGACCTGCCTTAGGACATTGCTCCCATTACTGCAGGCCTTCAAAGAAAGACTACATGACCACAAATTGGGCATGATGTAAGGGGATGTGGATTGGACTATATTACCTCTGAGATTTCTTCTGTAACTACAATTTTATGATTCTAAAGTATCCATATGGCTTAATATCAAAGTGAAAAAGTCTAACTTTCACAAATATACCATTGGATCTGTTTCCAGAGAATATGTGAATCATCTAAGAAGAAAATCAAATCAATAACTAGGATATATTTTATTTTGCTGTAAAAAGGTCTATAATATCCAAGTTACACCATATGTAACACATTAAATCCCCATACTTATCACATAACTAGGGGGAACAAGAGCATAGCACATATTTAAACTACTAAAATCTACTTCTGAGTGTCACATCTCTCACTATTCAGATGAAAGGAAGCAGTAGATCAACTCCCAACAATAAAGGAAGCTATCAGTATTTAAGTGGAAAAAATACCAAAGGCATATTGCTGTTAAAAACAGAAACAGATCTATTTGCATTAATGTCATGCTAGATGAAAGCAAATGATTATTTTAAGATTTAGCACTAGATCTAAAAAGACTAGAGTCTCCTACCTGCTTTCCCATATTCAGTTGCCGCACTGTCATAATCTGGCTTCCATTTTAAAAAACCAGTTTTCAGGCTAAAGTGAAAAAGAAGACAACTTTAATACAACTGATCATCTACATTTATAAGTCAGATGAATCATGATGCATTAGCAAATTTAACTGAAAATGATAATCTTAAGAAGCTGAACCATAGCAGAAATAAAACAAAAGGACTTTCCAACCCACAACAATAATAATTAAAAACTCATTTTCTCCTTTATTAAAGGGTTTGCAATTACAGAACAATAGCACAATACTATAATCCAAATGTACAAAATTTGAATAATCAAGTAACCTACTAATTGATTATTTAAGTTCCTTTAAAAAAAATAGAAAGCTTTTCTTTGATATGTTTTCATTTTCTAAACAATGTCCTTTGCACATTAAATTTTCATTCAATTCATAGAACTCTGTGATCATACCACAATATCAATCTCAAAGGCAATAGGAAATCCAACTTGTCCAACAAAACAGAAACCTAGAGCTAGAGATCGATATCAGCTTACCAAGCATGTTCAACCTGCTACCAGGCATATACCAAAGCATCATAAGTCAGTCATCAATTTTTTTTAGCACACATTTTATTTAAGATTTGTGTATGTGTCCTTACCTGAGAAGTGATTAGAACCAGGGCAGTAAGCACTTTTATAAGTTTGCTTAACAAAGAATTGGAAATTGAGGAATGGCTTAACAAGTTGTGGTATAAGTTTGTGATAGAATACTATTGTGCTATAAGAAATAACAAAGGGGGATAGTTTCAGAAAAAGCTGAAAAGATTTATATGAACTAATGCAAAGTGAAGAGAGCAGAGCCAGGACAAGTACATTGTAAGCAAAATACTATAATAATGATCAGTTGTGAAAGACTTAGTTACTCTGACCAAGACAATGATCCAAGACAAATTTTTAAAAAGGAATAAAAGTTTGTTCCAGATCTTATTGTTCAATAAAAAATAAATTATGGGTATCTCTCAATACTAAATTCCAAATATTTGTGTCAAATGTGTCAAATATATAATGTGTCAAAATCACAAAATACCTTATCACCTTACTCCAGACCTCTTTTTAACACTTCTTTATATAAACATAATTGTAATTGATCCTACATAAAACAAGGCACAATCAGTCAATTATTCCTGACAGTCAATATCAGGGAAAAGTCTGAGTCTTCAAAAGCAAACACCCCTGAAGATAACTGAGCAAGGTTTAGAGACAAGAAAAGTCCTTCTTTCCTTTTGAAGACCATGAATCTATACACTGAAACATGAAATTCAATTCAATTCAACAAGCATTTATTAAAGAGATGTAATCAACCTTATAGCTTAACACAACATAAAATAATACTCATTAAAATTATTTTATAACCATTCAAATAATATTTGGTACCACAGGTTTGAATTTTATAACTTCTATATGTCATTTTCACTCTACAAAATTGCACTGTATGCTCTCAACTCCACTCAGTTGTTTATGCTAACCCATTTGCTTGAGATGCCCTGCTTTGACCTGTTAGTCTATGTACTTTTCCCTCCTTTACAGCTCAACTTAAAAGTGGATATATTATACAAAGTTTTCTTCTTGGATCCTCTGATTCTCATTTGCATTTTGTTTTATAACTTTTAAAGATACTTATTCAATTAAATGAACATTAAATGCCTAATATGTGTAAAACAATGTGCTAACTGCCTTTATGTAACATCTCTCTCCTTGACCATAATTTCCCGGAAAGCAGGACAATGTCTTATAATAGACATAGCACTTTAAGGTATGCAAAGCACTTTACATTTAAGCCTTACAACAACCCGGTGAAATAAATATCATAGGTACCATTGTCCCCATTTTTCAGATAAGGAAAATAAGCCTCAAAGACATTAGGTGGCTCACTCAGGTTATGAAGGACAAGAGATGTTGAAAATGAAATCAAAATGGAGGTCTTAAAGGACAAAACTTTCTCTTCCATGAATGCCTCTCTAAATTTAGTATTCTTATCATCACCCAGAGCAATACTCCACACTAAGTGCTTACATTTGCTAATTGCTTGATCTTTACCAAATTCATCTGTTACTTCTTAAAATTCTTGGACCAGTGGCATCAAATTCAAATGGAAAGAGGGGCCACTAACTCTATGTAAAGATCAGAAAACCATATATTAACATTATTTATGTGCTATTATTTTCTTATTTATTTTACCAAATATTCCCCAAGACAGAAATTGTTAATTATATGTAAGAATCTTCTTGAGTCACAGGGTTAAAAGACCACACATTATCTTATTTCACTTTAACTGATTTGAGCCTCGCTTGCAGCATGTCTGGCAGCTCTGTACTCCACAGAATAGTCTTCTACCACCTACTAGGCAATGTGGTCTAGGACAGAGGTGTCAAACATGCTGCGAGTAAGAACCAAATCTGACTAAAATGTAATAGATAATGCTAATATGTGGTCTTCTAACTCTGAAGTCCAAGAGGTCCTTACATACCATTAATGGTCCCTGTTTCCCTTTGAATTTGGCACCACTTGTCTAGGCAACTTCTCATAGTAGAAGAGAATTGAAAACAAAGTAGGCACCCACTGATTGAGGCACTGCTGAACAAATGGAGTATATATGAGCAACTAATTATTATTGTGAAGTATGAAATATGAATATGAAGAATTTAAAGAAACAGTGAAAGATTTATATGAGATGATGCTGTGAGATCTTTATCATAAACAAGGAAGTAAAACATTTTTCTCATGGCTTGGCTTATTAGAATACTCAACATTCTCAAGGAGAATAACTATATGAAAGAGTACATATAGAAAAACAATACATGGAAAGGCCAAAGATTTTGTAAAAGTAAGTGATAAAATAGTTTAGTGGAAAACATGCATGGCTGACTATAAAATTAAAATAAACAAAAGTACAAATATGGTTGTTGTTCAGTTATAGATGACTTGTCATAACCTCATGGACCACAACTATCCATGAGGTTTTTTTGGCAAAAATACTGAGGGGGTGTGCCAGTTCCTTCTCCAGTGAACCCTTCTGTCAGTCAATCAGAGGTTAAGTGACTTGCCCAAGCTCACATAGCTAAGAAGCTTCTGAGGCCCTGTTTGAACTCAGGTCTTCCTGACTCCAAGCCTAGTCCTCTTAACTATGAGTCACAGCTGTCTCCAACAACAACCACAAAGGCCATCAGAGATTCCCTTGTCTAAATCCCCTCACTTTACAGAGAACGTCTCTCGACTTGAAATTGCTTAAATGACTTTCCATAGTCACAAAATTACTATGAGACTTGAGAAAAGAATTATTTTAATCTCAATCTCATATTTTTTTCCCACTCTGTTACCTTCCCATACTGTGCAGTGGGAAAAAAAAAGGTCACATATTTTTTTGCAATCCTTAAAGTTACAGGCATAATACACAGAGAAGTAAATATGAGATAATATGAGGAAGAAAAGAGCACCACCAACTGGGGCTTAGAACTTTATAATTAAATGTCTCCATTGTCATCTCATCTTTATCTTATCATCTACTTCTGGCATTGATCAAATGAGATAATACACATAAAAGTGGTTTTTAAACCTTAAAATGATATTAAAATGTCAGTTATTATTGTCATTATTTTGGTCTTCACTCTATCCACTTCTCTACTACTCTGCCACTGTTATTGCAGAAACAACAGAGGGTCTCACTGGACTAGATGTCATTTTGCATTTTTCTTTGTTTCTAAAATTGACCAAAAAAACCCCCAATATCATTTAGTTGCCAATCCACTAATGATAAGCCTCTCTACAGATGGGAAGTTTGTTTCTTGCTAGGAAAGAAAAAAAGAACATTTGCTACTGGAACTTTTCTTTTGAAATCTTTACCTTCTGTCTTAGTATCAGTTCTAAGATAAAAGAGTGGCAAAAGCTAAGCAACCATGGTTATGGTTTGCCCAGGGTCACCCAGCCGGGAATTGTCTGAGACTAGATTTGAACCCAGATCTTTCTGACTTCAGATCTGGTATTGACTTTCCAAAAACCCTTCCAACATAGTAAAATTTGGCAGTACTTACATTCAGTATAGCCATCAAGAATCCATGGTCAACCCAGGCCACTATTAAGTCAAAATATATACTATGAATTAAATTGCTATTTCTTTTTATTCCTGTAAACCACTGGTTTATACCCTACATATCTGACTATTCTAGGAACTTAAATATAATTTTTATTTTGGAAGTGTCATCCTATATTACAATATTAAGTCAATTTACCCTCTGAATGCTATCTTGCTCACTTGTGAAATATTTCCTTGTCTTTTTTACTATAAGAAACAAGCATTTCACTGGAAAAATCTTTTAAAATAAGTATTATTTTATGCTTTAAATAAACTGCAAATGTTCTGAGGTTGAGAATCATGAGAATTTTTAACTTGCCACCATTTCTAGCATAGTGTTGAGTCCATAGTAGGAACTCAGAGAATTAGTCTACACCTAAATCTCATAGAAATATTACCCTATATTCTTTAAATCTAAATATATGGTTTAATAATAATAATGCATACAAACACATACAAAAAGAAAGTTTGCTACTGGAACTTTTTTTTTTAAGCTTTTGCCTTCTAACTTAATATCAGTTCTAAGACAAAAGAGTGGCAAAGGCTAAGCAACTGTGATTATGATTTGCCCAAGGTCACCCTGGGCATATATACAATATATACAAATATATATACATATGTGTATGCATATATACACATACATATACATGCATATACAAATACACACAAACTAGTGAAGTAAGAATATAGTGCCGAACAACTCCTCTGGTCACTCAATTACTCAGATTTCTACTATAGTTTCTATAAGATAAAGGAGTATATATGGTAGTTCCAGGAAACTCAGGTCCAAGCAAGTTAGGAGCAACTTTTATACTCAATGGGGCAAAGACAGCTGGCACCTTTTTTAAAATGTACATATATCTAGTGCCTATAGATCACAGGCACCTTCTAACTATGACAATCATGAAGAAGCTATAAGAATGCACCCAAGAGTTGGTATAATTTCTCCAGTGTCATGGACTGCACCCATTAATTCATCAGTCATTCTAACTATTTCTGTCTACCTATCCCCCACTCCTTACTCCTGGAAAAGGAACCTGATCTGACCAGAATGCAACACTTAGTACATAACTGCTAAAAGAAATACAACCATAACTATATAATCTACAAACTCATATACATGGATTTTTTAAATGATGGTAAGTTCATTAGCAATAACTTTAGAAATACAGCTGAGGAAGACTCATAGGCAAAGTGGATTCAAAGGCAAGAATATGAAGAAAACCTTAGTCAACCAGCTCTTCTTCATTGGTGTTCCCAGTGGTGTAGAAAAAAGAACATTCAATTCAGAATGAGAGGACTTGGGGTCAAATTCTTCTATTTCTGCTATTTACTACCTACATAATTTGAAATAGGCCATTTCACTTTTTTTGCCTTAGTTTCTACCCCTGTAAAATGCACGAATCAGACTAGATAATACTAAAATTCTTTGTGATAAGTTGAGAGAAAATACTACAACTAACAGAATATCAGTCTACTAAATCTTTTGGGTTACTGATTTTAGTGATCAAAATTTCCAAACCAAAAATATAGGGCCTAACAAATAATATTTCTTTTATAAATCCTTTTTAAAAGTAATGCCACGTAGTAGTTACACAGGAAGTAATTTATATCACTAATTTTAGTTCACTATGGTAGAGCATAATGTAGTATGTAGTAATATTTTCTAACTTGAGATCAAGTTTACTTTCCTTCTGCCCTGAAAAATATAAGGGACTGTTAGAGTTATTTCAAATCTAAGAACCATAATCATAAATTTAGAGGTAGAAGGGTCTTAAACGATCAATTTAGTCACACTATTTAAATTTAATTCTGTTAGTATCAATGTCAAAATATTTGTTCTTTTGATAAATATCTGGGGGGGGGGGGGGAAATGCTCAAGGAGCTATCCTAGGTGCTGGACAAAACAAGAATGAATAAGAACAAAGAGAACATTATATTCAGCAACAGAAATATTGCTTGAAGAATGACTTGTGTATGTCTAACTCCAGATGAAGAACTAATAAATAGGAACAAGCAAAACATAGTTTATATATACATATATCTTTTTGTTAAATGATACTTTCTCTACTACAGGGAGGGAAGGGAGAATGGGAGATCCTGGGAATTTTAATGTAACAAACAAATTAATTGATTTTTTAAAAAAGAAGAATAAGACAAAAGTCCCTCATCTTAAAGTTTTTTGGAGAAGTGTTTATATACATGCATGAATGATACACATACACTTAAATATATATAATAGAGGAAGGAAAAGGCAACACTAGGAAAGACAACATTTGAAGGGTAAGTGGTTCAGTTAGTTGGGTCAACAATCATTTTTTTTAAACCCTTATCTTCCATCTTCGAATCAAAACTGTGTATTGGTTCCAAGGCAGAAGAGAGGTAAGGGCTAGGCAATGACGGTCAAGTGACTTACCCAGGGTCACACAGCTAGGAAGTGTCTGAAGCCATATTTGAACCTAGGACCTCCCTTTTCTAGGATTAGCTCTCAATTCACTAAGCCATTCAGCTGCCCCCTCAACAATCATTTATTAAGTTCTTAATATATATCAATCACTGTGCTGAGTTGTAGATATATAAATAAAGACAAAAACAGTCCCTGCCCTCAAAGAGTTCATATGCTAATGGAGACAACCCATAAATAACTAGGCACCTACAAGATATGTCACAAGAAAATGAGAAAAAAGTTCATTCTACATAAAAAAAAAAGTGTTTGTAAATGAATTAAGCAAAAAAGCCTTTCTTGTCCAAAGAATTCAATGGGGCAATACTATGATTCTTCCTCACACAGAACCAGAGAGTTTAGTTTATCCAAGGGGCCCCAAATGGGCTGCCAATGCTGGGCAAGAAAAAGACAAAACTTTCCATTCATTGGTCATATAAGAAAGAATTGATCAAGGACTGAGGGCAGAAAAACATCTATCAAATCCTAGGCTCCCCATTCTTTACCCTGGGTTAATTTTCCACCCTGATTCAAACCTGCTCAAATTTCCTTTGCTTTTTTGTTTTTTGTTTTTATTTTTCATTTTTTGTATTAAAGGAAAGGGGACAGTTAGGTAACTCAGTGGATAAAGCATCAGGCCTGGAGTTGGGAGGACCTGAGTTCAAATTTGACCTCACATATTGTGGAAGAGACATGAAGAAAGGGAGGATACACAGATTACCTATTTTATTACAATACTTTCTAGCTATGTGATCCTGGGTTAAGCCCAGGATAAGTTATAGAAGTAAATATTAAAATTCAAAATCTAAGAAGCAGAATAGTTTGATGTAATGATGAAAATTCAAAATGTGGCCATATATTTGTGGTTGTATGAAGTGAAGATGAATAAAGTCACTGGTCTTCTCAAGGACTATGAAGTCATCAAAGTAGACACTGAAGTCATGATGACAAGAAACTGGGAGTGGGATGGTGAACTGAAGGAATAAAAAAAGAAGTAATATCCTAAAGGTTAGTAGATGCAATGAGAAAGAAAGAAAAGGGGCAGTATAAATGATAATATGGTGTTCAAAAAATTATCCAGTGGGGGAAGCTGGGTGGTTCAGTGCATTGAGGGCCAACCTAAAGATGTAAGGACCAGGGTTAAAATCTGACCTCAGACACTTCCTAGCTGTAGGAGTCAAGTCACTTAATCCCCAATGTTACCCTTACTGCTCTTCTGTCTTGGAACCAATACACACTATTGATTCTAAGATAGAAGGCCAGGGTTAAAACAACAACAACAATAATAATAACAACAATGATTGAAGTAATAGTGAAATTAAGTAACATGTTATGCCAAACATTCCAACTCACCCTGGAAGTTGGGGATAGAAGTGAGAAAAGTGTCCCGTTGAATCCTATCATAAACATAATTGAATTAAGGAAATAAAAAAGATCTTTCACTGACAAGGTATTACTTCTTAAATGACTAGAAACTGAAACATGCAACCCTAACTACTACTGGAAAGTAAATCTGTATTTGCTATCTAGATAGGATATATAACCTGAGTATCCAATAGAAAATTTCAGTTCTCTGAATACCATGTTTTCTATTATCTTCTTCATCAGACAGTGGCACTGCCATTTGCTATACTCGAGTATATCAAGCCCATACAAAATTAAATTGGTATGATCCCTGCCTTCTAAAAATGTATAATCATGAAGACAACAAAATATGAACTATCAAAACTTTAAATATACTAAGTGTTTGCAAGTGTTCAAGGAATAGTGAAATTATTTTTCTTTAATGAAGAGAATGAATGGGGGGAGATAACCAGAATGAGTCTGAGAATACCCCCACCCCTTCATATAGAAAAAAGTTTTGGGGGAGAAAATGGATGAAATAGGTATGATTTCTAAAGCTTTCGAAGTAAGGAACAGCTGTGTTGTGAGTTCCTAACAAAATATCACATAAATGTTCTGACAAATGTGGCTGTCATCTATAATTCGGGTCATCAAGACTTCCTTTCCTTAAAGCGACAGTTGTCAATACCACTGGCACCTAGAAAAGACAGATGACTATTGGATAATCTACAGCAATTTGGGCAGGGAAGGGTAGGAGGTTGTTAAATTCGAGGCTAACTCTCACTGAGCAATTACAAAAAACTCATTCTATAAAGAAATCTGAAATCATACATAAATTGAAAAAGCATGTAAATATATTCTAATTATTGTTGTTGCTGTAATGTGATGGGGAAAATGACAGATTCGACAACTCTTGGTGGAATTTATTATTTACGTAAGACCCATTTGTGTGTTTGTTTAGCTGCAAAAGGGAACGCAAACACAGAATCCACACCCTCTCCCAAAAAGCAGGGAACACTGCAGTATTATGGATTACATCCATAGCCTCGGAAAACCCGGAAATTGAGAAAGGAAACTACAACTCCCAGGGTGCACCGCAACCCCCTCCCCCGACACCCAGTCCCCACTTCAGCCAGGGCTCGTGGGGCTGTCAGGGGCCTTGGGGTCCCCAGACGGGCTACCCGCCAGCTCGACGGAATAGCAAGTCCAGGGCAACTCCCTGGTTCAAGTAAATGAACAACCCATGCCCCAGCTCTGGATCTGGCTCACTCACTATTTCTCTGCTTTGGCGATATGCTCCAGCCCTTCGTTAATCTTCTGCGCTGCCATTTCTGCAGTCTCGGCTCGGACCCCTCGGAGGGGACTCCCTCTTCCTGCCGCTGCTGCTGCTGCTGCAAAGGATTCCATCTTGAAGCCGAGGACTTAAGAGATTCGGAAGAAAGAAAGAAGGAAAGACCGAATGGCAGGCCAGCAATCTGGCTACGGCGGGATGGAGGGTTCAAACCCGGCGATGATGGCGGCGGTAGTAGAGTTGTCAGAGCGTTCTGTGAGGTGGCCGGCACTGGCGCAGGCGCAATACGCCTATTTTCTCTGCCGGCTCTGCTGGCAGCTGCGCAGTGCTTCTAGTTTGGGGAAGGCGGAAAGTCTCCAGCTTGTTTGGTCTCCTGGAGTGGAGAGAAACCTGGGCTTCTCAGGTTGACTTGGACCCCGTGGGACCACCACAGAAAACGCACTTGGGTGAAAACAGTGAAATAAGTCTGTTCCTTTGAAAATTGTTGGTGTCTTTTTAATCCATTCAAGGTCAATGCGGTTTGAAGCTTTCAGAGCTTAAAACCCAAGAATTGTAAGTATGTGGACACTTCTGCCCCTGTAAGGATTAAGTCTCCAATAGGAAACTTAGCTATATATACTTTACACACAAGGGGGTCACTACTGGGATCCAAGAAGCCTTTCTACCTCTTGAATTTGTGGATTTAGAACTTCAAAAGGACCTTAGAAACCATCATTCAACATTTAAGTACATGGTTTGCCCAACCTTTTTCTTTTGAAAGATTCCATTTGCTTACTACTTGGGAAACTTAAGAAAGAAAATAAAAGACATTGCATCCTCATCTTTCTCTTTGGAATCCCAAACTTCTTTAAAAGCACTAACCTCTGCCTCTATCCACCTCAAGTTGTCAGTCCTTTTTTCCTTTTGAAATTACTTAGTATATGTAATTTGTACAATACTTGAGATGAATGAAAAGCATTTATTAAGCACTTTGTTGCTCCATCTTTTCTGACTCCATGACATCATTTGGCAAAGTTACCGCCATTTCCTTCTCTAATTCATTTTACAGATGAGGAAACTGAGTCAAAGTTTAAATGACTTGCTCAGGTTTAAGTATTTGAGGCTAGAGTTGAATTCTAGAAGATGTCTTCCTGAAGGTCCAGCCTTCTATCCATTATACCACCCAGGAACCTTACCTAGCTACACAATATTTATCTGTCTTCTTAGATACACTTGAATATGTAACTAAGTGAGATAACATTGTAAAGGCTTAGCAAACCTTTAAGAGCTAACTAGCCCTTTAATGGTAGCTAAGAGCTATTACTGTTATTCATTTTAGCAGAATGTGCTCCTTGAGAGCAGAGGTTATTTTTGTTTTCTCACCCTGTGGCTAGCACCATATCATATATGTGATATCGAAATCACTTTAAAAGACTGATAGATATTAATTTAAGGTCGCCAAGGAATTCAGCTATGTAATTCCTAAATGAAAACTCAAGTCAGCAGTCAACCTTTTGGAGTTTTTAATTACAAACAGGAGGAAGAAAGGTATTAGAGAGAGAGAGAGAGAGAGAAAGGGGAGAGAAGGGAATAGGACTTAAATACCCCCTCTCCTTAGGCTGGGCCAAAGGCCCAAGCCCTTAGATAGCTGAGGCAAAGAAAAGAGATCAGTCCCTATCACTCACATGACCAAAATGGAGAAACAGTCTCAGGGACCTCCACCTCCAGACTCCTTCAGAGCAAAACCTCCCAGAGCAAAACCTCCTCAGAGCAAAACCTCTCACAGCAAAAAACTCTCCTCCTTCTGTCCTCAGACTCTGCTATCTTTAAGGAAACCATCTAAGTTCCCTCCCCTCAGTTCTCACATCTACCAATCACTGTCAATGTCTCCCCTGTGCCAATGGTGGCTCTAGTTTAACCCAGGACCGCCCAGAGGTCTGTGGCTTTGCACATGTCTGTTGAAGGTCATCGACTGGGTAAACCCTTAATAAGCTTTTGAATTTTGTGGAACACTATAAGTATGTGAACATTTTCCATTTAAATTTAATTTAAATCATACCTACCTTAGAGAACAGACCTACCACCAAGAGTAGAGAAGTTTGGAGATAAAGAGATTTTTTTCTATCTTCCCTCTCTTGACTTTCCAGTACCCTTTTATGTGTTACCTTGCCCCAAGCTCCTTGAGGATAGAATTTGTTTTCATTATTCATGTTTGTATTCCCAGCCCAGTGTTTGGAACATAATATTGGTTAAATAAATGTTTTATCTGTCAGGGAACAAACATTTATTAAGTATTTATTATTATATATGTCAAGGCATTGTGCTAAGTACTAGGGAGACAGCCTGCCCTCAAGAAGCATACATTATAACAGAAAAGGCAATGAATTGTACATATATAATGATAGATTAAAAATATAAATATAAATGTAAGAGATATTATTCAAAATCATAACCTGGCCCCTTCCTAGCTTTCTTGTCTCCTTATACTTTATACCACTCCTCCTCTCTTTGCTATCTGTGGATCCTGGCCTCTCGGTTTTTCTGAAACAACATCTCCTGCCTCCAGACATTATCAAAGGCTGTCCCTCTGTACCTGGAATTCCTCTCCTTCCTCATCTCCCCTTCTGACTTTTATAGTTTCCTTCAGGGCCCTGTTAAAATCTCAACTCTCACAAGAAGCCTTTCCCAATCTCCCTGAATTCTATTTCCCTCCCTCTGTTGATTATGACCATTTTTTTCCTATGTGTACATATTTTTTCTGCCCATAGTTATTAAAACATTGATCCTACCACAACTGCACCCCCACCCCTGCCCTTAGATTGTGAGCTCCCTAAGAGCAAGGACTATCCTTTGCCTTTCTTTGCATCCTCAGTACTTAGCATAGTACCTATCACATGGTAGTCACTTAATAAATGATTGTTGGTTGACTAGCAGGATAAGGACTGGACCTGTGATTTTATTGGTGCAGAGAATTCCAGAATGAGGAAATTTCTTTTACCAGTGCAGATGGACATCTTTTTTCTGCAATTTAGTCATAGAGATTTGCTCAGGATCACAAAGTCATATGTCAGATAGGGCTAAGGGGTATTTCTGACTTTGAGGTATTCTACTGTGCTCCACCAACTCTCATACAAAAATAAATACAAAATTTTATAAGTGAGTTAGTTTGTTAGCAGTTCTGACAATAAAGAAAAAAGCTTCATGTAGTAGTTTTGCTAAATTTTAAAGAAAAAAAACAAAGCAAGATGAGGAGGGACTACATTCCAGGTATGAAGGGCAGTTGGTGACAGGGATAGGAGATCCAGCATTGTGGGTACAGAGTAGTTAGTAAATCAATATGACTGGATCAGAATACTCTGAGGCATGAGTAATGTGTAAGGAAACAAGAAATATAAGAAAGGGCCAAACTGTGAAGAGATGAAAACATCAAACAAAATCTATATTTGACCCTAGATGTAATAGGGAGCCTCTGAAGTTTAATGCATATTGTGGGAGTAGCACATGATATGATTAGAAAATCATTTTCGCAACTTGTTAAACTAGTTCAAGCTGAAAATGGAATGAAATAAAACACTTAAGTTAACAAAAGAAGATTTATTTAGCCATTAGCATGAAAAGGATGCATAGTGAGGCTACTGTATTAGTTCAGATAGACATAGCCCCCCCAAAACCCCCACCCTCATCTGCACACTGAACATTATCTTGTCTATAAGGGTATGTGGAATGTGGTGACTGGCATGACATAGGGCACTAACTCATTCAAGAGATAACCTTTTATGCCCAAGGCAACTAGGAAGCCACTCAGTCCACTGTCCTAATCAGGTGTCAGGGTTGGGGTCTCTGATTTTTAGGGAAGAAAAAAACTAGCTTATCTAGATATCAAACATTGCTTCCACCACATAGTAGGAAGAGACTTAAGGGAGGGAGATTATATGAAAGACTGTTCCAATAATCTGAGCAAGAGGAAATGAAAGACCAAATTAGGGTGGAGGAAATGAATGGGAAAGATTGTAAAGTCATTTAGTCAATAAGCATTTATTGGGTACCTACTATGTAAAAGCACTAAGGATGCAAAAAGAGGCAAAAGTCAACCTCTGCATTCAAGGAATTTACAGTTTAATGTGGAGACAACAAGAGAGAATATGTACAAAAAAAGATATTCAGAATAAGCAGGAAATAAGAAAAGGAAACCAGGAGAATTAAGAGGGATTGGGGCAGGCTTCCTCTGAAAGAAACAACGGGATTTTTCAGTTTATTAGATATGTGATGTGAGCAGAGATGAAAATTGTCTGAGGAATCATTGATTGGTTTTATATCCAATTATACAATCAACAACACAGGGATATGAAAAATCAGCTATTATCCTCTGAGCATAGTCTCACAATATACAAAAATCAATGAGCCCTAAGCAGCAGTTTGAGATATAAAAAGATGAATTTAGTCTTGTGATGAGCCCTCTTGCCTTCAACAGTCCCATGACATCAACTTGGTCTAAAGAGGAAATCTAAGGACACCCTGACTTCAAGTTTTAGGATTCTGCTTGGGAGAGGTATAGGGTCGTTCATAAAATGAATGAGTACCTAGGAAATTTCTGGGGTAAGAAACCAAATCATTTCAAAATAACAATTTATAGCAGGTTCTTATAAAGCATCTCCATTTACTACTCCATCCTTTTTGTTGGCTTGTTTTTTAAAATTTATACCTTTCATCTTAGAATCAATACTAGTATTGGTTCCAGGGCAGAAGAGTGATGAGGGCTATGCAATGGGGGTTAAGTGACTTGCCCAGGATCACACAGCTAGGAAGTGTCTGAGGTCAGATTTTAAGCTAGGACCTCCCATCTCTAGGCCTGGCTCTCAATCCACTGAGCCACCCAGCTGCCCCCTCCATGTAAACCTTAAATTTCTCAGACTTATGAATGTTGGAAATTTCCCCATTGGGGAATCTTCTACTTTAAAAATTCCCTAGCAGATAGTGAGAATTCTACTTGAATGTGAGGGCTCCTTGCCTTGGGAATATCCCTACCCCACCCTACTTAGGACTGCTTTAAGACAGAGAGCTCCTTGAGAACAATGAAAAGTACTTTGATCCATGCTTATGGAAGGGACAGGAAGTTCTTTGAGTCATGACTGTTTTAGAATTAATGCAATGGGATACTAAGTACCTATAAAGGTGGGCAACTTATAAACTACTTAGACCTAAAAGGTGAAAACTTACTCAGAGGTTTTCTCTTAATGAAATTAGTCAACACAGAAGCAGCATTTTTTTCTCTCTTACTAAAGAGATTAAAACTACTCAGCTGAGAATTCAACGTGGGCAGTCCTTTAGAAACATCTACAGTGATTGGTACATGTAAGGACTTAGGGGAGGTGACAGAGAAGATTTTGCACTTAAAAATGAGAGCTCAGGGAAGAGCTGGGAAGTCATTCTGAAACATTCAGATTGGAGAGACTCATTCTGAGGAGACTGATTCTAAAACATTCAGATGGAGGAGGGAGCTGGTAAAAGCAGCTGAGATGCTGCTGGCCTGGTGTCATTAGAAATCCTTACTTAGACAGATCTTATGGTGAGTTTTAAAAAACTGACTGATTACTCTTTTAAGACTCAGGTCTAGGCCATATTGGCTTGAGGCCCTTCATACTTATTCCTTTCTTACTTTCTCTCTCTTTCTTTGATTACTCATTGTATTGTTAATTAAAATCTCTATAAAACCCAATTGACTTGGTTATTTGAATAATTGGGAATATTTCCCTGGCGACCACCTTATATTTGATTTTAAACCCAAGACACTGTAGTGAAACATATTTCTGCGGTCAAATTTGACTCACCCTCTCTTATATCTATCACAATTTATATCTTCCACTATTTTAACCACTACAGTTTAAGACCTCAACCATTTTAAATCTCACATCCATCCTTTTATTTAAACCTACTTTTCTCCTAGTGTGAACTTTGAAGATAAATTTTAAAACTACATAATTTCTTTGTAATTCCTGGAGTACACAGTAAATATTAAGAGTGAAAAAAGCTTTATAAACTGTAAAACTTCACATATATACAAGTAGGAATGGCTTTCATGTATATGTGTATATATATATGTGTATATATATATATACATATATATATATATAATATTGATGCTATGGCATTTGATATTACAAGGAGTTTTCCTATATGCAGAAACAGTTGTCCCTAAGTTAGCGCAGGTGGCAAAAGGACAGAAAGGGATCCATGGGCCCCTCTGGATCCCTGCTTTGGCCCAGGTTTCTCTTGACTTAGGTTTAAAATGTAAATCATTCACATATGGTATTTCATATATTTATCACCATTTCATTTATTTGCCTTCACTTAGAATTTCAGCTCTGGAAAAATATCCAAATTTAGCTCATGCTTCTTTTTGCATTAAGATTTTTATCTCCTTTCTAACTTCATAAGACCCAAAAGGAAAAGATCCTTGACTTAAAGAGTCAAATACATTTGCTGCCTGTAATCCAAATGTAAAAAGTATAATGAAATTTTTGGACATTGGTAAATATTAGAAAACTTCTACCTCCTACTCCCATCCTCCAGACATGGAGTTTCAGTGCAGCCAAATAACCTTTTTTAAAAAGTATACTTGTGATTCATTTTCAAAGTCACTGGGGCAAAAGGGAAATGTTCTCATCAATACCTACTCCACCTTTCATTAGTGGCTTATTAGAGATACCAGCAAAAGGCCAGAAGTCTTCTGTTTTTGTACTTGGATAGTTGTTTCCGATCCCTTGTCCCTCAGGTTCCCCTTAGCATATTGCTACAGATTTTTTTGTCTTAAATTTGGCTGGGATCCTATAAATCCTGCTACTGTATCCACTGTGCACTTAGAAGCCCAAGAGATATGGGAGTTTCCTGTTCCCAGGTCAAACACTTATTTTCTATGAGGTATCTTTTTTGGGGTGGTTGCCATGAGTGAATTGATTTATTATCTCAAGAAGATAGAGCAATGTGGATTAGACAATAATATAATTAGATAAACTAATAATTTGTTGAATGGGCAGTACTTGTTGTTTTAAGTCAGCATGTCAGAAGGTCTGCAAAGGACTATCTAAGGGATTTGTGCTTGACTGTGTTCTATTGGACATTTTTATTAATGACTTTAATGGATTTAGTTTGGAGGCCCATCAGATTTGCAGATGATACCAATCCAGGAAGGACAGCTAACACATCAGAAGACAGTCAGATTATAAAAGAAGCTTTATAGGCTGGAACATTGAGTTAAATCTAATAAGGTGAAATTTGATAGGGTTAAATGTAATTAGTGTCACAACTACAAGATGGAGGAAGCATGGTGAGACAGAAATTGTTCTCTATAAGATCTGAGAATTTAGTAGTTTAATATTCATAAATACTGTAATGTGGTGTCCAAAAAAGCTAATGTTATTTTGAGTCATAGTAAGAAAAGCATAGGCTCTTGGAATAGAGAATTAATGGTCCAATTGTATATTAATAAAATTAAAAATAAATAATGATGAGGATAGCTAACATTTATATAGTACTTACTATGTGTCTGGCAATGTGAGTTAATAGATGTGTGAAGCAAATGCAATTTCACCATTCCATTCCCTACCACAACATTTATTTGTGGTAAAGCAAAGCTAGAAAACACAAAGGATGGGACACATAAATAAATTTTGCCATGGAGGGGGAAGGAAGGATGTAATTTTTTTTCTTTTTCTAAAATAAAAAACATTGGGGATAGCTGGGTAGCTCAGTAGATTGAGAGTGAGACCTAGAGATGGGAGGTCCTCAGTTCCAATCTGGTCTCAGACACTTCCTAGCTGGGTGACCCTGGGCAAGTCACTTGACCCCCATTGCCTAGCCCTTACCACTCTTCTGCCTTAGAACCAATACACAGTATTGACTCCAAGATGGAAGGTAAGGGTTTTAAAAAACAAATAAATAAAATTAAAAACATTAAGTAGTTAAAAAAAAATACAACTGTTACTGCATCACCCCAGCTAAAGATAGATTTCCTATGGAGCATGGTGACCTCTGGGCAATTCCATGTCTGTAACTCTTCAGCTTACTCTGCCTTTCCCCAAAGATGGTATGATACTTGTGGTTTGGCCTATGTTATCCCACCAATATGGGGGCATAGTCATATTATTGGCCGGGTAGACAAGTCCACAGCTAGGAATCTAGGTACTTGATGGCATTCAAGAATCAAAAGGTGAAGGCCTAATTCAGTAGCTTCCACATCAGCAATACAAAGGTTTTTATAGGCTACTCTGTTCAATTCTGGGATGATGGCAGTAATAGATTCTGTTAGGAATACCTTTGTTAAAGTGGAAAGATTGCCCCAAGATACAGTTCAAGTCATCTCCCAAATTTCCAAGGCTATCTCTTTCCTACAGGATGAGATTGAATCCTTAATAAAGACAGTTACACAAAGCCAGCTCGTTCTTGATGTATGTGTGCCCTTTTTAATCAATTTTGTTTCTATATAAATAGATACGGTGAAATTGTTATAAATGGCCAAGGGCTTCAAAGGTTTTGAAGGACACTCAGCAAATTGCTTTAGAGATCCATGTGATATCTGGTGGTGCATGGTAGAACCCGTCATGGCTATAGGGAACTAGTCTGTTAGCTAAATGTTTGTTTGTTTGTTTTTTAATTCTGGGAATTATTGTACTTTTTAGAATCTACCTAAGTTGCTGTAATAATGCTTATACCAACCTTTTACCAAGAGAAAAAATTATGTACACTTGTACTGTGGATCATGGCCAAGCTAGAGAGACAATAGCTTTCACTTTTGAGTAATAAATCTTTTTGTTATGGCCCATTGTTTTATAGGGATATGCAATATGATTTTCTTTTTGATTTATTTTCTTTTTTCTTCCTAATTTAAATTTAATTTTCTAAAACCTTGAGCTTATGGAATCAGTATTTATATTTTGGTATATTGGTATATTTTGATCAGTTTACAATGCCTTTCAGCCCTGACAACATTGCATACCCCAAAGCTTTAAACTATTGAAACCTGCCATTGGTTGTTAAATATTATGGGACTTTAACTGATATTTGTGTCTGATTTCAGAAGACAGGATTAGGATTGCTAATGCAAAGGAGTACAGGATCAAGGAGACCAACAGTCTCTGTGGGGGTTGGTGAATATCAATGCTAAGGTAGAGGACCTGTCTCAGAGGATTTAGGGAAGTGACTGTTTAGGAAGTTCTGGGGTTGGACTTCCCAGTTTTCTGCCTTTATATGAGATTAAAATGTATCTCTGTTTGACTTTAACTTTGGCTTGCTATCCCTATGATGGAAGTAGAAATTAGACCAGGGAAACATATTTCCCTTTTCCTCAGACTTTTGTCCCTTCTTTCTTCTTTGGTATAACAATTTTCTGTGGTACTGACTGATAATTTTTGGGAAAGAATAATCACCAAATACCCTGGACCAGGAAAGTAGATCTTCTGGAGAAGGTGGTGTAAGGACGCTTGCAGAAATCAAACACCACATCAGGAGATTCAGACTGAACTTTTGGATATACTGAACTGAACTGAAGTGGGGTTGAGCCCTCCATTTATCCTGATTATAAACACTTATGCCAAAGAGGAGTGCCCCATAAGTGGCTCTTTGTCAATATGCTATCAATCATTTTTCTGTCTCTCTTCTTGCTTTCATTCCTAAAATTATAATAATTCCCTCCATGAAATGTGCAATATCTTTTATGCTTTTATACCTCCTAGTGAGAAAATCCTAAATGTATAAACTCCATATGTGAATGATTTACATGTTTTTCCCTGGAGAACCAAGAGTGGGGAGACTTAACATGTTGGTCTCCCAAAGAATCAGAGGGGATGATTGTGTGAAGTAAATTATTTAGGGGACTTGAATCCCAAGCACTCTAGTGATGGGACACAGGAGAAACAGAGTCATATGTTGTATCCTAAGACAATGCCTGGGTCTCCCCCACCTCCGTCAGCATGAGCATCCCCAGCTACAATGACAGAGCCAGTACAATGTCACCATGGAGGGAGGAGCTAGAGTATTTAAAAATTGAGATCAGGAAAGAGAGTAACCTTTTTTACTTCCACTCTAGTTCTGGCTCCCTTCACTGACTGCTCTTATTTTAACTGGTAATCTTTGGCAAGCCTGAGCCAGCTAAATGAAGAATCAGCTCTATCCCTAAAGTTAGAAAGGGTGAGACCTATCACTCTGTGTGTGTATTTTTCTCTTTTTACTAATAAATGCCTATAAATCTGGTAATAAGCCTCCAGATTAATTTTTATTTATAACATAGAATACCCCTGAGTAATATAGTACCAAAGGCAGCACAGAGGACATTTTAGAAAGAGTATTAAGAACTAAGTTTTCCAGGGAAAGTATAATCTTACTCCTTTTCTAAGAAGTTACAACCTCTAGTAAGCTATAGGCCTTGTAATTTAGTCTTCACATCTTGGAAGTCACCACATTCTGTCCTATTCCTTCCCAGTTTGCCCACTCTAGGCTCATTTTGTATTGATCTCTCTTTGACTTTTTTCTTCTTTTTAACTTTTTTTAACTTTAACATTTTTGTTTTCACAGAAGTTACAGAACCTCATGGGGAACTACAAAATTTAATTGCTTATATGCCAAGTTCATTAATTCAACTTACTTTGAAATTAGTTTTTAGCTATCTCACCCCCCTCTTCTCAACGATTGACTGACAAAAACAATTTGGGGATCCTTTAAAGACTCTCATAAATTGTTGCCAATATAAACAAAGCCACACTGTTGATCTAGAAGTGCATTGAAAAACTAGTTTATCCTCTATCTGAGGCCCCTAGTTGGAAGAAACATAGTGGTACTGGTGGGACAGGGACAGGGGAGTCTTAGATTTGAAATCTAATTCATACATGAACTCTCTGGGTGATATCTCCTGACCTCAAATTCCTCATTTGTAAAAAGATTCTTTTGATCTCTGGAAACAGCAACAGAGCTTTCACCATATCCTAATTAAATGCATTGAAACAATGGCATTCCTGTTGTTGTTTTTCTAGTAAGTGAAGAAACACTGAACATTTTATTATGATTCTGTCCATATTACTCTATTTTTTCTTACCCCTGTGTCACTGAGTTACTGAATTTGTGAATTACCTAAATAACTATGTATTAATATAAGTGAATAATGCATTGTTCAGATATCTTAAAGACTCTCTAAAATGTAACGAACATAGAGAAATTTATATTTTTTAAAACTGCTTCTACTGCAATATCAGCTAAAACATTTTCCAGTCAGAATTTAGTCCCGCGAATCTAAATTTTTACTCTTTATTGGAGGCTTGTAGTACACAAAAGATAGCACAAGAGGGAGCCATGTGCACACATTTGCCAGACTAAAGCCTTGCAGGTACTGCTCCATGATTATTGCTCTGTCTTTTTCTATACATTGTTGCTCAGGCTATGGCATAGTTTTGCAATTATAAAATTTTCCATACAAAAGTTCTGCCTTTCATTTTTCTTCTTCCATCTGTAAAATCAGTATTAGGGCAAGCTGAAAGGCCTAACTCAGATCCACCAAAGAAAAGTGAATTATTCAGAGAGGACCTATCTCCATTGTTTTCACAAATGCTACTGTTTTTCAAAAATAATATAGTTTATGCTAAGATTTTTCTCTTTAAAGAAAGGCTGAAGAATATCTTTCTCTAAGGGCAGCTACGGCCCTGTGAATGGAACTTCTGCCTTCCTAGAATCAGGAAGACCTGAGTTCCAATATGGCCTTTGTGGGGTTTTCCTTAATGGACTTCCCTGACCAGCAGGGTCCCACAAGGGAAGGGGCTCACCTTTGTGATGGGACCCGAGGAGAGGTAGGAACCGAGAACCAGGGTGGAAATGAAAGACACGGACAAATCAGTGATTGGATAGGGCAGGCAACCCCTATGATTTTCCTTAAGGCGGAAAATGAGGATAATGGAATACAAGGTGGTTGAGGAGATTAAGGTAGAGAATGCAGGCCGAGATGGTTACAGCCTCGGGGAAGGAGAAGGTCAAGAAGAGAGAGACATAGTCATAGAGGAGCCCAGTGGAGCTCCATGGAAGGGAGAAAGGCCAAGAGGAAATTCATGGGATTGCCTCTGAATTTATTCATGTCCTGCTTGGGCGGTACTTCCAAGGACGTAGTAACCACATCACAAAGTATAGACAATTAAGATTGGGTGGCAAGGTAGAGGGAATACCTTTGGGCGTGTAGGACATAACCGCGCTTTCCCGGGCAAGTCTCCGAACATGTTAATGGACTTGTGTTGGGCAATAGGTCTCGTGATCAGGTCAAGGTTACCTTCACAAAGCTTATCGGTAAAGCCTCATGCTTGGAGACACAGTAGTAATACAGTCATCTATATTTCATAGATGTGAATATGCTTGGGATGCTACATATCCCCCTTTTTTTTTTTTTTAAATGAAAGGTGGTTGATATAGAAATGTGAACAAAATCAAAAATATAAAAATCATGTAGCATCACCAATTGATGCATCAAGTGATTAAAAATAGATATTCAATAAATATTGCCAAAACTTTGGCTGAAAAAGGTAATTGTGATTATCAATAATAAAATCTTCCTCTTTGCTCATAAAGATTATTGCAAAGATAAAATGTGTTCTTAATACTAAACAATCAAAATCAAAGATAAAAATTTTCATAAACGATAGAAAATCATGACAAAAGTATTAAAAAAGTTTTCACTCTGATTAAACTGAATTATTGAGGTAGTAGTCCCTTAGAACATAGGATAGGTGCATTAGATTATCACCCACATATAGTTAGGATTACAAGAAGTTGCCAGTGCTTTTGTAGCAAGATAAAAGATGACTGCATCTGGATATGAAGGGGAATTTCCTTTTTCTCCCTTGTACTGATTATGCATTTTAGGGATACACCCGCCTAGATGCCTGCCACATGGCAATATGGTTGGATTTTGATACCCGAGCCACCTGTGAATGAGGGTGTCAAGCACCGTGTCCCAGGACCTCCAACCTCAGCAGCCCACATATATCCATCTCTTATGGAATATATGCCTGCGTGTGTGGCTTTGGCTATCCGGCCCATTGAGGTGTCCTCTGCATTCCCTTTTTATGCAATCAGTGATGGTTTCCCAGGATAGTCACCTGCAACTTTAACAATTGCTGTCACATTCTTGTAATCTGATGCTGTTGGGTACATTTCAAGAGAAATATTGGCACCCTCATTGCTCAGGATTAGAGTGTTAAAAGTACTTGAAATATTTTTCAAAATATAAGAGAAAAATGAAAACAACATAGTATAATCAAAATATTTAGAGAAAATAAAGTGAGAGCATCAAATCAAAATTGCTCAAAAGGATTAAAATGATATAAAAATGGTATGAAAATGTTCTTAAAAATACTTTGTCTTATCCCCCTTTTTTTTTTGAATAGCATACCAAAGATATTAGCATCTTTTACATTTTTCAAACAGTAGTGCAAACATTAATACAAATATCAATTTTGCCATAAACATAACATGTTGATTTGTTGAAGACATAACAAAAATGAAGCTAATGAAATGACTTTGTACATTCTGGCTGCATATTTCTTATATGAGCCTTATTTAAATCTCTGCTATAAATGAATTAATCAATATAATAACCAAGAATATAATATAACTAATGTTTGCAAAATTCATTCCACCAAACCAATGTTTGGAGTGATAGAAGCTTGAGTTGCTTTCTCTGTAGAAGCAATTTCTACAGTTACTTGATCATACAGAGTTTGATGTAACTTACTTTTCCTAGTTGTAAATGAATAATATTCAATGTGCTTTTTCTACAAGCTTATTAGTGCCAAAATTTTTCTTATTTTCAATACATACTCCAAAAAGGAGAAACTTAGTGTATACTTTGCCCTTGCTCCATGTATGTATGTAATAACCTATTCCATCTAGGAGGTTCAACAACTGCGCGTCCACAGAGATTGTCCAACCTAGGCTTTACTTCCATGTACCAGAACGTCTTCCGGTATCTGAAGTGGAAGTTAATATACCCCGAATCCAGCGGCCGTCTGAATTCTGGGACTGGTGTTAGAGAGCAAGAACGAGTTTCCATAAAGATATTAATCCAAAAGATGGAGTTTTAGGAGTAGTGATCAACAATGATGTTAACATTTAACTACAGCAATGGCAGTTGGCACATAATGTCTACATAGATTTTGTCAGGAATATAACCTACACATGGATGTAGATGATCAATTTTCAATAACCTTGGTTCCTAATTAAAAATTTCTAAAGTGCATTTTGCCTGATATCTCATCCCTTTTTTAAGAGTGACATCAGGACCATCTGTGCATTGAACATTCCTGTTCAACATCTCTTGCATTGAACATAATTCTTGTATTCATGAATGAAAATTTTCTATCTCCTGTCCTTTGGAGAGTCATACCAATGTCTATACCCTTGTTGATAGACCAATTTTTTACAATACAAGGAGTTTTACAATGCATACAAAATAAATTTCCTTTTGACATATATAACGGATATCCAAAATGAAAGATATACATTAGTGTTTGAACAATTATAGCTGTTTCGATGTTGATCCCATGATAAAGTATTTGGAGTGTGGGATCCATCTGATGTCATAAATATATACGAGTGGGGTTTAGTCCATACAAGTTGACATGCTTGATATTGGTTTAGTTATAAAAGACCAATGGATGTCAGCATGACAATTGTTCTTCAGTAGAATAGTAAATGTCATTAAAAGTAGTGTAATGTCAGTGTTTGGTTTTTATAGTCACCAATAATGGTTTCTTGCCGCTTGCTTGGTATGCAATCAGCTGGCATCGTAGATGGTTTTCTTCTGCTTCTCTTCCTGGTCCTGTGCCACATGGCATGACGTGCTTGGTGGGTGACCAGGTGTTTTCATTCTCTGTAAACATACAAACAAAACCTCGACCCAAAATTATCATCCTGTTGGGTCCCTGACAGTCTTAATCTCCTGGCAATATTCAGCCCAATCCATGTACAACATACAATGTAACATTTATCATTACATGAGAATTGTGATTTAATAATATTAGCTTATATTCCTTCTGGGGTATAGGAGAGATAGATGGTTAGTAATACCATTTCCACCCCGTTTTTCTTTTTAAAAGCTTCAATGCTTTTCCAAAAACTTATTGAATAAGATTGATTCTAATGAAGACCTAATTCATTCTCACAAATTTAAAATGAACCCTATAAGATAAATATTATACATACATTTTGGATGATAGCAACTGTTACAAGGGAATCACTTTAAAAGACTGATATATATTAATTTAAGGTCGCCAAGGAATCAGCTATGTAATTCCTAAATGAAAAACTCAAGTCAGCCGTCAGCCTTTTTTGGAGTTTAATTACAATAGGAGCAAGAAAGGAATTAGAGATATATATAGAGAGAGAAAGGGGAGAGAAGGGAATAGGGCTTAAATACCCCTTCTGTTTAGGCTGGGCCAAAAGGCCCAAGCCCTTAGATAGCTGGGGCAAAGAAAAGAGATCAGTCCCTATTACTCACGTGTCCAAAATGGAGAAACAGTCTCAGAGGCCCCCACCTTCAGCTTCCTTCAGAGCAAGCTTCCTCAGAGCCCAGCAACCACACCGACCCAAAAACTCAACAACCACCCCTCGAGTCTCCAGACCCTCCTATCTTTAAGGAAACTATCCAAGTTGCCTCCCCTCAGTCCTCACATCTACCAATCACTCTTCATCAATTTGCCTGTCAATGGAGGCTCTCGCTTAACCCAGGACCGCCCAGAGGTTTCTGGCTTTTTGCACATGTCTGTTGAAGGTCATATTTTCAAATGATTAAATCTATACTCCTTTGCTACAGCCCTTTCTAAATCCTGTTAACTTGAGTATGGTAGAGATTGGAATAATTAAATTTTGATCTAGGCTGCAGCCCTTACTCAATCCTATTAGGACTGAATAGGGTGGAGATTGATTCCAAGTATCTCCATTGTATCAATTCTAAATCAATCAAGACTCAAAGAAATTCCTGTTCTATGCTTAAGCATAGGTCAAAGTCCTTTCCATTGTTCAGCAAAAGGTTTTCTGTCCTAAAGTAATCTTAAGAAGGGAAGAGAAGGAACCTCCCATGCCAATGGAGTTCCCATTCCAATAGACTATCAGTAAGAAATTTTCCAAGTATGAAATATCCCAATGGTGAAATTTTCAACAATTATAAGTCTAAGGAAATTTGAGGTTTACAATCCCCCCTGATGATCATTGGGAGACTAGTCTCCCCATTGATCATTTAACATAATCATTTTGTAGTTCTAAATTCACTTCTAACTAAAGATATACACAATATTCAATTTTCTAGGAGAAATTAGAATAGTGAGAGAGGAAATAGAAAAGAAAAGAAAGCAAAACCAATGTTTGCTAGGCGCATTGACAGAAAGCCAAATTAGGGGCAGTCCCTTTTGGCATAAATGTTACAATAAATGTTCAATCAAAAGTTCAGTCCAATCAATCACATCCAAAGTTCATTCTTGATCTTCTTGATGAAGTGTAGGTTTTTGGCATCTTTCTGCAACAGTTCATTCTCTGGATATAAAAGTTTCAAGCTTCTTTCTTGAAGATCTTTTCTTGAACAAAATCAAATTCTTTAAAATTTTTTATAAAAGTAAAATCTTAAACAAAAGTCTTGGATTTTTATAAAAATAAAATCTCAAACAAAAAAAATTCAAAAATTCTTAGATTTTAAATTAAAATACAATCCCCCCTGAAGTAAGTATTAAAAAAAAAATATCAAGTTAAGCTCAGAATGCAATGTTCAGGTATGGGGTTGTATGTGTCAATTATCAAAAAAATAGAAAAATAATCAAAAACATAAGAAAATTTCAAAATAGACCTTGTATAGGTCCAGTTTAAAGTAATTTCTATCCCACAAGTATGTAGGACAGAATGCAGTAATATTTCACTTAGCCATTTGTAGCCAAGACTACAGGAAGTTGCCATAATATAAGAAGAAAAGAATTAGAATTCTATTTTGATGGGGAAATGTCATTCCCTTGTCTGATTTTTTTTCCTTCAGAGATATAGGGAGCCAGCATGATAGTCAAGCTTTGTACTTGTTTGAGTACTTCGAAAGGAGTGTAGATACAAGGAAGTCCTACGACTTAAACATAAGTTAAGCGTCGCAACCTTGAGTCTCACTTTAATATTTCATGTGTGCTCTATTGGCACTATTCAGGTTTAGTCTGTGCTCCTTGTTTTTATCCCTTTTCCTGGAATCAGACACAAACATTAATCACAGTCCTATAATATTTTATCAATAAATGGCAGGTTCCCATAGTTTAAAGCTTTTAGGCATATATTGATATTATAGCAAGAGTATATATATTAACTTGTATTACTGCAGGGAAAAAATATTAATATTAATTATGTGTACCTTCAGTACAAAAAATGAGAAAAAAAATCAAATATTCTGATAAAAAATAAAAGAAAAGAAATAAGAAAAAATAAGAAAAAAAAATCAGTAATTCAATATATTCTTGAAAGAAAAAAAACCAGCATCCATTTGTCTATGGATTATTATCTCCAATTCTTATAAGATAGAGTCACAATTCATATGATAGGATAGAGTCAATCAGTCTCAGCAGAAGATGCTTTCTTCACATGTGAGCAGTGAATCCAAGAGTCTCTTTCTCCAATCTTTATAGATGTTGGAGTAGTTAATAATATTTGGAATGGTCCTTCCCATGAAGGTTGAGTTGCTCCAGTTCGCTTGAAATTCTTGATATAAACTTTATCTCCTGGGTTCAGGTCATGCAGAGAAAAGTCTAATGGTCCAGCTTGTACTGCAGCTCCGGATTCATGAAGTTCACGTAGTTTGTGCTGTAACTCCTGTATATAGGAAGCAATAGTAATATCTCCCCCTAATAGCGATGTATAAGCCGGGGAGAAAGGCTTAGCCTGTATAGGCGGATGTCCAAAAAGCATCTCAAATGGTGAAATATGTAAGTCTCCTCTAGGCCTGCTTCTAAGATAAAATAGGGCCAGAGGGAGAATTTCAGGCCATTTTAAATGGGTCTCAGTGCATAATTTGCCAATCATAGTCTTAAGTTCTTTATTCATCCTCTCCACTTGGCCTGAGCTCTGGGGGTGATATGGAACATGGAATTTTGGAGTTATCCCCAAGCAAGAATATATTTGATTTAAGACAGAATCGGTAAAATGACTCCCTCTATCGGAGTCAATACGTGCTGGTAGGCCAAAACGAGGGATAATTTCTTTTAAAAGTATCTTTGTAACAAAATCTGCTGTGGCTCGGGTTGTAGGAAATGCTTCCGGCCATCTGGTTAGTTGATCTACAATTACTAGACAAAATTTATAACGTCCAGCTTTTGGCATTGTAATGAAATCTATCTGTAGATGTTCAAAAGGTGTGTAAGCCAGAGGACGTCCCCCAAAGGCTTTTCCACGATATGCATGTTGGTTATATGCCTGGCAAATAGGACAGGCTGAACATACTTTAGAGGCTACAGTAGTTATACCAGGGGCTATCCATACTCTCTTGACAGAGTCCACGATGCCCTGGGTGCCAAAATGACCATTTTTATGAATAGATTGGCAAATTTGGTTATAGAAACTTCTAGGGAGCAGGGGTTTTCCTTCAGGTGACACCCATACTCCATTAATTTGTTTTGCTTTAAATTTTTGTTTCCATTTTTCCACTTCCTTTTCATTATAGGAGAGTGATAAATTTAAATTATCAGTGGTTGTTAATGTTAAAATTAATCCAGGTCCTTCTATGGCTGCTAGTTTTGCAGCGGCATCTGCTCGGTCATTTCCTCTAGAGACAGGGTCAGAGCCACCTGTATGGGCAGAGCAATGAACTACAGCTAGGGCTTTAGGCAGTTTGAGAGCAGAAAGAACTTCATTAATAATTTCTGCATTAGCTATGGATTTTCCAGCTGAGGTTAAAAATCCTCTTTGGAGCCATAGCATCCCGACTGAGTGACAAATGCCGAAAGCATATCTAGAATCTGTATAAATTGTTGCCTTTTTATCCTTGGCAATTATACAAGCTTGTTTTAGAGCTATGAGTTCTGCTCCTTGAGCGCTAATGTTAGAAGGTAGTGAAGCTGACCATTCAGTGGCAAATTCTGAGACTACGGCAGCTCCAGTGTAACGTATGCCATCCCTCATAAAAGAGGAACCATCGGTAAATAAAATCAGATCTGCATTTTCTAAGGGAGTGTCCAAGAGATTATCTCGAGGCTTTTCTGCCATGGACACTAATGTTTCACAGTTATGTAGTGGTTCTCCTGAAGTGGGTAAATCTGGAAGCAAGGTGGCAGGGTTAAGAGTTGAACAGCATTTCAAGGTAATATTTTCACTATTTAATAAGGTTATTTCATACCTTGTAATTCTCTGATCCGAGAATGCCTGTGTTCTATGTTTTACCAATAATGCTTCAATCTCATGTGGGCACATTATTGTTAATGGACATCCCAATACTAAATCAACGGTTTTTGTTACTAGTAAGGCTGTAGCAGCTACTCCTCTAAGGCATGGTGGTGCTCCTGCTGCTACTGGGTCTAGTTGGGCAGAATAATAAGCAATTGGGCGCTGAGAAGGTCCCAAAGTCTGAGTTAACACACCAGAGGCTACTCCTCTTCGCTCATGCACATATAAAGTAAATGGCTTGTTGTAATCTGGGATGCCTAGAGCAGGGGCAGACATGATAGCCTTTTTCAGATCTGTTAGAGCTGACAAGTGTTCAGGCTCTAATTTGAGGGGTTCAGGAACCGAATCCTTTGTTAATGCTATAAGGGGTTTAGTGATTTCCCCATAGCAAGGAATCCATTGTCTACAAAACCCTGTTGCTCCTAAAATTGCTCTCAGCTGTTTCTTAGTGGTAGGAGCACTCAATTTTTGAATGTTCTCAATTCGTTTTGGAGAAATATAACGAGCACCCGCAGTCAAGATGAATCCCAAATATTCTACTTTTTGGAGACACCATTGAACTTTATCCTTAGAGATTTTATGTCCTCTTTTGTGCAATTCCAAAAGAAGGTGTTTGCTATCTTCTTGACATGTTTCTGCATCTGTTGAAGCCAAGAGTAGATCATCTACATATTTGATTAATTTGCTATTTTTAAATGTTATATTGTCTGTGTCTTGGCTCAAAATTTGCTCAAATAAGCTCGGACTTTCGACATAACCCTGTGGCAGCCGACACCAGGTATATTGTGAGCCCTTCCAGGTGAAAGCAAAAATATGCCTGGAGTTTTCATGTATTGGTATGGAAAAGAAAGCTGAACACAAGTCTACTACTGTAAAGTATGTAGCTGTGCTAGGAATAGATGAAATAATAGTATGTATGTTAGAAACTACGGAGTGTCTCTTTATAACATGATTATTCACTGCCCTTAGATCCTGTACGAATCTATAGATGTGTTTGCCATCAGGTCCTTTTTTTGGTTTTTTAATTGGCAGGATGGGCGTGTTGTATTCAGATTTGCAAGGGATTATTATTCCCTGTTCTATTAATGAGTTAATAACTGGTGTAATACCCTCAATTGCCTCCTTTGAGAGGGGATACTGAGGGATAGAAGGAGGTGGGCTAGATTTAGTTTTTATCTGCACAGGAACAGCAGATTTAAGTAAGCCTACATCAGAAGAAGATGTGGCCCAAAGAGACTCCGGTATATCTTTAGGTATTTCAAAAATGGAAGGTTCTTTTGCCTCCTGGTTTTCCGAGAGAAGTACAGGGAGTAAATTTAAAGATTCCTCTGGTACTTCTAATGATAATGAGCCATCTGGGGAGCAGGTTATTGTGGCTCTGAGTTTGCATAGAAGGTCCCTCCCCAGCAAATTTAAAGGGGAGTCAGGCATCAAAAGGAAGGAGTGTTGTACCTCTAGGGGTCCTACAGACACCATTCTAGGAGGAAGTCTTTTAACTCTTTGGGTTATTCCTGATACTCCCATTACATTCTCTGAGCCAATAGAATAACATTGTAAATCAGGTGTTCTCTTTAATACAGACCAGGAAGCTCCGGTGTCTAATAGACAATCATAATAGGTGTTACCCACTTTTAAGGTAACATGGGGTTCATTAGTATGGGGAGGGCAGTGGATAGGGACAACGGGTAGTAGGACATCAGGGTCTGGGAAATCAAAGGTTGTATCCTCTGATTCCTGTGCCCCAGCCCCCCCCCGGGCACCATCATTGTGTTTGGGATATTCCTTGGGCACCCCCCTGAAGGGCACCTCTCTGAGGGTCATTAGTACCTCGAGTAATTTTTGGACGAGCGCCATTTCTCATATATTGTTGAATATTATCATTAAAATTTTCTTCAATTTGAGCATTGTCATTAAATTCCCAATTCCTATTTCTATAATTCTGGTTTCTAAAGTTCTTATTTCTATATTCATTATAGTTATTTCCATAGTCATTATTATAATTTCTAGAATTCTGGTTTCTATAACCATTATCATAATTTCTATAGTTATTATTTCTAAAACCATTATTAAACTGTGTATTCCTTCCAAACATCTTAAGAAAGGTTCTACATTCCATCATTTTGTGGCCCTTCTTCTCACAGAAGTGGCAAGTAATGGATTGATAATTGGATTTCTGGAGAGGGGCAATTGTCGTTGGTTCATTATCATGCCCACTTTCTAATTTAGTTATCCTATCTATTACACATCTCATTTTTTTCTTCATTTCCTCCATGTCATCATTATTCTCTTTCTCCTTTTCTTCGTTTCCCTTAAAAACATATATAGCTGTTTTTCGCAATTCTTCAAGGTCCATATCTGACCATCTTGGGCATTGTGTTTTAAAATAATTTTTAATTACTTTGCATGAATTATTTACAAAGATTCTTCTAACTTGTCTTAAACTATTCTCTTTATTTAAGTCCCAATCTAAGTATCTGTCCCCAAACTCGATAATTCTGTCCATAAATCTGGAGGGTGTTTCGTTTTCCTTTTGCTTAATTTTTTCCAGTTCCATCCACTTATCTGTACTGTCCGCACATTCCTTCATGGCCGTGAGGATGGCCTCTCTACAACGGTATAGTTGTAGATAGTCCTCAGGATTATTATAGTCCCATTCGGGATCCTGAGATGGCCAATGTGCTGCATTACGCCCCCGGGTTTTGTTGACATGAGCAATTATTTTATTTTTTTCACGTTCACTTAAAAAAGCCTGTAGTAAGCTCTCAACGTCCTTGTAAGACGGATTATATTGAAAAAATATGTCTCCCATCTTTTTTGTTACTAGAAAAGGATCTTGTCCATATGTGGGGATATTTCGTGTAAATTCATTTATTTCTTGGGGAGTAAACGGTATCCTATGTCTTAAAGTCACCACATCCCCATTTCGTCCTATTTCAGGTACTTCTCTTAGAGGAAACAGGCCTCTAGTTGAATTTTGCACCTGTGGGTCAGTTTGACAAGGACAGGTTTCTCTAGGAGGACAAGATCTCCCTTGCATTGGAATTTGGTTTTCTGTAGGAGAAGGAACATGAGAAGCTGGGATTGCAGGGGAAGGGTTTTGGGGATTAAATTCAGACAAGATTTGCACTGCACGAGAGAAGCAATCTGTTAACTGGGCTATAGGGAAGGTGTTGTCCATCTCTATTTCAGGGAAGGAAATTTCCTCATTCAAAGGTTCAGAAACAGGTCTGTTTCTGGTAGAGTGGGTGTTTGCCCATTGATCCTGTAAGAAACATTTTAGATCTTCTAATTGGGCTTGCATTTTTTCCTCAATTTTTCCTATTTTATCTTCCATATCTCCCATTTTATCCTCAATATTTCCTATTTTATTCTCAATTTTTTCTATTGTATCCTCAATTTTTTCTATTGTATCCTCAATTTTTTCTATTTTATCCTCATTTTTTTCTATTTTATCCTCAACATTTTCTATTTTATCCTCAATATTTTCTATTTTATCCTCATTTTGTTTTATTTTATCCTCATTTTGTTTTATTTTATCCTTATTTTGTTTTATTTTATCCTCATTTTGTTTTATTTTATCCTCAATATTTTTTATTTTTTCATCTCTAAATATAGTATTGAGGAGTACAAAAATGACAGTACCTATTAATATAAAAATTTGGAGGTATCCTTCATTCCTCAATGCCCCTACTTCTTCAGCTGCCATATAATTGTCAAAGAATGTAGTACTCATTTTTATATGTATATTTTGTAATTTCACAAAACACGTGGGGAGCAGGGCAAAGCAACAAACTTTCCACAGGTTTTTTTTTTTTTTTAATCCAGGAGGTTGTTCCTTAAGGGAAAGGATATTTAGAAACAGTTCTTCCAGCCAGGACTTTAGAGTCCTGTTGCTGAGATTTAAAAACAGCTGTTTTCTGTCTATCAGAGTCACACAGCTGGGAAGTATCTGAGGTCCGATTTGAACCCAGGACCTTGTGCCTCTAGGGCTGGCTCTCAATCCGCTGAGCTACCCAGCTGTCCCTTAAGATTAAAGGGAAGAAAAAGAAAAAACTGCTGATTCCAATTTAACTTAAGGAGAAAAGAGAAAAAGTTTTTTTATACTCACGTGTTCTAGCAGCTGTGTCTTTAAGCCAAGTTTTTTTGTTAAAAAAAAAAAGAACTAAGTGGTGAAACAGTATAGTAAAAAGGCAAGGAAAAAGTTTTATTGAGAGGATTCTTTAGACTCCCGTGTGGTCAGCCACAATGTTACAAGGGAATCACTTTAAAAGACTGATATATATTAATTTAAGGTCGCCAAGGAATCAGCTATGTAATTCCTAAATGAAAAACTCAAGTCAGCCGTCAGCCTTTTTTGGAGTTTAATTACAATAGGAGCAAGAAAGGAATTAGAGATATATATAGAGAGAGAAAGGGGAGAGAAGGGAATAGGGCTTAAATACCCCTTCTGTTTAGGCTGGGCCAAAAGGCCCAAGCCCTTAGATAGCTGGGGCAAAGAAAAGAGATCAGTCCCTATTACTCACGTGTCCAAAATGGAGAAACAGTCTCAGAGGCCCCCACCTTCAGCTTCCTTCAGAGCAAGCTTCCTCAGAGCCCAGCAACCACACCGACCCAAAAACTCAACAACCACCCCTCGAGTCTCCAGACCCTCCTATCTTTAAGGAAACTATCCAAGTTGCCTCCCCTCAGTCCTCACATCTACCAATCACTCTTCATCAATTTGCCTGTCAATGGAGGCTCTCGCTTAACCCAGGACCGCCCAGAGGTTTCTGGCTTTTTGCACATGTCTGTTGAAGGTCATATTTTCAAATGATTAAATCTATACTCCTTTGCTACAGCCCTTTCTAAATCCTGTTAACTTGAGTAGGGTAGAGATTGGAATAATTAAATTTTGATCTAGGCTGCAGCCCTTACTCAATCCTATTAGGACTGAATAGGGTGGAGATTGATTCCAAGTATCTCCATTGTATCAATTCTAAATCAATCAAGACTCAAAGAAATTCCTGTTCTATGCTTAAGCATAGGTCAAAGTCCTTTCCATTGTTCAGCAAAAGGTTTTCTGTCCTAAAGTAATCTTAAGAAGGGAAGAGAAGGAACCTCCCATGCCAATGGAGTTCCCATTCCAATAGACTATCAGTAAGAAATTTTCCAAGTATGAAATATCCCAATGGTGAAATTTTCAACAATTATAAGTCTAAGGAAATTTGAGGTTTACACAACAATGTGTTACAATTGGACAGTATTCACTGTACTGTTTCAACATTTCAATAGTATGATGTTCACTTGATCAAATTTGGGTAACATGGAACAATTCCACTAAAATAATTGCATGTTACATATTGTACAAATACTTCAAAGGGTAAGTTTTCAGGTACATGATGAACTTAGATCTTACAACAAATACCCATATACTGGCATAATAGAATGCTAGTGAGTAACAATGATATTTTTCTCTAGGTATTGTCTTTCATACAAGTACATTTGTGTGGATATTGCATTAGACCTGCCTATAGGGCAGTGATGGTTTTTCCCAGCTCATTGGCTGCTTTTCCTGTTGTCTGGTATTGGTGCCATGTTGTGGATGGTGCCAGGCACATCTGCATTGACTTTCTGGGCAGGCTGTCTTTCAGCTGGATCATTTCAGTTTTCTTCCATGGACTTCTGGTATCTGAGAAAATAAACAGAAGATCTCGACCCCAAAAGAAAGCCTTATTGGGTCTTGTTAAATTAGAAAGTGGCTGAAAATATCTCCTTGTGTTTGGAGTTTGGGGCTTATCAATTTCTTTGAGCCCTTTTGAAATTGCTTGCATTTAGGCCATGGATTATCCCATTCAGCCCAAGTATTGCTGTTACAAGCACTGTTACTCCACAATTGTTTTGGAATAGTTAGATATGCCCAATTATTTAAAAGATCTGTAATAACTTTGCATACTTTATCATTTTGAGATCAATCCTATACATCAGGAGAGTGATTATCTCCCATCACATGTTAGCTTTTAAATTTTTATACCACAGGAGCATGTAGTAATGCCTCCCTTAGTCCACAATGTTTAGTTCGGACACATGTTTTAAGTGCATGAGTGACATGATAACATTCACAGGATTTTGCACTGGTAGCTAATTTCACTTGTGTGCATAAAATATTGAGGAATATTGGACTTGGCACTCTGATGTGTCAGAGAGTGCAAGTGATCTGCGTCTGCTCAAAAGCAGTGTCCTCAAGGCCATTTGCCTTTGAAAATGATTTCACCTTGGCTTTGCAATGAGGTCCGCATAGATGTCTAATATTCACGTTTTGAACCAATACTCATAAAAGCATTATACCCTAAATAGATGCAGTAAATGTAAGCATAGCAATTGCCGTGATATTATTTTTAAATTGTCAAATTTAAATTCATGACTGAAAAGATTTTGATAATATAAATGGAATTATCAATTTTACCTATGAGTTTTATAAAATTCTGTTGCCAAAATGGACCACCTAGTGCAAGTAATATTTGAGCTTGTACACTAGTAATTGGTTTTATACTGCAGTAATGATTAGGATTGATATTTGCAATTTGAATAAGTGGTAATGTTGCCCATTCTAAACCACACATAGGTCACTGTTACTGGTTTACAAATTAATTAATAACCTTAATAATTTATTACTGATTAACAATTTGAATCCTATCAGCACTGTTTTTACTCTGATGCCTTGCAATGCTGAGAATGTGTCTCATATTTAGCATTGATGCTATATTATTTTGATATTGAGTAATTCTTATTAATTTGCTTTTTGGATAAAGTGGCAGTAATGTGCTTTACATACAATTTTTTAACTTTATACAGGTTTTTAAATAATGGCTGCTAATTTTTATCCTTGTTGACCTTATGTCCTGTTTAAAAATTTTTAATGATTTCTACATATTTAAAATTGGAATATATATGAAAGTTTTCTAAAGCATATGCCAATTGATGTTGGTCAATTAAAAATTTGCACTGATTTTTAATTTTGCTTTTGATAATATTCAATATTTGCCATAAAAACTTGTAACCTGAGGTGTAGGCATATGGATCAATTTATGAAACTGCTGAATTAAGTTTCCTTTCCAGATCCAAATACTTTTGGTAGTGAGTCACATGGTTGCAAGAGTCCATGAGGATTTTACCTCTGAAAACCTTGATAAATTTGTGTTTATACCTTGTTTTTGGCCTACAGTTAAACAATAATTCTTTTTAAAATATTATTACAGATAAAATATCTCCTGAAGCATATGACAAAAGTCTTTCTCTGACTTTTTAACTTTAAAACTTTGCCTTATAAGAAATACAATTGGACCTTCTTATGTAATTTTGCCATGTCCAATCCAAATTAAGACAATTTAATTTTTTAAATTTTGCTTCATAATAATACCATCTTTTAGCAAAGATCTGCATAACAGGTTTATACCTTTACATTTAATACATTTAAATAATAGTCCTCCTGTGTTCTCTGGTGAGGCTTCAAAAGGCCTGTTCCTTTTAGAAATGCTAAACTGGTGGAGAGGTTTGCTGATAAGAAAGTCTTTTTGCTTCATTTGTCCTCTTTAGAGCAAAATGCCTGTTTGCTTCCTAGTTAGGGCAAACACGTGTTCTGCTTTTTTTTTTTTTTTACTGGTGTTCCTTTAGGTGCTTAAGGAATAGTTTTCATGCTTTGATATGATCTTATGGTCCTTATGTGAGGGATCGTCTCCTCACAGCACTTTAACCTTACGCTAGTAGCCCAAGGTGATGAAAGGTTTGCTCTAAGTTTAAGCGTTGCTCATTAAACTTTCACCATTCACCTGTGCCAGGTAACTTCTGGTAGATGAGTGTTATGGCACAGAGTTATGATGTTTGGCTTTTTTCTTGCCTCACTTTTGCAATAAGCAATGTTTAAGTAAAGAAATTTCTTGCCATGAACTTATATTTAATTGATAAGAATGGTTTGGTTCTAGGACTTGTCTGTTTTGGTCTTATCTAGCCCCGTATGCTTTAGCTAAAAGCTTAATACTCTGCTTTGAATTTCTATAGGAGTCAGGATTTCAATGGCCAGAGGCTGAATTAAACTTCCGTCTGTACTATTGGAATCATTTCTAAGTTTTGTAGAAGAAACATTTCTACCTGCTTATTTCTATAAATTTAAATGATCATAATACTACATTAAGCATGGGTGGAGGCAGAGGTTGACATAGAATATTTCTGTCTGTTTCTGCAGCAACAGACAGGGGAGAGAGAGCAAGGATAGATCAGTCAGCTGAAGAAAGTGAGTTAAGTATATTGTTAGTATCTTTAGTGAAAGGAAGAGCAAAAGACTGAAAGATAAGTCAATCCTCCTTGTTTAATGTAGCATTGTAATTAGAATCCATGTGCTCTTAGCAGCAGGTAATATTTTTCTTAATTTCCAATCATCTGGTGTAAAATTTGTTGCTAAAGAGTTTTGATCAGCTCTGTAATGCTGAGTTTCCCATATTTTTGCATGCTATGGCACAATCTAGAAATCCTGCTTCTCCTTTGCAGGGGGCTCTCTGTAGCCTCCTTATTGCTGTTTTGGCTTGCAGAGTTCTGTGGGGGAGGGGGCGGGCTGCACTAGACAAGAAGCCTTAAAGGATGAATGTGGCTGAAGAAGACTGAAAGCTTCCGAGGAAGGGACTTCCTCTTGAATTTGGAAAGGTCCTTCTACCTTATGATCGGGATGCTGAAATGGCTTTGCGTTTAATGCCCTTTGCCTAATTTCCCACGTTTTAAAAGGTAGAGGAGGGAGCCACGAGCCAAACGCATTGAACGTTATGGCTTCTGCGCTTTTTAGAATGGAATCCTCCATAGTGAAAAGATTAGGAGAAAGTGTTAGACTTGCCAATGGCGCTCTCTCGGCCATCTGCCCTAAGAGATAGGTTTGAGCAGAGGCTTTTTCCTCCACAGGTGGAGGGACCTTCCTCATTCTGAGAATTAGAGTTAGACTGAGGCTTGGCTTTCCAGCACCTGTGATGCCTAAAATCTGCACAGGTTGTGCCATCAAGGCCATCCTTGTAGTTTCCCAAGTATTCCAACTGACTTGTGATATTTTGTCTTTCTTTCTGATACTGCCTCGTTTTTTTTTTTCTTTTACCAATCAGATCTCATAGCTGCACTTTGGGAACTCCCCTTGCTGGGAATTCAGATTTTGCTTCAGTGCCTATTTAAGCAATGTTTCAGAGATCTCAATACCTTTCTGTTCAATTAGAGACATTAACCGTCTAAGGTGACTAGTATACGATGAGGCTTATGGACCCGTGGTTCTAAATAATTTCTTAAAATGAGAAATTGAAATAAAAGACGTTTCTTACCGTCAGAGGCCACCTGCAAGGTCACGCCTTTGTGATTCCGTACCTCAGTGATCGCTCCTCAAGTTGCACGTGCTTGAATGCCTGGGACAAAGGAATTTCGCTCCCAAATCCGGGGTGCCAAGTGTGGGGTTTTCCTTAATGGACTTCCCTGACCAGCAGGGTCCCACAAGGGAAGGGGCTCACCTTTGTGATGGGACCCGAGGAGAGGTAGGAACCGAGAACCAGGGTGGAAATGAAAGACACGGACAAATCAGTGATTGGATAGGGCAGGCAACCCCTATGATTTTCCTTAAGGCGGAAAATGAGGATAATGGAATACAAGGTGGTTGAGGAGATTAAGGTAGAGAATGCAGGCCGAGATGGTTACAGCCTCGGGGAAGGAGAAGGTCAAGAAGAGAGAGACATAGTCATAGAGGAGCCCAGTGGAGCTCCATGGAAGGGAGAAAGGCCAAGAGGAAATTCATGGGATTGCCTCTGAATTTATTCATGACCTGCTTGGGCGGTACTTCCAAGGACGTAGTAACCACATCACAAAGTATAGACAATTAAGATTGGGTGGCAAGGTAGAGGGAACACCTTTGGGCGTGTAGGACATAACCGCGCTTTCCCGGGCAAGTCTCCGAACATGTTAATGGACTTGTGTTGGGCAATAGGTCTCGTGATCAGGTCAAGGTTACCTTCACAAAGCTTATCGGTAAAGCCTCATGCTTGGAGACACAGTAGTAATACAGTCATCTATATTTCATAGATGTGAATATGCTTGGGATGCTACAGCCTTAAACACTTACTAGCTGTGTGACCCTGTTTGCCTCAGTTTCCTCACTTGTAAAATGTGCTGGAGAAGGAAATAGCAAACTACTCTAGTATCTTTGCTGTAATAGATGATATTGGAGGGTATATTTGATGGATAAATGATAACTAATGGATCAGGTAGTTATCTTCTTTTGCCTACCCTCCTCCCTCTATATCTCCCTTCCTTCCTCTTCCAGCCTCCCTTCCTCCCCTCTGTTTCCCCTCCCCTTTTCTTCTTCAGCCTCCTTCTAATTCACTCAGAGGGAGCTATGATGTTTTAGAGGAAATACTGTTTTCTCTTCTTTATCTCAAGTAAGGGTTTATTGGGGAAAACAGGAAAGATGGAAGATGGAGGTAAGAGGGATGGGATTTCCCTATTATCTACAGGGAGCCTTAGGTTAGAGGATATTGAGAGAAATGGCAATTCAGTCACTATCATGAAACAGAGCAAGTCAGAGAGAGAGAGAGATAGACTATTGTCCTTCTTCTGCCTTCAATTCAGCCAGGCCACCTCCAACTTGATTATCCCAAGTCCCAGATTCTTCCTTCAGAGTCACCACCATCAACCCAAAAGCCCCAAAAAACAATCAAGCAGTTGGCTTTTGCCTTCAACTGTTTCCCAATAACATTCCAAAAAGAATTTCCTTTGATTGACAGCTGATCAATCTCCAGCTTCTTGTCTTGCTTCTTGTCCTTTTGCATGCCTTATAATTTCTCTCCTCTACGTTGCCAAGAAAACTGTAAATGGATTCATGAAGAGTTGGACAGGACTGAACAACAATAACAAAATTCTGAAAGGAGGCATTATAGAGTAATGGGATGTAGGGTCTAAAGTTAGAGGACCTGAGTTCCAATTTGACCTCTGACATGGTCTCCCTAGTCCCCCAATCTTGTCCCCTCTCTGGGCCTCCATTTTCTCTATTTATAAAATGACTATGATACCTGACCTCTAAGATTTCTTCTTTATTTATTATACTAATAGACTGGACCTCTGGTGCCTAGAATGACTTTGTTTTGCCTAAAACCTGAAAATATATCTCTAAAGGGGATGGTAAACTCTGAAAGTCTAACCTGATCTTCTAAATACTCAATAAAAATGATTAAAATTTCCAAGAACTAGTCCTAAAGAAAAGAAAGGAGACATTAATCTGACAACAATGTGGGGCATAAAAAATGGGAGGTTTAGAGCCTTTTTTTGGAATTGGGGTAACTCCTTTAGGCCATTGCTGTTCTGCCAATGCTCATGTGACCCATAAAATAAGCAAGTTGTGATTTACAAAGAACTGGAAGCAAAACAGATTTCTGTTAATTGAGTTATGTCTAAACCGTCTGTGCTAAATGAATGGAATATCATATTTGCCACAGGAAAAACATATATGGGGCAACTATATGACTTAGTAGATTGAGAGCCAGGGTTAGAGACAGGAAGGAGGTCCTGGGTTCAAATTTGATCTCAGACATTTCCTACCTGTGAGACCCTGGGCAAGTCACTTAACCCCTATTGCCTAGTCCTTAACCTTTTCTATCTTGGAACCAATATACAGTATTGATTCTAAAAACAACAAATATAAGTAATTAAGAAAAGTGTGGGAAATATATTCCAAAAGTTCTGAAAAAGTAAGAAAAATAAAGAAAAACAACATATTAACAGGCTAATGAGAGAATAATAAATGAAAATGAACACTGTACAATTCTAATGGCCAAGTATTGGCCCTGAGTAGAGTGGAGAAAATGCTCCTCCCTCTCCTTTTTACAAAAGTAGAGGACTCTGGGTACAGAACATCGCCTATACCATCAGACACTGGTGATGAGATAATTGGTTTTACTGAGTTTCCCCTTTGTTATAAGGATGGTTTGTCAGGTAGAGAGTGAAGAGAACATGTTTGGAAATAAAAGTGATATAAAAAACAAGAGAAACCAATAAAAATAAGAATTTTTAAAAGAAAAAAGTACATGATTTCTATCAACAGAAACCCACTGGGGTGCCTGCTTCAGTCCTAGTGAAAGCCCCCCTCCCTAACAGCTCACCTGGATATCCCCAACCTCCTCAGGTGAACTTCTCCTCTCTGGCTGCCTTCCCAGATTTCACCACTGTGAGGAGCTCTGGGCACAGTCTGAGCAGGGAAAGAAAGGCTCAATAAGAACAGAAGGCGTATTTGATGCTGCACTTCCCCACTTAGTTTATGAAAAGATTCCTGTCTTTGGGGGAGAAAAACTACCCTCTGCAAACAAACAAATACAGAGATAAAAAGAGATTGTTTTAGCTTGGCAAACAAGAAAATAAACAAATGTATGAGATGGATCTGTTTTTCTATAAAACTATTTTCAGGAAGGGCTTTTTTTCTTCTTTAAAAAAGCAAAATACGAAAATGGCAAGTAATGTTTTAATTTGCAAATGCTTCTCAAGAGGAAATCTAATAATAACAAGGGGTTCCCATTGGATTTCAGCTCATTTCATAATGTAAATATTTTTCCATCCTCTGGGGGAGGGGGGAGAGTCTGCACTGGGCCAGGTAGATTTCACTTTAGTTAGTTATTTTAACTCTCACTCTTTTTTTTTTCTTTCTTTCTTTCACCTTGAACAACCTCACAAACTAAGAAGTGTCAATGCCTACCACTGCCTGTTCAGGTTATTGATACAAGAGCTGGCAAGAGGGAAGGAAAGAGTGATTTTGTGTTTTATGCCTTTTTATAAACAGCTTCAAAATAACCTCCTTTATCTTTCTTTTTTTAATTTATTTTTAATTTATTTATTTTAATTAATTAATTTATTTATTTTTATTTATTTTTTAATTTTTATTTGGTCATTTCCAAACATTATTCATTGGAAACAAAGATCATTTTCTTTTCTTCCCTCCCCTCCCTCCCACCACCTCTCCCATAGCCCACGCGCAATTCCACTGGATATCACAAGTGTTCTTGATTCTAACCCATTTCCATGTTGTTGGTATTTGCATTAGAGTGTTCATTTAGAGTCTCTCCTCAGTCATATCCCCTCCACCCCTGTAGTCAAGCAGTTGCTTTTCATCAGTGTTTTTACTCCCACAGTTTATCTTCTGCTTGTGGATAGTGTTTTTTAGATCCCTGCAGATTGTTCAGGGACATTGCATTGTCCCTAATGGAGAAGTCCATCACCTTCGATTGTACCATAATGTATCAGTCTCTGTGTACAATGTTTTCCTGGTTCTGCTCCTTTCACTCTGCATCACTTCCTGGAGGTTGTTCCAGTCTCCATGGAATTCCTCCACTTTATTATTCCTTTGAGCACAATAGTATTCCATCACCAACATATACCACAATTTGTTCAGCCATTCCCCAATTGAAGCACATCCCCTCATTTTCCAATTTTTGGCCACCACAAAGAGCGCAGCTATGAATATTCTTGTCCAAGTCTTTTTCCTTATTATCTCTTTGGGGTACAAGCCCAGTAGTGCTATGGCTGGATCAAAGGGCAGACAGTCTTTTATCGCCCTTTGGGCATAGTTCCAAATTGCCTTCCAGAATGGTTGGATTAATTCACAACTCCACCAGCAATGAATTAGTGTCCCTACTTTGCCACATCCCCTCCAGCATTCATTACTTTCCATAGCTGTCATGTTAGCCAATATGCTAGGTGTGAGGTGATACCTCAGAGTTGTTTTGATTTGCATCTCTCTGATTATAAGAGATGTAGAACACTTTTTCATGTGCTTATTAATAGTTTTGATTTGTTTGGTTGAGAACTGCCTGTTCATGTCCCTTGCCCGTTTATCAATTGGAGAATGGCTTGATTTTTTGTACAATTGATTTAGCTCTTTGTAAATTTGAGTAATTAAACCTTTGTCAGAGGTTTTTATGAAGATTGTTTCCCAATCTGTTGCTACCCTTCTGATTTTAGTTACATTGGTTTTGTTTGTACAAAAACTTTTTAATTTGATGTAGTCAAAATTATTTATTTTACATTTTATGACTCTTTCTAAGTCTTGCTTGGTTTTAAAATCTTTCCCTTCCCAAAGGTCTAACAGGCATACTATTCTGTGTTCACCTAATTTACTTATAGTTTCCTTCTTTATGTTCAAATCATTCACCCATTCTGAATTTATCTTTGTGTAGGGTGTGAGGTATTGATCCAAACCTAATCTCTCCCACATTGTCTTCCAATTTTCCCAGCAGTTTTTATCAAATAATGGATTTTTGTCCCAAAGGCTGGGGTCTTTGGATTTGTCATAAACTGTCTTGCTGAGATCATTTACGCCAAGTCTATTCCACTGATCCTCCTTTCTGTCTCTTAGCCAGTACCAAATTGTTTTGATAACCACTGCTTTATAGTACAGTTTGAGATCTGGGACTGCAAGTCCTCCTTCCTTTGCATTTTTTTTTCATGATTTCCCTGTATATTCTTGATCTTTTGTTCTTCCAAATGAACTTAGTTATGGTTTTTTCTAATTCAGTAAAGAAGTTTTTTGGTAGTTCAATGGGTATGGCACTAAATAAGTAAATTAATTTGGGTAGGATTGTCATTTTTATTATGTTACCTCATCCCACCCATGAGCAATCAATGTTTTTCCAATTGTTTAGATCTAGTTTTAGCTGTATGGAAAGTGTTTTGTAGTTGTGTTCATATAGTTCCTGTGTTTGTCTCGGCAGATAGATTCCTAAGTATTTTATATTGTCTAGGGTGATTTTGAATGGTATTTCGCTTTCTAATTCTTGCTGCTGAAATGGGTTAGAGATATATAGAAATGCTGATGACTTATGCGGGTTTATTTTGTATCCTGCAACTTTGCTAAAGTTGTTGATTATTTCGAGTAACTTTTTGGTTGATTCTCTAGGATTCCTTAAGTAAGCCCCTCCTTTATTTTTCAATGGGCATATGTTGCCCTCTAGTCTGAATTTTAAGACACAATGGCATTCCAGGTTAGTCTTCTATAGAGAATGGGGGTTTTCTTTAGATTATCAGCTAGTTCCCATGACATTGAAAGCTTCATGAAGGTAAGCACTGTTTTACCAAAATTTGTGTATCCCCTGAACCTAGTACAGGGCCTTGCATGAAACTAAATTTACTTGAATCACTGCCAGATAATTATTTTGGAGGCCACTGAGTTTTGGAATCATTTTTAAATGAATCATTATTTCTGTAAACAAGTATAACTCAGGAAATCCTGAGCTTGCTGAGTGCTATCTTCAAATATAAAAAAATAAGTTCATATATTGTAATTGGAGAGAGTTGTGCTGTGTCTTCATATGTAGGAATGCCAATGACTATTGAATGTTAAGGTTTAATGCTGGAGTTTCTTTTTCTTTCCATAAACTCCCTTATTACTCGTTCTTACCATACTACTTAAGAAGCTTATTGTGGGAATCATATGAAATGATGTACATAAAGTGCTTTATAAATTTTATAATAATATATTTGTAGGTTAGGGCGGAACCTCACCCCAATTTCTCACAGAAGGTCTTCAGAAGATTGACAGCTTTAGGGAATGAGATCCCATTGTAGCAAAAAAAAGTAATGGTTAACCCTTGGGACTAAAGAAAACCACATCTAAGGGAAACTTCAGAAATACTCTCCAAAGGGAAAAAAGGGCTTCCAGTATCTAGGAGCTATAAGTTTACCCTTTGTGAACACATGCACTCTACACTTGTATCTTAACTATATTTGAGCTTTTTGTTCATAACCATTCTCCCCTTGGACTCTGTATTTGTTGAAGATTGAGTCTCAGACTCTTGTGGCAACTCTCCATATAATCGTTACTTTGTAAATACTCTTTCTAAAAGACAACTGGGTCTGATAAACAGTGGGGAAAACATCATTGGGGGTTGTGAACAAAACTACTAGAAACACCGAAGTCAGAAACCCAAAGGAAAGTAGGAGTCATTACCTCTGGGTGCTCAGCCTCATAAATCAAGTGGGACTTGAGGAAGTAGCACTGGAGGAGGTGGTACATATTAATACCAGTGATGATGATGATGATGATGATGATGATGATGGCGATGGCGATGTTTGAGATGCCTATTAACATTGCCAATTTAAATCCATTGGATGAAGATGAAAAATTGAGATAATTGAAAATCGGTATAGTCCAAGTCCAAAATTGGCATAGTCTAAAGACTAGACATAGTCAAGAGGAAAAACTTAAAGATAGCCAGGACTGACTGAAAACCTTCAACTTTTCCCTTTAGTTGCTATTTTATGCAGGCTTTGGTAGTTTCTCTTGAAGGAAACAAGAAAAAAAAATTTGTCCTCAGAATTTGTTTGATACAAAGTTTAGGGATCTAAAGCAGGAAGTCAAGTCTATATACTGCCAGAGCTCTGGAAGTGTCCCCTGCAAAGACATTTCTTTTTAATTAGCTTTTCTATTGCCATAATGAATGCAATAGTGGGGCAGGAATTGTGATCTTGTAAGTCATTGTAAATACCAGACTGAATGGGGTAGCCAGATTATAATTATGGCTACAATTAGAAGTATTATATTAGTCCCATTTTTCAAATAGGGGATAGTTATCTGCTCACATTCATATTGTTAGTAAATGTCATTCATAAGATTTGAATGAAAGTATTTCTGGTTTAAAGCCCAGAAGTCTATCTACTATGCTGTGCTCCCACACTAGAGAGGAAGCTCCTTGAGTATTTATGTGCCTTATATATCTCAGTATCCTTACAGAATCTGCCACAATGCCTTATTAATTGTAAGAACTCAATAATATTGAATGAATGAAGCTGTGCTTATATGCATGAATGAAGGAGTGAAATGCTAGAAAAAAGTATGGGTAATAGTTGCACATATATCCATCTAGTAACATTCTTTTGTTTTTTAAAAGATGTTTTTATTTCATTGATTATATCCTAATCACATGTAAAAAATGTTAACACTCATTTAAAAAATGTTTCAGTTCTCTTTTCCTCCCCTCTATTCTTCCCCTACTCCTTGAGAAGGCAAGCAATACATCAATTAAAAATGTGAAGCCATGCAAAAATATATTTTCATATTAACCATGTTACAAAAGAAAACATACACACACACACACACACACACACACACACACACACACACACACACAAACCCCCAAGAAAAATAAGAATGTTTTTACTCAGTGTTCATCAGTTCTCTCTTTGGAGGTCCTTTGGAATTGTTTTGGATAAGAGTAGTTAAGTCTTTCAAAGTTGGTCATTGTTGTTGTATTGCTATTACTATATACAGTGATCTACTGGTTCTACTCACTTCACCTTATATCAGTTCATATAAGTCTTCCCAGATTTTTCTGAAAGCATCCTGATCATCATTTCTAATAGCACAATAGTATTCCATCACAATCAGACTTGAACTTTTTCATCCTTTTCCCACTTGATGGGTATCTTTTCAATTTCCAATTCTTTGTCACCACAAAACGAGCTGCTATAAATATTTTGTACAAATAGGTTCTTTTCCCTTTTCTTTTATCTCTTTGGGATATAGATCTAGTAATGATATTGCTGGGTCAAAGGGTATGTACAGTTTTATAGCTCTAGATGTAGTCCCAAATTGTTCTCCAGAATGTTCAACTACTAATATTAGTGAATAGGAGCACAATCAGAAGAGGAGGGTGGATAAAAAGGGCAAAGAGGGATTTTCAGATAACAATTCTAAAAGAAGAGGCAAAAACTCTGCTTTATCTAAACATAATGACTTGGGGGATGAAAAAGAATTAAACACATCACTGTGACCTTGTTACAGCTTTCAAGAATGATCAACTGAACATGCTACCAGAAAATTTATTTTCTTTTATTTATATTGCAGAATCTCTGGTTAAAGTCTCTTCTAGCTCTGTGATTTATGATTCTGGATTTCCATAGAAAGTTCTAGAAATTGCAGTAATGATTTTCCCCCCCAAAAAAACTACAAATTTTATAATGTTTAGTTCTAGATGTCAGTTTAGGAAAGAGATTGATAAACTGGAGAAGGTTCAGGAGAGGTCCACCCAGTCTAGTGAAAGGCCTTGTGTCTCTGCCATATGAGGAGGAGGAAAATTCTGGAGATTTGCAGTCTGAAGAAGACTCAAGGGAGAAATGATAGCCTTCTGTAAGAGATTAGACTTGTTCTTTTGAACTCAAAGGACAGAATCAGGAGCAATGAGTGGAAGCTGTAAAGAGACAAATTTAAGTTGAATATTAGGGAAATTCTCCTAACAATTAGTGCCATTTCAAAGTGAAATTGGTTTCCTTGGGAAGTGGTTCAATATATTAAAAAGAAGATTTTTGTTTAGGTTTGGTTTAAACTAAATGCCTCCACTGAAGTTTTTTTCAAATTCAAATTCTGTGATTCTATGAGTCAATACCTACATGCAGACATAAATTGATGGTTAACAATCATTTTGGCTCTCTATTTTCTGGAAAAGTGATCAAAATCAAGATCCAAGGGAAAACCTGGTCACAAGAATATTGCTGTAAACCTTATTGTTGAGAAAAAGCTTGCTCTAGGCATAGAAAACATTGGGATTTTGCACAATTACAGCTAATTCTCATTCACATTTACATCTTTATTACTGCAATAGACACACATGACAGCATTTGCATGTTTGGCTCAATGATTGCTTTGATTTTTATTTAATAAACACAAACATTCTCCTTTCAACTTTATCTCTCATTCCAAAAGAATTTCTAAAAGCATTAGGAAAATAGCTCTGTGGAGCTGTCTATCCAGTTGTGAGTTGGCACAAGCTTCTGAAGTATTCAAGGTGCCCTTGGGTGTTTTATTCTGTTTAGTCTTAAATTATAAAGGAAATGAGGAGCTGGGCTTCAGAATGCTAAGAATATCATAGATGGTGCTTATTTCCCAGAACATTTTCATAAAATGTTCTTTGTAGAATTTTGCTCTTCTGGTAACTATTTTCCTTGTCATTGAAGTTATTTGTATTTAGAAATAAAAGCCATTTTTCTTCTTTTCCTGAATTTATGTTTCCTATTTATGCTTATATTCCTGTTTCCAATGTTTATAAACTCATTCAATGGCATCTTATAATTACTTCCATGGCAAAAAAAAATGTGATCAAGTAAGAGATGATAAAAGATGAAATGTCTTTTACTTTACTAAATGCTTTTGTTTAAAACTTATAGACGCAATTTTTTAAATCAATTTACCCAAAGCTGTCATAGCCAGTATAAGTCATCTATAGGATAATTAATGATATACATTTGAAATTTAGAAATATTCATGAGTAAATACTTGGATTTCAATTATTAATACTGTGTTTTTCTAGAATGAGGAATAATCTTACTTAATATGAAAAATATTTCTGAATTTACATACTCATGTAAAATTTTAGTATTTCAAACTCTGGTTTAAGAGTCCTTCCCATGTCTTTGTTCATTCATTCCATGCAATAAAAACCATAATATATTTGCTGTCAGGAGACATATCAGGTAATTAAAATCTCTGATTTTCGGAGAAAGTATCCGACTATGATTCTCTTACAACTAATTCACAAAGAAGAAAGCCTATTGAGAAAGAGACAGACAGACAGACAGACAGAGAAAGATTAAGATAAAGATAGGTAAGTAGATAGATAGTTAGATAATAAATAGATAGATAGTTGGATGAATATAGGAGAAAAAATAAGTGGCCATGAGAGCCTGCAAATTTTTTAAAGTAATTTTAATTTATTATAGAAGCAGGACCTCTATCAACATTTAACAGCAATACCTTATCATACTGTGAATGTAACTGTGGATTCTCTAAGAATTTGCCAGTCCAACAGTCTGACCCATGTCATGGTCTAACAAGTTCTCTCCATGATTCCTACAAATTTTAACAGTCATAATGTTTGCCCAGTGATCACCATCTATCATTAGGCATATAGAATCAGCTATGCTAGTATCCTAGGAAGCCAATACCACAAATTTGAGGACTTGGAATAAATTGTCATCATAAGGCCATCCTTGCTAAGTTCAGAAAAACTCATCATTAGATTACTCTTAAGGTCATGGATTTTCCAAACACAATAAATCGAACACAATCTCCTAAATTTCTATTTCTAATCTTCTACTGAGGTTTAATATGCTCATGTGGAGAGAGTACAATGCTACTGAAGAAATGCCAGGCTATTGAAGTATACAAGTATGGAAACTTGCACACTGTGCACAACCCAATCCTATTTGTTTTTTTCACTTTTGTTTCACTCATCTAATAATGAACATAATATTTCATTTTACTTAAAAATGTATTATGAACTGTTTAGTCTGTTATAAATACCAGGACAGATATACCAAAAATAACATTGTGCCAGAATGAATGCCTTTTCTTCTATTTAAAATAGATTTTTATTGAAATCTTTTGTTTTTATCTCAACTACACTTCCCCCATTATTTATATCTCTCTTCCTTTTATTTATTTTTAAGGACTTTTTTATCAGTTACATGTAAGAACAATTTTCCACATTAAGTCTTCTGAAGTTGTAAGATCCAAAAGGTCTCCCTTCCTCCCCTCCCTAATTCTCCAGAAATGGTAAGCAATTTGATTTGGGTTATAGATGTATCACCATGCAAAATATATTTCCATATTGTTCAGTTGTAAAATAATACTAATATAAAACCAAAAATCCAAAATAAAAACACATACTAAACTGAAAAATTGTATGCTTTGACCTTCATTCCAACTCAACAGTTCTTCTTTGGAGATGATTAGCATTCTCTGTTTCAAGTCCTTCAGAATTGTCCTGGATCCTTGTATTGTTGAGAGTAGCTAAGTCTTTCACAGTTGATCATCCCTCAGTATTGCACAATGTTTTCCTGGTTCTGCTTATTTCACTTTGTATCATTTCATGTAGACCTTTCCAGTTCTTTCTAAAACCATCCTGTTCATCATCCCTCACAGCACAATAGTACTCCATCACCATCATATATCTTAATTTGTTCAACCATTCCCCACTTGATAGACATCCCCTCAATTTTCAATTCTTTGCCACAACAAAAAGGGTTGCTATAAATATTTTTGTATAAGTAGGTCCTTTCCCCCTCTTTTAAAAAATCTCTTTGGGATTGTTACAGATAAAAGAGTGGTTGCCTTAAACTGTGACCACGAAAATACGGTTTCAAGACTTTGAATTGCCAAAACTGTAAAGATAATTTTTTGTGTCTTGATTTTTTATTAAAAATAATGTGGTTGCCATGGGAAAAATTCCCAAATATGAAATATCTAAGTCAGCTGGGTTTTTATGGAGATTTTAATTAATACAAATAAGGAATCAAGGAAAGGGAGAGAGAGAGTAAGAGGAAATAATATATGAGGGGCCTAGGCCAGAGCCTTAAGAGAGACCAGTCAGTCTTTAATCCACTCACCACAAGATTTGTCCCAAGCAAGATTCTAGTGTTCAGAGAGACCCTCCAGTTTAGCTCCTCAGCTCCACTAAGTTCAGCCACCGAGCCCTCCAATTCAGCTTTGGCAAACTGCTCCCCTAGAAGCCTTTCTGATCTCCTTTTAAAGAGAATTTTCTCCTATGTCACCTCCCCTAAGTTCTCACATCTGCCAATCACAGTAGACGTTTTCACAGGACATCTGAGTAGACTAAACTTTTGAGTAATTCACACCTGAGTAAAGTAAAACTTCACATCTCTTTTGTTAAGCTTGTCCTTTGCAAGTTTGCAAGTTGCCTGACCTTTTAGTGATTAATTTGACCTTCATAGGTACTTAGCACCTTTTTGTATTAGATCTAAAAATAGACCTAGCTTAAGGGTTTTAGCTTTACTTTAAGTATGGGTTAAGTACTTTTCATTGTTCAGTAAGGAGTTTACAACTTTATCTTCCCCTAAAGTATGCTTAAGTATGAGTGGAGTAATGTTAGAGTTTTCATATTCCTAATCAAGAACCTTCATTGTTTAAAATGGGGAATGGTCTTAACCAAATGTTTTAAGGTAGAGTCTGAGAATTTTTAACATTCACAAGTCTGAGAAATTTTAAGATTCACAGGATATAGAATTAGTAGTGGTATTAGTAGGCATAATTCCAAATTACACTCCAGAATGACTAGATCAGTTCACAACTCCACCAACAATGTATTTGTGTCCCAATTTTGTTGCATCCCCTCCAACATTTATCACTTTCCTTTATGTCATACTGGCCAATCTGATAGGAGTGAGGTGGTATTTCAAAGTTGTTTTAAATTGTATTTCTCTTATCAAGTGTTATTCAGAACATTTTTTCAAATGATTGATAGCTTTGATTTTGCCATCTGAAAACTGCTTGTTCTTATCCTTTGACAATTTGTTAATTGGGGAATGGCTCCTACTTCTACATATAACAATGTTTGTGTGCATTTAGAGCTAGTCTCAAAGTCCCAAAGAGATGAATTCAAGTCCTGCTTCTGACCCATATTGGCTATTTAACCCTGGGCAAGATACTTAGCCTCTCAGTTGTCTAGGTAGCTCTCTAAGACTTAAGTTGAAAAGAAGATGTTGACCTACATGGATAGAGGGAGTTTCTGCCAATGAAATCACAGGGCCACTCTCTCTCTATCCCCTATATGATCTAAAGGAAAAAATGGCAAAATGAAGATTCAGTAGTAGGTAGTTGTCATATAAATTCTATGTAACATTAATAAAGAATTAAAACAAAAAGAAAATTTATAATTGTTACTCTATTTACATGGCATGTATGAAAGGGTATTAAATAGCAATGTGAAGTTTCGAGGAAAAGCAATATGTTTGTAAGACCTAAGCCAAAATGTTTTGGTGTTCCATCATATCATAAGACCTAGAATTTAGTCCTTAACTCAAATATTCAAGTGGGGTGTACTGAAGGACTGAATAGGCCAAGTTGCTCCCAGGACAATAGAGAAGGGTGCTGGAATTCTCCTGCCTCTGATGTTCCTTTTGGACCATGATGAGGCTTCACATTCTATGAAGTCATCAGTGGAGAGCAGGCAGCCATAACGTTCTTCAACATTGCTCTCTTAATCAAGAGAGCACTTTTCAGCAACTCATAAAGGGAAACTTGAGGCTTCTTATGTTTTTATTTGCTTTTGTGTTTGAAATTCAAAATGTCTCCATAGCTCTGGTCTTTTCATCAGGAATGGTTGGAAGCTCTATATTTCATTAAAAATCCATTATCCTCTTCCCCCTTCTCTAGTATTATATTTAATTATGCTCAATAAGTTATTCTTGGTTGTAAGCCTATATTTTTTTGCCTTCTGGAATATCATATCCAAGTTTCCCCCTTCTTCATAGTAGTGGCGATAAATCATTTGTGATTCTGATGGGTTCCTTTGTATTTGAATTCAATCCTTCTGTCTGCTTGCATATTTTTTCATTGACCTGGAAACTGGATTTTGGCTATGTTGTTCCTTAGAGTTTTCATTCTGAAGTTTCTTCAAGAGGTATATTCTTTCTTTTTCCACTTTCCCTGGAATGCATGAACACTCTATACTTCAATTGTCAGAGTACTTTTCTTCTAACACTTTTCTCTGCATTGATGCAAAATAATTTATTTCATGGCTACAATTGTGCTGTCAGCCTGGCCTGATATACTTGGTACCTCAATTTCCTTGTCTCTTTCATGATTTAACTTTGATTTAGTCTGTGAGGAGGAAATAACTGGACTTTTGTAAAGCAATATTGTGATGATGGGTAGTGATCACTAGTCAATTTTTGTTGTGGTAATTGGCAGGAATCATGAAAGACCCATTTGTGGGGCACTATTTCTACCACATGGACACATGCTTTTCAATAACTCTCCCCAAAATATAATATGATCGGTCAACAAGAGAGTAAATACACAAGAGCAGGGATTCTTAACCTGTTTTTGTGTTGCAGAAGGCTTTGGCAATCTAGTGAAGCCTATGCATCACTTCTCAGAATAATGTTTTAAATATATGAAATAAAGAAATTACAAATACAAAAGGAAATTATATAAAAGATGATTATCAAAATAAAATTTCAAAAGTTCATGGACTCCATGTTAAGAACTCTTTCTAGAGCAATAACTTATTAAATAATCCACTGTCTTGAAAGGTCATTCACTTTTCAATGCTTCTGACTTGTACACAGATGATTATTTACCATAGTGGGTCAATGGGTCAAGGCTCTGCGATTTCCTGGATATGGGAACTCTTTGTTGCAACTCAGATTATAACCCCTCTATAAATTATTAGATAAATGTTAGGAGGTTGCCTGAGAATCAGAAGCATTGTGAATTGCTCTTGATTACAATTTATAAAGATCAGAGGGGCATTGGATCTTGGAGCACCAAGGATAACACTTTATCTGCTATGCCATGTTTCTTTTTTTTTTTTTAATTTTTATTTGGTCATTTCCAAACATTATTCATTGGAAACAAAGATCATTTTCTTTTCTTCCCTCCCCTCCCTCCCACCACATCTCCCATATCCACTGGGTATCACATGTGTTCTTGATTCAAACCCATTTCCATGTTGTTGATATTTGCATTAGAGTGTTCATTTAGAGTCTCTCCTCAGTCATATCCCCTCCACCCCTGTAGTCAAGCAGTTGCTTTTCATCAGTGTTTTTACTCCCACAGTTTATCCTCTGCTTGTGGATAGTGTTTTTTAGATCCCTGCAGATTGTTCAGAGACATTGCATTGCCACTAATGGAGAAGTCCATTACCTTCAATTGTACCACAATGTATCAGTCTCTGTGTACAATGTTTTCCTGGTTCTGCTCCTTTCACTCTGCATCACTTCCTGGAGGTTGTTCCAGTCTCCATGGAATTCCTCCATTTTATTATTCCTTTGAGCACAATAGTATTCCATCACCAACATATACCACAATTTGTTCAGCCATTCCCCAATTGAAGCGCATCCCCTCATTTTCCAATTTTTGGCCACCACAAAGAGTGTAGCTATAAATATTCTTGTCCAAGTCTTTTTCCTTATTATCTCTTTGGGGTACAAGCCCAGTAGTGCTATGGCTGGATCAAAGGGCAGACAGTCTTTTATCACCCTTTGGGCATAGTTCCAAATTGCCCTCCAGAATGGTTGGATTAATTCACAACTCCACCAGCAATGAATTAGTGTCCCTACTTTGCCACATCCCCTCCAGCATTCATTATATTCCATAGCTGTCATGTTAGCCAATATGCTAGGTGTAAGGTGATACCTCAGAGTTGTTTTGATTTGCATCTCTCTGATTATAAGAGATGTAGAACACTTTTTCATGTGCTTATTAATAGTTTTGATTTCTTTGGCTGAGAACTGCCTGTTCATGTCCCTTGCCCATTTATCAATTGGAGAATGGCTTGATTTTTTGTACAGTTGATCTAGCTCTTTGTAAATTTGAGTAATTAAACCTTTGTCAGAGATTTTTATGAAGATCGTTTCCCAATTTGTTGCTACCCTTCTGATTTTAGTTACATTGGTTTTGTTTGTACAAAAACTTTTTAATTTGATATAGTCAAAATTATTTATTTTACATTTTGTGACTCTAAGTCTTGCTTAGTTTTAAAATCTTTATGCCCTGTTTCTTTATCACAGTGGATAAATAAAAATACTTTAGAATTGGAAAAAAACCAAATAAATATGAAAAAAGGAAAAAATTAAGAGGCAGTGTTTCCTGGTAGAAAGAATGCTAGATTTGGAATCAGAGAACTTGAGATGGAGACCTGCTTCTAAAAATAATTTAACCTCTCTAAGACTCAGTTTCTTCACATATAAAATGGCCATGATGTTTTTGGAGCAAGACGATCATTGGAACCCCTAAATGAGTTGGCACACCCTACTAACTCACCAGGAAATAAACTGACTCTGGCACCTTTCTGAATGACCCAGTGAATGCCTAAGTCCTGAAAGCTAATGATTGGTTACTGAGAACTGGTAGTAGTTGTTGGGAACCAAGGTTGCTGTGTGTGATGGTGGTAGAGGGAAATAGATTCTTGTTGAAGGGTCCAACCACTGGATGGGCTATAAAGTCCATACAAAAGAAAATTCTGCTTAGGGCTTACATACTAGCACTTTTTGTCTCAAACTCCTAGACTTGAATGCAGAAAGGGAAAAGGATATTTCTATCACCTACCTCATAGGATTATCTCAAAGAAACCACTATGCAAACATTAGTCTCACATGTTGTTTATATCTGACTTAATGGGCTTCATTTTATGCACTGACTACAGGGTTATAGATTTAAATGAAAATATATGCCCATGTAAAAGAAAATGGACTTACTGACCTGATATTAAATATGTCATTTGAAAATAACATTCGTATTGTTAATTTTTCTCCCTACTTCCATTTTCCCTAACCCTAAAGGAAATAGAAATATTTGGGAAATCTTAAATGCAAATATTTCTAAGTTCTGTTTTTTTACCTCCTGATTAGAAGCAACAACTCACTGTGACACTTTCTTGAGGGGTGTTAGTGCTTTATTTGACAGCCTTTATTTCAGACAATCTTTTGACAATTATTCAAATTTCTCCAGCAATGTAAACTGGAACACAGTGAGAAAGAGAAGAATTGCTTTGTTTATTTACAAAACATAAATGCTAAATAAAAATAAAAATACCCTGACATTGGAAAAGCATTGGAAATAGGAGGGAAAGGGACTAGATTTTGGGTTAAAAACACATTGCTTTATGAAAAAGACAAGAAGCTCTATGTAAATGATAAAGACATCTACAAGAAACATTATTGCTTTGAAACTGATTACAGTACAAATATTGTGTATTCCCTTTATTGCTAGGAAGAAGTTACACTTTAAAAGCATAAGGAAAAATAACTTCTAAGACAAACAATCCTATCTTTTGCTAAGGTACCTGTTTACTTTTGGCATAATATGATAGTAGTAATATTGGATAAGTCAATCTTCTCATTATGATCCTTTCCAAAGGTGCTTTTATTTACCTTAACCCTGTCCCAGTGCTATTATGCTGTCAAATGATGGCATATTATGCAATCTTCTCCTCTTAATATTATTTTTACCCAGATATCCTACTGACTCTTTAGGCTGTTTTCAGTGTTCTCTCTCATAATCAGTCCTTCAGAGCATTTATTTGTGATCATTTCCTATGTCAGCTGCTGTGCTAGGCACTAGAAATATAAAGACAAAATGAAACAATTCCTGCCTGCCCTCAAGGACGTTATACTCTATCATAAATTGTACAGATGATCTGATAGTTGAGAATGTTATTATGAAGCTGATTAACCCCCTTTTCATAAAGAGCATGCTATGGAATAGTATTTCCCAATATTTTCCAAATAATTCAGTGTGAAACATCTTTTCTTATCAACCAACTGCATATTTTCTGGAGCATCTTTTGCAAAACTGATCCTTTCCCCACTTGTCTCTTTTCAAAGCTAACACTGATTAATCAACAAGCATATTTCTGGCACTATGCTAAAGCAGTAGGGATACTAAAACCAAAAACAGAAGCAAAAAATAATCCTCACCCTCAAGGAGCTCATATTATAGTAAAAGAAACAATCTGTACAAAAATATGCTCTATAATAATGTCTTACGTAGGAAATAGGGAGATTACCTACACATGATCCTTCCTAATAGTGGCTCAAAATGTTCATTATCCCACCTCATTCATTATAATATTGAATTAGCCAATGGAAGTTTTTTTTTTTTACTAGATTATTACTTCCCACAACCCATAGAGGACAAAGCTTTAAAGGATTCCAATTCTAAAAATTCCTGAGACTTCACTCCTCTAGAGGTTTGCCTCAGTTTGGAATACAGATACCTGCTGTTCATAATAGAATGAAAGGCAATTTGATAGACACCCTAATGATGTTTAACAGCATATATGTGAAAAGTTTTTCTTTTGGAAACCTTTTCAGTTTGTCTGTCAAAGGAGACGAATGAATTTTTGGTCTAGTTTAAAACCCTAAGTCTCATCCAGGTTAGCAGCCCTATTGTTTCCATAATGTTCAGAATCTAGTTTGAAAAACTGAATCAGTTATGTGCCTTTGTTAAGGATGTTGGCAGGACTGTGTCTTCATTGCTGTAGAAGTTGGAGACTAAAATAACCCTAGATTTCTCCATATGATAGAGAAGCCCTGTTCATATCAGTATCTGAAGACTAGAACTGTGTTCGAGGAGGGAGAAAGGAATAGTGATCAAGGTGGCAAAAGGGCAGTAAGCTTCATTGCTAGGGTTTACTCAGGCTACTAGCAAAAGTTATTGTGACCCAAGTCAATTTCCCAAGTGAGATCCACCAAGTTGTAGCACCATAAGGTTTTGAAGAGTCCAAATTAGTTCTATGAAGGTCACAGGTAAGGAATATACAATCTTCTTAATGTTGAGTAAATAATGTTTATGTTTCTTCATGAAACTAGAAATGAATAAGAGCTATTTCTTTCATTTACCCCCTCACCATTAGATTTAGCTTAAACAGACAGTAATATCCAAGAACTGAAGGAAATCAAGTGCAATAAAAATGTGAGAAATACCTATAGAAGGCATGGAAAGCCCCATCATCAGTCCAAGTAGAAAATATTTTCTTCTGAATAAATTGTCCTGATATGGCAACTCTAAGGCTATTTATTGGTTTCTGAGTTAGAGTTGGCATATATCAGTGTTTCTTTTCATTTCCATGGGGAATTAATGTATTCTAGTTACATAAGACAGAATTTTCAGCCAGAATACCAATCATCCTTAGAATGTCTTTGAACATATTAATGATGTAGAGAATAGTTTTGTGTGTGTGTGTAAAGGGGGGGGGAGACAGAGAGAGAGAGAGAGAGAGAGAGAGAGAGAGAGAGAGAGAGAGAGAGAGAGAGAGAGAGAGAGAGAGAGAGAAAGAGAGAGAATTGATTGGTATTATATTAAGCATTTCAGACAAATGTGTTTTTTTTTATTCCACAGTGATTACTGTTCTAAAAGGTTCAATATGAAGCTCAGTATTTATAATGGTGACTTACCAAGACCATTGTTTGATGGAATTATAATTCACACATGAGCTAAGGTTATGAGGAAAGGATTTCTGGCAAAGAAATACATACTATGGACAAAGTCACACTCTTTGTCCTACATCATTGGGGTAAAATATTTCCTTCCTTACTTCCTAGTGGTTCTGGATAGCAACTCAGTTCCTACTTTAGAACTGGGGGGAAATATAAAAGAATCTTGAAAATCTGGAAGAGAAAAATTAGCATAACTTTTCTAAGAATGGCCATCTTAAAGACATTAAGGTTGTAATTCTTGATTATGATCTCTTCTGAATATTATAGTCATATTCTTCCAAGAATAGTGGAATATTCAATAGTATTTCTGGGTAATCTGATGCAGGATCTTCACCTTGTGAAAACTTTTATTTAAAAAACTAAGGAACCAACAACTATTTACTTATATACTTACTTTCTTAGCTTCATAAATCCTGGATAAAAATCATCTATATATGTAATGGGAATGTTACTGATGAGTGCATTAAAAAAGGGGCAGAAAATTCTCTACATCTTTGCAGACTCATAAATAGTATGGAGAAAGCTCCTCTTGTGTCTAATGGTTTTTTTAATGGATTTTTTAACCTAGATTTTAGTAGGACAACATTCAGTCTTGAAGATCTTTCTCAAATAAATGAGCTCCCTGTATATTATAAACAGATTGGTCTAAAGAAATCACTTTGTCCAATAATTCTATATCAAGCTAGATATAAAACAGGGTGATAGTAGCCCACTTAGAATGTTTGACTGTTATAGCATGGAAGATGTCCTGTGCATATTTTTTAAAGTACTTCTGTGAAGGTTTTCTTTAAATGTTCTAATTCACAGATGCCATTTTAGCCACTGCATTGGGCCTCCACATACTATAAACTTCTGTAAAATCCCTAGAAATTCAAATGGGATTCTTCTATCACTAAGGGAACAAAGGGAATGAAAAATGAACATTACCAAGATTATGGTTCTGAAAAGAACTAAGAGCCTGTTGGGTTAATCCACCAACATGTACGTCTTGGATAGTGCCTGTAAATGCCTAATCAATTAAATCATTGGATGGATACTGGCAATGGAAAATGAACTACATCCTGAACTGAACAGGTGAATTGTTTATATTGCATTTATTTAACTCCTCAGTGCTTTCAATGATCTCAAGTGTTTTTTTTTTTTTAAATACAATGTTCTCCTAGTGATGCTATGTGGCTATGACTCATAAAACTTCATGACTTTAAAATACTCAAAATTATAAGTAACCCAAAGGGCAACAGAAAGGCATATGTGTGTAAGTCAACTATATTACCCATGATAATCTGTGACCTAGTCATGGAATAAGATTCATCTTATCTGGCTGTGCATGTCTTGGAAGGAGGTCGACCAGTCATATTTCAGGACTAAAAACAATGGACAATTTAGATTCCACTGGTACCCACAAAAAATTAAAAATATCAGAGGAAAGTCTCCAGTGTGTCAGATGTGTTCTCCATATGTAATTTACAGATATACATGGATAAGAATTATACAAAATAAGAGATAAAAATGGTTAAGTGATCCCACACCAAAACAAGATTTTAGACCCAAGTAAGTTTGTAAAAACACAAGTTCAAGCTCTCTCTCTCTCTCTCTCTCTCTCTCTCTCTCTCTCTCTCTCTCTCTCTCTCTCTCACACACACACACACACACACACACACACACACACACACACACACACAGTTGCAAGTAACAGCCAGAAAACCCACCATTGTATCCAAACTATATAAATGTGTTATCTTGGTTATCATTTCTAATAAATTATATTAGCATTAAAGTGAAAGGATATATATCCACATGAATTCTATTTAGCAAGATGTTTATATGCATTCATTTCTTCTATAGAGATACATACACACAGTCTTGTTAAACTTGCAAATTGAAAAATAAATATGTATCTGTATATGTGTGTGTGTATGTTTGTATAAACACACACATATTTTTCTAAAAACTGCAAGTATTTAATGTAGAAGCAATTTTCCAGACCTATAGGTTAGAGGCTCTAGTTTCAAAAGCTATTAACTTGTCATTTTTATGGTTAAATCACCGATATAGCCTATGAGAGTAAATATCATAGGTTTCATATGATTTGTTATGGCTTATGATGATGGAATGCTTACTCTACTTGTTAGATGGATCCAGAGTTAACAGAAATTTTACAGGAACATTAACACTTTTCCAGTTCTTTGCACTATGTAATAAATTTGGCAAATCAAGTTAATATTTTTATGCTGAATACATGATCTTGGCCATCTTCATAATTATAAATATAATCTAAATACATTTATTTAATAGTACATACCCATAGATCCTTAAAAATTTAAATCACAATTTTACTGACACTTAATTTTAATATTAAATAGAATAAAGTCTTTACTCTGATTTTTTGCCTTCTATAAATCTTCAGGCAAATCTAAACCTTCAACTGTTGCCTATTTGTTTCATTTCTTTTTAATGAGTTTCTATTCTGCAGAATATTTAGTGTTCACATAGATCTTTTCCCAAGAATCCAAAGCACTTACAGATATGTAATGTCTCATTTACCACTCATTCACCCTTCCAGTATCTCAGTGGGACAGAATTAGGGGTAGAAATTGCACAAGATTAGACTGAGTAATGAAGAGACTTGCTTATTCCAAGCTGCATAACTAAGTCAACTGCTGAACAGGAGGAGGGTTAGTCTAGTTACCTGACTCCATATGATAGTAAGATTTAATACAAAAGCCAAGATACATATGGTATGAAAGATGCTACAAATCCCACAGTATACCAAATTTTACCTTTCCTCTGAACACCAAGCCCTTTCCCAGCAAACTTTTCTCCTAAAAATGTGTTTTTGATGGTAAAAGGTACAAATCTAGATACTTCTGCTTACTATAACAAAATATAATACAAGCCAGGGTGAGAATTTTAGGAAAAGGAAATGGCATATTAGGAAAAGGACTATATTATTATCATTGTTCATGTGGCACTTGGTTAGACCTATACATATCTGATACATTACTGAGTATCCTCTGATTTGTAATGGCATTGCTTCCTACACACCGATTCCAGCAAGTTACCTATTTACACAGTGAGGCATAGAATCAACATCAAACCTAACATAACAAAATCACAGTAATGGGTAGTGGGTTAGATGAAATTGACCTCTAATGGTCCCTTCTGATTCTACTCAAATGAGGAACAGAGAACAGTGCCACATATGCTCCACTAAGTATATTCTTTAAAAGTTAAAAAATATATATGTAAAAATAGTTTAAATTACTTTGAAATTTTAATTACAGATATTTTCCATTCGGTACTTCTGAAAGGAAGGCTTTCAATTCTCTCTTCTGTATAAAACTTGTAAAGATCATTTAGATAAATCCTTGTGTCTTTGAATATATACATATCTACACCAAAGCATTTTCTTTGAGTAAAAAGACGCCATTCTCCCAGGACTAACCCAATACTGCACAGGGTTATTCAAGATGGTTAGATTTTGAAGGAGAGGCAGTTTCAGAGATGGGAAAGGACGTGACAAGAGGAAAATGGCAGTGAAAACTGTAGCTGGATCTTTTTGTTTTTCAACTAACGTTCAACCCAGCCAAATAATATGATTAAAAAAAAAAACCCAACCCCCAAAGAATCTACTACCCACAAACCGTCTGCAGTCCTAAAGTGCAATTACTGTTGTGCAGTCACTCAGGCCAGGGAACAGACTGGATGAAGTTCAAAGCAGAAACTTCAAACGAGTACTATTCATGATTCTGGGGCTGGGAGTGGGGGTTGGGGGGAGGGGAGAAGAAAAAGAACAACAGTTCTCAGGCATTTGAGTGCATCAGGGGAATAGATGTCCTTTCTTTGGAAAAGAAAATCCACAAATCCCAAGGAATCCTAGTTTGGAAAATAAAAAATATATATATATATTTTAGAGCATAAAGAAATCTAGCTGAAGGTATTCCAATGTGGAACAGTCCAAAGACATGCAATCAGAGTTAGGAGTACAGTACAGAAATTTCTTTCAGGTGTCCCATTCCCATAGTGACCTATTGTGTTCTCCTCTGTTAGATCTTCTGATCTGGGTGCTGAAGATGCACACTGAACTAAGGGCATTTGGTAAGATGTGGCTCTTTTTTCTGGCCGGTCAGGACTGGATCCATCACTGGGTCTCTGGCCATTGTACAGTAAGTACCGACCCCGTGTATCTTGTTCCATTTTGAAGATTTCGTACTCAGTGTGAGGTAGTTTAATTCCCAAGGCAACACAACCATTGGTGTGGGTCACATCCTGCTGAATTCCAACCTGCCATGAGCCCTCAGCTCCACATTCATTTCCATTGAACACATTTAAGAGAGAGGCTGTGGCTGCATCCATGGGGGTGACCTTCATGTGATTCACTGTGGAAAAGAGGAGAAAAGGAAAATGTTCAATATTTCTAAAGGAGTAAGTATATGGCAATGGAGCCCTCTAGAGCAGATACTAGCAATACAATATCCAAGAAGAATTTTTTTAGGGGTAATAGAGGAAGAAAGATTCCATCCCATCCTCTCCCCACATAGGATCTGAGCGTTCTTATTAGGTACAAGGCTGAACCTTTTTCTTTGAATGGCAGTCAAACCAAATGAATTACAGGTGTGATTGCATAAACTTACTTCATTTGGCCAATAAGCTGAGCACTGACAGTTCTGTCAACTGTAGGCATCCACTGTTAATTAGGATTTTCACAGCCTTAGAATGCTATGGCTTGTGAGATGTTTTGATGTCATGTTATGTGAGTTAATATTATCACACAGAATAGCTTACTAAAGCATACTGATGGAAACTGTAATTTTTTTAACAGAATAGGATGTTTTGAGGTCTTTAATACATTTAGTATCAACCACTTCTCCATGTCCTGCAAATTAATCCAGGCCCACAAGGCTGGGGTCTGAAAGAAATTAGACTGTGGGCATCAAGACAAAATGTAGATAAAGATTTAGAAGAGAAAAATCCCAGCTTTTTTCACATAGAACCTCAAAGCTGGAAGGGACTGGGGAGTTGGAGGAAAGTTAAAGGGATTTTAGTGAACTGAAAACTCACCATGAAAGTCAACATTCTTATGTGGTAAGCAAAAACCTAATGCTGCCTTAGCCTATATTAGCAGGAGGGCAGTGTCTAGAACAGGGGGAGGAGGAGTTCTATTGTACCCTGCCCTTGTCAGACCACATGGAGTATTGCGTTCAGCTTGGGGTACCCCATTTTAGGAAAGAAAGTGCTGGACTGGATCGTGTCCAAGGAAGACCTGGTAAGGACCTGGAAACCATGCCATAGAGAATCTCTTGAAGTAACTGGGGATGTGCATGCTAGAGAAGAGAAAACTCAAAAGGGAACATGATAGCTCTTTCTAGTATCTGAAGGGTTTTCAAAGGGGAAAGACAAGCAGGAAGGTGGTGTAGTAGACAAGAGAATTAGGCTTGGAATCCAGAAGAAAAATTTTCATGATTTCAAATCTGGCCTCAGACACTTAATAGCTATGTGACCCTGGGCAAGTCACTAAACCTTGTCTTGGTTTCCTCATCTGTCAAGGAAGCTGGATAAGGAAATGACAAACCACTTCAGTATCTTTGCCAAGAAAACCCCAAATGAGGTCATGGAAAGTCTGACATAACTGAAAACAACTGAACAACAACAAACAATAAGGGGGGAGACACATTAGAATTCTTTTGTTTGGCCCCAGAAGGCAAAGCTAGGAACAATGGATTTCAGAGGTTGTGGAGGGGGAGACTTTGGCTTAATATATAAAAGTAACATTCCTAAAATTACTCTCCAAATTTTTAATTGGCTTCACTGGTGAATTCTCCAACCATAGGAAGTCTTCAAATAGTCTAATGACCACTTGTCAGAGATGTTATACTTGAGCAGGTAACCCCTCTATAAGTTGAAATAAATGAACTTTAAATTCTTTCTTGCTCTTATATCCTCTGCTTCCATAACATGAATCCCACATATGGCTCCCCAGATGCTCTCAGATTTATTTGGGCAAATGAGACGTAGATAAAGTGCCTTTGTTATATTTTACTTTAGAATAATTTGGTTATGCAGTCTTTACTGGAAATGGTCCATATCTTATTCATCCTTCCCATATCACTATTATTATTCCCTAGAATTGAAGTCAGAGTACCTGGACTCACATTTTAGCTCTCTTACTGTGTGACTATAAGAAGTCAATTAAGTTAACTCTGGGATAAGTTAACTTTTCTTGAGACTCTATAAACTATAAAATGAAGGCTTTGGAACAGAGGACATGAAATCCCTTCTACCTCTACACCTATAATTTTATTTTTCCTTGACTCTCTTGAGCAGATCTGTGTCCCTACCATCTCAGAAATACATCTGCCTTTTTCTTAAAACATCTAAGAGGAAACTCTATGACTATATTCTTGAAAATATATCCCAATGTCTCGTAATGCTTAACAAAAATTATTCTTAGCTCCCTTGCCATGTGAATTGCCTCTTCTCTTTCACAAGGATTCCTTCTTCACTATCCATCTGCATCCTCAGTCATGCATTTAATATAGTTATCACCTAAGGTCCAAGGACACACATGGAAGGATGTCAGGAGGTCTGTGAACTTGGATGGTGGAAAAAATTACATCTTTATTTTCACAGACCTCTAACTGAAATGGAATGTTTCTTCCCAATATGAAAAAAATGTTTTAACATTAAAAAAATGTTAAAATCCATATTATTTTGAGAAGGGACTTATAGACTTCTTAAGATTGCCAAAGGGATCTTTGTCACAAAACAAGTTAACTGCTGATCTAATGTAATGTTCTGTCCCAAGACAAAACAAAAATAAACTGCTTCCGAGTTCTCAAGCAATAAGTGTCTTTTCTGCTCTTTCTCTTGCTCTCAAGAAAGATCAGCTATTACTCATTTATACTTTTTGAGTGTAATTTTACATTTTTAATGTATTTTTATGTAAATTTATGTAAATTTACATTTACATAAAAGATAAAAATTACATTTACCTTTTTGAGAAATTAAGTAAATTTATTAGCTCTCTCAATGGTAAATACATTCTAGGCTAAGGTTTTGTTTCCTGTTAAAGTAAATAAAAGCAAAATGAATTCCCAAATCCATACAATCATGCAATAATATTCAAGGCTGACATTGCTCTGTAAAGAAGGAATATGTGCTAAATTCTACAGGATAGACTCTGCCAACCAAAAGTTTCCTCCACTATTTTCTTGCCTCAATCCCTCCTGTCCAAAGCAAAAATGTTCAAGCGTTGCTTGTCAGATCACTCAATCCCTAAAGCAATTGTGATTCATGACACATCTTACCTTTGAACACAAACTCCGTGCCTCCCATGACCCTGGCAGAATGTACACCACGGCTATAGCGACCCTGGGCATAAATAGTGAAGGTGGGATGCTTGCAGATGGGATCAGAATAGTGGTAATAATGACCTTCCCAGGTATTATTGTTGTCGTGAAATATGAAGTGGCGGGTGAGGAAGAGGACTTCAGGGCGTACTTCACATCTCTGGCTCACCCACTCCCCATGTAGGCCAATGGTCAGGTCAGCTTTGGGGGGCAATATTGGAGGATGGTGCTCATCTGAACGGTAGATGATTCGGCATGCAATGCAGGCATGATCATGATTCTGAAACCAGAGAAGAAACCCAGTTAAAGACCCTTCTCATTAAAAAATAGTGATCATTCAGTGAGGGGGCAGCTAGGCTTGGAATAGGGAAGACTCATCTTCCGGAGTTAAAATCTAGACTCAGAGATTTACTACCTGTGTGACCCTGGGCAAGTCACTTAACCCTGGTTGCCTTTGTTCCTCATCTATAAAATGACTTGAGGAAAGAAATGGTAAACCACTCCAGTATCTCTGCTAAGAAAACTCCCAAATGAGGCCACAAAGAGTTGGGCCCAGCTGAAGTGACTCAACAACAACAAAAACAAAATCATTCAACCATTATTGAAATCCCACCATTGCTATTCTCTATGTTAGGCTCTAAGAACGCAGAGGGAAATCCAACAGTTCCTGCTTTGGGACCTTACATTCCATCAAGGAAGACAATGTGTATATTTAGCACTATGTAAAAATATGTATACAAGGTAATGGAGGGGGAGAGATAATAGCAGCTGGGGGCAATCTGGAAAGACTTTAGGTAGAATAGTTGGCATTAGAGATAAGCTTGGAAAGAAAGTAGGGATTCTCAAAGAGCCAGAAGATAGTGTACACGAGAAGGCACAGTTTATTTAGTGGGACGACAGTGTGTGAGAAGGGGAATAATGTATAATAAGGCTGGAAAGATGGGTTGGAGTCAAATAATGAAGGGCTTTAAACACCCAAAAGAGGGATCTTAATTTGGCCTTAAAGGTAATAAGGAGTCCTTGGAGTTTACTGAGTAGGAGACTGATATTGCCTGGGATATGGGAAAATTATTTTGGCAATTGTGGGAAAGATTTATTATTGTAACAGTCTAGTAAGAGGACACAAGGACCTGAAAAATAGGGTGTTTGGTAATATGAGTTGAAAAAAGGGGATGATATGAGAGATGGGATAGAAGCAAAAGCAGCAAGACTTGGTAACTGATTGAAATATCTGAAGAAAGGAAGCGAGAGGTTGGCACTGAGGTTGTAAACGATAGCAAACCATGTGCTTCCCATCATACCAAGTCACGACTGTCCAAGTGGCTTACCAGTTTAGCCACACATTACTATACTATCCTCGAAGAAGCAACTGGAGGACTAAGTCAGTAAGCCAACAAGTATTGATTAATTATTAATTATTAATTAATTATTGATTAAATGCCTTCTGTGTGGCAGGCACTGGGCTAAGTGCTAGAAACCAATAAAAATAAAAATATGGTCCCTGACTTAAAGGCTCACTTTCTAATCACAAAGACAACAGGCAAAGAACTATGCAGCATAAATGAGAGGTAATGTCAGAGGAGATGCACTGAGGGAGTCTAGGAAAAGCCTCTTGCAGATCATATATCCTGTGTGAAATGTCTCTTTTAATGCTATCCTGGACTAACCCAAATTGTTGCACTGAAGAACCTAATACAATTTCCTGCCTGGAAACCCAATGGGCACACAATGAGAACAGGCCTCCTTTGGGCCCGGATGCAAAACTGATTCCTAAAGTAAAAACAAATGTCATAATAACAACACACAAAGAAAAGGCCAAAAGGTGAATGATTTGTCTTCACAAATGAGTGTTATTTAAAGTGGAAAGGAAAATGCCTGAAAGAAGGAAATGGCTGAAGGTCAAATTGAAGATGTCAATATATACTTTTCATCCATTTGTTTTTATCAGCCTGGTAGATTGGAAGTTTTATAGCCTCTCCATTCATATTCTGATTATATCTCTTTAGGCAACTGAATTAATAGAAGAAAACAGAAGATCTGTTTTTAATAGGGTTTTTTTCTCTTGTGTCACCACCGTAACTCCACTGAGCAAGGACTTTCTGCATTTATCTGCAAAACCTCATGAACTGGAATGTGCATATAGAACATGCAGAAATGAGCACCTTTTGTCTGGCCTGGAGGAACAATAGAAGTGGCCTAGATAAAACTTGAGGTTAGGTAGAATGCAAAGACTTGGTTTCTAGCTCCAGCTCTCTTCTCCTAACTAGTAATGTGACCATAAGCAAGTTGATTCATTTACTTCGGCATCATTTTCCTCACTTGCATATAGGCATAATAATATCTATTCACCTTCCCTTCCCCATAAAATCAAAGAACTCTTGGGCAGATCAAATAATAAAGCACTTGGCAAAGATAAAAGCATGGTAGAAATTCAAGAGGTTGAAATCGAGAGAGAGAGAGGAGAAAGGCAGACAGACAGACAGATAAAATGAGAGTGAAAAGAGAGAATGAGAGAGAGAAAATGAGGGAGAGACAGAAAAAGAGACAGAAGCATAGAGAGAACATGCTAGAGAGAGAGACAGAGAGAGAGACAGAGAGACACAGAGAGACACAGAGAGAGAGACAAAGAGAGAGATAAAGAGAGAGAAAAGGAGGGAGGGAGAGAGATGGATGGGGAGTTTAGTTTAGGGATCTAATTGAAGAGTATAGTTGACAAAGTCTGGAACCCTCTAAACTAGAGAGTCCACAGATTCCTTCCATCTCAAGGAAACTCTCTGAATGTCAGTGTCATGGTCTCTACCAAAGAAACATTTGTTTAGGTAGCAAAGTGGTGCAGTAGATAGAGACACTATTAGATTTGGAGTACGGAAGACCTTAGTTCAAAACCCGATTTAGATCTTACTAGCTCAGTGACCTTGGATAAGTTAATTAACCTCCTTCAGATTCAGTTTCTTTATCTGTAAAATGGGGATAAATAATAATACTATCACACAAGATTGTTGTGAGTCAAATGAGACCATATACATAAAGAGCTTTGCAGACTGTGTTATATATAAGTGCTAGTTATTGTTATTAGCTATTATTTCCTTGGGCTCCTAATTCTTCTAACATCTGGAAGGGAAACTATAAGGGCCTTCTTTTTATTTCATAGAATTTTATTTCATAGAATACTATGGCCTTTTCTATTAGGGAGGGAAGCAAAAGGGAAAAAAGGGGTTGAGATGCTCATCTACTTACCCTCCTCCATCAAAGAAGAAATAGAATTCTGCTCAGTCATTTATTTACTTGCTACTTCTGTTAAATAAGTATAGGTTGCAATTTAGGAAAGAGAATATTCCCTTGACTAAAATAATGTGTGGCTTATAAAAACAAGTTCAAATGGGCTGCAACAAAGTGAGATGAAAGCAGAGCCCTCTGCTGTTAAACCCAGGGGTCTGGCTTATATTTACTGGTCTACTGTTTGCCTGGGAGTTTTGGTCTAATAAAAGCAAGAGTGACCTGAAGTTTGTGTGCTATTATCTAGAAGTTATAATGATTAAATTGGGAGAATAAAACAGCTGTACATGGCCTATTAGAGCTGTCCTTGATCAGCATATAGAGATACATCACTACCAGGATAAGACTTGAACATAGCAGTTTTCTTTAAGCCTTGAGTTGGCAATTAGAGATGTGGCATCTCTTGCCTGCCAGCCCTCAGGTCAGGAGATCTGACTTGTCATGCATCTGAATGACAACTAACATAGGGCCAAGGAACTCTTCTATTGCATATACTGGACAAGGGTTTCCTTGCTGCAAATGCCTGCTGATAAAAGCACATATTCTGCTTATGCTGTATAACTCGGTTAATTCAGTAAGGAGCCACTCAACTGGTGTCTGGCCATTGACAATGTCTGTATTCAAGAGAGAATCTTCTTCCCAGGTCATGTTATCGCTTCTGCCCTCAAATGACTACACTGTGCTCTAAGAGTGGATAATGGCCTCTATGAAGCAATACGTTGGGTCAACACAAGAGGCACCAATTACATATTATTTTGAAACTCCCAATGGAGAATTTTAGAGGCACAAGGACCCTGAACAGCAATAAATGAAGGATATGGGAGTCCAATCTAGTCATTGGGAGCAGAATGAGCAAAAACACATAGGTGAGGAAGCATGGGACGTGTCAGAAGCATGGGAAATAGTTCAATTTGTCTATAGTGCTAAAGAAAGTTGAAAAATCCTGGTAGAACTAGGTTGAAGAAAGTTTTGAATACAAAAACATCTAGGCTTTATTCAATAGGCAATGGGAAGCCACTTGACGTTTTTGAGTAACGGAATTCAGAACTATACATTAGAAAAAAGATAAAATGTTCAATACATGAAGGCTACTGATGCTCTTTTAAAAAGCTAGCATTCTTCATACTTTCCCTGCACCTTTTCCCCCAGTTCCTAGCAATCATAAATTCAATTAGTGGTTATGTAGTAAATAACTTACTAATAGCGCCAAGGGTAAATAGTTTTGTTTCTTTTTTCTAATTTCCATGATCCTTGTCTGGATCAAAGGATGAAGGGTTGGCTCCAAAAGAAATAGGAAATGTTAACTACACCGTGTTAGCCTTAGGATTTCCTTTTTCTAATATGCTTTTGTATGTAAATGTACCCTTTCCAGATGACTAAGTGGAAAAGGGAAATCATGACCTTTTTTTTAATAAGCATAATGAATCTCATTAAGTATCATTTTCACTGAAGCTACTTCTTTATTTTTTCTGATGCATAGGGGTTTTTTTCCCCTTTTTATGACTTATAATTTTCATTTGAGACTGTCCTTTCCCAAGTCCAAGGATTTGACTTCTCTTTCCATAGTCTTGGCACTGACTATGTAAAACTGGGGTTGCTGTGCATACATAAAATGCATGGGCTTTTAAAGTGGAGGAATCAGAAAATAAATCTCCTCTTTGCTATTCCTTACACTAACCATACCTTGATGCATCAAGGATGGACAATTTCATTTCTTTCCCAAAAAAGATTATTGCTTCACTAATGCCTAGCAGATAGACTTCATGAATTGCTCTGGCCCAAAATCCCCAGCACCTGCTGGCCTTCCTTTTGGTGATGACTCTCTTTCAACATGGCCCAGCTAGTTTTCAAATGACAAATGCAGTCCATTGTTAAGGTACTATTTCAAGCCCTTCTTGCTTAGTAGGACTGGCCAGGATATGGTGCTTTGTCAAGATCCATCAAGAATAATATTGACAACTTCCATTTGTGAAATGCTTTTATGTTTGCAAAGTCATTTGCATACATATATTATCTCATTTAAAGCTCGCCATAATCTTGTTAGGTCAGGCCTGCTGGTGCTCGTATTTTTATTTTACACATGATGAAGCTGAGGGCTTGAAAGGGTGTGATTTCCCCAGTTAGGGGATTATGGAGCTAGGGGGAACTGTGGGCTTCAGACTCAGGTCTTACTGTTTTCAGGTCCAGGACACTAACTACTATGCCAGGAAACAGTAATAGCTTTTATTAAGCACCTACTAATGTTCCCCAAAGGCACGGGAATACTTAGATTACTACCTGGCTCAGCTTCTTCACCAGAATGGAATAAATGACTCTCAATGGAGTTCACATAGGGGAATACATATTGTTTATGCCAGGAATGTCAAAGAAAATGTCTCTGGCTATAGTTCAATTTGGTTCCTTACAACAAACATTTATTAAGTATCTACAATTGACCAGGCACCATATCAGGTCCTGGGATTAGAATGGTGGGAATGAAACATCCTCTGACCTCAAGAAGCTTACATTCTACTTAGGAGGCTAATGAGGCAGCATAGCCAAGGTAAAAAATCAGTGATTCTAGAATTTGATGAATTTGACTCTAAAGAAATCTTCTGATAGTCTGTGTGTTACCTTAGGCAATCAACTGAACCACTTGGACCTCGATTTCCTCAACTGCAGAAATGAGAGGGTTAGACCTGATGGTCTTTGAAGTTTCTAGCTCTCGCTTTGATCCCATGTTGTCCACAAATATGTACAGTAGATAGAACATTCAAAAACTGTCCATGAAAGAAGCCAATAAAGTGAAAGCTTTTCCTCTCTGGGGGCTTTCCCCCCATAACCATGGATAGGGGACTTAATGTATATCCCAGTAACAGTGATTGGAATAATCTGTTCAACTACAGTTAGTTATCTCTTTATGTTGGTGTTAAGGACACCGTTGGATATCTCTGATGCAGGCAACTCCCCCCCCCCCCCCCGCCCCCCATGGTATCCTCTTCTCTCCTGTCTGGATTCAGACTTTGCTGAGGAGAACAAACACCTGCCTCTCTCCACTTCAAGGTAAGCTAAGAGGTAAAGGCTGATAGTTTTGATCTTTCTTCTCTGTCCCAAGGCAGTTTGCCACTCCATTTTCTTCTCAAACATTAAAAGAATCAAGCCACCTTCTAATATAAAGCTTGTTTATATAACTTTTAAACACAGAGCTCCTATGAGAATCAGGTTCTACTTTGCAGGCAAATGATTTTACCTTTCAGTGAAGTTATTTTAGAGGGCATGATAGTCATTTTTTTCAATAAATTGTCCAAAAGCAAAAAACCAAAAACCAACCCCTAAACCTTATTTCAAACCAAGTAAATAATAGCTCTATGTTAGCATCCAACCTAGGAAACTTCTGTCAGTCAACAATCATTTATTAAGTGTTTATTTTATATCAAGCATTGTGTTAAGCAGTGGGGATATAACAATGGGGGAAACAACCCATACCTCTAAAGGGTTTATGTTCTTATGGAGGAGGCAGCTTATAAACAACTAGCTACATATAAAAAGTGATGGAAGGTATTTTAGAGAAGATATTATCTACTGGGCAGAGAGGAGAAAGAACTCCTATAGAATTTTTTAGCTGAAGTTTTCAGATGAAGAAATTAAAGTTATCAATAATCATGTGAAAAATGTTCTAAATCACTCTTAATTAGAGAAACGCAAATTAAAACAACTCTGAGTTACCACCTCATGCCTGTAAGATTGACCAATATGACAGTAAAGGAGCATAATAAATGTTGAAGGGGATGTGGCAAAATGGGGACACTAATACTTTGTTGGTTGAGTAGTAAACTGAACCAACCATTCTGGAGGGCAATTTGAAACTATGTCCAAAGGACTATAAAACTGTGCATACTCTTTGATCCATTAATACCATTCCTAGATCTGTATCCCAAAGAGATAAAAACAAAAGGAGGAGAGGGCAAGAAAGGACTTACTTGTACAAAAATATTTATAGCAGTTCTTTTTGTGGTGGAAAAGAATTGGAAATTCAAGGGATGTCCATTAATTAGGAAATGGCTAAACAAAATATATGCTGGTGATAGAATACTATTGTTCTATAAGAAATGATGAACAGAATGATTTCAGAAAAAGCAGCAAAGACCTCCATGAACTGATGCAGAGTGAAACAAGCAGAACCAGGAGAACATTGTACACAGTAACAGGAATATTATGGAATTATCAAATGTGATAGACTTTGCTACTTCAACAATACAATAATCTGAGATAATTCTGAAGGATTTATGACAAAAAATGTTATCCACTTTCAGAGAAAGAACTGTTGAGTCTGAATGCAGATGAAAGTATATGCTTTTTCACTTTGGTTTATTTGTGTTTCCATTTTGGAGTTATGGTTTTATGTATTCTCTTACAACAATGAACCATATGGATATGTTTTGCATAATAATACATGTATAACCCAAATCAAATTGCCTATTAGCTCTGGGGGTGGGAAGGAAAGAAAGGGAGGGGAATAATTTGGATCTTATAACTTCAAAAAACTTATGTGGAAAATTATTACATGTAATTGGTAAAGCTTTTTTTAACCAATTGGAAAAAATATCTTTTAAAATATTCAACTCAATCACGAATAGAATGACCCCTGCTTACTATAGATTCTAGACCTCTCAGAAGTTACTGTTTCCATCAAACACAGAAAAGGAAGTAGATTTTTAAAAGAAATCTAAATTAAAACAGGCAATGGTTTGTGAGGCAGTGAGTAAAAAAAAGGGGTGGGTGTGGGGCAGGGACCAGGTACATTGAGAAAAAGATATTTAAAAAAAAAAATACAACTGTTTCTCATGGCAAGAGCTCAGGCCACAAGGAGGATGTGAGATAGAATGCACTTGTTCCTCAGGGCACAGAAGGACTTATGGAACTTCACTGGAACAATGCAAAGCAATGCACAAGCCTGTTAAGATTAGCCATGACAACAGTGGTCCCTGTAGGGGGATAGGAGGGATGAGACAGACTACTGGAATGCTGATTATGTGGATTTTATATTGAGACACCAGACAGTGAGGCAGAACCATAGATAGTAGATGGAGTAACTGTAAGGCTTCTTCTGCAACCCAAAGGAAATATGTAAAAACTGTTTGGATCATCACATCAGAAATACAGTCTAAGGATATTGATTTTCTAAGAAGATAGATGAAAAATTTCTGTTTTAATGTTTATCGACAATGGTTTAAAAAAAAGAGTGAAAACTAACTTTTGTTTCAGGTGGTGCTTCTTTCTCACTTTTACTGTGCTTAAATAGACCAGGAGTTCTCAAATTTTTGAATCTCTAGACCCCTTTCAGCTCTTACAAAATACTAAAGACTTCTCAAAGAGCTTGTGTTCAGGAGGGTTATATGTAGATTAATAATTACTTATTAGAAATGTTTAGTTTTACTTATTAGAATTTTTAATTAAACATTTTAATATCATTATGAAAAATTTGACCCCAAAGCACCTCAATGATCTCCAGAGGTCTCTGGATTACATTAAACACTGATGAAACAGATAATGTATCAGAGATTATTATCCTAGGGTCCATGAACATTTAAAAAAATATTACTAACTATATGATAGTATGTTTGGTTTCCTTTGTTATCCTATGCAATGTATTTTATACATTTAAAAATATTGTTCTGAGAAGGTAATAAGATTCACCAGAAAGCCCAAAAGTTTCATGAAACAAACAAGGTTACACTCCATACACTCTGTACTTGGGGAAAAGAAGCACCTAGACAGCTAGCCAGAAGAATAAACAATTGAGTAAAACTCAAAATGGCCTTTAAAGAAAAGAAATAGAACTAAAACTGCCTCAATTGTTTATTGCTTTTCCCATGTTTAGCTTTCTGTCACTCAATTTCCATAACTATTCACTTTAATAATCAACTCAGAAAAATCTTAAAGGCTATGGACTCCATTATTCAGGCCATGCCTGTTTGTTTTCTCCACAGAGCCTAACAATGTATTCCTTGAATACTAATATTGGTTGATTGGTTCTTTTCTCATTCCAGTTTTCATCATTATCCTCACTCCTCTCCTGCCACTTGGGAGATGAAATATTTTATTAATAGTGGTGTTTTAGATTACAATCTGACAAGTCCTTTATTGTGGCTTTTTTATTGCCTTTTTAATAGTTACCAACTGTCTGTTTACAGTGTAGATAAAAATATGACTTATCAGTGCCAGCCGTAGTTCCATCTTTGCTGATGATTCCATGTTTCTTGTTTCCCTAAGTTTAAAATGTGGTAGGACTTCATGTTACGTGACTAATATGTTCTAAGACCCTTTGTATAAGCTGAAAATTGCACATAATAGTGAACCCCATTATTTAACAAATATTTCTTGTATAAGCATATCTAGATCCTCTATTCTTGTGCTTAGGAGCTATTATTACTAACTAACTAGCATTAATGAAACAAAGAAAAGTAGAGCTCTGAATAGGACACAAATGGTTAGAAAGAGAACTCAAGAGAAAGACTGATACAGGAGCTCGTGTTTGCCACAAGGCAATGTAATGATTCACACTAATGCTTCTCAGAGTTGTGAATGCGTGTGATTGTGAGTCTTTACATAACTTGAGAAAGTGACAAGGATTCAACACATAATTAAACATTTTAAACACATTTTTTCTGCATCTGCCCTAGTTATTTTACAGATGAAGAAACTATGGCCTTTCACCTCTGTGTAAGCACTGCTGTGAACATCAAATAAGATACTTGTAAAAAAAAAATTGGTTAGCACAGTACCTGGCATTCAGCAGACACTATATAAATGCTTATTCTTTTCACTTTCTCCTTCCCTAAGAGGTTGATAAACCTGACCAAAGTCACCATAGTAATGAGCAGCAATGTCAGATTTGTTCTTAATTATTCTGACTTCAAATCCAGCACATCTTCCACTGCCAAGATAGCCTGGCACTCAATGCTGATAATAGAGTCCAAGCGAAAAGCACATTTTAATATAGTAAATCAATGAGAATTTTTAAGGCTAAAAGAACTTCAGATTACCATCCACTAAAGAGAGTTATGAGATAATAACTCCCCCCAAACCATAGCTCTGCAGGGTCAAACCTATTCAAATCCTATCCATCAGTCCAGACTCAACTAAAGTCCCACCTCCTCTTGGGAGCCTGCCAGACTAGCCCCTACTCCAGCCTACACTAAACTTTCTCTACCTCTGAAAAAAAAAGCAGCTGAGGAATAGAATGCTGGGCCTGAAGTCTGGAGAGATGGAGCCTCTGAAGATTACAAACAGGATGATCCTGGGCAAATCTTTTAACCTCAGGTTCCCAATTGTAAAGAGGAATGATAATAGCACCTACCTGCCAGAGTCATAGTGAGGATCAAATGAGAATATATTTGTAAAAGTGGCCAGCACAGTGTCTGCACTGTATAATGTTTGTTCCTTGCCTTTATTCTTATTACAGTGTCTATACCATTTATTCTGGGATTTAATTCTTTGTTGCATTCTTATTTCACTATTTCACATTTGTATTTCTTTTCCCCAAGAAGTCAGTCACTTTGGGTTAGGGGCATGTACTTTACTGGATTCATTTTCTCCCTTAGGGCTTACATTACATCTATGCACATATTTGGAGCTGAATAAATAAGGTACTTGTTAAATTGAATTTCAATGAATCTCTAGTGGTAGGGGCCAGGCCTCCTTAAAAGGGGGTGGATACTGCATTTAAAATTAAAAGAGTTTTCCCTGGATTTTTGCTTTAGTTTGCGGTAAAAGGGAGCAATTGTCTTTTGTATCCCAGTCTGACACCTCAGGCCCATTTCCTCACCAATTTAAAAAGAATAAAAGGAAACTTTGGTTCTAAAGTCCTCTACTTGTTTTCAGAAAATTATTCCATTTTACCTCCACACTATCCTCCACCCCAACTGATTCACACTCAGGATGCTTTAGGGTTACTTTCCTCATAACAATCTTGAGAGGTATGCATTACAATTATTATCTCCTTTTCACAGTTCAGAAAACTGAAGTTTTTATAGCTGTTTAGGAGCTTGCACATGGAAAGACAACTATTAAATACCAGAACTGACAAGTGTCTGTTAATTTCAGGACCAGCGATCTCTCTACTGTTCCCACAGCCACTCAGTAATAAGAGGCACATTTGAGAGCTGGACACCTCTCACTGGCCATCAGAATCCATCTCAAGTTCTTCCATTGTGGTAATAGTAAGAGAGATCCTGAAAGGGCCACTTGCTCCCCCTAAATCATCACAGAATCTTAAAGGCTCGCTAGAATACTTTTTACAGGGTAGCAAGCTCTCTATCTCTCCCTGTGCTTCTGTCATAAATTCTGACATAGGATCTGTGTTTATGTATGTGTATATGTATACACATCTGTGTTTGTTAACTATTCCAACATATATGTGTGTAAGCATGTGTATACATCCAAACCCACCCCCACATATATATGTACACACACATATACTTATATACAGAGAGAAACAAGGGGAGAGAAGAAGGGGGGGGGGGGAGAGAGAGAGAGAGAGAGAGAGAGAGACAGAGACAGAGAGACAGAGACAGAGACAGAGACAGAGAGAAAGAGAGAGAGAGAGAGAGAGAGAGAGAGAGAGAGAGAGAGAGAGAGAGGAGAAAAGTGCTAGAAGATTTAAAAAACTCATAACTTACAATGTGATTCTCTAAATGCAATCTACATCTTTGGTTCTTATATTTTTCGCTTGGTGACTATAATACATTCTTATAGCTACTGAGGCCTAGATGCTAACAATGTGTTTGGCATTAAGAGACATGGAAATATTTTCAAGCCTTTGTAATATTTTGCAGGCCGAGATCTATCTCTATCTCTCTCTCTCTTCTCTCTCTCTCTCTCTCTCTCTCTCTCTCTCTCTCTCTCTCTCTCTCTCTCTCTCTCTCTCTCCTCCTCCTCATCCTCCATCCCCGTTTTCTGGAAACAAAGAGAAATCACTACCTATGTGACCTTTGACAAATCACTTAATCTTCTTGGGGCTTATTTCTCTCATCTATAAAAGAGGGGGGTTAAACTTGATGGCCTCATCCTTCCCTTCTCTAAATCTATGAGATTATTAAAACTTTCTTCTCTACCCTTCCCAGAATAAAGAAAAAGACTTGAGGTAGATTATGACAGAAAAGACTTGCTATAGACTCGCTTTGCCATAGATACAATGCAACTTTGGCTAAGGGGATCAGTCCTGGCTGGAAGGAGGCAATATGGTTCAAATCCTACCTCTGATGTGTATTATCTGTGAGATCTTGGGTAGATCTCTTATATTTCCTTGGACTTTGACTGGGAAATGAAGGGGCTAGACTGTATAATTTTTTTAATAGGGTAATGGAATTCTTTCTATCTCTAGACCCATGATCTTATGCAAGTGGTATAAACATGGCTACTAATTCTTCATCCCTGCCCCCTCCTCCAATATTCAAATGAATCAATGGATTATCAATAATTTAGTAGCTCCTCCAATAACATAGATTATACCCCATCAATGCCAGCCCAAGATATGAAATCCACATCCATTTCCTCCCAATATTTCACTGTGGGGAGGGGGGGAGAGAAGGGGACAGAGGAAACAAGATTTAGCATCCTAGAGGGCTTTCTCCCATTTTTCCTGACATCTTGAGGGAACTATTGAGTGCTCTGGCTCTCCTTGCCCCATGATTAGCTCATCTTCTCTTTCTGCCACACACCTATTTAATCCTGACATCCTTTACTCCTATTCTTCAAAATCTTCCTTATTTACATGTTACAGCTTACTCACATCTATCACACTTTCTAATTGCCCTCAGTGCAATACATTAGCAGTATAGGTCTCTCTTCCATACAGCAAAATCAGTAAAATGTTTGAAAAAAGTGGATATTTACTGTCATATGAAACTTGGGATCAGTGACAGTGTTTTGCTAAATTCCTGAAAATCATCTAACCTGCTCTCCTCATTCTAGGTCTACCTCCTTACCTTTTTAGACTGTCTGTCCCAAATATATACATTATCGGTGGTCAAGCTCCATAGGGATTTTGAAATCTAGGTAGTAGACATTCTGCATCTCTTTGGTCTTTTCTGGATGGATGAATGGGCCATACTTTGAATGATTTCATATCTCTTCCAGAATGTTGTGCAAAGTACTGGGTGTTGATGCAATTAATACAGTCTTCTGAAAACAGGATGATCTGAAGGATCTTACCATTCAAGGGAAATTTCTCCTCCACTAGATATCATCCATTAGAATGGTGAATACTTTTGGCAAGCCTACATTTCCCCTTTTTATGCCTTGACTGGTATTTATTATCAGAGGTCACTCAGTGGGGTTATTTCTATTGCTTTATTTTTCAAAGAACTTGAACAATCTCAATATGTGGATGGGAGTGATATGGTTGTAAAAAACTCTACGTCTGATCCCATTAACTCCCTTTCCCCCCCCTCAATTGACAAGCAATGAACTAATGGGATCTTAAAATATCTACATCCATTAGTCAGTTGTGAGATTGTAAAGATGTGGTCCATTATCAAACATCATTTAGGAAAACTTACTTGTTTCCTGCTAATATCTTCATGAAAAAAACCCTCAATCTTGAGACATCTTCTCATTTCCCATTTGGATGCGCTCATTTTGGATTTCTTTAACTTTACCACACCACCTGCCCTCAATATTGTTCAGTTTCCTTTTGCAAGTTATATTTCCCCTTTAGATTCTAAGCTCTTTAAAGGCAGGATTTTTTTAAATTTGTATTCCTTGCATTTAGCACAATGCCCAGAATATAGTAATAACTTAATAAATGCTTATTGACTATTAAATATGTATAGTTAATCCTCATAAAGATTTTATATGGATATGAGAGAAAGCATAAAGGTCAATAGTTAATATAGTTTCTTGATCTCCTGAAGGGATTAGGGTGATGGGGACAAGAGGGGATCTGACTATTGTCGCATAAGTATGGCAAAATGATTTTTATAAAGATATCATTTATAGTGCTCTGCATATGGTAGGTTTTTAATAAATTAATAAATGTTTGAAGAAATGAATATTTACAGATTTCACTTCTGCAGCAAGTTTACTTCTTAATTCTGCTGATTCATTAAATAAACAATTTCACATTTGTTTTTCTGCTTGAGATACTAAAGACATCAGAGGTGACTTCAGCCAATAATAAAGTGTTTTTGCAGCTTTATAAAACAAAAACAAAAAGGTCTGTTCGTAGCAGCATGTCTGTAACACATTATATCTCACCCCAAATAAACTAATGTCCATAAAAACAAATGCTGTGTACACTCCCATAGCAAAGCCCCTTGTCATCTGATGACCCCAACACTCAGCTCAATTTTTCCATAGAGCATGCAACCTCCACTGGATTATAGGAAAAATTTCACAATAAGTAGGAAACAACTGACTTTAAAAGCCAACCAATGATGTCAAAATGGCATCTTTGTCTTCATCCTCTGCCCCTTCAACTACTTAGCTCTCTAACTCTTTTTGGCAGCTTGCCTCTTCCAGTTCCCCAGCTCCCAAAAGTTCTGCCTTCCATTGGTAGAAGAAAGTGGGGCCTGGAACTCTCTCACTAGTCTTTGGCCCTATTCCATGGCCAATATAGTGGCACACACCCAGTGGTTCCTGGGAACTCTGCCAACCACATATACAATTCCACCATGCTTTTCCACCATCCCTTGCCACTACTATTAAGCGAACCACATTCCCCTGTAGCCAAGTTAATAGATTCATATGCCAATGGCTAACTAGATAATTATCCATAGTTATTTACATATTTTTCCTGTATTCAGCTTACTGTTCCTTACTCTTCCGCTTCAAATAAATCTATACATGCAAATGCATCTGCTGAGAGATCATTTGCTTTACAGTTATGGAGAAGGTGCTGCTAAAGGAAGTCCCTTGTCTGGGAATTCTCTATATTAATGAAATGTGTGTGTGTGTGTATATACTCATTTCTATCCCTTATGCTTTTAATATCCTGTATAATTTGAGAGATGGCTTTACTATGTAAAGGGGAAGCCCAATATCCTTGGAGTCTGTTTGGTTTTTTGGTCATCAGGCCTTTTTTAATATGATCCACCACAAAACCATATGGTGATAATATAGTAATAATAATAATAGCCATCATCATTATAAAGAGCCTGAATCAGTTGATTAGTGTGGATTATCCAAGGAAGTGGTAAAAACTATAAAATATGTAACTTTTTTGCAAATACCTAAAGATTAAGACAAAAATAAGTTAGCTAGATTTATATATCAGAAAAAAACATCCTTTATAAATTGATAGGTGACAAATTCTAATTGCACACAGTGACTAAGATATAATATTGATCCATAAAATTTTAAGAATTTTTAATAGATGTCACCACATACTATGCCCAATTTCCAAACTACATGGAATTTTTTTTCAAAATATAGAAAATTAATTAATGGGGAAAAATTAAAATGTCATGAGAACAGGATGAAATATATATAATATTGCTGTTACCTTTTCAGAGACATATAGATGGTGTGGTAGATGGAATGCTAGGCCTGGATCAAGAAGACCTGAGTTCAAATCTATACTTAGATGCTTAATATTTGTGTGGCCCTTGGCAAGTACTTAACCTCTATATGCCTCAGTTTCCTCAACTATAAAATGAGGATTTAATAGCACCTATTTCCCAGGATTGTTATGAGGATGAAATGAGAATATTTGTAAAGCACTTAGCACAGTACCTGGCACATATTGTTCTTGATTTTTGCAACTGAAGATATTCCAAATATGTTTTAAATGAGAGTACAGAAGAAAAGCTTACAGCCTTGAACTATTATGTTTACATTTATAACTTTTAAAAGAGTCATTTTAATTGCCTACAGAATATTAAATATAAAAGAATAATAATAGGATGGCAACTTGTCTTTGAGAATTTCTTTTTGAACTCTATTAAAATCTGGAAAAGAATGAAATGATAACAACCTTACATTTAAATACTGTTCTAAGGTTTGTAAAGTCTATACTATTCAATCAATAAACATTCATTAAGCACCTACTATATGCTTAATTATTTAAGCACAATGAATAAGGGGATATGAAAAGAAGCAAAAGATAAATCCTGCTCTCAAGGAGATTATATGTAAAGATTACATGTGAACAAATATACACAATTTGAGCTATCTACAGTATAAATAAGAAATAATTAGCAAAGAGAAGGCACTAGAATTAAAAGGTATTAAGGAAGGATTTGAGTAGAAGGTGAGATTTTTCATTAATACTTAAAAAGAAGCTAGGGAAGTCAGTAGAAGCAGAAAAGGGTGAGCATTCCAGGCATACAGGACAGCCAAAGAAAATGCCTAGAGCTGAGACAGTGTTTTGTTCTAGGAACAGCCAAGAGACCTGTGTCACTGGATAAAAGAGTATATGTCATAGAGTAAAGTGTAAGAAGCCTGGAAAGACAGGAAGGGGCTAGGTTATAAAGGGTTTTGTATTTGTTCAAGGAAGCCACTGGGATTTATTGAGTGAGGCAAGTAGTGTGTGTCTTGATTGAACCTGTGTTTTAGGAAAATCACTGTAATGCTTGAATGGAAGATGAATTGGAGTGAGAAGGCACTTGAGGTAGACAGATCAACCAGTAGGCTTTTGCAATTGTCTAGGTGTGAAGGGTTGAAGGTCTGTACCAGAGTGATGGCAGTAGCAGAGGAGAGAGGGGGTTGTATGAGAGATGTTACAAAGGTAAAATAAGTGGGCTTTGGCAACAAATTGGATGGGGAGGAGGGGGTTGGATGGTAAGGGATCCAGGATGATTCCTAGGTTGTGAGCCTAAGGGACCAAGAGGATGATGTTGCCCTCTACAGTAACAGGGAAAGTAGACGGTGAAGCAAGGTTTAGGGAGAAAGGGAATGAGTTCTGTTTTAGACATTTGAGCCTAAAATATCTACTGGACATCTAGTTTGAGATATCTGAAAGATGTTGAAGATGTGAGATTGAAGAGATTGATGCAGAAAATGTTGATTTGGCAAGCATCAGCCTAGAAATGGTCGTTAAATCCATGGGAGCTGAAGAGATCACTAATCCTAAACTGATAAGATCACTAATTCATACCATAACCCTAAATAACATTTAAGGTTGGAGGACCTGATCTGAAATAGGATCCAACAAAAGGAGACAGAGAAGGAATGATCAGGTAAGAGGAAAACCAGAAGAAAGGAGTATCCTGAAAACCTAGAGAGAAGTAAATGAGTAAAGAGGAGAGGAAGATTAGCAATGTCAAAAACTGCAAAAAGGTCAAGGACAATGAGGACTGAGGAAAAGCCATTATATTGGGCAACTAAGACATCAATAGTAACTTTGGAGAGTGAAGTTTTTGTGGAATGATACAATTGGAAGCCTGGTTATAAAGGGTTCAGAAGAGAGTAAGAGAAGTGGAGGCACCCATTATTACAGATGGATTTTAGAAGAGTTTAGCTACAAAGGGCAGAAGAGACATTGGGTGATAGTAGGGATGGAAGGATTAAGTGAATTTGTTTTGTTTTTGAGGATTTGGGAGACACAGATGGGTTTGTAGGCAGTAGGAAATGAGTCAGTAGACAGAATGATTGAAAATAAGCAAACTAATGGGAATGGCAGAGAGGGCAATCTGTCAGAGCAGATGGGATAGAATGGAATTGCTTAAACAAGTAGCAGAGTTGGCTTTGGTAAAGAGTAAGGCAATTTTATCATGTGAGACAAGGGTGAAGGAAGACAGTGGCAGAAGGAATCTGGCTGATTGGAGGTGAGGGAGAGGGGAGAAGAGGGAGTTCCTGGTGAATGGTCCTAATGTTTCCTACATAATATGAGACAAGGTTCTAAGATAAGACAGGGGTAATAGGAGAGCCATGGGAATCTTGAGGAAGGAGGGAAAGGTTTGGAAGAGCTGCTGTGGAGAGTGTGAAAATGACTTGATAAGGGAGGTATAGTATAGCTAGTGGACTCATTCAGAATACTTGTGTGATTTTCTCCACCTCTATTCATCAGCACATGTATAGCAGTGAAGGCAAACAATTGTGGGAATGATCCAGGATTTGGGAATGATATAAAAAAGGGATTTAACAGAGGAGAGCAAAGTAAAGTCAAATTGGTTTGCCAAGAGTTTGAGATGAAGAGAAGATAGGAGTACTTAGTCCAGAGGAGATGGCCTGGGAGAAAAATGATTCTCAAATCTACTTGTTCAGCAATAACTTCTCTGCTGACTTCTAGACCTGAATCTCCAATTGTCTTCCAGACATTTCAAACTGTATGTTGAGTAGACATTTAAAATGCAACATGTACAAAACTAAGCTCATCTTGCCCCCTATACAATTCCCCTCTTCTATTTCTGTAGAAGGTAATAACATCCTCTTATTCCCCCAGGCTCACAAACTGGGCTTCATTCTCAACTCTTCACTCTCTCTTTCCTGCCCTTGCCTACCAAAAGATAATCTGATGCCAAGGTCTGCTGATTTAACCTTTGCAACATTTTTCAAACAGCATCCCATTGTCTTCTCTGATACTGCTATCCTGGTACAGGCCCATATCACCTCACACCTGGACACTATATCAGCATACTTAACATCTCTCCTCATTCCAGATCATCTACTATTCACCACCAAAGTGATTTTCCTAAAGCAATGATGTGATCATTTCACTCCCTTACTCAAATTCTAGTTGTTTACTATCCCCTTGTAATAAAGGAATTTGTAAAAGAGAGAGATCAGATCCAGTGGAACAAGGAGCAGCTCACATGGGGGAGGGGCAAGAAGAAAAAACCTAGGATTCCAGTGAGAGAACAGAAGCTGAGAGAACTCAAAAACTGCCAGCTCACCTCACTCCTTCAGCTGAGAGCCTGAGAAGAGGATATCTGAGGCTGGGGGGTCCCTCTGGATATCAACTGTTTCCCAGTGAACCCCTGATGTCTCTCACTCAGCTTAAGACTCTACTGAGAAACTCCTCTCCAAAAATTATTCTCCACCTCTCTCCCCAACTTGTCCTGAACTACATTACTCTAACTAGATTAGCTCAGGAGTAGGGATCAAACCAGCAGCTGACCAGAAGAGGGCTCAAGGCTGAGAGCCTGGACCCCTAAGATTTTAGGGGGGGTCAGTCTGCCAATCAATAGGGATTCCTGCTACCCACTTTCCTCACCTAATACCTTCATCTCTCCCTTCTCTGAGTGATCCCAAATAAAGTGTTTACTCCTTAGATCAGGTTTGACTAGTTCCTGACATTAAGGATGGGGACTGAAAATTTGGGGAGAACCATGACTATTCACAAAAAGGAGGTTTAGCTCAGGATCCTAGGGATCCAAATAACTAGATCCAAGAAACAATATCTCTCCTTAGTAGGGGTATAAACCCAGGGGTTTGAAGAGAAGTGGAAGTTGGTGTACTTGAAGGACCAAGAGACAGGAAGGTCCATCTTGTCTCTCAACAATAGCTGAGACAAAGAAGGGAAGCTGTGTGCCATTTCACCTAAGCTGTTTCCTCTAGTTCTTAACCTTTACCTCCCAAAACCACTCTCTGAGGAGACATACTCTGTCCCTCAGGGAGACAAAACCAGGTTACCTTTCCCAGGGGGAAGAGAGGGGAAAATCAATCTCTTCCCCCTCTTGATTCTCTCAACTCTCTCTCTCTCTCTCTCTTTCCTCTGTGTGTGGCCATATATTACATCTGATACAGACCCATATCACCTCACACCTGGACACTGTATCAGCATGCTTAACCTCTCATTCCAGATCATCCACTACTCAGCCACAAAAGTGATTTTCCTAAAGCAATGATGTGATCATTTCACTCCCTTACTCAAATTCTAGTGGTCAGGATCAAATACAAAATCCTCTGATGATCAAAATCCTTCATAACCTACCCCTCCCCACCTTTCTAGGCATCTTATACCTTATTCTGCCCTATTACATGACACTAGCCTCATTTGCTATTCCATTAACTGCACTATCTCATGACTCTGGGCATTTTCTCTCGTTGACTCCCATGCCTCCTCTCTGCCTCTGGCTTTCCTCAAGTCCCAGATAAAATTCTACCTTTTACAGGAAGCCTTTCTCATCTCTCTTAATAATATAAATTATCTTGTAAGTAACTTGCTTGTACGTATTTGTTTTCTTCTTGTCTTCCCAATGAAATTATGAGCTCCTTAAGAGCAGGGATTGCTTATTGCCTTTTGTTGTATGCCAAAACTTAGTACAGCGCCTGGCCCATAACAGATATACTTTAAAATTGCTTACTGGTAGAGTGAATAAGTCTTTTCTCCATAAAACTCAAAGGCAGGGGTCTTTCCACTATATCATGCTGCTCCTCATTCCAACTCATGAAAGCAACTACAGTTAATTCAGGAGACAAAGAACATTTAGAACTGTTTTCCTATTAAATGTCAATTTTTTTTCAAAAAAGGTGTAACTTTTATTTCTCCCTATCATTTATGACTCTTAGACTACTTCACCATTATTTGATAAATGATTGAATAAAATGTTGAAGGTTTGTTGTTTGGGTGAAAGTTGTCTGGTTTTCAGACAAACTCTTTGATTTAGCATGTGGCTAAGTCACTACAGGAGTCTGGAAAAAGCTCAATTCTATTTGTTCAAAAGTGGTTTTGGTATTTCTAAGTTACCCAGAAATCATTTAATAGTCAGTTGAAATAATGAACTTACTTATTCCATCCAATGATAAGGTTCTGAAATATGCATAGAGTGGAATGATCCTCATTCTAGGAAACTCTAATTTTAAATTGAACTTAGACAAGGTATCTTCTTAGAAATGTATTTTAGTCAGGATCATTTTTTTTAAAGGAAGAGAAGTTAACCTCATAATAAGGGATTCTATCCTGCTCACCTGATGCTTCCCAAAGTAATTTACTTGCCAAAGTTTTCTGAATCTCACAGAGAAGTTGTAGAAAGCTTAGAATAACAAGTTGATTTAATGTTTCTATTTATACATGGTGTCCAATTTCCAGAAGAGCCTGAGACTAGTGGTTTCAAACTCAATTTAGCATTTAAACTCATTTTCAGCAAAGTCTCTATGGGACCAGCAATTAGGAGAGGCAAAGAGTTCAAAGAAGAAGGGTTATAACCTTTCAATGGTATGCTTGTGCGGTCTTTTAAAATGCAGCTTCTCCAGTCTTTCTTCCTGTATTCAGCAAACACCGCAGCCCACAACCAGGTTAACAACCTGCTGGTATGGCTGCCTGAAGCGGGCATAGAAAAACTGTGGTTTTTCATTTGGCTGCATCTGGAAAGACACCAGTACTAAGTCCATTTATTCCTACTCTTAGTTGTCCCAGGGAAGGGATCTAAAAACATCCTGATGATTTTACTGTCAATTTGGGGCCAAGAGGTACAAGGAGATCAAGAGAAGAATGATTCTTTTGAATTGCCCAATATGCTAGGGCATCATAGGAGGTTGGAGTTGGGGACTTTCTGCCTTTATGGGGACTTCCATTTTACCCTGTTCTGTCCTGAAAGTGCAGTGAGATGGAGAAGGATCAATTCTGAAATCGAGACGTTTCCTGTATTTTGGGGAAACCTGAATCTCCATGTCAGATTTTATGGCAGACAAAGATACAAATCTCTTTAATGCTCTGCTCCCTATTATTTCTTTGTCAGATGAGGTAGGGGGAAATCTTTATTGAGAAATGTTCTGAAAATACTTTGGTGCTTCCCAGACAGCTGTCATTTAAGCTTTTCACAGAATCACAGGAAGCCATTCAATCCATCCCTTTGCCTCTGGACAGGAGAGTATCACACCAATCCAGATAAACCTTTCTCATTTTAAAATAAATCACCAAAGCAGCTAATCATACAATCTTCCTTAATTCCTTTTCCAGGAAGTGCTTAAGAACTCTCACTGACAGGAAATTTTCCATGTTTGATTGGGGGGGGGGGGGGGTAGGTACAACAATACACCTATATTGCCTCAATACAGGTCAAATAATTTTCTGCTAATGCCAATTAATTTACAGGTGCTTAAGATTCCCCTAAATTCAGAGTGGGTGTGCTCCCAGAGGGAGTTAGTTGAGGTGAGCCTGGCAGTGCCATGGATTGGATAGGTCACCCTGTTTTTCAGCCAACCCTCATATTTTAATCAGAAGGATCTAAAAAAAGTATTTCTAACCCTCAGATGTTTTCAAAGAGCTCTGTATGTCTCTGTTCTCACTACAGATGGGCTCTGTTCTAAGGATGGACACTGACCAAGATTAAAATCCCTCTTATGAGTTCAAAGGAAATGATAGGAAAGTAAAGGAGGGGTAGGAGGGGAGAGTGGGCAGGAGCCAGAAGTCTTATTAAACACTTAAAAATCCTTTGATTTTTAGTCTCCCTGGCCGCATCTAAGAAGCCCCACCACTAGGGTTTTAAGAAGAGAACAGAAAATGAAGCAAAATTAAATTTAAAAGAAAAGAATGTCGTGGTGAACTAATTCTTTTCATTCCAGAATTTGAGAGCTGGAAACAACCTCAGAAATTAGGAGGTTGAAAGAAAAATTATGCGATGTGCCTAAGGTTACAGAAGCAAATATCAGACTAGAATTGACATATTTTGACCATTGTTCATTCTACAGCACTACATTTCAACCAGAAGCATTCTATATAAACTATCTAAATGATCTGATTTACTTTCTTCAGTCCTACCATCTCTGCCTCATCCTCCTTGATGCTTCTTCCCTAGTACTTACACCATAGAACCAGTCTCTAGTCAAGCTTTGTTACTTCTGTTTTCAAAAAATCCCTAGTATAAGTCTTTCTCTCCACTCAAACAGCTGTCTCCTAAGTACAGTTTCTCATTACCTAACAGCTGGACTACCAATTGTTCTCCTTGTCTCAAGTCTCTCCCCATTCCAAAATCCTCTAATCAACTATTCAATTGATCTTCCTGAAGCTCAGATATGACCAGGGAACCCAGCCTCCTTGCTCAGTAAACTCCAGGATCAAATATAATATTTAATGCTATTAAAGCCCTTCTCAACCTTGTCCCTCCCTTTCCAGGCTTCTCAAACTTCATTCCCCTACACATACCAGTCAAGTCAATGATACTGGCTTTCATGCTATCCCTAGAACACAACACTCCACCTCATGATTCTTTGCCTTTTTACTGCTTTTCCCCCCTAACCTTGAAATTTTCTTCTTCATTTCAAAATTTATCTCAAAAGCCACCTTCTATAATAGGCTTTTCCTAGTCCCTCTCTCATCCTATCCTGACTGCTACTATTTTCCCTCTAAGATAGCTACCCATTTCATGTGTGTATATGTATATGTATCTTCTATGCACACAAATGTTTGCATGTTTTGTCTTCCATTAGAAGGTGAGGTCCTTGAGGGCATGAACTATACTTTTTACATTTGTTCTTTGTATCTCTAGGACTTAAACTAAATCCTATAACACATAAGCACATAGTAAATGATTAATGCTTGATTATTGACTGACCTATAATTTGGTTATTTTCTTGCCAATTTGAAGAAAATAAGATTGCTGTTGTTCACTCATTTCAATCATGCCTAACTCTCAGTAATCCCATTTGAAGGATTGCCATTTCTTGGCAAAGGTACTATTAGTGGTTTGTCTTTTCCTTCTCCAGCTCATGTTACAGATAGAAACTGAGGCAAAAAAATGTTAAGAGACTTGCTTGGTGTCACACAGTAAGTGTCTGAGGCTAGATTTAAACTCAGATCTTCTCAACTACAGCATCTTTGTCAAGAAAGGTCCAAAAATGTTAATGAAGAGTCAGACATGACTGAATAACGACACCTTCCCGACTCCAGACCAGCACTCTATCCATTGCACCAACCTGGCTTCCTGGAGGTCAATTTTCTGATCATGTGAAAGATTTGTGATTTAGGAATGACAGGGAGTGTGCTCTATCAATGCAGATTACAAGATCATAGCTCTAGAGACCATCCCTCCTCATTTCATAAACAAAGACCTGAGACCTTGAGATGTGAAGGAACTTACATATAGTAAACAGTCAAGCTGGGATTTGAACTTGTCATCTGATTCTATAGTAGCTAGATGGCATGGTGCATAGAATATTTAGTCTGGAGTCAGAAAAACCTGAGTTTAAATCTGGCTTCATACCCTTACTAGCTGAGGGACCCTGGGCAAGTCATTTAACCCTGTTTGTCTCAGTTTCCTCATCTGTAAAATGAGCTGGAGAAGGAAATTTCAAACCACTATAGTATCTTTGCCAAGAAAACCCTTTACAGAGTCATGAAAAGTCAGACACAAATGAAATGACTGTACAATACCAATGACCACCTCACCTCTAACTCTAAATTCAGCAAGATACTTTCTATTGTACCACTCTACCTACAGCCCACAATCTGAGTTGCCTGAGGCATATAGAGCCCTACAGATGTGAAGTGTGGGCTTCAGAATTTGAATCCTGTTCTTCCTAGATCAATTCCAACACTCCCACCTCCAAGTTGCCTCTGTACTTGTTAGCATTCACAGAGGATATTTGGAAGATGAAGGGCAGTGAGGGAGGCCTGAAGTTGAGCTTAATGCTTTGGCAAATATGAACTTTCTGCATTTCCCAAACTCCTTTTATCCTACTTCTCATTATCATGAGAGGCCGTATGACATAGTGGATAAAGACCAAAAAGACCAGAATTCAAGTTGTCCTTCTGCCATATACTTGGGCTGTGTGATCCTTAGCAATCCATTTAACTTCACAATGTTTTAAGTAATCTCTAAGACTAATAGTTGTAGTTGCAGAAAACATGCCAACCTGTATTTGTAGAGAGAGTTTTCTTATCTGGGAGTTATCTATGCCAATGAAATCACTCCCTATCCTCCCAATTCCATGCATATATTTTGAGAGCTTGCTTCACTTAAGAAGATGATGCCTAATATCCAGAGGGAAGTCTTGGCTGTGGTTTTTCCTACTATTGTCTCAAACTGGGGCCTTCAAATCACTTATTACTCAATCAGAGGACTTCTGACTTTAGACCATCAAGAACCCCAAATGAAATTTCAGGTTGATTAACCACTGTTCAGAATCTATAAGTGTCCCAGAAAGACTTCATTGAAGACTTGATCATCACTGTTGGAAGAAATTTTGCCCCTTTCTCATTCCTCTTGTTTCTTTTCCAAGGAATCAACATACTGACAGGCATAACCTTTAGAAATTCCTACTGTACCAGTTTAAAAAGCATTGCTGGCTCCAGAGACTTTACATGGAGAAGCTCTTTCTCAACACAACCTCAAGGACCAAGAATTAAAGACTTCCCTTTTCCTCATACTCAGTTCACCTTTTTCTTTTCAGATGGTTTGAAACAGATGAGGCAGAAAGTAATGACTCTGGCTCATGTTTCCTCTTGGAACAAATTTCAAATGGCCCTCTACATCATTCTGGCAAGCTGCCAACTCAGAGTGATCTCTAAGTGTTTCTGCATCTCTGTGCACTGGCTCATCGGACATGTTTTAATTACATATACTAAGATATCACAATGACAAGATTCATTTGGAGGAAATATTCCTAGCCAAGGAGGCTTTCTCAGAAGATTTTATACAATTATAATAAACGAGGAGTGTTTTTCTTGTATGAGCTTGTGATAAGATAGAGTCAAATAACAATCTCCAGTAGAGTAGTCTTTGAGAGAGGAAATATTCCATGCTATCTCATCCGGTTGTGATTTGCCCCAGAGTATGAGATAAAATAATTCCAATTCACACACACACACACACACACACACACACACACACACACACACACACACACTCTGTATATGCACATATACACATTCAAATAGACAGCGAATGGACTGATTCAATTAGAGAGCCATTGTTTTCCTAAGAGTATCACCAAAGAAACTAGCAAGTGTCAAGTGTTTGGGTAAAGGGCCCTAGAAATGTCAACACTCTAACTAAGTTGATGCTTACTAGAGGAAACTTTCTAGCCCTGGCTGTATTCCATTTCTAGCTGTTCCATTCCTAGGTGCCTATAGGTAATGGAGCTCAAGACACGGCTGCCATATTTTCTGGTCTTTCTAGTTCCCATACTTCCTTTCATTGGCTACAGCCAGACCTATGAAATTCTTCTCTTGAAACTATCTGCATTATGTAATTATGCAGTTGGCATTCTATAACTGGGCAAGGTTGACACACTACTGTGCACAGCCTTATAGGACATAGAGCACCCAAAAAGTGCTTGGGTATCTTTTAGATAAATCTCTCTTTTCATGTGTATGATACTGGACATACTGTGTGCTTGACTTTTTCAGTCTGTGTTCTAGGGAATATATATAATATGCATTTAATTCTTGGGAAGAGGGAGAAAAACTTTGTAAATGAATGGTATTTATTATTATTATTATTGAAATAGGACATTAGAGCCATTACTTAACTTATCTTATTTCTTCTTCATGTCCTAATTTTGCTCTTTCTTAATTCCTCAATCTTTAATTCCTCTTCTCCCTTTGGGGCTACTACTACCATATGAAGACTCCCCTCCCCCCCAAAAAAAAACCCTTCTGGGAAATAGTACAGAGAAGTAGGAAAAGTACTGGTTTTATATCCAGAAGACCTGAGTGTAAGTCCTGGCTCTGGCATTTACTAGTATGAGACCATGGGTAAATCCCTTAACCTATTTGGCACTCAGTTTCTACATCTATAAAATGTAGATAATAATCTTTCAATTACCTATCTCACAAAGTTGCTGTGAGAAAAATGCATTGTCAAGTTCTATATAGGATCATATAGCAACAGCTGAAAGAGACCTCAAATCCTAACTAGTCCAATTCTCTCATTTTAAAGATAAGAAAACAAAAATCCAAGAAGTTGTAATTTACCCAAAGTCATACAAGGGCATAAGCAAATTATTTTCATTGTTAGAGGCAGTTTAGTGGCACAGTGGATAAAATATTGGCCTTGGAATTAGGAAGACCCGAGTTCTCATTCTCAGAAATGTAATAGCTGTGTAAACTCAAGGAAAGTAATTTAAACTGCTTGCCATAGTTTTCCCATCTGTAAAATGGGAATAACCTACAAAGGATTGGGACATAATATTGGTAAAGTGTTTGCAGATCATAAAGCATTATATAAATGCTAGCTATTATTATCAGCACTACAGTTTTCTTCATTTGTCACTCCATTACTCCTACTTTTGTTTTTCTTTCCTTCTTTTCTTCTACTTTTACCCCTATTTTTTATTTTCCAGCAGTCAAGTTTCCTAATATGATTCAACCCACTTTTAAACTACTGCTATCATTACTTAAAGGTCTCATTTCAACTGCTAGGCTAATGTACCCTATGCCCTACTATGCTTTCACACCCTGGCACAAAAAAAAAATAAAGCCCACTAAAATAATTTTGCTCATCTTATGTCTAAAATGAGAGATCCCTGATGGTCCTGGAACAACAAAAGGAAACAAATACCTTGGCATTTTGTAAGGGTGGCTGGTAACTAGATGGTCGGTAGAACATCCTTTGGCTAGAGTCAGTGTGAATATCACCAAGGAATAATTCCTCCACAAGATGATCCAGATTATGATGGAGGTACTGTTTTTCTACCCGAATCAGTTGAAGCTCATGCATAGCAAAATTCACTGCCTTGGTACATTCCCGGCCATTTTCCTCTCGCCATAAGTCATAGGTGGCATCTTGCACCCAAGGATTATCTGAAGGGATGAAACCTGGGCACGTACGATTTACCAGCTGACTAAGTCTTTCAGCAACAGCCTCACTATGGCAGATGATTTGGACATTGTGTAGCTGGTAGTCTGCTTCAGTCCCTCCTCGGATGATCCAGGATGCTTGGCGAAGCCGTATCTTACCCCTGATGACTAGTGTATAGGTAGGGTTGGTACAACGGTTACCACCATAATAAAACTGGTAGGCCTTGAAGGTATTATTATGATAGAATCGATAAGATCTGGTGATGAATTCTGGACCAGATCTCACTTCACATCTGGAGAAGGAAAGTAAGAGAATTTTTTTTAACAATTAAAAATGCATGAATAAAAGAAACCATTACATCTTTTTGAAATGAAAATACCATAGAAGCATATAAGTTAGAAGGGATGTAAAAAATCTTCAAGTACAATCCCTTAATTTTATTGTTAAGAAAAAAGAAGTTAAATAATTTTATCAAATTAACAAGGAGAGTAAGTTTAAAAAATGCAATATTCAAACAATCTCTTAGATTCCAAATTCAGGATCTTTCTACTCTACTAGTAGGCTGGCTCTCCAAATAGATATTCTTAGAGGTTACAAATAGGTCAGGTAAAATCATTACCTATAAGCATAATCTTTATCTTTTTCCACAAATATTATCCTTTGTGTGAAAAAGATAGGTCTCTGGATCAGAAAATAAGTTCTATTCTTCAATTAGTTAAGAAAAAAATATCATTCACATTTTAATTTTAGAAATGTGGAAACACTTCCTGTTGCTATGAAAAAGATGATTCAAACAATCTTTTGCATGAACCTATTTCCATACCCTGAGTGTGTTCTAGACATAAGTCATCACTTATGGGCCAAAACCTCCTCTTCACATATCTTTTCACTTTAAAAAGAAAAAAGACATGGGTTTTTTCCTCCCTGGAGGAAAATATAAAGGGCAAAAAGCATCACTTGCACAGTATATCTAAGAATTGACAAATTATTGTCAAAAAAATTGACAAAAAATGAGAACTTGTTGCTAAATTCTGTGTGTACTTTTCTATAGGTGTCAATACTTGCTAGGGAGAGGGAGGCCATTTAAAAAGGAAGAGATTTCAACATCAGTTATGAGGTTGGTAGAGTCCATTCCAGAGAGCCAGTCTAAATCCTAGCAAAATTAGTACAGAAAAACGTGAAGGGAAGGTGGATGAAAAGGAAAGGTACCTGTATGGAGACATAGTAAATTCCACATTTTTCTTTTTCCTTTGTTCACTCTTTTGATCAAATCTATTGTTCCCTGAATCATTTGTAGGCTATGTGCTCCTTTTCTGTTAGATTGTAAGGTCCTTGAGAGCAAGTACTGCCTTTTGCCTCTTTCATATCCCCAGTATTTAGCATAGTACCTGGCACATAGTATGTTCTTAACAAATATTTATTACAGTGTTATTACAATGTTCTTAACAAATGTTTATTACAGGGTTACTGCCAGAAAGAACTCTAGAGATTATCTAGTCTAAAAGACCCACTTTAGAGATGAAGAACTAGAGCACAGAGAGTTGAAATAACTTAACCAAGGCCACACAGGTAGAAAGCAACAAAGGTAGAGTTTGAACTCAGGTTCTCTGACTCCAGAGCCAGTGTTTTTGGTTATCTTATTTATAGAATGGCTACATGTTCTTAATCTGCTTGCCTTCTCTTTCATTATTCTTGGGACAGTTATTCCTATTTCTATTCTTTCTCTTCTCCACTCCCATTTTCTTGGTCTATTCTACATATTTCGCTTATTTGATTACCTGTTCAACTATCTATATTACTCTCCTTTTTTATAGAAGGTCCCTTTATTCCTCTCTTTAAATATGTCTCAAAATAATTCTTGGCATTCTGCCTAACCTTTTCCCGCTTTTATACTTTGCCAAGTTTCTCATTTTTCTCAATTTAGTGGTAGGGGCAATAATTTAGAATATTCAAAATCCAGCTCTTTACATGCGATTCATAAAGTATACACTAGGAGGTCAATCTTACTTAGTTTTGATATGAAGGTATAACAAATAGATAGTGGGAAGTTCAATCTCCAGTCAATTTGTCAGCCATTCAATTTAAACTTGGCTCTCCTTCTAGCAAGTGCCAATTAATGTTATCTAGGAATAAGAATCTAATTACATCCAAGAACCCTCAATTATAGGATCCTCTTATTTTGGCAAGGACACAATGAGCAAACCATACTCTTGGTGGATATGACAAGAGGAAAACAGATAGGTGTAAACTCACATAGACAAAAATCCTTTGGGGACTTCCATAAATTTTAGGAGGTCTTGAAACCAAAAAGTTTGAGAATTCCATGCTTGAAATTAAATTCTAGATTGCCTTATGCTATTTTTAAAAATTCCTTACTTTCCATCTTAGAATCAATACTGTGTGTTGGTTCCAAGACAGGAGAGTAGTAAGGGTTAGGCAATGGGCGTTAAGTGACTTTCCCAAAGTCACACAAATAGGAAGTATCTGAGGCCAAATTTGAACCTAGGACCTCCCATCTCTAGCCCTAACTTTCAAACTACTGAGCCACTATGCTATTTTTTGTACTATTACTTTGTCTTATTTTACTCTTCTATTTTCCATCAAATTGTAAGCCATTTCAGGCAAAGAAATGTCTTTTACTCCTTTGAAACTCTTTTATAGCCTTGAATATAGAGAATGCTCATTAAGCATTTTCTGATTGATGACTTAAAATAGCATAAAATGTGTGATTTTACCTAGTAGGCACCAAATGTGCAAATGGAAGGATTTAGAATATTCTGGGCAATAAATGGTTGCTGCTGGGACCATTAAATTAAATTAAATCTCCTACAACATAAGGATGATCCTTATTATTTTCTGTGGAGTCACAACCATGTAGTCTAACTGCACACCCAAAACACTTCTTCCATGTCTTTTGACATCTTGATGAATTAGTAAATGTATATTATTCTTGAGAAGCAGTATGGCAAAGTGGATGGAAGGCTCTTGTTGGGGGTCAGAAAACAGAAATTCACATCCTGCTTCTGATATATACTGATCGTGTGGCCATTACTAAAATCATTTAACTCCTCAGTGTCCCAGGCAATCTCTAAAGTTATAAGTTACAAAGTAGTTGTGGACATGTATTGATGGGCTTTCCCCACTAGGAATTTGATATGCCAGTGAAATCACAGTTTTGAATCAACCCTATCCCTACAAAAAAAAAAAAAAGACATCTACCAAATAAAATTTATAACTTCATAATCATCCTGAATATAGTTGAAATATGTGTCAAGGAATTGAATATAGAAGAATTTTGAACAGATGAAAGTAGAAAGAGGCATTTGTACCTAGTGTGATCTAAATAATTGCTTCAGGCAAAAATAAAGAAAAGAAAAAGAAAAAGGTACAACTTTAGTGCTTTGGGCAGCTGTCTAATGCAATCAATTACAAAGGAACTGCCTTTCTGCATTGATGATGGGAATTTCCATACAGGGAAATTCTACTCTGATAAGGAAATTTCTACTCTGATAAAATCAAAAGACTGAAAAAAAAAAAAAACCCAAAATCCACTTGTTTCACGAGAAACTGACTGTTAAAATAAAGAATGTGGCATCAAGCAACTTCAATTACTTCTATTAAAAAGAAACTGTGGTACTATGTACTCCAACACTTAATATTTTTTCTGTTTCATAATGAAGAGATTTTCAATACTTCCTTAACGAAAATCATAAGTCTGAACCAACAATGAGCTTTAAAAATATTTACAATTTTAACCAATGAATAATTTATCAAAAGACCATTTTGAGGGAGAGATCATTTATTTCTTCATAAATAACCAAAATTCTTGAAGCACAGGACTAGAATTAACACTACAAAGCATCTAATTTCTCCTAAGCAATTCCTTACCCCACCAACTCTGAGCAAAATTACAAATGATGCATCCAAAATAGTTGGATTTTATAAAGAAATCACTTAAAATTTTTACTTTAAATATGTTCTATTTTATTCTAAGATATTTTAAAGGAAAAAATGTCAGTCTCTTTGGGAAGCCTAAAAGAATTTAGAAGCTACCAATCTAGTTAATGAGAATCTTGAATCATTCTATGTAAAATGACATTAATTAATAATATGCTTCAAGGAGAGAGAAGTCAGTGCCATAGAGTCAAGACTGAGAATAACTTTTTCTTGACTGAACAAAAGACAGTCACAAAAATGCTGAGAATATATAGTCTGATATATCTCTTTTTTGTTATTTTTCTGACAGAAGATAAGGAAAAAGGAAATAAAAAGCTGTCCTAGGAAATTTAAACTGCATAAAATAGCAACTACCTCTTAACTATTGAAATACTATTGAGAATCACTAAGGAAACTCATTTGATCAAAGGACTTCCAATTGATGTAAAAAATAATAAAATACAAAGTGTAAAGAAGTTATTTATGTGAGATCTGTGAACATATCTCTAAGTGTCAAAAAAGAAAAAGTCAAAATTTACTACTCTCATAGTCTCAGAAAGGTTTTATCCTAACTGCCCAGGTCTTCTCCCTCAAATACCTTAGATTTATATTTTATATGTTTTCAATTTATTTAGATATGTACTACAATAACTAATTTAATCTTATCTTTTTATCACCAGTAACACAGAAGATGTTTAATAAATACTTGTTGATTAAGTGCATGAGAGAAAGATATTAGGAAGTGATAACCAATGGGATAGTGAGAAGGGGGCACTGAATGTTTTATCTCTTTCAAAAGTATACCATTTTACATGTTGAGTTGATTGTTTGTTAAATATAATCATTAGGGGCACTAGTGGCTCAGTGGATAGAGTCAGACCCAGAGGCAGGAGGTACTGGACTCATGAGATCTCATACACTTCCTAACTGTGTGACCCTGAGCAAATCACTTAATACCAGTTTTCCTAGTGCTTACTTCTCTTCTGCCTTGGAAGTGATAGGTACAATCAATTCTAACGCAAAAGGTAAGGGCTGGTGAAAAACAAGTATATAATATTTATTTGTTAAAGATTAGTTTATGTTCATACTGCTATTTATATATATATAAACATGTTTTTACAGAAAAAAAAAACATGGAACACTGAGTCACATATTGATTTTACTCTCCATCTATGGAATAAGTCAAACCATTTGGCCAGATACCACCTTGACTGGTGGCAATTGCCTATGGTGTTCAGGAAGAAAGAAATCAGCTTCCTTAGATATAGTCTAGATTACTCAGAATTGTTAAATGTCAACAAATGTCCTAAACCTCAGACTAACAGAATTCTAGGTTACTTTTGATAATCTAGAACTCAATAATGAATCTTATATCTGTCGCAGAGAAAGAGAAACCAAGAAATATATTCTTGAATAGTAGTGGTAAATCTAGTACCTTTATCTTTCCTGTTAAAGTGTTGAAGTCATATATTACATTAGTTGAATATGACTACAGTATTTAGAACATAAGGAGCTAACTATGTTTCAGGGGTTAGTGAAATACAGATACTTAATTTCACTTGCTAATGACTTTTTTATATAAACAAGCAGTATGATACAGTTCAGTAAACAAGGTTCTATTCACTAACTCTATGTGGTCAACTGTGTTACAGTAGAATCTCTCTCAGAGCATAAGATCTCAACAGTACTTAGTTCTGTTTCTTAACTGAAGAAAGTTTTGGGGTTTTTTTAATTGCATGTCTCCTGGGATAAAATTCAGATAACAAGGGAATAGTTTTCAATGAATATTATAGGTAGTTTCTGTGCATTGGAGACATCAGACAACATAGAAGAATGTTTTTCATCTCCCTTCTACTTCAGTGCTTTGTAGGATTTCTCCAATATCATCTTTGTCATTCTTACCCTGTGGAGACCCAGTGGCCCTCAATTGTGGGTGGCATCTGCACAGTGATCCGTGCTCCATTGTGGAGATGCTTGAGCATGTGATGACACTGAGATTCCTTGAAAGCTCTCCAAGCACTCTTCTCTAAAGACCGAGGATGGGATCTGCTATCTGGGTGAAGAAGGGCGGAACCTTCTCCCAGCCCTAGGGAAGAAAGACAAATTTTAAAATGTAGTCAATAGGGCTCTGGAGCTCAGAAACCATTTATACAAATCAGGCTGAAAAATCTTGTAGCAGAGGAAAAAGTATGGATTGACTATGCATTTTGTCCCTAATAATTGGTCTCATTAGTAGGAACTTTTTTCCTAGTAGAGACCTTTTCCCCTGTCAGTTCTCCTGCTAATTCCTCTTAATGGTCCTCAAAGGAATAATTTCAATAAAGTAATTTCCTGTATCTAACAGGGTACAAGTCTCTCTTTGGTCCCCTTCCATAATCTCCGGGATACCTGGCCTCTCCTTAGCTACCCCAGAGGCCTCTTGGCTGCTGAAGCAATATTACACTCCCTCCTGTCCTGTAAAAAAGCCAATTTTATCAAACAATAAATATTAATGAGTGACTAGTATATTAAGCTGTACTTCACTACAGACAATGTAAAAGTATAAGACATCATCATCTTAAAGAACTTACAGTCTACTTGGGAAAGAACAACATATAAATATGCGTATACATGAGCAATAAACATGAGCTCTCCCCTTTTACACACACACGAAGACAAGAGCACAAGATAATAAGTAGCAAACTACTCATTTTATACTGCAAAATAACTAAAGGATTAGAAAAGGGAGAAATTGGTTCAGGATGAAGTCGTCAAGGGAGATGGGAGTCAAACTGAGTCTTGAAGGATATTGTTCATACGATATAGATGAGTTGTGAATATGGGGAGGGATGTTTGAGGGGAAGGATAGAGACAGTCAAGAGACTGGTTTCATATATATATACATATATATGTATGTATATATATATATATATATACATACATACATACACTTAGAGAACTAGAATAAGATGTAGAGACCACTACCACAAGAAGAAAAAAAAGGAAACAATGATTTATTAAGAACCTACTATGTGCCACATCACTGTACTAAGTGCTTTATAAATATCTCACTTGATCTTTACAACACCCCTGGAAGAAGTAGGTGCTACTATTATCCCCATTTTATAGTTGAAGAAATCCAGACAGTCAAAGGTTAGGTGGCTTGCCCAGAACCACAAAGCTAGTAAATGTCTGAGGTTGGGTTTGAACTTAGGTATTCTTGACTCCAGGCAAAATGCTTTATTTACTGAAGCAGCAAGGTAAGGATCTGAGATCTGCAGCTTTGCTGGGGGTATAGGACAGGGGAGAGATCTGTTCCCATAGGGTGCTGTTCGTGCCCTGGATGATTACAAATCAAGTCAAGGCAGCAAGCATTGATTAAGTACCTACTATGTGCCAGGGACTACTCTGAGTATCAGGGAAACCAAAAAGTAGTCCATAGTCCATGCTCTCAGTCTATTAAAGGACACAACATACAAATAACTATGTACACAGATATAATAAATTGGAGATAATCTCAGAGGGAAGTCACTAAGATTAAGGAGAACTGGGAAAGGTTTCTTGCAGAAGGTGAGACATCAGCTGAGAATTAAAAGAAGACAGGAAAACACTAACAATGTCAGGCTCCTATGGCAGTGAGATGAGAAAATATCCATTTGTATGTATGAGTTGTCCGTAAGTGAAATTTTCATAATTTAGGAGTTACTTCATATCAAATGTGATAATATCTATAAAACACTTTGAGAACCTTAGGGCACTACATAAATGCTACCTCTTATTTTCTTTAGTGTATTAATTTTTCCTTTCTTAGAATTTGTTAGATGCTATGCCATAAAAACTGCTTTGCAGCAAAATTCTTCTCTAGAGAATACAATCATTCTAAATGTTAATGTAGTATTAAATTAATGGTATTATATAAAAGACTGTGTTACTAGATCTAAGCATTTAATAGGCAAATTGTTAGACTTGTGATGACCAAGAGAAATTCTGATTACAGAAATTCCTATTACAGGGGCTTGAGATACTAGCACTCCCCATAACCTGGAAAATCTACATAAACCTTTTTGGTTTTCACATTCTTTTCTCAAACTTTTTACTTATTTTAACTTTAAAAAAGAAAGTTTATATATTTATGGTATTAAAAAATAAAATGTGTTGATATCGTATATGTATATATTTATGCATTTCTGAACTTCTAAGCTTTTTCCTCGTCTATAAAATGAGAGGGTTGGGCTGTATTCCTTCTTCTTCTTTAGATTCTTACCTGTCTTAGTATATTTTAAGACAGAAAAGAAGGGCTAGGTGATTATGTTCTATGTGACTTCTAAAGTCTCTTCAAGTTCTAGGCCTACAATACCAATGGACATCCTCCCAGAACTATCAATAGCCTAATTACTTAATATTCTAATAAACAACAATAATTAAGCACATCTAATACTTAGGATCTAAAGAAAAGAAGGCTTGTAGAGCTCATCTAGTCCAGTGATGGCAAACCTTTTAGAGATGAAGTTCCAGGCCCCACCCCCAGACCTTGTGCTATGCCTCCCCTCCAACCACAATGGCCAAGTGCCACACCCTTCCTTACCCCAGACAAGGGAGGGAGGAAGCATTCCCATTGGCTTCTGGGCAGAAGGGTGGGGGAAGTGATGAATGTTCTCAGGTGCATGAAGAGAGAGAGGAGAATAGATGTGCCCCGAATCCCTCTAACACTCTAGTAATGAACTCTGGCAGAGAGGGATCAGTGTGCCCTTGTTTGGCACCTGTACCATAAATTCACCATCACTGATCCAGTCTATCACTTTTATTTTATAGATGGGACATTTAGTGTATACAGATTCATTATAAACCCTAGCCCATTTAGCTGGAGATATTTAGATATAATAATGATAATAATAGCTAGCATTTCTGTAGTACTTTAAGATTTTCAAAGTACTTTATAAATATTATTTCATTTGGTCCTTAGACCAACCCCAAAAGGTAGTTATTATTATTATTCCCATTTTACAGATGAGAAAATTGAGGTTGACAAAGGTTAGGTGACTTGTTCAGAGTCACATGGCTCAAAAGTGTCTGAGGTCCTTGACTCTAGGTCCACTGATCTATTATCTCAATCACCTAGCTACTTCTTATTTTACATATAGATCCCAGAGAGTAAAATTGGACGCCTGTAGAGTAGGGAGGAACTAAAATGCACAGAAATTATCCAAGTAATCACTGATCATAATGATTCCTGGGAAGATGTTGAGGAATTGTGGCCAATTTGGTCTAAAATGGACAATTTATTATAGGAAGGAAGGAAGGAAGGAAGGAAGGAAGGAAGGAAGGAAGGAAGGAAGGAAGGAACGAAGGAACGAAGGAAGGAAGGAAGGAAGGAAGGAAGGAAGGAAGGAACGAAGGAAGGAAAACTATGTCCTCATCTTTTCCTATTTATATGTGTCCAATGTGGACAAAACCCTGGCCAGTATAACAATAACATCACCTAAATTTAATGATCACAAGAAGATAACATCGAATCAATACTATGAAGCTACAAACAGTAAGTTTAAAAGATGGTTTAAAAAAATAAGTCTTTCCATTTAAAAAATCCACATCTTAACAAGAAAGGGAATGAATGAAAGCAAATAGTTAGAATGAAAGAAATAATACTTGTTACAGTGTGGCAGATGAAGTACCCTTTCCTGACTGCCTTTTCAGTCTTCATCTGGCCATCAGCATTCATCTTCAAATGTTCATTTGGCTTTTATGGTATGGGAAACATGGAAAGCAGCTATAGGGTGTACTAGATTTCTTATAAATGGAAAGAAATTGAAAATTCACTTAAAAACTTCAACCTAGGCAACACAGAAAGCTGAGCATAGTGACATGGCATCCTTGGACCCTGAAGGCTTTGCTCTGAAGAATTAGGTAATGAAGTGTTTCCAGATCACATTAGTGATGGGTTTCATCCAATTCCAAAGATCTCTGAATTCCATTTGAGGAAAGGTTTCTAATAAACAAGATGTTTAGGTAAAAAGATGTCCTTGGTTAACAAACTAGATGAGTCATTCTACAAATGTTCTATCTCACCCTCTCTCTTATTTCTGTATTTAGTTCTTGTGGTTCTTGAATGATAGCATTATCTAGCAGGGAAATGGAAAGCATGCTTGGCTAGGAGGTAGGAAAACCAAGTTCAAATATAGCTTTAGACACATATTTACCTGTATACCCTGGGAAAATCACATAACCTCAGCTTGCTTTTGTTTCCTCAGCTATAGAAAGGAGATAATAATGTCAGGATACAGAGTTGTTGTAAGAAATAATATATTAATAAAAGTGGTTAACACAGTGCCTGACACATAGTAGGTATTTAATAAGTGCTTACCCCCCCCCCCCCTTTTCCACCTTGATAGCTACCAGGAGTTTAAATCTTCTACCTTCATATCTTTGAAAGGGTATCTGAATAGTAATGAAGTTAATCTTTTTTGTGTTTGAATTTATACATGCATTTTTCCAGTTTTAAAAAATACTTACCTGGAATGCTCAGGGAATGGAATATTGTAGCTAATTGAAATTTTCTGTTAACTAAGAGTTAACTAAAAACTATTTGATTTGGGTTGCTGAAAATCCTTTCTTCTTAGAATGAGCATCTTTCTTTAGTGACTCAGGAATATAGTAATACTTCAGGTTCATTAATTTGGATATTAATTCTCACTGTACAGCACTATATATGCAGAAAGCATCAGAGATTGAGCTACCTATGCCAACTTCAGGACATGTCCAAGGCTGAGGGTTTTTTGGTTGTTTTCTGAATCTAATATGTTTGTGTTCTTCCTATTCCTACATCATTACAGTAAAGAATGTGGGAGAAAACCATCACATGCACCCAACAACATGGTTAACTAAAGGGTCCAAAAAAGATATATTACTGTAAATACTCAATTCAGGTTTACTCTAGATAATTCTTGACAAAAGAGAGTTACTAAATAATAGACCACTGGAGAAGGGCTTATAAGAAATTAGCCAACAGCATGTTATTGGGCAATCCACCCTTCATATTCCTATGCCTCATTTTTCCCATTTATAAAGTGAAATAACCAAAACTAGCCTAGCTTATAGGTGTGGTGAGGAGTAATTAATAAAATATATTGGTAAAATGCTTTATAAATAACAAATACTGTGCAAACACTAAAGAATGATTTAGTTGGAGCCTCACCAACACACTGTTTGTAATAGAATGGAATTTGGTACAAGGAGGGTACATCTTGGATCCTATCCAAGTACCCAAACAATCTTGTTACAAAACTACTCTCATGCACAATTAAGTACCAGGAAATAGATCCTGGGGAGAATTATAGTGAAACTCTGATATATGAGTAGTAGGCATGCTCCTATGCTCCTTGCTCCTGAATATAAACTGTGAAAAGCAAATGAAGTCTTAAGAGCACAAGGGTACCTACCACTTAGCAAATTACCACTTTCAAGAGAGTAAATGATACTTTTACATTCTGATATGTTTGTTTCACTTTACACGAGCAAGTGATTTACTCCTACGGATTAGATTATTCTTGCCAACATCCTAAAATCCTGCCAAAATGATCTTAATTAGGATCACAATGATCCAACTTTCTCTTCCAAGAGGAGTTCTCAGTAATAACAGTTTTAAAGGCAGAGGTCCACATAAAAAATAAAAGAGAACTCCTCTTATTGAGACAGAAGACCAAGCATCAAGTGAACATTGGGTTTTGAAGTACTTGGGCTAACTGTCTACACTGCCTAATTTCACCAGATGATGGCTGTGGAGAGCCAATCTTAGCAATGCTTACTCTACAAATGATATACATGCAGCCCCTCTCTTTGATTGACACCAACAATCACTAGTAACACCAACAAAAACTAGTAAACACTTTTCCCCACTTGTGATGCTCTCATCCTTGATGTGAGGAAACTGACACCAAAAAGATCATGCTCATTTATTTTCTGGTGGGAAGAGGAGGAGGATATTGTAAGACAGAGGGCAGGTGTCTCTGAAAGGCTATGTTTTGTAGCAAATAAGAAGTGGGGGAAGGGTTTAATCAATATGATTAACCTGATTAGCATGGACAACTATTCTTGATCATTCTACCCTCTAGTCTTAACTTAGTTTTTAGAATAGCAGTTTTTAGTGTTTGAAATATCTGAATAATTTCCACTTCCTCATCTACTTACCCATGTAGGTACAGACTAGGAAACTGAAAACAAAAAGGGGGTGGGGGTTGGTTCTAAATGATAGCTGATAAGATAAAGGAAGAAAAAGGACTATTTTTTAAAAGTGGGTATAAACTATAATTTTAACTATGTAAAAACTCCAATGTAAATACTAGATGTTAAGAGTATGATTATCTTTTGACTAGATCTCAAGTTAAAACTTGTCTGAAACATGAAAACTTTCTAGCAGGTAAAAATGCAACTGATTAACTTAAATATAGGTTATTATTTATCTATGCAATTGCTCTGCCAATTAAATAGTCATTGCCATAAACTACTGTTTGATGTGGTAATTGTTAGATTAACACTAGGATGCCTTTTCATTTTGAATGTAATAAGACAACAGTGGTTCTGTCAATAGTGGTTAACTGTTTACTCTTCATTATTTTTAATTTTCACCACTTCAATGACAAAACTCAAAATAAGGGGATTTTTTCTCTATTTCTCCACTGTTGCCCTTGTGAGGGGGTAGTTTGGAGTATAATACATATTTCTTGTGAATTCACCATTAAAGGCTTTTGTTTTTCTCTTTTGATAGAAAGAATAATATAAAGAAATTATGATAATCATATGCTGCTTTGATTTTGGCTGAACATCAGTTAAATTTTCCTGGGTTACTACTTTCTAACACACGTCTCCAATCTGGAGATCTAATTATAGATTCCAAACTGGTAAATTTTCTCTTTCTTTTTTAAAATCTTACCTTCTGTCTTAGACTCAATACTAAGTATTGGTACCAATGTAAAAAAGGTGGTTAGGGTTAGGCAATTAGAGTTAGGTGGTTTGCCCAGGGTCCCACAACTACGAAGTATCTATAATCAAATTTGAACCCAGGATCCCTCATCTCCAGGCCTGGTTCTCTATCCACTGAATCATCTAGCTGCCCTGCTTGGTAAATTTTCAAACTGGTTATTGGTGGCACTAAACACTCTCTGTCTCTCTCTGTCTCTCTCTCTGTGTCTCTGTCTCTGTCTCTCTCTCCCCCCCTTCAAAAATAGGTTTGTGGTGATTTGCAAGAATTTCCAGCATAGGTAAGGGAAGGACAATAGTCCCCCCACTTTCTCCTTTCCACATAGGGATTTTTATTGTTAGCAATCTCTGCTTCCAAGGATTGGACTGTTCCTACCTAGTCCCTCCTCCACAGAGACTACAAAATTTCAAGAAATTAAAAATAGCTCCTGCTTAAAATCTAAGTAGGGGTACCTGATCTAAAGGCTTAAAATTTTTGGAAATGTTACCTACCTGGGATTCCTGGGAAACACACCTTGTGGCTTTTCACTACCACTTAACTGACAGAGAGAACTAAGTAGGTAAGCAACTAAAGCTTTGTTTTATCCCCACTGAAATGTTGAATTTTTACTTTAGTCACATGAATGTTTCCCCTCTCTCCAATTCCATGAACTATAGAGAGGTAAAGATTTACACATATATTTAGGAGGTGTCAGAGTCATTAAAAAACATATGTATATGCATATACATACATATATATAAACATTTTTGAATGATTCTTATCTTATAATTGTTTGTTCATATTTTAAATTGGCTATGTCAACTGCCAAGTTCATCAAACTTCTGCTCTTAGAATGCAATTATGAAACACTTGCCACCTATGCTTTGCTCTTCATTCACCTTGTGGAAAGAAGAAAGGGAAAAATTCTCTGGTGATCTTGTTCGATGGGTTACAAAACTTAAAACAAGGCACCTAGATATGTTCATAAATTTTGTGCTTTTTTTAAAAATAGCCTTTGTCACTTTATATTTAAGGTTCCCACATCATTTTCTCCTACTGCTCTAAAAAAAGGTCAGAAAATGGAAAGAGAAGGTTTTCTTGGTGTCAGGAAATTCTCTTAGCAAATTATATTTTCTGAGAATTACATAGGAGTTGCAAGGGATGTTCTGAGATCATCTAATACCTTTATTTTACAGATGAGGATTCTAAAGCTCAAAGGGGTTAAATGACTTGCCCAAGATCACATAAGTCATAATTAGCAAGGCCAGGATTCAAAACCAGATTCTCAAATTCCAAATACGTGCTTTTGCATCACTATCTAACCTATCTTAATAATATTGTTTAGAATTTTTTCAGATTCAAATGATTGTGAAAGTAGATAAAAGTTTAAACATGGTTACCTTGAGTGAAACTAAAAAAGGAGCTTCATTTCCCTGAAAAAGCCAATCAATTTTAATAACTGAAACCCTAAATTCCATTTTTAAAAGAAAGAACTCATATTATCAACAATAAATTTTAGATACATGTATTTCCCTTACAGACCAATCAATCACGCTAGGATCATTAATGCTAATCTTTGTTCTTGGAGCTGAATGATTTTTAGAAAACCACATCAGAAACTTTTATACCTTTTTATGTTGCCTGAGAAAACACTGAAAAGTGGCAGTTTGTAGCAACATACTTTCTTTGACATTCAACTTCTAGGACATTTAACTAGGAATCAGTAGAGCTAAATTGTAGCCCTGATTCTATTACTGAAAAATCTTAGAGAAGTCTTCTCTGGGACTCAGTGTTCCCATTTGAAAATAAGACAATTGAACCACAAGGTCAATAAAATTCCTGCCAGTTCAAATATTCTATGATTCTACTTGAATTAGCTAATGTAATTATATCCATAAATTGAACTGATGAAGAATATATCTGAGAAATTCACTGTCATTTGTCTTAAATGTGTAGTTAAAAAAAACTTTCAGAAAAATTAATAGTGAGCTCATATCTCCACCTTACCTATCTTACTGCCCTGTAAGTAAGAAAATTAAAGTCACAAGTTAACTTAAGCTATCACTATCTAAGTCAAGGAATTTTAAATGTTTAAATTAAGACAATGCACCCAAATGTAACGGTATCTGTGACCTCCTTACCTTTGCTCATAAAAGACTTTACCTACCTTCAAGCTCTCTCAAATGAAGTTATAGGCAGGATAGAAATATCTTCAACAACACTGTGAGAGGAGAAGTCTGAGTTCAAGTAAAGAAGGGCTTGCCCAACTTTCTCAAATGCATTTCTTCACCAATCATTTAAAAGCAAAATTGTTAAAAATGCATGTACCATTACATAACTGGAGACAATATATTGCTTTTGTGGAAATTGAAAAATGGTTATTGTTGATGAGAAGGTAAACTGACCATCATAAGAAGTATAGTGCAATGAATATTATACTTGGAGTCAGGAAGACTTGTGTTCAAATCCTACCTCAGACCCAAATTACTTGTGTGATTCTGGGCAAGTTTAGACCACAATTTCCCTCTCCAGAAAATGTGGATAATAATAGTTCCTATTTTAATGCTATTATGGAAATCAAATGACATAATGTATATATAAACAATTTGAAATCCCAGAAGAGATATATGAATGAGTTATTATTATAAAACCAACTATAAGAAAAAAATCTGAATTATTCATTGCTTAAAATATTTGATGGTTTTCATCATATTTCAACCAAAATCAGTAACAATTTTAACCCTTTAAAATGACATAAGGACTCTTATAAGTTACACTGCATGTTACCAAATACCAATTAGTATAATAGGCCATGAAAAAAATTTCTAAAATCCCTATATCAAAATGGGACATGCATATACTATATGTATGCAAACCAAGCAGATCTTTACCTTCCTTGAGGGGTAGGAGTGATAGGCACCTGTTTTGTATCAAATCACTTTAACCAACTAAAAATAAGAAATTCTGCATTCCATTTTTCTGCTCTGAGTTATTCCCTGGCATTCTGAAAGTATACAGTATTAGTATCAATTAATTATTATCCTTTTTCTCAATTCAGATATGAAGCCATACAAATTCTAGGTACCTGTGCCTTTCAGATCTTCCTGGAATATCTATAGTATTATTTAATCAATTATAGTTATTCTAAAGGGTTTTTTTCCCCATTGAATTCTTTTGGATTTGGATGACAAAATGTGAATCCCCCATGTCATTTTTAGCTTCTCATTTTTTTTAGCCCACTTCTCTTAAAAATAGCAATTATTCCAAGTACTACTTCCCCTATCAAAACATTTCCTTCAGTTACCTCCTGTAAGAAAAACATTGGATTTGGTGTCAGAAGACCAGGATTTGAATCCCATTCTTGCTTACTAACTATGTAATCTTGACAAGTTATTTGATTTCTTTGGGCCTCTGTTTCCTCATCTGTAACATAAAGGGGTTTAACTAGTTTAGGATTCTTCATCTTTTTGTGTCATGGAACCCCCTTGGCAGATTAGTTAAAGTCTATGGGCTCCTTATCTGAAAAATGTTTTCTAAATGCGTAAAATAGAGAATCTTACAAAGGAAAGCAATCAAACTGGAATAAAATTTCACAGATGCCTTATCAAGAACCCTTAGCCTAGATGATCTCTGAGCCCTAAAATGCTTTGAGTCTCTCCTTCTCAGTTTCAGGCTCATCCTTCTCTAAGAACCTCTTAGCATCTTCTGACCCTAAGAAATTTGATATGGACCATAATGGTTCACCAGAGGTCCTTATATCCCAATTTGGAAAACAAAACCAATCTGAGTTGTCACTTGAGTTACTCTGGTCACTCTGAATCAGAAATTTTAGGCTACTATTCTGTCCTAGACATGGATGAGCTAGTTAAGGTAACTAGAAGCATTTAAATACCTCTTAAAGATGGTGGTGAGGAAATGATGCTATGCCTGACCTGGAGTAGGCAGCAAGTTTAAGGATCTTGTCATTCATTACTTTTCTAATTCAAGAGGCAATGATGTCTCTTTAAAAATGCTTTAATTCCAGCTAACTTTTCATGTTCTTTTGTTTTAAGTCCATTAAGACCACATTTTTTTCCTTTTTTCCTTTTTCCTATAAGATATAACTATAGATGAAAAAATGGACAATTTCCTTCTTTTCATCTCTCTCTCTCTCTCTCTCTCTCTCTCTCTCTCTCTCTCTCTCTCTCTCTCTCTCTCTCTCTCTCTCTCTCTCTCTCTCTCGGTGGCAGCTGCTGTTTTGATCTGTTCATTGGCTCTGATTTGTTTCATGTTTCAGCCAAAGATTAAAACTGCTCTGTAATTCTAAGCAGATGGGCCTGGGAGTCCAACCCTATAATTATACCTTCTCTCTTTTGCCCTCTAACTGCAAGACTCTCATTTTGACTTTTAAACTTCCAAAACACTGGGTCTGAAAGTACACCTTGGCCATAAGGAAGGTCTGGCTTAAGCAGTCAGGCTGACAGCCTATGGCATTGGTAGCTGGGCAGCCTGTGAGATTATAAAGAAAATGTCAGCCTACTCAGTTAATGCATTTGTCTATGATTCCAAGAAGAATTCAAATTGATTCTAAGATGAGCTATACCTTATCCAGAACTGGGTTCCTGCTCTAAGTCTGAGGAAAGAATATCACCTGGAATGGTCATCATAACCTAGACACATACCCAGTGATGCCATTGATAGAGATCAGTTGATTCAGAGAAAGAAAACAAGGATGAGGAACTAGTGTCCCTAGAGATGCATCATTCAACAAGCCAGTGTGTTTCTCTGCAATATTTTGCATTTATATGAAGCAAAAAAAGCATCAACTCTAAAGATACTAACTCATTTTACAAAACACTTTCCCCCCACAAAACCAGTATTAGACAGGTATTTCAATTATTATTCCCATTTTATGGATGAAAACATAGAGGCTCAAAGAGTTAGCAACTTCCCAAAGGTCACATACCTAGTAAATGGCAGAGTTTGGACTCAAATGCAAGTTCTCTAATGCCAAGAACAGTGTGCTTCTTCTGCAAGAGCACTAGAAGAAGTTGCTTTACCCCAATATATTAATAATATATTTAGTTGCTTATGCTATGCCAGGTAATCCAGTTCTAGTAGCTTCTTTGTAGGTTATGATATAATCCTGATCTTTCTTTTATCTGTCCAATTTTCCACAAAGAATATTCCAAAATCTCCTAAAGGCAAGTAATATATATGGGATGAGAGCTAGAATCCTTTGTCAAAGCTCTTTTGGGTATTTTGAACTTTTAATCAAATCAGACCAAACCAGAACATTAGGAAAATAGCACCTTAAATTCAGATAAACCATGTTAGACTTTCCTTGGATTACTAAATCTTTGGTAAATTATTTGTTCCCTACTTTCAGATTGTACCCAAAGACTTCAGGACTGCTTATGCATGGGGATCTAAAACAACAATGCATTTCAGAACTGAATTAGTGAGCAGCTGTCATTAGGAGCTGAAATAAATAATCTGTACAACCAATACTCTTCCAAGAAGTTTAGAGATAAACACACGTGGTACTTTTTTCCATAAAAGTTCATAGTTATTCTTTAGAGTTCCATTAAAAACTTGGAAAACATCAAGAATCACTCTATGGGCTTTGGAACTTTAAAAAATGACCACAAGGCTCATAATTTAATTATAGCATCTCTGCTAGTAGTTGGAAATGCTAAAGAAAGAATAAAAAACATTTGCCAAAAAGTTCATACTCTTTGACTCTGGAGGTAAAGGGGGGAAATCCAGTAATCTTGTCTTCACATATAAGAAAAATCAAGCAGCAAAGGCCAAGGGTTTGGAAGATAAAAGGAGCTCTCACATAGAACTAGAAAAGGAGGGAGTAACAGAAATTATACTAGTTTCCCCCAAGTGTTTCAGAGCTATCACAGATCTAGGCCTGGTAGAGATCTCAGAGGCCATATCCTAACAATCTATTATTGTACAGATGAAGAAACTGAGGTCTAAGAAGGTTAAATGATTTAAAAATCACTTTTGTGTATTTTTCTATGTCCTAAACTGACTATAGGTTTTTATCATGGATAATTATAAAAGACCATTAAAATTTACCAGCACATCTGCTCTCTTGGGGAGGGGAGTCTTTAGTAAATCACCCACTAATGCATTCACTCACCATGCAAAAGGAGGGCCAGGAACAGGTATCTGACCAGGATGCGGTAGAGATGGGACATTTCCAGTTTTATTTTGATACTTCCTCCTCCTCCTCCTCCTCCTCCTCGTCCAGGAGCTTTGGAGATTCTGTCCTCTTTCTGATTGTCCGTAACTATTTTCTTCTAATGCTACTTTTGGACTTCCTTAGAGACAAAATGATGCTAAATTTCTTGCTTTCTCTTCCCTCCCTCCACCCCCACGCCTGAAGAAAAGTCCACTACTCCCTTCCGGATGAACTTGACAAGCCGGATGAAAGTGAGCTGGAAAAGTTGCGACCAACAGCCGCGGCCTTCCTCCCGGGGGGGTCTCTGGGTCCCTTAGCAGCGTAGGCTTCGGGGGACAGCGTGCAGAAGATTAAGCGGGGCTGTGGACAAAGGAGGTGCGTTGAGCCCCGAGAGAGGAGGGCGAGTCGCCAGGTCGAGAGATTCTTAGTGGCTTCTGCCCCCCGCAGTGTCCCTTCTCTTCTTCCTTTTCCTTTCCCAGAAAATTGGCTTTTCAAGTTTCACCTCCAGCTACCGAAAAAAGTTCTGGCGGCCTCACGCTCGGAGACCACTCACTCCATCTCCTTCTGCCTGGAAGAAGGCGGCAGTGACAGGACAACCGGGGAATGTCCCGGGGGACCTCCCGCAGTTGGGTCCGGAGGACGCAGCGGAGCGTCGGACTAGTCCTAGGAACTCCGGCTGTCACGGGCACCGTTCACTGGCCGGGGATGGAGGACTCGAGCATGTGTTGCGCGCTGGGGCAGAGGGTTCAGGAAGGCACTGATTCACGGGTGCCTGCAGTTACTTCTCTGATTCTGCCGCCGTCGCTGGTGCCGTTGTCCCCCCTCTTGGCCCTGGACGTTGGCAGAAGTCTTTGCCTCTCGGTGCCTTGGGTGGCGTCCGCGGCCGCGTTCTCTACCTCCCTCCAGCTCCGCTCTCTGAGCCCAGTCGCTGCAGCCACCACCGCTGCTGCAGCTGCAGCTACTCTTCATATTTCCCGTGCAGCGGCGGCGGCGGCAGCATCAGGGGGAGGGAGGAGGGGCAGGGGGAGAGGAGGGGTCAGGGAAGAGGCGACTCAGCGCCACTCATCTCCCCCAGCTGCCGCCAGGGAGGGAGGGAGAGAGAGAGACTTGAAAGGGCGGGTTGGGCGGCCCCTCCCACTTCTCCCCTCTCCCCTCTCCTGTCTCCGGGTTGCCCAGCCTCCCGCGGAGCTTCTAAGGGCTGCCCGCCCCGCCCCCGTCCCAGTCCCCCAGAGTCGATGGAAGTTGGTGGGCACTTCCAGCCCCTCTGTTTTGGGAAGCGAAGTTTGTCCTCCCTTCCTAACATCCCTTCCAGCTCTAAATTCTATAAATCCTTCCTCCCATCTCCCCTATACTCTGGGACTGCTGTTGGGGACCTAAGTTATAGGCTGTCTTTCCCAACCATCTCAGCGGTGCCAGGATCCTGGTTTGGATTCTGCGTGGGAGAAAGGTGTTCCAGGCTAATCCCATTCAGACTTCACAAAGCTGAAAATCCCAGATCTGATCTGACCGAGGATATTTTGGTTTTGCTTTTTTAAGTTAATTCACTTTTTAAAATTAAAAGTGAATGTGTGTATGAGAGAGACAGAGACAGAGAGAACGCTCTGTGAGGCTTTCTAGCAGGAACCGTGCATGTCTTAACTAAATATATCCACCTCAAGTTAGTTCCCTGCCTCCTCTAGTAAGCACATGAACCTATGTCACAGGTCCCAACCTGTGGAGGGAAAGGTGTAGGCAGCAGGAGCCTGTTTGTTTTTTGTTTTTTGTTTTTTCCCTCCCCTTCTTTAAGTTATAGACCCGTCCTTTTTTTTTTTTTTTTTTGAAAAATTTATTTAATTAGTTAATTTAGTACATTTTTCCTTGGTTACAAGAATCATATTCTTTCCCCCCTCCCCCCACCCCTTCCCGTAGCCGATGCTCAATTCCACTGGGTTTTACATGTTAGACCTGTCCTTTTAAAGTACAATTGGATGGTTTGAAAAACTTACTGTCGAACCCTCTAAGGTCCATTAGGAAATCTTTTCTGACAAATTCACTTAACTCCTGCATCGCTCCCAATAATTCCTTGACATAGTCTAGCCCAAAGGCTTCAATGTTAGGAGCCCCTCCCTATGCATATTTGCTAAATGAATGAATGGAATTTGTATATACATTATTTGCATTCTGGGGGCTGTTCACTTAGGTTCAATTTCATAAAAGCCTCAAAGGCAGAAACAATATCTTCTACTTGTTTCGTAATTCTCCGGAGCTCCACATACAGAGCTTTGCTGGAGCAAGCAGTTTGGGTACAACAATAGCAATTTTATTCAACTCAGTTCAACACCTAGTAAGCGGTTGAAAATACAAAGGTGAATATTCATGGAGAACTCTGTAAATGTTGACAGACCAGTAGTGAAAGTATTGTGGAATGAGTAGTGGATTGGGAATCTGAATCCTGAGGGTTCAAATAACACCTGGGTTACCTGCTCCTAGGGTGGCTTTGGGAAGTTCCTGAACTTCTCTGGGCATCAATTTTCTCTTTTGTAAAATCCAGGGATTGGACTATTGGCCTTTTTAGGTCCCTTCCAACTCTAAATCTATCACCCTGTAACTAATGTCAGGCCCCTGGGATAATTTAGCAAGCGTTCACATTCTCACCTCCTTGCAAGAAGATTCCTCTCCTATTGAAATGAAAGTCATCTCACATGAAACATACAAGCATTCCCAGAACACACCCATTGCACACAATTCACTGGGGGCCCTTTTCACAAATAAATGCAACATTGGTTTGAACATCTTTTTAAAGTACCAGCTTCCCCAGTGTGATCTCTGCCTCTTTAAACAGTGGAACGACTCAAAGCCTTAATCTCCTTAGGTTTCAAGAACTATCTGGGCTTCAGTGACAGTCCAGTAGTTCTGCACAATGAAAAATAGTTGAGAAAATATTTTGAGGGAAAAAGTTTAAATTCCCTTTGTTTCTTTAAGAAAACTCATCTGTCTCTTAAAGACCCATCCCAGATACCTCTTTCCGGGTTTTTGTTTGTGTTTTTGTTTGTTTGTTTTTGGTGTGCAAGTAAGATGATACTGATTAAGATTATTTGATGTATTTTTGTTATTACCATCATTTTAATGTTCCTATCTGTAATAAAAGTATAATAAAACTTGCCATCTGTCTTACTCGAATATAATGAGGATTAATGTGTTAATGTTTGCAAAGTTTGAAGATGAAAGGCCCCCAATGTATGCACATAGTGATGGTAATCATAATAATGCCTATTAGCATTAGCATTGTTTTTAGTTAGTCTTCCTCTGTTAAATCTTTCTGGGGAAAACTTTGTTCCTGATAATTTGCTCAGGCTTTGGAAATAGAGTATAGTCTATAGGACTTGAATATTCCTCAAAATGTCAGTAGTTTGTTTTGTTTTGTTTTTTTAGTTTAAAGCAAAGTACTGATTATTCTCCAAATGTGGACTACTTCAGCATTTTTAGTAAGCTATGAAAAGTCACCAAGAATAACCAAGATAGTATTTTGATACTAACAAGATCATAGATCCAGTTCCTATCCCTAATCTGATTTAGTCTTCCAAGTTTATTATATTTTCTGTTCAAATCAAGTTGTCTTTCTCTTCAAGTTTTCTTTTGAAACTATTAATTTGTGTACATATTAATTCTCTTTACCTCCCCCATCTCCTTTGTTGTAAACTCTTGAATGACACTCTTGAATTCCTTTTCTATCACTGTGCTGATCAGAGTTGAAGTAAATTGCTATCAAAGTAACCAAAAAACTTTTCTCTGTAAACCTTGTGAACTAAGGAGCACTATCATTTTGGAAGACCCAAAATTATAATTTGTTCAATTCAGCAAATATTTATTAAGGACCTACTATATGCAAGTTACTTTATTACATTCTTCAATATTCACACTCTAAGGCCACCTATATCTTCTAGGTCCTCACTCAGCCACTGACTTCCACTCTTCTAAGTTTGATCCTGGATGGCCAAAATGGCTTTATCTCACCATGCCCTGACTTCTTCCTGGGACAGTTTGCCTCCCAAGCAAAGTAATATAAAGTAATTTAAAGAGAAAAAAAGTTCCAGAAAGATTCATCTTGGAGTTAAAGCCTGAGCTGTGCTTTAAAATACATATATACATATATATATATTGTGTGTGTGTATACATATACATATACATATACATATACATATATATATACATATATATATATTAGGGATTCTATCAGGTAGAATTGAGAAGCAAGCTAATCCAGACATAGGATGCCATTTATGCAAAGGCATCTTATTCTTGTTAAGTCATTTTCAATCATGTCTGATTTTTCTTAACCCCATTTGGGTTTTTCTTGGCAGAAATACTGGAATGGTTTGCAATTTCCTTCCCCAACTAATTTTACAGATGAAGAAAAAGCCAGGGTTGCCCAGAGTCACAGCCATTAAGTGTCTGACAATAATTTGCTGATTCCAGGCCCAGCACTCTATTCCCTGAACTATCCAGCTGCCTCCATACATACATTATTATTAATTATATTTGAGCCATAGTAGAATTATTCATTAATTCACACATCACTTGTAATGAAAAACTACTATGGCAAAAGTAGTACAGTGGTTAGAGTATTGGGAGTCAGGAACATCTGAGTTCAAATCCTGCCTCAGGCACTAGGTGGTTGAGCCCAGAAAAATAATTTCACTTCACTTATGTAAGGTATGATCTATTATCATTACTACTTATATTGGCAAATATTGTAATTATTAACTAATTCTCATAACATCTGCAACCAAAGGCTCCTCTCTTGGATTCATTTCCTCACCTGGTAAAATGGAGGCTTCAGACTAGATTTTTTTTCTAATATTTCTTCCAACTTTAAATCTATACTTCATGGGAAATGTGATTTACTTTTTAGTTTCTTTGAGAATCATGAGAGGCAATCAATTGATTCAATAGCAGTCCCAGATCCTAGATTTAGAACTGGATGTAAGGGCAACGAGAAAGCACATTGGACAGGGCACCAAACTTGGGGTCAGGAGGACTTGGATTCAAATTTTACCTCAGACACTTTCTAGCTGTGTGACCCTGAGCAAATCACTTAACCTCAATTGCCTAGTCCTTATTACTCTTCTGCCATAGAATCAGTACTTAGGTAGAAGGTAAGGGTTAAAAAAAAAAAAGGAAAGAACTGGTTGTTACTTTAAAGACCATTTAGTCTAACTCCTCAATTTTCTAGATAAGTAACTAAAGCCCAGGAAGGTTAGATTAATTGTCAAAGATCACAAGGGAAGTAACAGAATTAGGATGGGAACCCTGGTTTCCTGACTGAAACTTCTTTCTACTGAATTACACTTAGGAAGTAGAGGATCCTTGCAATTAGAATCCCAGTTTGGAATCTATAGGGGCATCATACTAGTGGAAAATCACTCCTAGATTCATAGCTCCTAGTTTTAATAGTGGGAGTGGGAGTGGGAGAATGGGAGAATGGAAGAATAAGAACTTTTACTAGAAGCAACATTTAAAGCAGACTTATGAAGAATGGACCCAGTTGAAGCTATTTTAAAAGTATTGCAGGACTTTGAATTCTATGCCAAAAAAAAAAACAAAACAAAACCCATCACACATTGCAACTAATTATATTTTCACTCACAGAACAAAGCAAAAGATCAATTCTCAGAAAATAGCTGAACTGTCTGGATGTCGATGCTAAAACCCTTAACAAAAATCACTTTAAATTATCTTATTCAAATCTCCAAGGAATTCATCAAATAAAATTAGCCAGAGTAAATAGTGTTCTTTAGTCAGTAGCTTCTTCCTCAGTTACACTTTTTCTGGTATCTTTTTTTTTTTTAAACCTTACCTTCAGTCTTGGAGTCAATACTGTGATTGGCCCCAAGGCAGAAGAGTGGTAAGGGCTAGGCAATGGGTGTTCCGTGACTTGTTCAGGTTCACACAGCTGGGAAGTGGCTGAGGTCAAATTTGAACCTAAAACCTCTCATCTCTAGGCCTGACTCTCAATCCACTGAGCCACTCAGTTGCCCCCTTTTCCCTAGTATCTTAAATACAATCGGTGATCAATAAATGTTTATTGAGTGGAAGAATGGATGAATGATTTGGTGAATAAAAATTTACATAGGGAAAAGTATATTGATTAGAATAACTATCTCCTAAAATTTTTTAAAAGGTTGACTTTTCCTCTGAATTACCAGCTTCCAGTTTTAAGAAAGGTTCCTCTAAAACCTTTCTCTAATTCATTGACCATAGATGTGGGGGGAAACCACTTTTAATTTCTGTGAACTCTATATGTCCTTAGATAGTGCCCTGCACAACTAGGTACTCAGTGTAGTGGAAAGAACTTAGATTCAGGAGAGACCTGAGTAAATGGCTTAATGAGTTACTAACTAGGTGACCATGGACAAATATCTTTGTCTGAGCCTCAGTTATCCCATTTGTACAATGGTAAGAATAATATTTACATTGGCCACCTCCCAAGTTTGTTCTAAAGAAAGTGTTTATATAAATAGCAATTCAGTTACTATTGCTGCTGTTAACGATGATAATAAGAAGGGGGGCATTTGGAGAGGGGGTTGGGGAAATGGGTGATAATATGGTGTAATATGGGGAGAGAGAAGGGAATCTCCCCCTATTGGGTCAGAACCAGAGTGAGGTAGAGTCAAGTAGAGTCAAGTAGAAAGAGAAAGGGGATGGATTGATTTCCCTATCTCTTCTCCCTGGCAAACCCCACTCTGTCTGCCTTCAAGATCACAAACTCCTGTTCCCTCAGAGACTTGGTTGAAACAAATATGATACAAACAACTTATCTCTCTTTGAGGAGAGAAATGTAACTTCCCTCCTCCAATCTTCAAAGTCTCCTTCCTTTCTTAGACACTATGAAGCCAGTCACTTGTTCTTATGAACAGCTGTTTATTCTAAGGGAACAAATGAAGGGTAGGGCAATTGAATTGAGGAATGAGGTATTGGGAAAGAGGGAGTGGGAGGTCCCTAGAAGTAACTGAACCCCTTCTCTCAAAGTCTGGCAAAATAAGGCTTTGCTTGCCTAAACCCCCTTCCCCTCCCCCCTCCCCCATCAGTTGTGAAGATGTCCTGACTTTCTAGCTGCCTTGGCTATTATAACAAGTTCAAGGATTTCAGGAGATTCCAAGGAATTCTTCTTATAGTGAACAGCTTCCTGTTAAAGTTCTATTCACTCAGCTTGTCTTCTCTGGAAACTGGGTTAGGAATCACAGGAGAGTGCTGGTCCAGAGCTCCGCTCAGGTCCTCCTTTCTGTTGGGCTTCCCAGAAAGAAGTCAGTTCCCAATTGTCCAGATCCTCTTACTTTCTCTCTCCTCCCTTCAGAACTCTCTCTACTTCCTGCCCCTTCCCCTGTTCCAGTTGATCCTTCAGCCTGCAAAATCTGCTTCTCTCTTCCTTCTGGCAGGTTTAGTCCAAGTTCCTCTCTTACAATGGTATAAAAGGAAGAACAATGTCTTTGGAGTTTCTAGAAATCTGAATTTTAATCCTTGCCACTTGTTCGACTATTAGTAAATCACTTAACATATTAAAAGAAAATTCCAAGATCCTCAAGCTAAGGATAAATATAAAATATGGGGGTTTCTTTTTTAGTTCCTCCTTGGAAATATATTGCTGCTATTTAGCTAGTTGACTCAAAGTGATCCTGAGATTTTAAAGTTTTAAAATAATTTTTGTTTCCATTTAAAATAAATTAATATTAATTTATCAATTCAAATCAAAATTAAAAGTAATTTAATTAATTTGAATTTAATTATAACTTATTTAATTAATTTAATTTTATTTTGTTTTAAATAGTTAAAAGTAATGTTAATATTTATAATGTGTTTAGCATTTTAAAATAATTATTAATAGTTTGTTAAATTAGGGAGTTAGACCAAATGATTTCTAAGATTGCTTCTAACATTCACTTCAAGGAAATCTACAAGCGAATTCTGGACATATATATGGTAACACAACCTTTCTGTATTTCAGCTATCCAGAACACCAATAAAAAACAGAATATCAACAAATCAGGCCTCTGAGCAGTCAAAATAAAGATCAAAATAGCCACACATATTTTGTTTAAAGGAGAATCCTTCCAGCTCTTATTCACTGTTAATTCACTCATATTTTACATGCAGTTTTAACATAATTGGTGCTGTTTTTCAGTTCCATAGATCATGAGAAAGGCTGCTAGAGGCAGACATGCTGACAGTCAATTTGTGAAGAAGTATATAGAAAAGCTACTAAAAAGGGTAAAATGACAAAGAGACTGAAAAATCAGTCATCTGGGAATTCTGTACACAGTTCATGGAGTTCAACCTAACTTAATGGGCCTAAGAGCTGCACAGTGAGTAAACTGATATTCCTAATGATGGCCCTGAGTCATCTAGGAAAAGTGAAATTATGTTTGGCATATTCTACTTAAGAAGACAAAAATGAGATACAGCTGAAAGAGCATCATATTCAGCCATAGGGTCTAGGGGATTGTAGAATTCTCACTCTATTATTTATTAGCTGTATGAGACAAGTTATTTTACCAATATAGATCTTCTTCTTGTCTATATACTGAAAGATTTTGACTAGATAATCTCTGATTCCTTATTTCTCTAACATTTAATAAGCTTATATTAAAATAGGACTGTAGTTTATTTTAGAAATATTTCCATCAAAATGGTTAATTTTTTCTGTTTGATGTCTCAAAGGGTAAACTCTTAACTCTTCAGAAAATTCACTTCATAAGGGCTCCAGATAGTTAAAGTTTTACTGTAATATAACTTGTAATATATAATATAAGTAGACATATATGGAGATTAATAGTTGCCCTCGTTGTTTACACTGACTTTTTCTTGACAAAGATGGACCCCAAAATGATTACTTTCATTTTTCAGTTGCTAAGTCCTAATTTTTCAAATTTGTCTTTTCAATTGCTCAATCAAAAAATATTTATTAAGTACCTGTTACGTGCCAGGCACTGTATTAAGTGCAAGGGATACAAATATGAAAATCAAATTCCTGCCATCAAGAAGTTTATAATCTAAGGAGAAAAGACAATGAACAAAGTAGAAATGAAAAGGAGGGAGAGGAAGGGAAGCCACCTATCATGGAGGGATGATGGAGAATTCCAAAGTATATAGCTAGGTATGAAATGAAAGAATGGCTGGCTGGAACTTTTGGGAGGATCTCTGCACTCTTCCTTCTATTCAGAGTATCAATGAAGTGTGAATATCAAAATGATATGGTTCCAGGTAGCATGATAGGGAAGTTAGCTTTCCACAGTTGGTTTTGTAGCATTTAAGTAGTAACATTTTTTCCTAGTTTTAAGTAGATATATCTTATACAGTCTAATGATTTGCCTCTATTACATTTCATTGCTTCAAAAGATGCATTTTTTATATTACAACTTATTCATGTCTTCATATTCTGATTTACTCTTGTCCATGCCTTCCATATACATTCAGGAGAGAATATACCCTGTGCTCTAGAGGCCTTATTTTGGTTCCTTTAATATCTTTTCTGTTTGTTTTGTTTTTAAACTTTTTCCCATTTAAGAAGCATGTTTTCTCTTTTGCCTATCACTCCCCCTCAATTGAGGGGGGAAATATGCATAATTAAGCAAAGCAAATTCCCGTTTTGGCCATATAAAAACAAATATTCCTTGTGCATCTTGAGTTAATCAAGATGCAATTCTGACTCCATCAGAAGTTGTATATCATGCTTTATCAATAATCCTCTGGAATCACATCATAATTGCATTAAATAGAGTTCTAAAATCTTTCAAAGTTATTTGTTTTTATAATATTGTTATTGTATCAACTATTCTCTTAGCTTAGTTCTATTAATTTCACTTTGTATCATTTCATAAAATTTTCTCACATTTTTCTGAAGTTGTACCTTTTGTCATTACTTACAGTACAATAGTATTCCATTACATTAATAAGTCAATAATACAATTACAATAATAATAAGTATAATTGTTCAGCCATTTTCCAATTGAGTGGCACCCTCTTAGTGTCCTTTAAAGCCTCGGAGACACCATTGTGATACTCAGGTATGACCATCTATTATCCTTTGCTCTTTTTGCATGATTGGTTCACTTCCTTTTCCAATCAAATCTATCTAACTTCTTTGAACTCAAAACACTTTTAAAAACATAGAGAAACTGAAGCATAGATTAGTTAAGGCATTTACTAACATCTCTTAATCAGAAGTAGAGTTTACTTCCAAGTACTATATCCTTTCTTTAGATCTTAACTTGGGATATCAAGATGAAAAATTTAAAAAAATCAATCTTTCATCTAGATAGCTTCATGATAGAAGCAATATCTGACATGTAGATTAGGCTAGTTTTTAGTTTTCCTCTAAAAGACAAAAAAATCTGTCCCTGAAATATGATTTGTTCAGGGGTCTAAGGATCAAGTCATTTATGTTGCTTTCCAGTCACCTAGCAAAAAACCCAGCTCCCCACCCTCCCAAGGAATAAGCCCTTCAGACTTGGCAGATGCCCCACTACCATCTGAGTCACCAGATCTAACACACCCTGCTGACTAGACAGGTTTTCATATGGAGACCAGGTGGGAGCATATCTACCTGAACCAAAACTGTACCCTTATTTATTATTCTTTCCATTCAATGACTAAGTAAACCTCCTTTTGCAAACTGCTAGTTGTCTCAATTATTTCTAATGTCTCAATTTATTCTAATCTTGGGCCAGAAGCAACAGACTGGAATGAATTATGTCTTGCCTACAACTGTGCTAAATAGTTGGAAAAAACCCACTTATTTGCATTAAAATTGTTTTTTCATTCAAATTATGAGTATTGTGTAGACACAACCACTTGCAAAGCAACTGTGTTGCTGCTTTTTATGCTACATTGCAAGGGTTCTGGAAAGCAGAATTTGGGTATTTAATAGTCTATGTACTTCTAAATAAATCCGGAATATGTCATCTGAGAACTGATGTGTGATTCAGCCTGGAGTACAAACTCAATAATTCCTATCAACATCCATGGATTACTTGCAAAATCAACAGAATCGACAAGTAGGTTAAGTATTCTGTCACCTTAAGGATGTATCATTTGTATTTGGAAAACCTTTTATGTATTTCTCCCCAGATTAACTGTAAACTCTTTGAAGATAGGATATATATCCTTTCCATAGCACTGAGGGATCACATTTACATAATTCTTTAAATTTAAAAAGCACTTTTTTTTCCCTATGTGTGTTATTAATTTCTTCATCAACAAATAGGGAGTTGGACTAGGTAATCTTTAAGGTCTCTTTCTATTCTAAAATCTAACATTTTTCTTACTAGTGAGGAAACAGGCTCATTAAAGTGAAATAACTTGCCTAAGAACACCTTGCCCATAAATGTCAGAAGCTAAGATAGAAACCCAAATCTTTTGAGTCTAAGACCAGTGGCTTTTTCCCCTGCTGCTCCCACACTGCCTCATAGCCCAGAGCACAATGTCTTACTCATATTGGGAATTCATTTGTTGTTATGTGATAAATCAAAGATGTCCATTGGGGATATGAAACTGAAAGCTGTCAGGTTGTATTATCATAAATTATCAATGAATGATAAAGAAACACTCAAGTCAACAAATTTCCTCAACCACTTATAGGAAAAGGTATCAAATGGTATCAAGTTCTAGACCAAACTAGAAGATTTAAGTGAAAGGAAAGAGTATACTTGTCTCCACAGTTAAGAAGCTAGAATTAGGAAGACATTCAATTTCATCAGTAATAACTACAATAATTTCCCATTCAATGGCAAAACCAGATCTCCATCAATGGCAAAACCAGATCTCTACCAATGACATCATTGGGCATAATCCACATATATAAGAAGTAACATCTCTGTAATTATTATTTGAAGATCTAGATTGAGAGACTGCTAGGTGGCTCAGTATATTCAGAGCCAGACCTGTAGATGGAAAGTCCTGGGTTCAAATCTGACCTATGTACTCTGGGCAAGTCACTAAACCCCAGCTGTCTAGCTGTTACCACTTCTACCTTGGAACTAATACTTAGAACCGATTCTAAGATAAAAGATAAGGATTTTTAAAAAGAGAAAATCTAGATTTTTTAGCTATAAAGACACAGCAAGTCAAATTATAGTATCAGATGAAAGGTACCATCTCATGGTTAACCAGACCTGAGAATGAAAAAGAAGATTAAAAAAAATAACAGGGGATTCATAAAAACAGTTACTTGAGGTGAATCAATAACAAGCAGAATGGACAGAACATGATTAGGACAAACTTGAGCATAGTAATGTTGAATCTACCCTTATTTTCTATATATTTACATATGTACATGTTTTCTGTCCCCTCTAGAATATAGGCTCCTGGAGGAAATGTATGACTTCATTTTTGCCTCTATATCCCTGGTGTCTAGCATAACACCTAGGACATATTGGCACTTAACAAATTGTTGATTAATTAATGGAAGAATTTAGGAAAATAGCCTTCATGAAGGCTATTAATGACAATAATAACACAGTTAGAGATTATTTGAAGATTAATAAATCTATACACACACACACAGATTTCCTATGCTACTCACAATAACCCTATGATGTAGTCTCATTTTATAGATAAGGAAACTAAAATTCAGAAAAATTAAATGACTTGTCCCAGGTCACACAGCTAATAAGTGATAGAAGAAGAGAGGGAGGGGGATATGGAATTGAGTGAATTATATAGTATAGAAATATTAATTAATAATGCTAGGAATTGTCTTTAAAAAAGATAGAGGGAACACCGAGGGAAGCTTAGACTTTCGGTATGGAGAGGGGGAAAGAGAGGAGAACCCCCTTCTCAGAGTGGGGTTCAGGGAAGATGGCAGATGTAATGAGTTGACTCAGAAAGAGGAGAGGGGATTTGAAGATTTTCCCCCTTCTGCCTTCCCCCCTTAGCTAAAGCCATTCTCCCCAATTCGCTCTTGTTCCCTCTTCACTACTCGAGACCAAAGGGTCTCGAACAGACCTTGGTCTGTTCACTCACACTCAGCTTGGGGAACAGATAACTTCAATGTCAACTCAAACAAGTAATACAAAAGGAATAACGGGCAGGGAAGAATGGGAAGAGGAAAGTAGGGAAAAGGGGGTCCATGTCTCTATCTAAACCCTTTCACCTCCCTCCTCAAGTTTGGAGGGAACTCAGGCCTTGGCAGCCTGAGCTCCCTGAGAAAAAGTCAGATTGACTCACCCCTGGGCAACAGGAGCTGAGGTAAAGTGTGCTCAGGATTCTCTTCAGAAAGTCCCTTCAATTGGGAAGTGTTGGGGGAAAGATTTCTAGTCACCAGCAGGAAAATTGGGTAACCCTCAGGAGAAAGCCTTTCCCCCAACTTCTCTCTTTGGCTTCTCAAGACCAAGAGCCTCTAAGTGTCCTCCAAGCCAGAGTCTCCTCCTCCTCCTCCGGATTTCACTCCTGAGCCCCCCTCCCCCATGTTGAGGTGATCACTTTCACATGCTCTTCAGCTTGGCACTTTTTCTCTAGTGCCAGCCTCTGTTAGAGAATTTTAAGCTGTATGTTGGCTTTTTCTCCTCAGGGGATTTCTCTCTGAAGAGTGTGTGGAGCTACATTGTATCATTTCTATGTAAAAAGCCAGAAGAATCTAGAATCTATCTTAAGATTTTTCCAACTCTGATCTTCATGTAGGAATGGAACCTTTGTTAATCATCCTCCACCAAGGAGAAGAGTCATGCAAATAAGCTTTTTTGGTATTATAACTAAAGCACAGCAAGCCCAAATAAAGATGTGGTCTAGAAATTGTGACAGAGCAGAAATAGAGAAAGAAGACACATTGCATAGGGTGGAGCCAAGACAGTGGTATAGTAGCAGGAGTCTTCTGAATCTCTTTCCAATGGATCATTACAAAGCATCTGAAAAGGACAGAAATCAAAACTGGAGGAGAAAAGGGACTCTACCACTGGACACAGTGATGAAAATAAGCACTAAGTGGAATTTCTCATGCTATAAGGGGGCAAAACTATATTAATCAAAGTGCAAGCTGATCAACCCTCCCCCATACCACCTACCACACCAGAGTTAGAGTGAGAGCCTGGGCAATCCCTAAATTTGCAGGGGCTGCCTGAAAGCACCACAGACTTACCCCTGAGGGCAATGGTAGTCCCTGGCAGCAAGACTCAAAAGCTGAGGAATATGGCTTGGGCAGAAGAGAATGGAACTTGGACAGTAGAGCAGCTGGCCACATCCAAGGCAGCAGGGTCTGGAAAGACAGCCTCTGGGCAAAATGCTTTAAAGTGCTCCCTACACAAAGAACATCACAGATTTACCTGCCCTCAATCAGTCTTCTGACAGAAAAAGGAAGATACTACCAAGGCAAAGCCCTGAAAGACAGAAACTAAGAGAACAGTGACTACCAACATGCAGGACCCTAATCTACTAATGGCAAAATGAATATGCAACAGCAAAAAAAAGCTCTTGGCCCTAGATAATTTCTATGGAGAAAAAGAGCAAAATTCAGAAACAACAGCAAAGAGTGAAAAACAAGCAAACATATCCAAACTTTCAAAAAAAATGGAAATTGGTCATAAGCTCTGAAGGAACTCAAAAAGGATTTCAAGAACCAAGTAAGAAAAATTGGAAGAAATGTGGGAAAAAGAAATGCAAAAAGAAAATAACAGCTAAAAAGACAAAATTGCCCATCTGGAAAAAGAGGCACAGAAATCAAATGAAATAATAAACAAATTGGAGACCAAAATTTACCTGCTGGAAGCCATGAAAAGCAGGATAGATTTGAAAATCAAAAGATAATAGCTGAAAATCAATCTTTAAAGACTAAAATTGGGCAAGTAGAAGCTAGTGATCTCATGAGACAGCAAGAATTAAAAAAGCAAAATCAAAATAATGAAAAAATAGAAGGAAATATGAAATATCTCATTGAAAAGACAATTGATCTGGAAAAGAGATCCAGAGAAAACAGAGAATTATTGCTCTACCTGAAAGTCTGGAACAACAACAACAACAAAAAAAAATGCCTTGGCATCATATTGCCAGAAATCACCCAATAAAACTGCCCTGATATTTTTGAACAAGAGGACAAAATGGACATTGAAAGAATCCATAGATCACCCCCTACATTAAATCCCCAAAAAGACAACCTCCAGGAATGTTATAACAAAATTCAAGAGCTTCCTGGTCAAAGAGAAAATACTACAAGCAGCTAGAAAGAGACAATTCAGATATCAAGGAGCCCCAGTCAGGATTAAACAGGATCTGGCAGCTTCTACAATAAAGGACTGCAAGGCTTGGAAGATGATATTCATAAAGGCAAGAGAATTGGGTCTACAATTGAGAAACAACTACCTATCAAAACTGCTTATATACTTTCCAGGAAAAGTATGAACATTTAATAAAATAGAAGATTTCCAAGTATTCCTAAAGAAAAGGCCAGAACTAAACAGAAAACTTGATGTCCAAATACAAAATTCAAGAGAACTATAAAAAGGTAAACAGGAAAGAGGGGGGGAAATTAAGGACTTCAATAAGGTCAAATTGATTATATTCTGTGAGTTTCAAAATGCTGTGGCTGGGGAAACTGCATCCCCCAGTGTCCCAGGGGTCTCTCCCCCCCCCCCCTACTTCCTGGTGTGGGATTGGTCTTAAATGGACAGATCCCATGCTGGGGGAGGGACCGCAAAACCTATTTCCTGGTGTGGGATTGGTCCTGAATGGATGAATCCTGTAATAGAGAGAGACCACACCCCTATTACTTCTAGGCATGTGATTGGTCTATATAAGGACTAATCCTACACCTAGGAGGGGCACTCACTCTTTTATGAAGGAGAGTGGTGAATGGGGATAGGAGTACTGAAAGTAGTTAAGTTATCAGGTGAGAAAACTCTGGTTGCCTTTACTTTAATAAAGCTTTAAAAAGGATCAAAGGATAGGGTTTTTCTTTTAACATTTTCCTCCAATTCCTACATGGAAAAATTATATCTGTAACTCTTAAAAAAAAGTTTTCATTATCATAGTAGATCAAAGAAATATTAATAGGCAGAGTTTGTAGAATTAAGCTGTTTAAGATGATATGTAAAAATAAATTGGGGAGGGGAACAAAAAAGAGGATGGTACTAATAGAAACTCACAGGAAGAAATTAAATAGGATAAATCATACTACATAAAGAGGTGCATGGGTTGCAGGGAGGGAAGAATGCTATTATAAGAAGGGGTAGACAGAGGAAAGACTCGGAGCGAACACTCTGATGCAAATACTAACAACATGGCAATGGGTTCAAGTCAAGAACACATATGATACCAGTGGAATCACACGTCGGCCACGGGGGGTGGGAGGGAGGAAAAGAAAATGATCTTTGTCTTTAATGAAAAATGCATGGAAATGATCAAATAAAATACTATAAAATTAAAAAAAAAACAACAAAAAAGAAGGGGTAGAAGAGAATGGCAAAAGGTAATACTTAAACTTTACTCTCAGTGGAATCAGTTCTGAGAGGTGTAAGGATAATTTAGGGTCATGACCTAATCTAAATTTAATTTTTGGTTGCCAGGGGATATCCCAAATAAAAATACCCAACTCAGTTTGGAAATATATGGTGGTTTAATCAATATATAGGGAAGACATCAAGGAGAAGAGAGAGGGAGAAGGTATAGGATTTCTCCTACCTGGCCTGTGCCAGGGGAGTTAAAAATCCTCCACCATGAGGTGCTTGAAGATTAAAGGCTTTCTCTAAGAGGATAGTGTTTAGAAGGTAAGGGAGAGAAAAATCAGCCTAAACTCTGAGAGATCTTAGAGAAGAGCCTCACCAAACTAGGTTACTAGGCTTCCTCCAGTATGGTATCAAGGAAAACTCACAGCTAAACCCGGACAATAGCAGCCGCCACGCCAAGATGCCACCATGCTCAGCAAGCTGCCACCAGCCACCTCTCCGCCATCAAAGAGGCTGGAGAGAGGAAGTGATACGAAATATATAGACAGTTTTACATCAGTTTCCTGCATCTCACATGTACCAATGATATCTTAGGCTTGACTTAGGACAGCCCAGGGGTCTGTCAGTTGTTTATGATTTGTCATTTGCTAGCACATGTCTATCATAGGCCATCCTCCCAGATATTTAATCCTTAAGTATGGGTGTAGACATTCCTGATTTTGTTAAGACTAAGTAGGGTGGAGTAATCTAAATTTCACAGTTTCCTGATTTTTGTTAGACTAAGTAGGTTAGAGTAATCTAAAGTTCACAGAGGGAAGAACAGCCAGATCTATTGGGGTACAGAATTCTATCTTACCCTACAGAGAAATTGAAAGGGAATAAGGAAGGAGGGTAGGTGGGGCAGGGAGGATTAAAAAGGAGGTAAAATTTGGGGGTGCAATTTAGAGACCTTAAAGAGAAATAGGAGGGGAATAAGTAGGGAAGGGGTGGGAAGGGAAGTAAAATAAGGTTAGGGAAAAGGGAGGCTGATTAAAAGCAAAACACTAGTGTTGAAGAAAATAGTGAAAGAAGAAAGGGCAGGAATAAAAGAGGAAATAAAAATGATGGGGAATACATGGGTAATAATCATAACTCTGAATGTGAATGGATGAACTCACCCATAAAATGGAAGCAGATAGCAAAGTGAATTAAACACCAAAATCTTACCCTATATTGTCTATAAGAAACACATACGAAGAAGGTAGATATGCACAGGGTAAAGGTAAGAGACTGGAGCAGAATTTATTGGGCATCAACTGAGAAAAAGAATGCAGGAGTCGCAATCATGATATCTGACAAAGCCAAAGTAAAAAGAGATTGGGTTAAAAGAGACAAGGAAGATAATTACATCCTGATAAAAGGCAGTATAGACAATGAAGAAATATCAGTATTCAACATCTATGCACCAAATGGTATAGTATTCAGATTTTTAAAGGAGAAACTATTGAAACTTAAAAGGAAATAGACATTAAAACTATACTAGTGGGAGACCTCAACTTTCTCCTATCAGATCTAGATAAACTTAATAAAAAAAATAAATGAGAAAGAAGTAAGAGATATAAATGCAATTTTAGAAAAATTAGAGTTAATAGATATATGGAGGAAAGTGAATAGGGATAAAAAGGAATATACCTTCTTTTCAGCAGAACATGATACATTCACAAAGATTAACCATGTAATGTAACAGGGCATAAATACATTGCACACAATTATAGAAAAGCAGAAATAATAAATGCAACTTTTACAGATCATAATGTAATAAAAATGATAATTAGAAAGGGTACATAGAGAGGCAAATTAAAAATTAATTGGAAATTAAATAATCTGATTCTCCAAAACTGATGGGTTAAAGAACAAATCATAGAAACAATTACTGATTTCATTGAAGAGAATGACAATGAGGAAACAACTTATCAAATTTTTTGGGATACAGCAAAAGCAGTACTCAGCAGAAAATTTATATTCCTGAGTGCCCATACTAACAAAAAAGAGAAAGAGGAGATTAATGACTTGGGCATGCAACTAAAAAGAAAAATTAGAAAAAGAACAAATTAAAACCCCTCAGATAAAGACCAAATTGGAAATCCTAAAAATCAAGGGAGAAATTAATGAAGTTGAAAGTAAAAGAACTATTGAACTAATAAACAAGACTAGGCACTGGTATTTGAAAGAAAAAACCCAAATAAAATAGATAAAATATTGGTTAACCTAATTAAGAAAAAGAAAGAAGAGAACCAAATTAACATTATCATGAATGTAAAGGGTGATCTCCCCTCTAATGAAGAGGAAATTAAGGAAATTATTAAGATCTATTTCACCCAATTATATGACAATAAATATGACAATCTAGGTGAAATGGATGAATATTTACAAAAATATAAATTGCCTAGATTAACAGAAGAGGAAATAGAATCCTTAAATGATCCCATATCAGAAAAAGAAATTGAACAAATATCAAAGAACTCCCTAAGAAGAAATCACCAGGTCAGATGGATTCACAAATGAATTCTATCAAACATTTAAAAATCAATTAATCCCAACACTCTACAAACTATTTGATGAAATGGGCAAAAAGGGAGTCTTACCAAATTCTTTTTATGATACAAATATGGTACTGATTCCCAAGTCAGGAAGACCAAAAACAGAACAGGAAAACTATAGACCAATATCCTTAATGAACATAGTTGCAAAAATATTAAATAAAATGCTAGCTAAAAGACTACAGCAAGTTATCACAAGAATTATTTACTATGACCAGGTGGCATTTATATCAGGAATGCAAGAATGGTTTAATATTAGGAAAACCATCTGCATAATTGACCATATCAACAGCCAAACTAATAAAAATCACATGATTATCTCAATAGATGCAGAAAAAGTCTCTGACAAAATGCAACAGTCATTCCTATTGAAAACACTAGAAAATATTGGAATAAATGGGCCTTTCCTCAAAATAATAAACAGTATTTATTAAAAACCATCAGCAAGTATCATATGAAATATGGATAAGTTAAATTCCTTCCCAATAAGATCAGGAGTGGAGCAGGGATGCCTATTATTACCACTACTACTTAATATTGTACTAGAAATGCTAGCTGTAGCAATTAGAAATGAAAAAGAAATTGAAGGGCTCAAAGTAGGCGATGAGGAAAACTAAACTATAATTCTTTGCAGAAGACATAATGGTATAATCAACTAAAAAGCTAGTAGAAATAACCAATAACTTTAGCAAAGTTGCACTGTACAAAATAAACCCACATAAATCATGAGCATTTGTATATATTTCCAACAAAACCCAGCGGCAAGAGTTAAAAAGAGAAACTCCATTTAAAATCATTCTAGAAGACTGATACACTATGGCACAATGGACTTCTCTACTAACAGCAATGCAATGATCCAAGAAAACCCAGAGAAATTTATGAGAAAGAACACTATCCCCATTCAGAGAAAGAACTGTGGGAGTAGAAATGCAGGAGAAAAACATATAATTGATCAAATGGTTTGATGCGAATATGATTGGGGATGTTGACTTTAAATGATCACTCTTGCAAATAGTAATAGTATGGAAATAGGTTTTGAACAATGATGCTTTAAAACTTGGTGGAATTGCTCATTGGCTCCAGGAAGGAATAGGGAGGGAAAGAACATGAATCATGTAAACATGGAGAAATAGTCTAAATCAATCAATTAATTAATTAAAAATTTTAATAAATAAAATCATGCCATATATAATCTACCTGCCATGACAAATTCAGTAATTATATAAACATGACTACAAAACCCTCTTCACAAAAATAAAACTAGATCTAAACAATTGGAAAAACATCAATTGCTCAAGGGTAGAACAAGCTAATATAATAAAAATGACAATCCTACCTAAATTTATTTACTTATTCAGTGCTATACCTATGAAACTACCAAAACACTTTTTTATAGAATTAGAAAAAAATATTACAAAGTTCATTTGGAAGAACAAAAGATCAAGATTATCAAGGGAACTAATGAAAAAAAATGTGAAGGATGGAGGCCTACCATTACGAGATCTCAAACTATAAAGTAGTGATCATCAAAACAATATGATACTTAAGAGTTAGAAGGGTGTATCAATGGAATAGACGGGGTAAATGACCTCAGCAAAATAGTGTCTGATAACCCAAAGATCCCAGCTTTTGGACAAGATCCCACTTTTTTTTTACAAAAACTGCTGGGAGAATTGGAAGCCAGTATGGGAGAAATAGGTTTAGATCAACATCTTATATCCTATACCAAGATTAACTCAGAGTGGATAAATGATAAATATAAAGAGGAAGATCATAAACAAATTAGGTGAATATAGAATAGTATGTCGTTCATATCTAAGGGAAAGGAAGGAATTTAAGTCCAAGCAGGAGATAGAGAACACTATAAAATATAAAATGAATAATTTTTATCATATTAAATTAAAATTTTTCTGTAGATATAAAACCAATGCAATCACAATTAGAAGGGAAACAACAAATTGGGGGAGAATTTTTATAATAAGAACCTCTGAAAAAGGTCTCATTTCTCAAATTTATAAGGTGCTAAGTCATCTGTCCAAAAAAAAATTCAATTAATTCCCCAATTGACAAATGGTCAAGGGACATGAATAGGCAGTTTTTAGATAAAGAAATAAAAAATATCAATAAGCTCATGAAAAAGTGTTCTAAATCTCTCATAATTAGAGAAATGCAAATCAAAACAATGCTGAGGTACACATCTAGCTGATTGGCCAATATGACAGTAATGGAAAATAATAAATATTGGAGGGGTTGTGGCAAAATTGGAACACTAATGCATTGCTGGTGGAGTTGTAAATTAATCCAGCCATTCTGGAAGGCAAAATGGAATTATGCACAAAGGGCTTTAAAAGAATACATACTCTTTGTTCCAGCAATACCACTACTAGGTTTGTACCCTAAAGGAATCATAAGGAAAAATACTTGTACAAAAATATTCATAGCCGTACTCTTTGAGGTGGCAAAAAAATTGAAAATGAAGGGTTGTCCCTCAATTGGGGAATGACTGAACAAATTGTGGCATATGATGGTGATGGAATACTATTGTGCTGTAAGGACTGATGATCTGGAGGATTTCTATATGAACTGGAAGAACCTCAATGAACTAATGCAGAGTGAAATGAGCAGCACCAGGAGAACGTTGTATACAGAAAGTAAAACATTATGGAACAATTCAATGTAATCGACTTTGCTACGAATGCCAACCACACTGAGAAAAAGAACTATGAATTCTCATAGTTTGCATGCAGAAATGCAAAAACAAAAAATATGATATCACTTATCACCTCTCTGTCTCTCTGTCTCTGTCTCTCTGTCTCTGTCTCTGTCTCTCTGTCTCTGTCTCTGTCTCTGTCTCTCTCTCTCTCTCTCTCTCTCTATATATATATATATATATGTGTGTGTGTGTGTGTGTGTGTGTGTGTGTGTGTGTGTGTGTGTGTGATTTGGGGTTTAGGTTTTTAAAAATTGCTCTATAGCAAAAATGAATAATATGGAAACAGGTATCAATAACATTTGTACAACCCAGTGGAATTGCTTGTTGGTTCTGGGAGCTGGGAGAGAAGAGCAGAGAAAGAAAATGAATTATGTAAACATGGAAAATATTTCAAAATAAAAAAAAATTTAAATAATTTTTTAAAAAGACACATTCCTATCTTAATTCTTACACAGAACTTCCTGGTTTTTTATTGTCCCTACTTTCTAGAGTGCTATTTTAATTCAAAGCAAAATTGAAAAGAAAATCACTAGATTTTTACAGCTACTTTATAGCTGAAGTGCTGAAGTTGTAGAGATTTCATGTATATATATATATATGTATATACATATATATATATTCTTTTTTCTGAAGACTGCAATCTTAAAGGATCTGGGAAAGACACTGAGGCAAGTTCCAAGTCTTGGAGTAATGGGAAAAGTTGGTATTGGTAATGCTTTCCCAAGCTTAATTATGACATAAGATGGTACTGTAGTAATATAGAATTTAGAGCTGAGGAGAACATTGGATATCATCTTCCCCTTCCCTTTAATTTTACAGAGTAAGAAACTGAGGTCTAGAGAGGTTAAATGACTTGTACAATTTCACATTAGGACTATGTTGCAGACTTGAGATTTAAACCTTAATTCCCCAATACTAGCTCCCAGTGCTATTCCAATCATATCACTGGCACTGACATTTGGGAAAATAATAGACAAAGCACCCTAGCTCAAAACCCCAAGTGATGAAACAACTTATTTTACTTAAGAGGTCTTGGAACACACAACCAAAAGAAGGCGGACTCAGGATATAACATGTTCATTTCTTGATATAAATTTAATTTTGGTTGCCACCCCACAACAAATGAAACTTTTCATTTTTTCATTCTATTACTCCTAGAAATGCCTTTGTCTTCTGCCCTCAGACTTTAATTTCCTTCAAAGAGATCCTAAATACAAATATCCACAAGGTGCAAACCAAGAAAGTGTATGCTCATAAAAAAATCATGAAAGATTTATTTTATTAATTCCAAATCTAAGAAGGATTCCCACTAAAAAGTGACATTCTTTAGATGCTCCAGTTTGTGGGGTCATACTATGTCAAATACCAGCAGACTTTGATTTTGACTTATAGTTGGATGGGCAACCCTTCAAATAATTCCATTTATACAAGTATCCTGGGTCAAGCATTGTGAATGATTGGCAAACTGGGCTCAGAATTGAATAGGAAGAGGAAAAGACTACATTTGAGAAATGGTAGAATGTTTCAAATATCTTAATGCTGTAGAAGCTAATATTTTTCTTCTTTTTTAATTGTCCCACTGATACTATATATGAATGAATCTGTGAATCATGCAACCACATGCACCAAAAAGAATTGATTCAAGGAAGCCCAAAGGGCAACATAAAGATTGTATTGCTTTATATTTGTCTTTTGTAATACCAGAATATAGTACAGTGCACTATAAATAGTGAGCACTTAAAAATACATAAATTTTGAATTCACTAAAATCAAATATCCTTTGTGAAACCCACTCTTTCAGGCTTTATATACCACTCAAGTGGTAGCTACATCTGTCAGTATAGTCTCTCTCCAGAGGATACATTATACTTGCATTTATGTGAAAAGGAGAGCAGTTCCTGCTTTATTTACTTATGTTTATGCTTATGCTCCTTAAAATCATCTGATAACAAAGACGATAAAAGATTTTATGTAAATCAGGAATTTCTACTAATGTTCTTTTCTTAGCTGAAAAATAAGTTAGTTCACATATATGAGAATTAAGATCAAGAAAACAGGATGGAGTTTTAAAAGAATTTTCAGCAAGAGTCAGGAGAATACAACATGTTAGAAACAATCTCAGAATAAAAAAAACCTCAAAATGCCAAAACAGAATGGCACCAAAAAAAATCATGTCTACCAAATCCATTAGAATTTGGACTGATATCCAGACATGGGAGGGATTGAGAGCTGGAGAGAAGAAAAGTGGACAGAAAGAGGGGATGTTGTGTACATGATGACAAGACTTGGCAATTGATTGTCTATGATTGGTGAGGTAAAATCTGAAATTTTGACCTGGAATGTTCCCTTTGGGACCTCCATCCCATATGACATTAACCCATTTATTCCTACTCTTTCCATCTGGTTGTTCAACCACTTCCAAATACACTTAACTATTATCTCTAAGCACACACACATGTGCTTACACTGTCCATAAGGAGAGCATAGATGACAGTTAAATGCTCTTCTGAAACTGATACACCCTGTCTCCAATTTTGTCCCTATTTAGTAAATTTGTCCAAAGAGGAAATGAGATCAGTTAAAAACCTATCCTTGTTTTAAATACATATACCTATTTTCATCCATCATATCATATTTATGTATAGTTATACAAATTGTTTTGTTGTTGTTGTTCAGTCATTTCAGTTGTGTCCGACCCTTGGTGATCCCTCTGTCGTTTTCTTGGCAAAAACACTAGAGTGGTTTGCCATTTCCTCTTCCAGCTCATTTTATAGATGTGGAAACTGAGGCTAACAAGGTTTTATGATTTGCCCAGGGTCTCACAGCTATAGGCTTTAACTTTGCTAATATATTACTAACATTGTATATTTGATACACATTTTGTTTCCTTTCGATAATATTTTTGTTTATATTGTTGCAATCACCGTACATATTGGTTTTTTTCCAACTTTCTTAACTTTGTATAATTTCATGCAAATCTTCCCATTTTCTTTGAATTATCCCTATTCGTTATTTCTTATAGCACATTTATTCTATTCACTTTCTAATCTAATGGAATAGTTTCTTTTTTATTTTCAGAATTTCATTCTTGAACGTTTCTCATCCTTCTTGGCATGATTATCTTGTTAAGTTTTAGGTCAAAGGATCTTAATTATTCTCTAAACACTTTGAAACCTGTTCTCAAATCTAGTGTACCTCAGGCTATGCCTTTCTCCTATTTCTCTAGAATGAATTCTAAAATGGAATGATCACTTCTCTATAAGGTTTCTATCATTTCTACTTATGAATTTCTTCTCCCTTGTATTTCATAATTACATCTAGAATCACAATTCCCTTTTATTATTCTATTTATTGAAGAACCAAATTTTCATAAAAGCAAGTCACAAATTTGTTGAGTACTCTGCTTTGAGCAGAGAGAGAACTCCATCAGATATTTGGATAGTTGAAGTTCCTCATGACTTTTATATCATCCCTCTAAGACAGATTTGTGATCTATTCCTTGAATTTCTCATCTATTTCTTCCTTCTATCTAGGTTCTCTGTAGTATGTTCCCATAACAAAATCATTTCTTTTTGTTTATACCTCCTTTAATCCCCACCTTACTCCTTTCAATTTCTGGATTTTCTTATATGACTATATGTTCTCAATATACAATGCTCCTCCACTGACTTTTTTCTCTATTTGGCCCCATTTGAATAAAATATAATTTTCAAAATCCACATTCTAGCTATGGAGCCTATCTCATAAAGGATTATTTTCTCTCTTTTTTGTTGATTTATTTCTAATTCACTACATTATAGAATCTATGTACTTGTGTTTAGATATGTGAAGGTCTTGGTTATATGAACTTTCTTCTTAGATATTGCCTTTAATGAGTTATTCAATCCCATTAAATTTGTCTTCTACTTAGAATTACTACTACTACTACTCGTTATGGTATCTGATTTGACAGATAAATGGTAGAGAGCTTCCTACTCCCCTTCCTCTACATATAAAAGTTCTCTTGATCAGATTCACAAGATTCCAGACAAATACATTTTGACCAATTCTCATTGTATATGGGTCTTTTAATTACATCTATATTTTAAATTATGGCAAATTCTTTTTCTCTGACACATCTTCTTTTTATTTTGTTTAGTTTTTAAAATCATGTTAATTTAATTTTTTTACTTTTTCCAGATTACAAATTAATTCAATTTTAATATTTTTCTGACATTTTGCAATCCAGGTTCTCTCCCTTTCTCCTATCCTTTCCCACTCTCCAAGAGGGCAGGTAATATGATATAGGTTGTATACATGCTGTCATCCAATACATATATCAATGTCTGTCAAATTGTGAAAGAAAACCTATATTGCTTACAGTAGAGAAAAATTCATGGAAGAAATGTAGTAAAGAGTGGTATGCTCCAATCTTCATTCAAACTCCATCAATTCCTTCTATGGTGGTGAATAATCTTTTTTATCATGAGTCTCTTGGAGCTGTCTTGGATTCTTGCATTGCTGAGCAGAGCTAAATCATTTAGAGCTGATTATCATACATTATTGCTGTTACTGCGTACAGTGTTATCTTGGTTCTTCTCACTTCACTTTGTATCACTTCATATAAGTCTTCCTAGATTTTTCTGGTATAGTCCTGCTCATTATTTCTTATGGCACAATAGTATTCCATTACAAGCATATACCATAACTTGTTCAGCCGTTCCCCAGTTAATGGACATCCCTTCAGTTTCTAGTTTTTGTCACCACAAAAATAACTAATATAAATATTTTTGTACAAGTGAGTCCTTTCCCCCTATCTTTGATCTCTTTGGGATACAGATCTAGTAGTGGTACTGATGAATCAAAGGACTGACCTATCTTTTTTTTTTTATTAAAACTCTTACCTTCCGTCTTGGAGTCAATACTGTGTATTGGCTCCAAGGCAGAAGAATGGTAAGGGCTAGGCAATGGGGGTCAAGTGACTTGCCCAGGGTCACACAGCTGGGAAGGAGTGGTAAGGGTTAGACAATGGGGGCCAAGTGACTTGCCCAGGGTCACACAGCTGGCAAGTGTCTGAGGCCAAATTTGAACCCAGGACCTCCTGTCTCTAGGTCTGGCTCCCAATCCACTGAGCCACCCAGCTGCCCCCCTATCTTTTTAACAAGTTTTAAAATTTCTCTACTAGCAGCAATGCATTGACCCAGGACAATTTGGAGGGACTTAGGAGAAAGAACGCTATCCACGTCCAGAGAAAGAACTGTGGGAATAGAAACACAGAAGAAAAACAATTTCTTGATCACACAGTTTGATGGGGATATGATTGAGGATGTAGACTCTGTCAACATGGAAATATAGATATCCCCAGTTTATTTAGTTTGAGTGTAGAAACTCCAGGTTTTGACCTTGTCAAGGGAGGTTTCCCCCTGAGGGAAGGTCCCTCTTGACCAGACAATAGACATCCACTTCAGCTTTGGCTCAGTAGGTAGTGCTTCAGTTTCTTCAAGCTGAAGGTCCCAAATTCAATCCTGAGAAGGAGGGTGTGAATATGTGATATACTGGGAAAGGCTTCTGGAGACAAAAGAGCTACTTGACTTTGAATGGGATCTGCCTCCCACCTGAAGTGGATGTCTATTGTCTGGTGAAGAGGGACCTTCCCTCAGGGGGAAACCTCTCCCGTGACAAGGTCAAAACCTGCGGTTTCTACACTCAAACTAAATAAACTGGGGATCTCTATATTTCCATGTCGACAACTCTAAACGATCACTCTATTGCAAATATTAATAATGGAAATAGATCTTGATCAATGACACATGTAAAACCCAGTGGAATTGCTTGTTGGCTCCAGAAGGGGTGAGGGAGAAGTGAAGGAGGGAAAGAACATGAATCATATAACCATGGAAAAGTATTCTAAATAAAATAAATAAATAAATTTAAAAAGAAAATAAAATTCCTCAATCTATCTTTCTTTCCTAAAGCCTCTACCTTCAGTTAGCTACAATGAAGAAAACATCATCTCAAGTATTCATCTCTGACTTGTGCTAATCAATCAGATTAAATAACAACAACGCCCTGGAAGAAACAGATAGCATGTTAGATTATATTAATGAGCAAATAAATAAAAAAGAGCTAGCAATCATACAATGCCTACTCTGCTCAAGTCACTGTGCTAAAAACTTTACAAATATCTTTAAAAAACCCAAAAACCCTTACCTTCTGTCTTAAAATCAATACTGTGTATTGGTTCCAGGGCTGAAGAGTGGTAAGGGCTACTTACTAGGGGTCAAGTGACTTGCCCACAGTCACACAGCTAGGAAGTATCTGAGGTCAGATCTGAACCCAGGACCTCCCATCTCTGGGCCTGGCTCTCAATTCAGCTGCCCCCTACAAATATTATTTTAATTGACCGTCACAATAATCTTACTATTATTCTCATTTCACAATTGAGGAAACTGAAGCACATAGAAATTAAGCGACTTGAGCAAAGTCATACAGCTAGTATCTGAGACTGACTGAATTTAAGCCTTTCTGACTCCTGACCCAGCACTCTATCTACTGTGTCACCTAACTGCCTAATTAAAGTCTTTACAAGGTAGAATGAATACTAGTCCATAACTAATAAAGTAAAATTTTGAAGAGATCAATGTGAAATTTTAAGAAAGAATTTTTAAAAACCTCTATAACTAATGATGTAGGAGACATATGTAGACAATATTTTGAATAAAAATGATCTGGGACTTCTAGTGGACTGGAGGGTCAACATGAGTCAGGAATATGGCATATTAACCAAAAAAAAGAATAGTTAATGTGTCCTTTAAAAATTGGTACCCCAAGGACTTCCTTTCCCAGCATTCTTTACTCTTCCCGGGGTTCCCTGTTCTTGCATCCCTGTGTTGCATCTGTGGTGGGTTTCTATATAAATTGGCTGAAACCCACGCTGAGGGGATTTGGGCTTGGGCTTGAGCGCAGCAGGGTGCTTGGGCTCTGGCTTTTCTTTTTTGTCCTCTGCTCCCTCTGCTGAAGGAACCCCTTTCTCTCTTACTTTGTTTTATTAAACCCTACCCTTACCCTCTAAGATCCTAGACTGCAGTACAGGAGTTTTAGTTTCCTGAAGGGAGGCTCTTCATTGTGTTTCTCTGCCCCAGTTGGACTGTATATAGGATGTTGTGCTGAATTCAGGATCTATATTTAGAACAGTTATTGGCAAACTAGAATGTGTCCAGAGAACGAGGACTAGGATACTGAGGGGCCTGAAGACCATTTTAAAAGAGGGCTGAAGACATTTACCTTGGAGAAGGGAAGGCATGTTAGGGAATCAAGGACTGTTCTTGATATTCTCCTTCCTTTTTATGTTCATGCAACCCAATGTATCTTGGACTAAGAGAAAATCAATATGATAGACCTGTGTGACTTTTGTGGGGCAAAGCACCACCCCATCCCTAAAATATCTATGTGAACAGAGGAGCTTCAAAAGAGTTGCAAAGACTTTCTAATCCTAAATCAAACCTGAGCATCAAACATTTTTCTCTTCGTGAGCAGGTCAGCAAGGTTCAAAGACAGATTTAATTCTTGTGGTAGCTTCTTAACTGGTTTTATGGTGTTTTCTAAAAGCTCTGAATCTCTAGGAATGAAGAAAAGTCTCCCTTTGTGAGAGGAAAAACTGAGCACAGCCAGGAGTTGGGGAACAGTATCTGTATCGTTTTGTGGTTAGAAGTTTCTCTGCTTTTATCCAAATAAAATATACTGGTTATGAGAAAATCTTACCTCCCAAAGAGAACTCAAGCTCATGCCTCTGAGTTCTAAACTAAAAGGGAAATAGTGGAACCTTCTTTTCCTCTCATAGAGAAGAAGTAGCTTTTTAGGCAAGAATTTCAGCAGAGGCTGGAAACAGAGAGAGACTTCATAGCAATGGGTCCAGGGAAGCAGTCAATATCTAGTAGTGGGCATTAGACCAGCACCTGGTAGCAGATGTGAGCACAATATAGTATTGACCAGCAAAAATTATGTGACAAAGGCTCTATGCCACACTAGACCAGAAGAGAGTAAGACATAGAGGGAGAAGAAGGATGACATCAACTGCCCTGTAGGGACAGGTATGGGATGCCCTTCTACATGGGAACTCTGACCACATGTGTTTCCTATGTGTACATGCCACCACATAATTCTCAGGTGGTTCCACTTTTACCTCTTTGGCATAAATATTTAAGGAGGGTTTTAAAGGGAATCAGGTATTACTATGTTGCTTTATGTGCTATTTCATTAGTTGTCTTCACTTTGAACTAATCTTGTATTTTGGCAAACTTAGTGAAAGTAAATACTTTGGCAGGAGGGGCTGAGATGTGGTTTTTGAGTGGATATGAACCCAGAACCTAAATTTGGGGTTATTTTGCAGAATGAATGGAAGGAGATATTCCCAAGGTTACATTTGTAGCCATCTCATTTTCCCCTTCCTATATTAGATTGTATGCTCCTTAGGTGTAGAAATTATTATTTTTTTCCTCAACAACCCCAGTATTTAGCACAGCATCTTACACATTAGAGATATTTAATTGATTTTTTTTAATTGATGAAAAGTAATTTTTAAGAGTTGATACTTTAGATGGTAGCTTGGTGGCTCAGTGGATTGAGAACTAGACCTAGAGACAAGAGGCCCTGGCCTCAGATACTTTCTAGTTGTGTGACCGTGGACAAGTCACTTAGCTCCCACTGCCTTAGTCCTAATAATTCTTCAGCCTTGGAACCATTATCACAGTATTGATTCCAAGATGGAAGATAAGAGTTTTTACAAAAGAGTTTATATTTTATTTGGAGGAGATTGATAATGAAAGTAACTTTTATATGTATACATGGATATGTATACATATATTTGTATGTATATATTTCTTAGGCTCATAGGTTCATAGAGCACAGTTGAAGGAGGATTTATCTATATATGAGTCTACTTCTGATATTTATAATATGTTTGTATATATCTATATACATATATATTTTTACATGTCTTCATACATATGTACAGTATATATCCAAAGGAAGATTTTGGAAAATGAGTAATCTCAGCATTTAAAATTATAGACCAACTTGTGTGGGGTTTACTATGGGAAGATACACTACTGATTTGAAAACCATGAAGTTTCCAAAAATACTCCGAGCAGCCTACCAAATTATCTCTGAGGCCTTTTCAAGAGAGAGATACAATTCTGCAGAAGTACAGTAGGACATTTGGTAGCAATTTCTCACTCCTATACCAACAAAGATTTAGCTCTATGAGAGGATGTGGTTTAAAAAGAGGTCATTCTTAACTTAATCTGAGTCCACACAGGTAAAAAAATGTAAACTTAAACTACCAATCTGGATAATTCAGACCAGAACCAAACTTCCCCAAACCATAGACTAAGGCAATTACGTAGACAAGTCAAGCTGAAAAATGCAACAGATGGGAGATGATTGGGGATAGGAATAAGGAGGGGAATACCTCAACTTCCTTCCTATATTCTCCTTGTAATGCCTTGCGTGTTTCTTCTAGTAGATATATTTCATGTAGCAAATGGGATTGGGGAAAACACCTTTTAGGTTGCTTTAAATCTATATAAATGGAATTTCCTTCCGACCCTCAACCATCAAAACAAAAGGAAGTCATCCTAAATCCTTCCCACTCTTCCATAGTCTTGCTCTGAGGATTTCTCTCTCTATGCCCTTGCTTATTTGTGAAATAATTGCAGGGTTTTTTTGTCCTCAACTTTTTCTTTTCTGTATTTTTTCTTTTGCCTTTTCTCCCCTACCCACCATTTCCAGGCCCCCAGAAAAGCAGTAGGCATTCATATTACTTTCCATCTTCATCAAAGCATTCTTTCTGGAAAGAATCTGAAAAACTCCTTTCCAATTAGGTAGAAATGACTAATAAGCCTTAAAAGTTTTATCTTTCATTGTATTATTTGCATAAGCCATCTTCTCTATTACATGAATGAGAGAAGTGGTTTTTTTCCTAAGTAACTGAAAACACTATACAGACAACTGCTTATTCCATATTCACAAAGCTAGAGGGATTGCACAAGGCTCCAATGTCCATATGTATGTAGGAAGAAGAGGGTCATCTTAGAGGCAATGATTCTTCCCCTTCACTTCTTGCAAATGCATTCTGGGCATCATAGTGCGACCAGGATACATGCCAAACTCCTTGGTGCTATCTAATGTGGGAATGAGAGTGAAGAGGGAGTGGCAGAGATTTGGGCTTTGTTTATTTTGAACTAGCAGAAGCCAGCCTTCTTCATTTACATCATGGTACTGAGTGTTTTTATTTTTAAATGCGGAGGTTGGGTGTGAAGACCTTGCCAGAGTGCTGCTTTCTAGTTCTGTTTTAACTTGTCAATCTGACATCCATCTCTGTGCTGCCTTTGGTGTTGTGTAACAGGAGTTCAGTATCTAAATTCTCTGAATCATTAATCAAATTGCAAAATCCTTCCCTTTCCCATACTGAAAATAAATCAGTAGGCTGAGGGTGTAGAGGGGGAGATGCAGTTGTCTGAAAAAAAAAATGGAACTCCTTTTGAAAGACTTAAAAATTAGTCATTTCTATGTAACACTCTTACTTGTTTTATTTGTACTATCTTTACTTTGCCTTTGGCCAGTTTGGGTACCTCTCCAGCAGCAGCTCCTGAGGGAGGAAAGGGCATGAGATTCAAATTAGTATCAGATCCTGGAACACCCTCTCCTTTTTATCTTGTTTGTTCTGTGAACCTCAAGACTTAGTTTGGGTGTATCAGCAGTCTGTGAGGAGGATAAGGATTTCCTAACCCTCCCTTTCCAACTATCTATTCTTGGGAACTTTTTTTGTATGAGATGGGAATTTGGTAGTGGTGCCTTTGAAAAGCTAGTTCATAGTCCTTTAACTCTACATGTCTGGAAGTGTGTGTTATGGAGGAGATGAAGGGACTTAAAGTTGACAATTGGTTTTGTCTACAAAACTTGAAAACTATCCATTAAAAAGTGAACCAAATCTGTATCATATGATGGGGTAGGACATGAAATTCAACTACTAGAAGAAACATCCAAGGTATTAGAAAGAGAACAAAAAAGTTGAAGTATTCCCCTCCATATAAGAATACTTTGTTAAAGATAAGAGCAGTATGGATTTTTTATTTTATTGTTGGAAAGATGGGGAAGGAGAGAAGTTTCTAGAATTGTAGTGGTTTTATGCCTGAATCTAAACTTGTCAGCATAACTCTAAGAGTAAAAGTTTAGGCATTGGGGACTTTAGGATAGTTAACCTGGGATTTACCTGGCACTTATAGCAGGCAATTTTCCTGGGCTTATTTTAATGGCATACATGAAAACCTTAGGCAACTGAGGCAACCTTCCCTAGAGAAGTGATTTTTCCCCTTCAACTTATAATCAGTTCATCTGAAGAAAGAATCTGGGAGAATTATGGCAGAGGAATAGTTGAGTGTTCCTGAATCTTGAGGGGAGTGATTGGGGTCTTCATATTCTTACAGATTAAGTAGTATTAGAAGATGGTGGAACTTTAGAAAGTAAGGACAGGGTCTTATCTTTATATGGAATTAAAGTTGGAAGGGACCTCAAAGACCATGTAACCTAAGCCTCTCATTTTATAAAGAAGATCAAGAAAGGTTACCAAAAGTCACACAGGCAGTAAATAACAGAAGTGAGATTTGAGTTTAGGTCTTCTGACCCCTAATGCTGAGCCCTTTTCATTTTACCAAAGTATTCATCAAGGAACCCATGCTGTCATTGAAGAAAATTAGCATTCAGATTATGTGATATATGTAGTATGCATAAATTTATTTCTATGCTTCAAGAATCCAAGATTTTATCAGCATACAGCTCCCAGGGCTGCAATACAACTTTTTAAAGACTCAGGTACAGAGTCTTTATGAATTATCAGCGCCAAAAAATTAATTACTCTGTCACAATATTTCTGGTGATTGATTCCAACCTTAACTAGACTGGTCCTCCAACAACAGAGATCCAATTCACCTCTCATAAAATCCTCTGTTTTGCATTCATATCCCTTCAAAATCTGCCTCTCCATTTTTCCATTCTTCTTATTCCTCACCTCCTACCCCACCTTGTACTTTTCAGTAAAGTGGCACTGGTCTTTTTGTTGTTCTTAAACATGATATTCCTTTCTCTTGCCTCTGAGTATTTTCACTAGCTTTTCCCCATTTCATGAAGTGATTTCCCTCATCATCTCTGCCTCTTGGCTTCCCGGGCTTCCATCATGTCCCTGCTAAAATCTCAGCTAGAGAAAGCCTTTCCCAGTCAGTCCCTCTAAATTCTAGTACCCCCACTCTGTTGATAATTTCCTATTTATTCTGTACGTATATTATTTAGAATATCTACTTTGTTGCATCTTGTCTTTCCCATCAGACCATGAGCTCCTTAAGGGCAGAGATTCTTTTCTTGCTCTTTGTATCCCTAATACTTATTGTGGTGCCAAGAATATAGTAGATGCTTAATACATGTTTATTGACAGAGCTGACACTTTACTTGAGTGAAAGAAATAAAACAGTATACATGTACTAAATATTTTTGCTCTATGAAGGAAAAGACTCACTGAGAAGCTATATATTCATTAATATATCATATTGGTAGAGTCTATACCATCAATTCCCTTGTTTTCTCCAAGTATTCTAATATAAGGTCAGAGAATCATAGAAATGAAAAGAGGCCACTCAGTCCAATTCTTTCATTTTACAGTGGAGGAAACTGAGGTCCAAAAAATAAGTTATTTGCTGGAAGTCATGCAAAAAATACTGAAGATAGGATTTAAACTCCTTCCTCTCACTCCAGAGATAAGAGGGTTTTTTTTTCCACTAAAGCATTCTAGGAGAGAATAGATAGTAGTGGGATTTTCCTCCAAGAAAAAAGGAATTGCTATAGCAACTTATTCATCTATGTTACATAGGAAGAAGTAGAAAAAGTTTCTCTTGTCTTTCAGTTTTTTGGTGCCATGAGTATCCATGTAATTAATATTTAGCTAAAATAACAATTTATAATACATTTCTTTATAGCCATATAGCAAAAATCTCTCTCAAACATCATTGTGAAAATTAATGCAAACGATGATCATACATGCACAGAAAAATTCAGAAGTTGTAAACGCACCTGATCCACGAGTCCAGCCTCCTTGAACTTTTGAAAAGGGTTGGATAAACAAGCTTCTTGCAGGTGAGCAGCAAAAAGTTCTCCCTGCAGTTCTAAAAGGATTTTCACACCTGTTAATCCATTTGGCTTGACTTTTCTAAAAAAAAAAATGGAATAATAGGATATGAAAAAGATGAAAAACAAAATCAATGGGAAAACAGTACTCTGGAATGCATGAAGGTTTGTGACGATTTAATTGAGGAGAAAAGCAAGGGATTTCCTGTGCTGTCCTCAGTGAGATGATCTGTTCGTGTTTATTTAAACAAATCGCTCTTGTTTATTTGCTTCTTTCAGAGTAGAATAACTTTTTGAAAACTTAATATAGCATCTTCAAGCTGTTAAATTGACTTTGTAAAAAAAAGAGGCAGGAATAGTTAAGGTCAGAAATAAAACGGGTGAGTTTCAACTTAAGATATTGGTTACTGAGAGTCTACAGGTTCATTTGTAGTTCATAAAATGTGAAAAATAATCACTGAAAAGGACTCAGGGGAATGAGTACTGACAAAGCAAAAGGAATCAAATGGTTGCATTTTCCCAAACAATAGTTTGTGTTGTATCTTCTTACCAAAATTAAGTTCTATTCAGGCTTATGCAAACTAATAAAGTGGTTTGGGGGGAGTCCTCTTTACAGGCAGATGAAGGACACATGGTGTCATGAATAGACAAGGGAACAACACAATAACCTGGGTCACATTTATAATGCCAGGGCACTGACAGTCTCTTTTGAGCATTTTAAACACTAACCTATATTCAGAGAATGAAATATTAAAACCATATACTGTAGAATGAGATCTCCTTATAAATAAAGTAGAGATGGTGTCACTAGATTAGGCAACATAGCTTTGTAACATCTAAAGAAAACCATCTGTTTCAAAGGACCATGCTACAAAAGACACTCCTGAGGATTGTGCCTGCATTTGGGGAACATTCAATGGACTGGTTTTCTATTGTTCCAACTAAAAAATTTGGCTTCATCCAACTTCTCCACCAAGGAGGTCAAAAAACATGGATGTGGCTAGGGTTCGGAGTGCCAATACATGGAGGCAGATGATCAGTAGCTTATAAAAGATTTAAATAGTGTTTCAAATAAGTGTCTGGCAGGAAGACAGGGCTAGTGCCTTATTTATTATTTCTTTGCTCTCTGAGGAAGTATGCCCTGATGGCCACTTTTTATGTTCAGCCAGGCTCAGAAGAGACAGAAAGCAAACCGACATTGAAATTTCAATCCCATAGACCTTTGAACAGATTTTAATTCTGTCACTGAAGCTATGTCCACACAGCCATTGACTCAGACTTTTTGTTGTTGTTTCCCCGCTAGTCACTTTGGATCATGTCTTCTGGGCTCACTGTGATCTTAAGTTGGCCAGTACAGAGAGACTATTTCTCAAGCCAGTATTTTACCTATTAGAGATCCAGCTGCCATGAATCTCTAGCTGGCAGTCGGCTCCCCTTCTTTCACTGTAGCTAATGCTTACACATGGTCTCTGACAAGAGTTGAATTGCAAGCTCTGTTCATGCTCCAAAATTTTCTGCTGATCATTATGGCAGTAAATGATGGATGATCTAAGAGAAGCAATGCCTGGGTGACAATATTTATAAGAGGACCAAATGGATTATTAAAGCAGGGCCATGGTTCTTTGATCATGATGTCAATGTGTTCTCTTCTCTGATATCAGCTGTCTACACCCATAGCATGTATGTATTGTACCCCACCTATAGGGTCTAGGCTAACATTTGACCTACTGTTGACTCTTAGACAGGGTAGTGCTTTGGGACCAGTAGTTCCTCTGTTTGTGAACTCAGTACTACACACAAAAGTAGATAGAAGGAAGAAAACCATTCCTAGTAAAACATCAGTTCTTAATATTTTTTTGGTCACAGATCTCTTTGGCAATCTGGCGAAACCTATGAATCCCTTCTCAAAATGATGACTTTAAATGCATAAAGTAAAATACATAGATTGCAAAGAAAATAGATTAAAGTATAGTTATCACTGTCAGAGGGCAGCTAGATAGCACAGTGATTAGAGGATGGGGCCTGAAATCAGGAAGACTGGAGTTAAAATTTGACCTTGGACACTTACTAGATGTGAGATCCTGGGCAAGCTACATAACCTTGTTTGCCTCCGTTTCCTCATCTGTAAAATGAGTTAGAGAAAGAAATGGTAAACCACTCCAGTATCTTTGTCAAGAAAATGCCAAATGGGGTCATGAAGAATCAGGCATGACAGAAACAAATGAATCACAACAATGGTGATCTAAATATTAAGTTTCAGGTTCATAGACCCTCTGAAATCGATCCATGGATCCAAGTTCATAGATCCCTTGTTAAGAATATGTACAGAAGATTCCTTCTGGATTTTATTCTCTAGCTCTATTGAAACTCAAATTGAATGAATGATCACAGTCAATGACCCAAAAAGTGAGGATTTTCTTCATGTCATAGTCATTGTCTTCCAATAGTCTATCGATTCTGGAGCTAGGCAGATTCATAGTGGTGCATTCTTGTGACAGAATTCATCCACTGTTCTTTTCACCTTCCTGTACATGATGATGTCCCTCTCCTGTTCTGGTAATTGTCCAGTCAGGAGATTAAGCACTATTAAGTTGATGATAGTTTTGATGAATCTAAAGAGCAGGCAGATAAATAGACTTTTACTTTTAAACTCCCAGAAGATTCTTTGGAGAGTGGTGGCATCCAAGACTATATATCCTGTAGTGCCCTGGAGTTGGAAAGTAGGATTTCTTAGTTGGATATCTCTGATCTTTTATGATCATAATGAGCAAAGAATAGATAGGAATTGTGATCTCTGTGGTTGGTATCCTCGAGTTCTGGAAAATGACAGAATCTTGATACCTCAGAAGTAAAAAATTATGATACTTTTAAAATATGTATCAGATTTCAGGTTTTGAACTTCACAGACACTGTGATGCAGAGAACTAAAGGATCTATATTACAAATGTATAATTCCAGTCCCAAAGTCCATTAGTATGGTATGCTTTCCTCAGTGGAGATCCATGAGTCAGAGAGAAGAGACTTCTTCAGTTATCTCTGAGCTCAAGTGTTTTTTAAGACTCGTTGGGCTTTGGGTACTTCTGGCTTCCAGCTTTGGGAGAGGAGATGGGTGATGCAAACCCTATTTTAGGTTGCTGAAGGAGAAGACTGAGAAGAAGCCAATATGAGAGGAGCTGACCATTTCCATCATGTCACAATCCCCAGCTTGCTACACTAGAGACTGGGAAATTTTGCCTTGGGTGAGATCTAGAACTCTCTTTTGGTTGAGCTTAGTTCTCATTTCCAATGAGAGTTCCTTCACTATATATGTTATTAGGTATGTATTCTCCTATATATAGTTTCTTTGATTTTTGTTCATTGTGGACTTAGATAAATGGATTTCTTTGCTAACTGCTCTATGTGTTCATTGTGCAACTGGTATTAGGTGGGAAGGGAGTTAAGTCTTGGATAAAAAGCTTAGGGTCCTGCTTGCCCCCCATCCCACCCCCTGTGCAATTAATGAAACAGTGGTCAGAAGTTAGATTGAACTTGAAAAGCATATTCCCTAGATGAATAATATTTAAAGGAACAGATAGATATAATTCTAGCTTGATATCAACAGAATGGTCAGACTTTTGGTTCTCCTGCTTCCCATTCAGGTAGGATGTATAGGAAATAGAATTTCCCTTAGAGAAGGGGGAGGGGAAAGGAGGCTAGAGATGTCTGTTTTCTCTTCCTTCAAGCCACACAATGATACCTCCCCCAACATGGAGTTGGGGACAAACCTTCATTACAAATGAGAAAAATGAAACTCAGCCTACTGAAGTGATTTGTTTATGGTTACACAGGCAGTAAGTGACAGTCCCAGGATTCTAACTTAGGTCTTTTCTGATTCCACACCCAGTACTATTTACATTAAATCATTCTCATCCCAACCCATATCTGAATAGGAATTTTCTCTGTGACATTTATGACAATTATACAATTTTTTGTTATAATATATTTTTATTTTTCCCGATTACATCAATGCAATTTTCAATATTTGTTTCCTGATATTTTGCAAGCCATGTTCTCTATCTCTCTCTCACTCTTCCCCTCTCCCCAATAAGGCAGATAATATAATATAGATTACGCATAATATTACCATGTAATGCATATTTCCATGTTCATCCTGCTGTGAAAAAAGTCATATCACTTTCACTAGAGAAAACATCATGAAGGAAATAAAGTAAAGAATGGTACATTTCAATATGCATTTAAACTCTGTTCCTTCTTTGGTGATAGATATACATTTAGAGTTGCCCTTGATCCTTGCCTTGTTGATAATAGTTAAAACCATTCAGAGTTGATCATTGTATATTATTGTTGTTACTGTGTAGAACATTCTCCTTGTTCTCCTCACCTCACTTTGCATCACTTCATATGTCCTTCCAGGTTTTTTTGTGATCACCTTGTTTTTCATTTCTTATGACATAATAGTATTCTTTTAGAAGCATTTATCACAACTTGTTCAGCAATTCCCCAATTGATGGACATCCCTTTGGTTACAATTTCTTTGCCACAAAAAAGAGCTGCCATAAATATTTTTGTACAGGTAAGTTCTTTCCTCCTATTAATCTCTTTGAGATACAATCCTAGTAGTGATATTGGTGGGTCAAATGGACAAGTATACTGTTGAAAATATCCAATGATGAGAGTCCTACCTTTTTCCTCCGGCAGCACATTTTAGTTTTAGAATGATATTGTATTTAAGAAGTTAAGGTAAAATTATTCAAGAAAGGAATCAGGAAGGATGTTGAGAGATTTATGACTGAAGCCATTAGATGACTTTCAGAAGTACCCTAATTTCCTTGACAAGAAATTTCTGTGACAAGAAAGCCTTACTACACTCAAATATGACACCCCAAATAGAATATGCTAGTTCAGATATGGTTTGATTACAGCAAAATAGAATGGAACTAGATCTCTCTTTTAATAGACATTTCATCGCTACTAATATAGATTGCATTAGCATTTTTGAGTGGGACATGCTATCATCATAATTATTAAATTACAGCATAAACCACAACAGATTTGGAAATATCCTAAAAAAAACCTATGCAATATTAATAAAACTAAATCTCTCACTCTTCCTTGCCAAAAAGGGGAAAGGGCTTGATTGATAGAAGTTCTCAGGGGGCATGATAAAGAGGGGCAAGCAAGCATCATTTCACCAAACAATAGTAAAGGCTGGTAACAGGACATATCACTGGATTTGTGGGGAATAGGGGGGAAACAAACAGATGAGTCATGAGGATATTTTGTGGTAGCAATTCAGATCCAGCTCATCACCCCAAGAATGAGAAAATGATTGTTATGAAGGAACCCAGACTTTGTGATCAATGTAGAAGAAAGAGTTTTAAAATATAGTAGAAATGCAATATAACAATATAAGCTCTAAGAATTTAGCACTTCACTATATTTAATAGTCAGCAAGACATGACCTTGTTACTAGAATTATCAATCAGAAATGTGCTATTTTTCATGGAGTGATAAATGATTAATACTCTAAACAATGGTTTCAAAATATTCTGGGAAATCCAAACAATAAATTTTGTCAGAACTGGAGCATTAAACACTGAATTTGTGTCTAAGAATTCCCAGATATAAGTGATTAGAGAAAAAAAGCAAGAAAAAATATTTTAAATTATAGCCAACATACAAAAATACTCATAATCTTCAAGCTCTGTGGATTATAAAACTTCTAAAATATAGAGCCCTTGAAAAAGAAATCAAAGCCATGTGAAAACAGAATGATATACTGAATCTATCATCCCCATCATCCTATCTACTCCTGGGATTGTGATAATGATGCTTTTAAGAAATCTAGAGTAAATTTATGCTTTAATGCATTAATTCTACAACAAAAAGTAGATATCTTATCCATTTGTGTGGTAGCCTACAGAACATTAAATGCAAAAGAATTATAGCATGACAATAATTTGCACCAGGATGATGTTAGCTAAACACAATTGAATAAGATGAGAAAAATAGTTTTTTTCTTTAATGATGGTAGTAATGATGTTTTTAATGATCAATGATACAAATAGAGAAGATTAATGCATACCCTAATGCTTTTATTCAATTTTTGTTGTTCAGTCATTTCATTTATGTTTGACTCTTTGTGAACCCACTTGGGGATTTTTGGACAAAGATAATGGAACGCTTTTCCTTCTCTAGCTCTAACTTTTATAGATGAGGAAACTGAAACAAACAAGGTTAAGTGACTTGCCCAGAATCACGTAGCTACTAAGTGCCTCAGACTGGATTTGAACCTAGGTCTTCCTGACTCTAGGACTAGCATTCTAACTATCGTGCCATTTAGCTGCCCTCATTTATGCCCTTTATTCAGCTAACACACTTTTTTTTCTACCTGCAAAAATTGTCTTGGTTAATCTTAAATATGTATCAGGAAAGTGACATGTCCTAGCATTATTTCTATCTGAATCTTATTTGAGAAATTGTTTTAAGGTCTAGGTGTTTTCTTCATAATATCCTTGTGAGCAGATGATGCGAATGTTATTTATGACTCCTACTTTCCAAATGAGAAAAGTAAGATTTAGAAGTTCAGTGATTTATCCACAATTAAAAGCAAATAGAATAGGAATTCAAATCCAGGCCTCCTGCCTCCAAGTCCAATGGTCAATTTAATTGAGTGTGCAGTGCCCACACACTGAATTCCAACATAGAACTTTTTTATGAACTATTGTCTAGTCATGCTGCCTCTGTGCCCTACTTGGGGAAATTTGGTATAAAGTATCTAATACTGGATTTGGAATGAGGAAGACCTAAGTTAAAATCTTGTTAAAAATTTTTTTTTCTCATTACATGTAAAACAATTTCTAACATTTCTCTTCAAAAATTTGAGTCACGAATTCTTTACTGCATTCCACACTGAGATTGGTAAGCAATCTGAAACATATTTTATATGTTTAATCATATATATAATTTTTCCATATTAATTCTTTTATAAAAAGAAACTCAAATAAAAAATATTAAAAGAAAGTGAAAAAATTATTGCTTTAGCCTGGAGTTATTCTTTGGGGATCTCTTTCAGTAGGTGACTGATCTATTCTTTCCATTTCTATTTTATCCTCTGATTCTAGAATATCAGGGCAATTTTCCATGAAAATTTATTGAGATGATGTCGTAGCTCTTTTTTTGATCATGGATTTAACTAATCCAATAATTCTTAGATTATTTCTCTTGGATCTATTTTCCTGGTAGGTTGTTTCCCAATAAGATAGTTCACATCTTTTTTTTTCATTGTTTTTACTTTCTTTGATTGTTTATTGATGTCCCATGGAGCTATTAGCTTCTAGTTGCCCAATTTTAATTTTAAAGGAATTATTTTCCTCAGTGAGCTTTTGTACCTCCTTTTTCATTTGGTTAATTCCACTTTTTTTTAAACCCTTACCTTTCATCTTAGAATCAATACAGTGTATTGGTTCCAAGGCAGAAGAGTGGTAAGGGCTAAGCAATAGGGGTTAAGCGACTTGCCCAGGGTCACACAGCTAGGAAGTATCTAAGGCCAGATTTGAACCTAGGACCTCCTTTTTCTCGGCCTGGCTCTCAATCCACTGAGCCACCCAGCTGCCCCCCCCCCCTTAACTATACTTTTTAAAAAGTTCTTTTCCTCAGTGAATTTTTATATCTCTTTTTCTACATGGTCAATTCTGTCTTTTAAGTGCTTCTTCTCTTTAGTGAATTTTTGTGCCTTTTTACAAATTGGACTATTTTGTTTTTTTAGGTATTGTTTTCTTTAGTATTTTTTGTGCCTTTTTTTCTAAGCTGTTGACTTTTTTCATGATTTTTCTACATTATTCTCATTTATTTTCCCAATTTTTCTTCTACCTCTTTTATTTGTTTTTTTTTTTAAATCCTTTATGACCTCCTCCATTAATTCTTTTTGGACTTGAAAGCAATTCACATTTTTTCTTGGAGACTTTGGATGCAGCAGTATTGACTTTGTTGTCTTCTTCTGAATTTGTGTTTTGATTTTCCCTGTCACCAAAATAACTTTCAACACCGAGTTTCTTTTTTTTTGTTGTTTGTTCATTTTCTAGCATTTTTGGGGTCTTTTAACTTTAAACATGTTATAAGGGTGTGCTCCATTTCTATGGTGAAGGGATCACTGTCCCAAGCTTCAAGATTTTATGTAGCTACCTTCAAAGCTAGATCTAGGGACCCGGAAGTTTTCAGTTCTTCTAAGGTGGTGTGGTTTCAGAAGAAGTGTGTTTAATGTTCTCCTAGCCTGTGCTCTGATCTGTGAGGAAGTACAAGTACCCTTTTTTGCACTGAAACTGTGACCCTAGTCCTCTCCTCCTCTGAGCCCATAAGTAATAGTTTGTTTTACTGCTCTTCCCCTCTCTGGCATCATGACCCAGGACAGTGATCTGGATCAATACACAATGTGACAGAGTCTTGTACCCAGGGCAAACAAAGGAACCCCTGTAATCTCTTTCTGAGTGGTGGTCCAATCCCCCTTACCAAATGTGGCTTAGAGGACCTGAAGCCTTTACTGCTGGATTCAGATTTGTGCTGGCTTGCCATTGTGGGAGTCTGTGTTCCACTTCTACCCTGGTTTGATAGATCTTTTATACTAACTTGCTAAGTTGTTTTGGACTGAAAGATTGTTTGACCCCATCCTTTTAAGGATTTTGGTGCTCCAGAATTTGTTTTGAGGCATTAAATAAAAATTGTTTGAAGGGTAATTTGGTAACTATCAAGCGAGTCTATGTAACTTCTCTGCCATCTTTGTTCCCACTTACTCCATCTCTGCTTAAAATCTTGCTTTCAAAGAGGAGTAGTTGAGTGTGATCATGAGAAAGCCCCCTAAATTCTCTGAGCCTCATTTTCCCCCATCTGTAAAATGAGGCATTTGGGATTCAGTGGTTAAGAGCCCTAGGTCTAGAGTCAGGAAGACTTGAGTTCAAATCTAGTCTTGGAAACTTCTTAGCTGTATGACCCTAGGCAAGTCACTTAGCCTCTGATTGCCTCACAAAAGGATCCACTAGAGAAGGAAATGGCATGCCACTCCAGTGTACTTGCCAAAAAATCCCTAGGGACCATTATGAGCTATGGAATCACAAAGAATCAGAAATGACTGATTGACTCAAAACAACAACAACAATAAAAAGAGGAAAATAATGCCTGTAGTACTGCCTTCCGTTGTAGTTTTGAGGCCAAAATGAGATAACAACAACAATAACAACAGGATCAGCATCATAATCATTTTGTATAGCACTTTAAGGTCTACAAAGTGCTTTATATATGTTATCACATTTGTACCTTACACCCATCCCACAAGGTAGGTTCTACTATTATTCTAACATATCAAGTGAGGTTAATTGGCTTGCCCAAGACCACTAAGCTAATAAGAGCCTACAATAAGATTTTAACTTATATCTTCTGATTCTAATTCCAGATTCCACCCACTACAAAAATGCTTTGCAAACTTAGTGTATTTACTATATAAATGTCAATGACTATTGTGCCTCTGTTGTTTTTTATTTTTTTTAATACTTCTATTTGAAATTCCAGTTCCCATTTCTTCTGTCTTCTCATTCAGTCTTTCAGGGTATCATGGAACTATTCCTTTCTCAAGCCACTTGAAAGAATTGTTTTTCCTACTCTTGGCTAGCTTTAAGTAAATTAGTGCCATTTGCTTTATTATTTCCTCAACACCCCAGTGCTGTGCATCTCCCTAGTATCAGCACCAGTAACTGAATCTTCAGTTTAGAGGATTATTCCTGTCTTTTCCAGCCTTGTCTTTCCCTCTCTTATCTTCCTCTGAGCACCTGTCCTGGGTTATTCAAATTACCCCAAGGCTTTGTTGTTGTTCAGTCCCATGGGACTCTGTGACCTCAGGGACCATAGCCTGCTGGGTTCTTCTATCCTCCACTCTCCTGAGGTCTATCAAGATTCATGGTAATTGTTTCCACAACACTATCTCTCCACTTCATTCTCTGCCATCTTCTCCTATTGCCTTCAATCTTTACTCTGCCAATAACTTTCAGAGAAAAGGGGCAGGGAAGTAACCAGGGTAGGGCCAGCTTTTCACAGTATAAGTACCTTGGTAAAGGGAGAGAGACCTAAGGGAAAGAGGGCTACTTGTAATCCCTGATCTTTCACAAATGCTGAATCCAACCATACTGTATTGCCTGAAACAGAGGGTGTCCCCAAAGTCTTTTGAGACTATTAAAGAGAAAATCTGCACAAAGAATTTTAGGACGTCCTCTCATCGGTTGATTCAACTTTCCACAAAGGTGCCCTAATGCAGTACATGTATAGTTATAATGACCTAGCATCATAAATAAATGTAGAACTTGAAAGGATACTGAAGACCATGGAAGACTATTATCTAATTATTTTATAGATGGGAGAAAACTGAGGCCGAGAGGTAATTTGTCCAAAGGCATGCCGACATCATGTGGCAGAATTTGAATTTAAACTTGGGTTATTGAGCACCAGATCCAACATTATTATTATTATTATTATTATTTTTGCTTACCACCATAATCTTTGTTACTGCCAAATTGCTTAATATCAGAAACTTATGTGATTTTATTTTGGAAACAATACAAAAAAGATGTATTACCATTACCATATTTCTCTACTGTACTCGAAGGACCCTAGGACTTTTCCATCTGATGTAGCTGAAACTAAAAAGATAGATAGATGATAGATAGATAATAGATTGATAAATAGATGATGATAGATTGATAGATTAATAGATATAGACAAAATGTATATATGGATATGTATTTATGGATGCATGTATATTGTTATAATTAATTGTGTTTGAACTCTGAAATATATTTATTAGGTGGTCACCAGAGATTTAATTTCTAAATCCCAAAATGAATTACTAAAGTAAATGGAATTTATGGTAGTTTATTTATAATATTTACAATAGAAGGAAGATATTAAAGAATGAGAGAGAGAGAAAACTCTGGCTTCTTCTGATATCAGTTAGAAATTCTAAGGCCCAGCCAGGGAAAGAGAGTCTCAAGAAGTTGGACCTTTCCTGGAGGCTTCATGCCTCTAGTCACTAAGTCAGCTTTTCACTCACCAACAGTAACAGTCTAAAAGAAGTCTGGATGTCTGTATTCCGGTCGCTTTTCCAAGTCAGTGCCCAAATGTTTGAATGAATCTCTGAATCTCTGAATGTCCATCTTCCCTTCAGCTCTGAGTGACTGATCCTTCACTCCAAGCCCAAGGTGAGTGATTGTCTTCAATCTTTTTTTCCTCTATTTAAAGTCCCTTTTCTCCTGTGTCACCTCCTCTAAATTTTCACATCTATCAATCACAGCAGACTCTTCTCTTCAGGACTGCCCATTCTTTAGTTCTCACCTTCTTTGGTTAGATTTTATCTTTTTTGGGTTACTTAAATCCTCTTTTGTTAAGTTCATCTTTTGTAGTTACTTAATACCTTTTTGTAGATTAAAATCTAAAAATTGATTGTGGGTTACAATTCTAGCTTCACTATAAAGGAAGAGCTAAGTACCTTTATTGTTACAATCAGGAGATTATAATTTTATCTTCACAATAAAGAAAGAGCTAAGTAGCTTCATTGTTATAATCAGGAGATAGCTAAATCTAATCTTCACAGTATATATTCTCTCTCCTTTTAGAATTTGAGCTGCTTGATAGCAGAAATAATCTTATTTTTCTAGTTGTATCCCTAGCAGTAATTTGCACATTGTAAGCACTCAATAAATATTTTATTCATTCAAGGATTCGTTCTTGATCTTTCTATCTTATTTTTCTGCTCACACGACTGCTTATGTTTAATTTTCTTTATGAAAAAGGTAATGTTTCTTCTAATAGCATATATTCCACAAGAGGATTAGGTCTCTTGTTTCCCCATTTACTCTGTTTGCCTCCATTTCCTCATCTATAAAATGAGCTGGAGAAGGAAATGGCAAACCTCTTCTGTATCTTTGCCAAGAAAACTCCAGGGAGCAGCTGGATGGCTCAGTGTATTGAGAGTCAGGCCCAGAGATGGGAGGTCCTGGGTTCAAATCTGGCCTCAGACACTTCCTAACTGTGTGACCCTGGGCAAGTCACTTAACCCCCATTGCCTAGCCCTTACCACTCTTCTGCCTTAGAATTAATACTGATTCTAAGATGGAAGAAAAGGGTTGGGGAAAAAAAAAAGAAAACTCCAAATTGGGTCTCAAAGAGTGTCACATTTGGGAAAGAACTAATAGTCCCATAAGGCTTCAGTTGTTGTCTGGTAGTTTCAGTCATTTCACCCTGTCCTGCCTAGCAATTAGTTAGTATCAGGTAGAGGATCCAAATATAAGCCTTCTGATTCATTTTACTCAATAATGTTGTCTCTCCAGTTGTGTTGATAAACATTTATTGAATAATTTCTCAGCTGGCCATTTCAAGCCCTCTTTCAATTAGACATGGGCCATGTTTTTAACTTTCAGTTGATTTCAGGTAGAATGGATAATATAGAAGAAAGAATATAGATTATGAAATCAGAGGACCTGGATTCAAATCCTACCCTTCTTGCTGCCTTTGTGACATGGACAAGTTGCTTAAGTTCTCTAGATCTCATTTTTTTCTGTAAAATAAGAGGATTAGTCTAGTTTACCTCAAAAGTCTCTATTAGCTTTAAGTCTAGGCTTCTTTGACCCGAATTGAGTCATAACATTTTGTTAATTACATGAATGGTCAGTCATTTGAATGCCTAATTCTTTAACTTGCTTAAAATCTTTGATTGACACAAGATTTAGCTGATACTAAGTCCTGTAAACTGCAATTCTAAATGTAGACTAGACCATTGGTAGGTGTAGTAATAGGGTTTAAATCTAAGAACGTATTTTTGTATAAATTTTGAATATGTTATGCAATGTTTCCATAAAAATATTTGTAACATTTTAAATTTATTTTTATTTATTTGTCTGTTGATTACATTAAAATTCCATGTATCTCTTTTCTTCCCTCTTCACCCATACTAGAGAAGGCATCACTTGACAAAAAAATGTATAGACAAATTGTCTTTTGAGTTTTGATTTATCAATTCTTTCTCTGGAGGTAGACATCCACAAGTTATTCTTCAAACATTAATTCTGTAGCTGTATATAATGTTCTCTTGCTTCTACTAATTTTGCTCTTCAAGATTTCATGTAAGACTTTCTAAATATTTTTTAATTAACCTGCTCATCATTTCTCATGGCTTATTTTATAAAAACGAATGTGCATATAAATCATGTTTAATATGCTTCAGGGTCCAGGACCTTGTAATATCTATAGTGCTTGAAGGAAGAAGAACCATGCCTTTTAAATAATCCAACTCATTGAAGGACTGAATACCAATGTTAAAAATTGGGTGAAGGATTGGGAATGGTTGGCTCGAATTAGAGTTGATAGGCTAGCTAACTTCAAGCACTAAAAATGTTGACAGCTGGAAAAAGGTATTGGACTGTTTTTTCTTATACTCTGAAAATAAAACAAGGAATAGGGGGGGTGATATTTTTGAAGAGGCACATTTACTTTTGTTTGAGGAAAAACTCCCTAATAATTACAGTTTTAAGTTCAATGGGATGCCTTAGGAGGTAATGGGTTCTCTCCCTCACTAGAAGTCTTTAAGCAGAGGCCACGTCACCACTTGTCAAGTATGTTGTTGAGTGAGTTATTTTTCAGGTACAGGATGGACTTGAAGGCTTTTGAAATCCTTGCCACCTCTGAAGTTCAAGGACTTTGTGACTCAATTAACCACACTCTAAACCTCTACCATCTTCATTTCATGGGTCACGGTGACAGATATATTCAAGAAATACTCTCATCTTTGTGCAAATACTTCCAAGGGCTAGTTCTCATCACTCTGCCAAACCACCATTGCCAGCTTCAGAGGGACACAATGACCACAGTTATATCGACTGAAAGAAAACTATGTTTGCAGGCAAATGTGCTTTCCTTCTGCCTCCCACACACACTTGTCTATCATGACCCCCAAGTCAGATGTCCTCAAAAGCTAACAAAGTTCATTAGATGGGGAGAAATAGCCAGAGAATCTGTCGTTTGTGAGCCACTGACCTAGCCAACAAGTTTAAAGGGGAGAGGAAAAAGACTTTCATTTTGAGTCAGTCTTCCTACATGGTATATTGATAGTAACCTCAAAGAAAAAACTTTTGGCCATAGTAATTCATATTTCCTCCAAGTTTAATGGGCTAGTTTTGACTTTTTACTTCTCTCCTGGATAGATGTAACAGTTATGAATTAAATTTTTTTTGTTGTTGTTCTATCATGTCCAACTTTTTCATGACCCCATTTTGGGGGGTTTCTTGGCAAAGGTACTGGGATGGTTTGCCATTTCCTTCTCCTGCTTATTTTATAGATGAGGAAATTGAGGTAAATAGGGTTAAGTGACTTGCCCAGGGTCACACATCTGATGTCTGATAAGATTTGAACTAAGGAAGATTGTTCTTCTTGACTTCAGATTCTGAATTCTATCTACTGCTCCTCCTACTTGAAATGGATATGATTTGTCCTTGTATCTTCTATAACACCTATTTATTGATTTGATGATCAATTTATTATTTTGTCTTGTTTTCATTTCTTTATCAAGTCTTTATTGTAGATTTGCTACATTATAATACTGTATGCTACAGTATAATACTGTCTTTCAGAGATTTGATAATGATCTTGGCTAAAATCACTCTATTGTTTTGGGGATCCAAATCCACATATTTGGTGATCCAAAAAAGCATATTTTGTCAAAGCAAAGGAGAAACTTGAGCAAATTATTTAGGGAATTTGACCCCATCATTTTTTCTAAATGGATATGATCAGATTTTTTTTTTAGACTAAGTTTTCCAGATGATTGTCCCAATTCTCTTGTGTGCCCAGATACAATTTTCGTGTTTTGAACCAAATTTCTTAGGTCCTTCAGAAATACTAGGCAGAGGACAAAAGTGTTCTAATCTCATATTTGACAATGCCCCCTCTCCTAACTGATCCCAACTATCTTTGTTCCACATGCACTTGTTTTGGGTGATTCTTTTGAGACAAAATTTGTCTTTTAAGGGGTTCAACATATCCAAGTCGGCTATTGAAAATGGAAACATTTGATGTGGCCACAATCCCCTCTCTTATGTATTTGGTGAAAGCCAGTTAATTGTTCAGGTTTTCATTTTAATGGCTTCTAACAGTTTTTTTGTTGCTGGAGTTCTTTTGCTCTTCTCAACTGGGCCCCATTGCAAGACACAATGCAGTCTACAACATAGATCTAAAATGCTACATGTGGTTTCCTGAAAACAATTATGGTTCTTCATTGCAAGGATTTTTCTTTGTTTTTATGCTATCCCACTGTCTTTTAAAATGTCAAATAAAAATTCAAGGAAAAAAGACAGTTAAATTATATCCACATGGACACTAACAAGTTGCCCCAGAAGACAGAACCAGTTATTTGACCACAACACAAAATACATATTAAAAAAAAATCATCTTCGAGCCCCAAATGACAGTCAGGGGCTTTGAAGACGAAGTTTATTTTAAAAACAAAGGAAGAAAAATGCAAAGGGGAAAGCTTAGAAAAATGTATGTGAGCCATGTGAAATGCATTTAGGTTTTTCAAAGGGAATTGAAGGCCTTCAGTTTCAACAGAAGTAAATTGCTATCATTATTAATAGCAGACATGTGCTGTTGTTAATTGAGACCACAAGGGTGGGTTCTTCCCAGATTAGGCCAAACCTGGTGCAAAGTAAAAGGCTGTAAATATCTGCTCAAGGTTAAGCTTTAGCCCTTGATAATTCTCCTACACCTAGGAAATAAGTCTTGGACTGTGTTAGTTCTAGAGACTGGATCGATGGCCTTTTGAGAATAGATTAAATAGTCTTAGAGAAAGAAGAGTCAGTAAGTCACAGTAAGACCTAAGACCCCTGGGATTCTGTGAAAATTACAGTAGAAACTACCTAAACTGAAAAGTTGGTCTATTTTTACTCCCTCTTAGAATTATAGGATGTTGTTATTCAATCCCATTTGATGCTTCAGGACCCCATTTAGGGTTTTCTTGGCAAAGATATTGCAACGGTTTGCCACTTCCTTCTTCAGCTCATATTCCAGGTGAGGAAAATGAGGCAAACAGAGTTAAGAGATTTGCCCAGGATGGCACAGTTAGCAAGTGTCTGGGGCTGGTTTTGAACTCAGGAAGGTGCCTTCCTAAGTCCAGGCCTGGCACTCTATCCACTGTACCACCTGCCTCTAGAATTATAGGATCCAGAGTTATAAAGTGAATCGAGTACAAACCCCTCATTTTATTGATGTAAACCTGGGTTCTGGATTAGAGTATTTGTATGATTCATTTTGTTGGTGGAGAGAAGACACTCAATTCTTCATGCCTGCATAAGACAGTGATGTATGTGGGAAATCTTGGGAGAGAAGAGAGACATTTTTCTTCCTTCTTGCTTTGGAAATCAGGGACATGTTGAGGAACTAGCTTTCTCCGCCATATCTACTTTCCAAAACCTGTTCTCTTTCAGTATAGCTCCCTAAAGAGGATCTCCAACCATACCTGTATTCTTTCAAACCAGGAAGAAAGAAGAATGCCTTTCCTCTCCAAGCTCTCCTGCCAACATCACTACCTCAGGCAGGCAATGAAGAACTGGGTATCTCCTCTCCAGCAAGGACGATGGTCTCATGCAAGGGATCAAGGCTTGTTCCCACAGCTATGAAGATGAGCAATAAGACCCCATAGGATTTTCTCAAGGTCATATGACCAGTAGCAGAGGGGAGATTTGTATTCCGGTTTTCTGATATAATACAGTGTCCTTTGCATTATACTTAAAAATTTTTATTTATTTGTTTTAATTCTTACCTTCCATCTTAGAATCAGTACTGTATATTGGTTCCAAGGCAGACGTGTGCTAAGAGCTAGGCAGTGGGGGTTAAGTGACTTGCCCAGGGTCACACAGCTAGGAAGTATCTGAGGCCAGATTTGAACCTAAGACCACCCATCTCCAGGCTTGGCTCTTAATCCACTGAACCACCCAGCTGCCCCTTACAGCTAACTTTTAATTCCTCTCTTTGAGTTATAGATTTCTTCTAGGTATAGCCTGACTTAACATTGCAAATAATAATATTTAGTAAGTGTTTAATTGAAGTTTCAGTCCTGGAGGATACTGTCAAGAAAGCACCATCATAAATGTCCCAAAGGAGTGAATAAACCTTTTGGAACAATCTGGGCCAAGTCTACATGCATGGTGGTTTGGTAGAACTGTCCCAACTATAACTTTTGGTTGAACTCTAAAAGGCTGTAATTCTTCTGTAGTGCAATAGTAGTGACCACCACTTCTGGCTCTTGGCACACTCTGCCATCCTGGAGAAAAGAGTCTGCTTGATTGATTACTCAGAAAAGTAAGAAATGATTTATCAATGATTTTGCTCCTCTGCATGGATGAACAGTTTTGTTCCAGAGGGCAAAAGTCCAAATTATGGCTATACTTTTGGGTTTAACACAGTGAACATAGTAGGCACTTCAATTCTAATTGAATACATGTCAGATTGTGCTGTTGAGGGAAACAGAAATAAAGAACATAGTCATAGTTGGGAATCCCAGCAGCTGGGTCAAATTTAGGTGGAGGAAGTGGTAGCTGAGCCAATTAATGCCTTTTGAAGGTTCCCTCAGTTTTGATTCCATAACTGCAGTCAGTGAAAGAAGTCATGATTTACCACATGGTTAACAGCCTGGAACTGAATGACTTACGTATTTTCCAAAGTCTCTGAAAGGCATTTCCATTACATTCTACATACATACATTGTGATTCTTCTAGAAGTAAGCTCCCCATGTGTCTCCACAGAGGAAGTCGTATCAAAGGCATCCTGTGTCCTCCATTATACCCCCTTTTTTATGGATGAGAAACTGAAATTCAGAGAGACAAAGGGAATCACCCAAGGTCGCCCAGATAGTATGAAGAAGTCAAGAGTTGAACCATATTTTTTTTTTTGCAAAATCCCATATAATCTGCTCACAAAATTATACTGCATTCATATAACTAGTAAAAGGCAGAGGAGGGATTAGAACCTGGATCTCTCTACTCTGATTACAGAAAGTACAAAGAATATTGTTATTATTAAATCATGTCAGTCATGTCTGACTCTTTATGACATCAGTTGAGGTTTTCTTGGTAAAAATATTGAAGTGGTTTTCCATTTCCTTCTCCAGGTCATTTTAGAGATGAGAAAACTGAGGCAGAGTTAAGTGACTTGCCCAGGTTTATACAGCTAGTGTATCAAACTAGATTTGAACTCTAGAACATGAGTCTTCCTGACTCATGGACTAGCACTCTGTCTACTATGCCACCTTGCTACCCACAATTAATGTACTATAGACTAAAGAGAGCAAAAGCAGCCTCTTTTGGAGTTTCCCTATCTCCTGATAAAAGTTTGTACAACTGTATCCAAGTGACAGATCATTTTTTATGCTTAGGATCAAGCTACCCTGGAGAACAAAGACAAATCTTTCCTGTAGGTAGATATTCTATGTTCAAGCATACATTCATTGTAATGAAAGTGGTTCTTGTAGTAGGACAAAGAAATAAGGAGGAGGCAGAGATCAGTTAACTGTGTGGTCTGAAGGTAACACTGGTTGGTAATTAACTTTTCTTTTTAAATTTTAAATTTTTATTTTTTTCTTTCTTAAAAAATTTAAAATTTTTAAGGCTGCTTCATCATCTCATACAGGCTGGGATTGGAGTAGTAACTCATAAACTAATCCTACTGTTGGTGAGCTTGGAAGATCTGATATTTTTGACCTGGGCTGGTTTGCTTCTCCTTAGACAAATTGGTAGATCCCAGTCTCAGGGAGAAGGAGAGGAATCACCCTCAGGGTGCTGTCTATAATAGGAATCCTGGATCACCTATTGCCTCTCAAAACTCCTCAAATCCACTGATCTATCAGCTCCTACCTCTCTAGTAGCAAGTGGGAAGAGTGAATCAAACTCTCTTTGTCTATCAGTCAGCAACTTTTAAGTTAATCAATCAAAAACTTAAGTACCCCTACTTAGTACCTTACCAGTCACTAAGCATGAGAGTTCACAAGTCATTTTCTAGAGTGGGTGACAGCTCCAGTGGCCAATGCCTAGCCCCTGGGCAGTGCTAGGCAAATTGAAAGATTGTGATTGGTTCCTGTAAAATGGGAGAGTGACAGGAAGTGACATTGAGAAAACTGCTTTGAAAAGGCCAGCTCGAGGATTCAGTCTCTGACTCTGCCTCAGTGAGCCAGACTGGAGGAGGAGACTCTTTCCTTGGATCCTGTGGTGGTGAGTGGAGTTATTCCTTCCTTGGTTCTTCGGTGAGAAGACCCTCTCTGATCGTTGGCACTTCAGTGGGACACTCCCTTCAGCATGAGTTCTGGTGAGATTCTTGGCGGTCTTAGCCTCCTGTGCACTGAAGGTTCTTGGTGCATTCTTCAGCATCTGCTGGTTCTTCTGGACTTCAGCTTCCTAATTAGGACTTTGGATTCTGGTGAGATTCACTTTTGGATTCACATTTGCAGTCTGGAGACATTAGGATTAAACTCAGGGTATTTGTAGCTAGGCAGTACTTTCTGTCTTTATCTATATTTTTCCATTTTTACTCTTTCCATGGACCTCTGTAAATAAAGCTGCTAAAAGTCATTTTGACTTAAGCTGTAATATTTTTAAATTGGTGACCACAATATTACTTTAGAATTCTCATATTTAGCGTAAAACCTAAATTTAAATTCTTATGTAAGAATTATAGGCCTGGGCCACCATGCTTGGTTATAATGAACTTTTGCAGAGAAGTGGGGATAGTAGTAGTAGAAGTGGCCTTTTTAGAAAACAGTGTTGCTTTTTGCCCTATTTCAGTCATGGGTCATGGAATCCTAGAGAGAGAGATGAAAAGATGACTCTTTGTTTTCCATTCGGACCTTGTCTATATCTTTCTGGTTTGTGTTCTAATGTTCACACTTTTGAATTAATGACTCACACTTATTACTTGTCAATCCCTAGGTAGACTCTAAAGTGACTAATATTGATTTTAACATAAATCTCCATGGTTTGAAAATAATCCCTGCCCCACCTACAGTATAAAGTCAACCCCCTTTCCCACATGGTCCTTATGATTGCTATTTGCACAGGGGGAGTGTTTGAGTCTATTTGCCTAAGGAATACCTACAATTTTACATCATTCATGAGTGAAAGAACATTTGGGGTGTCATAATGAGTAAATCAGTCTCTTTGTGAGGGCTCAATAGAGATATTACCAGAAAGCTTTCACTCTGGCGAAGGAAGCTCACTTTGCCCCTGTCGTTACACCAAATCAGTATTAAATTCAGTCAGTGGGTGGGGTAGGGAGCATCATGAAAATGGCAAGGAAAGCAAAGTGATGAGGACAGGTACTCTAATCCCAAAAAGAGGGCAATAAAGATATTCTGGTCCTCCCTTTTTGTCCTTTGGAATTTTTACCTCTGCATTCTCTTATCAACCAGTCAACCTGGAAAACTGATCTTCCTAAGTTCAAATCCAGTCTCAGACACTTACTAGCTGTAAAACTCTAGGCAAGTCAATTAACCTTTTAGCCTCAGTTCCTTATCTGTAAAATGAACTGGAGAAGGAAATGGCAAACCATTATCTTTACCAAGAAAACCCCAAATGTGGTCACAAAGAGTTGGACACAACTGAACGACAACTACAAATGTGCCAGGCACTGTGTGTCCAAAGAAAAGCAAAAGTCTTTTAGTAGTTTACAAATATGAATGAAAACATTTCTATAAAAACAGGACACAGATATGATAAATTAGAGAAAATCAATGGAGGGAAGGAACTAGTATTAAAAGGCATCAGGATCTCTTGAGGCCTAGGATCATTTTATACATACTCTGGAGCTTCCTTCATGAAGGCCAAATAAGATCAGATGTGGAAACAGGAAAAGTTTGTTTTCGATGTTTTCCTACTTTCTCATAGATCTAGAGCTAGAAGAGACCCTGAAGGGTAATCCAGGCAACCTTCTTACTTTAAAGGTAGGGAAAATAAGGTGGAGAAAAAGTAAATAAATTGCCCAAAGTCACAAAGGAGTATCCTAGGGATATGAACACAGATTCTCTTCCTTCTTTCTTTTCATACACCAATAGATATCTATTGGTCTCTTTATAGCCAGGGCCAACCAGGTCCTTTCACTGTGATGCCCTACTTGCAAATATCATTCTTCCCTCTTCACAACTCCATAAATATCTGGTTCTCAGACTCCTTTACACAGCATAGGCCTTTGAAGTGCTAAGAATCCTAGAGATTGTCTAGACCAGAGAAGTTAAACAAGTGGCTTGGGTAACACTCCCACATGTAACTTGAACCAGATTAAAATGCAATTGGAAAATATTGAACAAAATAAACAAAAATATAATAAAACCTAGAAAATATTACATTTTAAAACTATGTGGCCTACACTAGAATTCCTTAACAGATCAGTGGCCCCAGTTGTAATTTGAATTGAACACCACTGGTCTAGACCAGTTTTACAGATGAGGAAACTGAGGGGCTAGGAAAATGAAATTACTTGCTAATAGTCCTGTAACTAGTAAGTAGCAGAGCCAGGATTTGGACCTCTGATTCTAAATCCAGTACTTTATCAATTATACCAGATTGCCTCCTCAGGAAACATATGGTGGAAAGGGAACTGAGCAGGGAGGCTGAGACCCAGGCTGCTATCTCTGACATGCCACTACCTCACTGGAAAGTTCAGTTTATCCTCTTTATCCTCAGTTTTCTCATCTGAAAAATGAAAGGGTTACAAACCGGATGGTCTCTAAAATCCTCTCAAGTTCTAATATTTTTTTTTATCAATTGAAAATTTTTATTTAATTAATTTGTTCTTTCCCTCCTGTCCCCCCTTCTGTAGCCAATGCTCAATTCCACTGGGTTTTACATGTATCATTGATCAAGACCTATTTCCATATTATTAATATTTGCACTAGGGTGATTGTTTAGAGTTTATATCTCCAATCATGTCCCCATCAACCCATGTGATCAAACCATTTGTTTTTCTTCTGTGTTTCTACTCCTACAGTTCTTTTTTCTGAATATGGATCATGCTCTTTCTCCTAAGTCCCTCAGAATTGTCCTGTGTCATTGCATTGCTGCTAGTAGAGAAATCCATTACATTCGATTATACCACAGTGTATCAGCCTCTGTGTACAATGTTTTCCTGGTTCTGCTCCTCTCGCTCTATATCACTTCCTGGAGGTTGTCCCAGTCTCCATGGAATTCCTCCAGTTTATTATTCCTTTTAGCACAATAGTACTCCATCACCAACATATACCACAGTTTGTTCAGCGATTCCCCAACTGAAGGGCATCCTCTCATTTTCCAATTTTTGGCCACCACAAAGAGTGCAGCTATGAATATTCTTGTACAAGTCTTTTTCCTTATTATCTCTTTGGGGTACAAACCCAGCAGTGCTATGGCTGGATCAAAGGGCAGACAGTCTTTTATTGCCCTTTGGGCATAGTTCCAAATTGCCCTCCAGAATGGTTGGATCAATTCACATCTCTAGTTTTACTATATCATGTTCCATGAATGAACCTCCCTAATACTGGGCAGCTGGATGGCACAGTGAATAGAGGTCCTGAGCCTTGAGTCAGGAGGATTTATTTTCATGAGATCAAATCTGGCCTCAGACACTCACTAGCTGTGTGACTCTGATCAAGTCACTTGACTCTGTTTGCTTCAGTTTCCTCATTTATAAAATGAGCTAGAAAAGGAAGTGGAAAACCCCTCCAGGATCTTGTCCAAGAAAACCCAAAATGGGGTCACAAAGAATTGGATATGACTGAACAACAACAACAACAATACTGAGTGTCCAGGCCCCTGTGTCACATTGGTAGAAAGGACATTTAGGACCAGGGACATTTTCCCTCATGCCTCTCAATACAAGTAGCTGACTTAAGTATAGTTGAACCTTACAGACAGGAGAAGATAAACTTTTCTTTTCCTCAATCTACAAGGATAAACCAAAATAATCAATGCCAGATGGGTTCTAGATTGACTCCAGGAACAATGTCAGACCATTCCAAAATGAAACTGGGATCTTTCTGCGTAGAATTATGAAGACAGTGAAGAGAGAAGGACTAGTCTTGACCTGAGATGAAGTCTGGAGGTCACTCTGCATCCCAGAGTCTAGTTTAGCTACCTGGTTGGCATATATTCAGAGAGGGGATGCCATCTTGACCCACTGCTTCAGAGGTTCCCTTTGACTCAAGTTTGTTTTCTAAAATAATGACTGGGGCTCAGAGAGATTAAATGAAGGGCTTAGGCCAGATGGTGCTTAAATCACCTTCCAGCTCTAATAATCTATTCGCCATAGAACCACTTCAATTCCTTGTTTTTAAAACCCTAACCTTCTATGTTGGAATTGGTATTATGTATTGGTTTCAAGGCAGAAGAGTGGTAATGGCTAGGTAATAGGGGTTAAGTGACTTGCCCAGGGGCACACAACTAGGAAGTATTTGAGGACAGATTTGAATCCAGAACTTCGCATCTCTAGTCCTGGGTCTCAAGCCCCTGAGTCATCTAGCTGTCCCCTTTCATGATTCTTGAGAAGGAATAACTTGAGAGTAAGCACCTTATTTCAAGAGAATAAAAAAGGGGGGCATAGAGGATAACAAAAAGCATTTACAGAGGGTGGGAGAAGAAGAATGTGGCCAAATTATTCATTTTCCAACTGTCTGATGCAGCTGTATTAGAAAGAAGATTGAACTGGGAATCATAGAATATCCTAATTAGGAGACCTCAGAGGTGTTCTAGTCTGATCCATACCTAAACAAAAAAACTTACCTCTACAGAGATTGTCAGAGGAGGTGGTTTCAAGTTCTGGTGGTGCTATTTACTGCATGTATCACCTTGGATAAGTCACTTAACTGATGTGTCTCCATTTTCTTATCTGGAAAATGGGTGAATTAATAATTGTATTATCTACTTCACAAAGATGTTGCAATGAAAGCACTTTGTAAATCTCTAAAGCACCAAATGTATGTGAGTTGTACTCTAAGATACAAATAGTTTGGCTACTGAAAAAAAAAATGCGGTTCATTTCAAATGATTTCTCCAAATCTCCTCTTCAGCTTTGTCAACAAGTTGACAAGCATTTGAGAAGGTTTTTCTATGTGTCAGGCACTGTGCTAAGTGCTAGGAATACAAATATAAACAAAAAAGAAAGACCACTCCAACCCTCAAGAGCATACATTCTGAAGGGGGAAGAGAACATAAAGAAAGAAGAATGAAATGTAGTTCCTCTGTGCCCTTCCTCAAAATGGAGATTCTTAGAACTCACAATTAGAAGAAGAGGGTAACAAAAGTGGAGTCAGAAGGAAGCTGAGGATGGTGATGAAGTGAGGAGAAGGAAAGACAGGAATTTCCAATCTTGTCAGTGTCATAGACTCCTTTGCCAGTCTAATGAAACCTATGGGCTTCTTCCAAGAGTAATGTTTTTAAATGTACAAAATAAAATGCATAGGACAAAAATAGAACTCAATTATATTAAGACACGATTACTTAAAAAAAAAAAAGAAAACTTCACAGACCTCAAGTTAAGAACCTCTGTTCTGGGTGAATCCAATTTGCTACCCCCCCCCCAATTAACCTGACCCAGAATCTGCCTACCAGGTGGAATTCTCCCTGGAGTTTTCATGTCTTTTTACTGAAAAGAAACAACTCAGATATTAATAATTCTCTCTATTGACAATAGGAAAATTTTAAGAAAACTTAAAAGAGTAGGTTTGTTTTTGTTTGGTCATTTAATTTGATCTCTAATTTTCCAAATGAGGAAACTGAGCCCCAGAAGGGTTAAGAGAATTTACAAAGATCTCAGAGGGAGTAAATAAGAGGACTGAGATTTGAATCCAAGCTTTCTGACTAATCCAGCATGCTGTTTATTGCTTCATACAGCTTTCTCCATGATCTCTGAACTCTGCCCTTTTTGATCCCATTAACATCTTTGCAGTGTAGACATAGTATAGAATATTTAGGCATCCTTGAAGGATATTCATACAGCAAAGTGAAATGAAAAATTTTAGTCATTATTCAATGAATCTGGTCATGTCATTGATATGCTCAAAATACTCTAATGAATCTTTTTTACCTTGAGCTTCTTCCGTCACCACCTATTATTTTTCAATTAACAAGCATCCCAAAAAACAAACAAACAAAAAAAACAACAAGCATCCCATACTCTGCATCCCAGTTAGAAAGAAAAACAAAACCTTTCTAGCAAGTGTGCCTAGTTAAGCAAAAGAAATCCCCACATTGTGCATGCCCCCCGAATGCATCTCATTCTGCACCTTGGAGCCATCACCCTTCAGTCAACTTCTGTAGGTCACCATCAGTACCTAGAGTCCTGTTTAGTCACTGCATCGATTGGAGTTCTCAAGCTATTGAAAGTTGATTTTCTTTGTCATCCTATGGTATAACGTTTTCTCCTGGTTTTGCTCACTTCACTTTGGATCATATCATGCAAGTTTTTCTTGATTTTTTCTCAACCCTTCTTTTTATGGCACAATACTATTTCCCCATATAGGATCTGGCACAACTCTAGTTTTTCAGTCTTTTCTAATACTATTTCATTTTGTGAACTACATAGGAGCCAAAATGAGCTACTCTTTGTTTTTTGAATACGACCTTTGCTTTCTTACCTCTGTAGTTTTGCTTATACAACTCTCTCTTGCTGGAGTATCTTCACTACCGCTGCTGCCCTCTCCATTCTTCTCTGGAGAATTCATTTGATGTTTAAAGGCCCAAGGACATCGTCCCTGGTGGCTCTTGTCAATCCACTAGCCAATTAGTACAATGTTGTCTCTTTCTATTAGCTGTAAGCTCCATGAGGGGAGACACTGTGTCTTTGTGAGACTTTGTATTTCCATCAGGCCCTGGCACAGTGCTTTGTTCACAACAGAAATACTATGTATTTGCTGAAATGTATTTGCTCAATCTGGACAGACCATCTGTAGAGTTGTGCATATGGTAATTCATTCTCTGGCCTGAATGCCTTGGGAAATTCTTCCAAACTTCCATATCATTTCTTCAGAGTAGACAGTCTGAATTAGGCACTCAATAACCAAGCTAGGGGCAGATTAGAAGAGATCCAGAAAAGAATGACAGCTTGTGCCACCAGAAACTTGAATTAAAGATCAGAGGAGCTTATACCACTGCTGGGTTTGTACCCCAAAGAGATAATAAGGGAAAAGACATGTACAAGAATATTCATAGCAGTACTCTTTGTGGTGGCCAAAAATTGGAAAATGAGGGGATGCCCTTCAATTGGGGAATGGCTGAGCAAATTGTGGTACACTCCAAAGGATATTGGGACTCCTATGTGCCAGCCTTTTAAAGTTAAATGATATTTCCAAATGTGGTGGGATTTCTCCCTTGATGCTTGATGATTTCAGGAGTATGAATTGGGCAGTCATAAACCTCTGGAGGGAAGCTTTGGTTAAGACTTAGCTTCTCTATCTTACAGAGATAGAGACATCATTATATAATGGAAAGGTACTGGTATTAGATGAGCTGAGTTCAAATCCTACTTCTGCAACTTGCTACTTAGACAAATCACTGAATTTTCCAGGACCTCTGATTATCTATAAAATGGAAGGATTAGGTCAGTTGACCTTAAGGTACCTTTCAGCTGCAAATCTATCTGATCCTGTGATCAATTAATTAAACAGTCTCTATTCAACAATATTGCTTCTATATCCAAGAAGGTGCTGAAGTTTCACCAAATGCCTCTGGGTTACATGGCACACTAGATCTTCTCATTTCTTCATTCATTCCACCACATTTCTCTGTGATGAGAACTTTTCTTCTGCATGTGCTAGGGACCGTGTAATGGTGGATGGTCTCCAAGTTTGACAGGTAGATTTGCAGCAATTCCTTCACACCAAGCTTCAGTGACTGAGAAGGAAAAACTCGTAGGAAGACAACAATCATTTAAAATGCAATGGTGGGGGCAGCTGGGTAGCACAGTGGCATTGAGAGCCAGGCCTAGAGACAGGAGGTCCTATGGTCAAATCCGGCCTTAGACACTTTCCAGCTGTGTGACCCTGGGCAAGTCACTTAACCCCATTGCCTAGCCCTTACCACTCTTCTGCCTTGGAACCAATACACACTATTGACTCCAAGACGAAAGGTAAGGGTTTAAAAAAAAATTTTTTTTTAAATGCAATGGTGTCTGGAATTCTGAGACTGTGATTAGTGTAGTTTGGGGTTTGGTTTTTCGGGACTTTTCCCACTGCAGTGATTAGACTACTTCCTATATTTTTTCTGAATCTGTCTGTGGGTTGGGGTAAGTAAATGGTGAATTGAAATGGCTTCCCAACATTTTTGTGGAAAGGCACCATGGTTTTGTTTTTGTGTTAATTTTCAACAAACTTGAGATTATTCCAGGAGGGACAGAGTGGGGAGAGTCATGTGCTAAATACATTGGGGGGAGGATAGAGGAAGGATGATGGGACAGGGAGCAAATATTGCCCAACAATCCACCAGGTGATGATTTGTGATTGAACTTGTTCGCATGGCTAAGCCATTGAGATGAAGGGTGCCAAATGGAAAAACATTATTATCCCAACTTTCCCCAAATAATGTTTCAGAGAAAACAATCATTTAAGTTATTTTAAACTCTTCTTGACTATACCTATGAACAGAGAAAAAAAACGTGGAGTTTCCTTAATTTACACAGAAGCCCTACTTTTACAGGACTTTCCAAATCATCAAAGTCAAGACATTTTTGCTTTTTAATTATCTGTATAATTGCCTCAATTCCACATTTCACTTTGTTGGGATAATACAGCCTGTGACATGATAGTGGAAGTTCTCAAGGGAGTTTGTAAATGAGAAAAGAAGGAATCTGAAGCAGCAGCTTGGAATGATTTAAAGGAGAAAACTATGCCAAGATATATTCCTCCAACACAAAAAGATGAAATAAATCAGCAAGACTGCTATATAACAGAATGCATACTGCTGTTACAGTGATCTGTCATCCTTGGTTTGCTCATGAAGAGCAAATACTTCAGTTCAACTGTAGTTTCATTCTTCAAGAGGCATTACTACTCCCTTAGTTTCTGCATAGTTCCAGCAGAATCTCATTCATGAGATATTTTGGTCCTGGGAGACTTGAATAATATTCAACCCAGCAAATATAAATGTATAAACATATATGTTACACACATATATTCAATTAAACAGATCCAATTTTGTTATTTACTGTGTGAAAGGCCCATTCTGAGAAAGCCCAGCTCTGTCATATAAAAGGAAATATTCTGGATCCCACATGGGAGCTGGCAAATAGTTCTTCTGGTGGGATGCTAAGATAGAGCATACTCAGTGCTATGCATGGAGCAGAAATTCAATAAACAGAATGAAGGAGGAAGCAGTAGGGTAGGGAGGATGTCTGCAAGTGAGCCTCTGCCTAAGGAAACAGAAGAGTTGTAGCAGAAAAATTACAAGTATGAAATGGGAGTGGTGCTGTGGAGCTAAAGTTAGGGGTCTGAATGATCAGATAGTGACCAGAAACTCCGGACAAGGATCTGAAAGGCAGACTTCATATTTAAACTGAAGCCTTGGAAATCCTTGGAAGTTTGCCTCCTCCTCATCTGCATCCTGGGCCAGATTTTCAAAGGGCTTCCAAGTTGTACACACAATTGACAGCCCAGATGTGGTTTTTGGTTTTACCAAGCTGCTCCCTTAAAACAAAGGTAGACTTTATTTTCATTGAGTAACAGAGAGGTAGACATTACTGGTTTTAAAGAAGCTGATAATTAAGTTATATGTACTTGAAGAAGAGGATCAAAATTGCCAGAAATATTTTATAAAGGTAAAGGGACATCTGTATGAAGAAACATGCTTATTTTGGTGAGGTTTTAAAAATGCATTATTTCGAAGAAAATGAAAGAATTGAGGAAATTGTTGAAGTTTGAAAATGGACATATCTGTATACTAGAAAGCCTTGTTCCATTATTACAAGGAGATCCTTGGGTATTGAGAGAGATGAAATTCACAAAAGCTACCTTTGTCATCAAAGAAAGATTAGAGAACTCTGAAAACTGGAGTTTCAGTAAAGCTTGATAGAGAAGTCTTCTATTTATTTCCTTTTCTACAGGCTTTTTCTCCCAGAACATCCCTGCTCCTCTTTTTTGGGTACCTTCCATTTTTTTTTAGTTATTATTTTTTACATAGAACATAATATGTAACATAGCAATACAAATGTAATGAATTATATAAATATGCTTAAGAGAAATAAATTCTCACAGCAATGTATCCATGTCTCATTCTTTTTCTCCCCTCTTTCCCACATCCTCCCTTTCTAAGAAGGCAGGTAATATGGTATCCATTATACATATATAATCATATAATACATATTTCCTTGTTCATCATCTTGTGACATAAGACACATTGTTTACACTGAAGAAAAATTCATGGAGGAAATAAAGTGAAGAATGGTGTTTCAATCAGCATTTAGATTTGGTCTGTTCCTTCTATGATAGTGGATTCTTACCTTGTTGATTATAGTTAAGTCATTCACAATTGATCATCACACATTTTTGTTGTTTCTGTGTACAACATTCTCCCGATTCTGCTCACTTCATAGAAATCTTTCAGATTCTTTGATGACATCTTGTTTATCATTTAGGACACAATAATATTCTATGACAATCATATACAACAGTTTGTTCAGTCATTTCCCAACTGATGGATATTCTTTCAGTTTCCAGTTCTTTGCCCCTACAATAACAGATGTGTTAAATTTTTTTGTGGTTGGACTCTGAATATATTTATATAGGTGGTCACCAGGGATTTAATTTCTAAATCCCAAAATGAATTAATAAAGTAAGTGGAATTTATGGTAGTTTATTTACAATATTTACAATAGAAGGAAGATATTAAGGAATGAGAGAGAGAGAGAAAAAAAACTCTGGCTTCTTCTGATATCAGTTAGAATTTCTAAGCCCCAGCCAGGGGAAGAGAAAAGCAGGGTCACTAAGTCAACCTTTCACTCACTAACAGTGACGGTCTAAAAAGAAGTCTGGGTGTTTGTCTTCGGGTCACTCCTTAAGGGTCTGTCTTCCAGTCTCTCCTCTGAGTCAGTGCCTCCAACTCAAAACTGGAATCAAATCGGAATATCTCGAATGAATCTTCTTCTGCCCTTTTGGTCCTCTTAAAGATCTTTTTCTTATGTGTCACCTCCCTAAATTTCACTTCTACCAATCACAGCAGACGCTTTTCTCCAAGACTGTCCACTCTTTAGTTTTCACCTTCTTTGGTTAAATTATATCTTTTTGGGTTACTTAACACCTTCACCTTTTGTAGTTACTTAACACCTTTTTGTGGTTAAAATGGGTAGATGTACTTAAAATACTGAGTTATCAACTTTTTGTAGATTAAAATCTAAAAATTGATTGTGGGTTACAATTCTAGCTTCACTATAAAGGAAGAGCTAAGTACCTTCATTGTTACATTACAGGAGATTATAATTTTATCTTCACAATAAAGAAAGAGCTAAGTATCTTCATTGTTATAATCAGGAGATAGCTAAATCCAATCTTTACAGATGCTATAAATATTTTAGAATATATAGGAGATATATTCTATAGAATATATAGAAAATATAAGTATTTTATACCACATATTTTATATATATTTTATTAAATATATATTAAATATAAATTTTATATAATATATATTAATAAAACCTGCTATGGTCTTATTACCTGTTAGCCTGTTGCAATGGAGAGAACACTGGTCCTCCAGTCAGAGGCCTGGGTTTACAAAGTCTGGCATTTTCTGTCATGTTCTATACATACTGGCCTGCCACATCTACAAAGAAGGGAGGGAGTTAACTTCTTATAGCTCTTTTTTTAGAGGGGTGCTAATCTCAGGCATTATAATTTCACTTTCACTTGTTTTATTGTTCTTGCAATTTACATTGTTGTAGACATTGTATAGATTGTTAGTCTGATTTTGCTTATCTCATCTCCCAGTAGTTAATGCAAGTATTCCTATATTTCTTTGTTATTTGTTTCTTTAGGAACAGTTTCTCAAAGCCCATTCCTTTAAGCATAACTTGTATAGCTTTCCCCCAATTGATGAGAATTTTATCAGTCAATAAACACTACAAAAAGTGGTGCTATATTTTCATATGGGTGAGGCTTTTTTGTTGTTGTTGCTATTAACCCTCTTTAGGGTCTATGATTGGCATTTTAGTCATTTCCAAAACTAGTTCCACATTGTTTTCCTAGATGTTTGGACCAATTCATAGTGTTTTGGACCAATTCCATCAACAATGCATTAGTATTGTGTCAAAGGAAGATAAAGACTGCAAAATGATTGGCAGGAGCATGTGACTGGAATCTTATGAGCCTGGGAGTATTGGAATATTTGGGATTCAGTTGAGAGAGAAACTCTCTCTCTGGAACTGAAGAGGAAAGGAGAGAGAAGTGTGGCTGAATCTGTCAAAAGATCAATTCCCAAGACATTAGCCTGTGAAGATCCTTTGGCTGTGGTGAGGATTTATTCTTCAATCATCTGCTGGTCAGGGACTGAGGAGCTGTCTTCAACTTGGAGGAGTTATTATCTGTGGATATTTCACCTTGGCTTCTTGTTTTGGCTCCCAGAGACTCTATTGTAAGATCCTGCTTCCCTGTTTGATTTGCCTTTAGGATATTAGTGTAGTTAGATAGAATTATTAATTTAGGAGTTAAAATTAAGAGTTTAAAGATAAGATCACCCTCTCCCTCACTCTCCTTCCCCAAAACTCTCTCCCCAATCTCAAATAAATACAAACTATTTATATGTTAATCCTTATGTGTTTTCCCTTCCTAAAATTCCATAATAACAGTATACCTGCCTGGCATTCACTACAATGACTATTCTTGTCTTTTGTCCTCTTTTGCCAATTTGCTGAGTATGAGGTAAAACCTCAGAGTTGTTTAGATTTGCATTCCTTGATTAGAGCATTCTTTCATATGGTTGTTAACAGTTTGTAATTGTTATGAAAACTGTGACCATTTATTTATTGAGAATGACTTTTGTTCTATATTTTATTCTTTCATCTTGTATTTCTATTTGTTGCCTAAATATACTGGACAATAGATCCTTATCAGATATATTGTATAGAAAGATTTTCTTCAATAAATCATTTTCCTAGTTTGTTATTCTTTAGTTGTGTCCTATTCTTCGTAGCATCATTTGGGGTTTTTTTGGCAAAGATATTGGAGTGATTTGCCATTTTTTTGTTTACAGATGAAGAAACTGAGGCAAACAGGGCTAAATGACTTGCCCAGGTCGCACTGCTAGGAAATATCTGAGGTCAGATTTTAGCTTAAGAAAACGAGTCTTCCTAACTCACTACCTCTATTTCCCTTATTATTCTAGGTTTTAATTTTGTCAAGAAGCTTCGCAATTTCATTGAAATCTAATTCTCCTGTTTTATTATGATCTCTGTCTTTGCTCAAGAATTTATCCTCTAGGCGTACCTGTGAAAAGTTCTCTCCTAACTTTTTAAAATAATGTGATAAATAATATTCAAGTTACTATTAATTTTGAGTTTTTTGTAGTAGATGGTGTGAGATTTTAGTTTTAACCTAATTTCTGAAGGAGTGCTCTCCACTTTTCTCAATATTTCTTTTCTTAGACTAGGAAGTTTCTCTAGGTAATGTTTCTGGAGTTTATCAAGTGATGAGCAATCAAGTTTAATTATTTCTGATCCTTCCTTGCCTAATCTATTCTGTTCATCTAGTTTTTCAATTTTTAAAAAACCACCCAAATAGTTTCATAGATTGTGGTTTTATAAAAGACCTTGAGGTCTGAAAGTGATATTCTTTTTTCTTCTTTTTTCACTGTTTATTTTGATAGTCTAGATTTTTTTTGTTTTCCCGTTATAATTTTGTCTAATTTTGTAAAGCATCATTTAAAGAAATTTCCTTTTCTTTACAGCTGGAATTCCAGGGCTCACCTAGGACACTTGAAGAAATATTTGCCAGGGCTGGGTGGCACTGGGTCAAAGAGAAAGCAACCTTTAGGAAATGTAACACATTTTTCAGATTTTCTAATACAGTGTCTCCTTTCAATGACTTCAAAGACATCTTGAGTGAGAAGTAAGAAATGTAAGAAGCCAGTTGTAGGACCATAAGCATCAACCCCTGCTCACCAATAACCAAAGTGAACAGCACAATACCCAGCAGACAGATTCCTACCCCCTTCCCAATTTAGAAGAACAACCAAGAAGTATTCCAAATTACAACTACCTCCACAGGACACAAAACAAATGTTTTAGAGTCTTATGCTGCTATACTTTTCTGCAGTCCTAGGACCCTGCTTGGTACTCATACTGCCAGAATATATTCAGTGGCCTGAAACTCTACTTGACCTCCTAGTATGTGGACTGCAAGAAGCAAACCCAGTGCTCACAGATCTTGCTCTGCCAAGGCTCTGTCAAGTCTTGGTTCTGGTTGTGTGACCTTGGGTAAGTCACTTTAACCCTTAGAATCTCAATTCCATTCATCTATAAAATAAGAGAGTTGGAAGTAAATTATCTTCATGACCCCTTCCATCTCAAAACCTGTGCTCCCAACCTAAATTGATTCCATGCTTCAATTTTCTGGGCTTTCATGTCTCGTTCACCAACCCTGGCTAACTTTTCATTTGGGGCTCTTTCACTTAACAGCTGCTCACAATTTTTGATTTACCATTCATATAGGTCTTTGTAAAGTTGCCACAGATGTAGACGTAGCTGAACTGACTTACTGAGTAAATCAGTGGCAGCATCTGTCCCCCCACAGGCTGGGTGCTTTTTTGCCCCAAACCACCCACCGAGCTCATCTATGTAAAAGCTGGTATTTCCTGGTCTGTTCCCTTTGAGCCGCTTTCATTAATGGTGCTCTTTATTATTGATCTGGCTTCCTTCTCAGGTTTGCCTTATTGGAGCCTGAATTTTCCCTGGCACAAAGGACATATGAGACAGGAGAGCGACATGAATTCAGATGTGATTTGAGAGGTAAAATTTAGCTGTGAAATTCTTGGCCTGGGGGAGAGGAGGAAAGCTGATGTCTGTGTTTATCTGCCACGTGTATTTTTTAAAACTCCCTCACCTTATAAGAGCTGCTAAAAGGCAGTACCAAAAAGAGTACCCAAAAGCAGGACTGATAAGAAGACTGTCTGGCTATTGTACGATGAAAATATGAGCAAGAATATTCCTTTGCAAGACCTACAATTAGTTTGAATATATGATGCGGTACATATGTACATTATTTAATTGAATATATGATATATTATATAATGACATATTATATATATTCATTATTGAGGACCCATCTCTTCAATGATGCCATTAGCACCTCCCTGGGCCCCCAAAGAGCTTTGTATTTTAGGGGATCTTCAAAGTAGCTATGAGTTGCCCAGTTAATTCCATTTTACAGATGAAGAAACTAAGACCTTGATAGGCTAAGTGAATTGTCCATGGTTCCAGAGTTAACATGAGAGTTAGAATTTGAATTTAGGTTTCCCAACTCTAAGCCCAATGTTTCTGAATACAAGATATATAAAAGCAATATAATCATTCTTGAGATATAATTCATCATAGTATCTATTCTTGAAGAGACCTTTGAGATGATTTAGGTCAACATTTTCATATCAAAGTGGGCAAAAGTGAGGTCCACAAAGGTTAATTGGGGTTTAGGTTCACAGAGTAAGCAGCAAAACTGATTTTTAAATTTATTTTGTTGATGCAATTTTTAAAAATATCATTAGCATTTCTCCTAGTGCCCTTATCTGTCCCCCTTCTCAGAGAATCATCTAAAGAAAAATAATATTTTTGAAGAAAAGAAAAAAATCAGGAGAACTGAAAAATAAATGGATAAAAGTCTGAAAATATATACAAGGTACCATACTTGTGGAACTCCTACTTTTGCAAAGGAGTCACGGTAGAGTGGCTTCTCCTACCTCTATCTTTGGATTCTATTTGTTTAATTTTTTTAAATTGTTTAAATTTATTCCTAGAGAATCATTGGAGTTTATTGAGTAGAAAGGTGCCATGATGAGACTTCCTCAAACCAAATGTCCATATTCTTAATGCTGGTTTTCTCCTGGTAAATACTATGTTATAGTGAAAGGTAGAATACTAGAATCTTAGAAGGAGCCAACTTTTTAAAAATTTAAAACATAAAGAGAAAACTGAAAACTTTATGCTTAACAACCACCTAATTGAATTTTCAGCCATGGGGAAGTTCTTCAAGTTGGAGCATGGAACTCATCAGCTCAGCAAAATTATAGCATTCAGGAAGAACCCAGCACCAGGGAGCAATTATCCTGTGTTCATCTCTGCAAACCAATCACTTTTAGCAACTAACTAGGAATCTTCACCGGTGACTCAAGATCAAAACAGCCATTTGTACTTGAAATAATTGTTCAAAGCTTTTGAATGCTAACTTCAAAGAATTAACGTGGTTCCATCTGGAAAATGGGTATATGAGTATCTACTGCAGAAGTTCCATGAAGCCAGCTTAGCTTATGACTTTCTCTTGAGATTTCCATATATAAAGTCTTTAGGGACTGAGAGTAGCTAATGCCAGACAGGTCATCTGTAGCCCAGGCAAATATCAAAAGTAAATGACAGGATCAAAAAAAAAATCCTTTAACTTGATAGTTATCATCTTTAATTCAACTTCTCTCAAGCTAGAATGACTGTTGGTGGAAATCAGATTGAGGGAGGCTAAGTATCTTCCAATTTAGCTAAAGTAGGGTGGCTTCTGGAAAAAAGGAATAGACATTCCTGATTCTTTTTTAGCAAGTTGAAAGAAAAGTACTAAAGGTCAATACTAAAAGAACTATGAAAGGTAATCCAATTCAGCCAACTCCTTTCCTATGTATGAGAAAAATGAGACCCAGAAAATGGGATTTTCTCAAGATCACACAGCTAATAGGTGGCAATTCTAGGACTAGAACCAATGTTCTGGGATGTCTATCTGATATTCTAAACACTGTTCAGGGAGGACTAGCTCCCGTCACCCACTATTTTACCCCAACAATGTGATGTTATTTGTCCTCTTTGAAAATGAAGGACCAGGGCATTGGATTGAGAGACAGGCCTTCATATCTCTGGTCCTGGGTTCAAATATGGTTTTAGCCACTTCCCAGCTGTGTGACCCTGGGCAAGTCACTTAACTTCCATTGCCTAGTCCTTACCACTCTTCTTCCATGGAACAAATGCTAAGTATTGATTCTAAGATAGACAGTAAAGCTTAAAAAAAAAGTAAAGAAAGAAAATGAAGGACCAATAAGAACAAGATACTAGATCAGTCTGTTTATTATGGTAAAGATAACTTATATAACTTAACTTCATGCTTTACAAAACATTCTACATACATTAGGTAATTTTACCATAATAATTCATTGAGGTAGATGGTGCAAATGTTATTGTCATCTCTCTTTTTTCCCTTGAGAAACTGAGTCTGATAAAAGGAATTGCTTAGAAGGGTCATCTGGCCATATAATCACAAAGCTGAGACTAGAACCTTAATTGTTCTTATCAATCCAACTGCCTATTCTCTTTGTTCTCAAAAATTTCAATCTCAGGATTCCTTTTCGCTCTTAAAAATTATCGAGGACCCACTCAAGAATTTATGTGTATTACATATAGTAATATTTATAAAATTAGAAATCAAAAGCAACTTGATATAGTATTATCATGAGAGGGCAGATCCCTTGAAAGGGTATCCAGACCACAAACTTTGAGAAACACTTCTCCTTACTCTGTGATCTGCTCCTAGGAAGTTTTCATTCAGGACCCAAGAAAGAATATTGGGGTTTTCTTGAACAAACCCATTGGTTCTTTTAAGATGACCAGTTTTGCAAAGATTTGGAGGGCCTTCCTTGTGATATGCAAATATCCCTCCCCCTTTAAAAAAAGAACCCAGCAAATATTAATAAAATTCTCCTTAGTTTCACTAAAAGGAAAACAAGGTTTTGTAGCTTAAAAAAATTTTTTTAAGAGATGCAGAAATTTTCCACTTAGGAAAGGCAGATGAGATGCTGGATTTCCTGGAGAGATGTTTTATTGAGATATTATCTGTGATGAACTTTTGTTTATTTGGTTTCAAATGATAGCCTTGTAAGTCAGCTGAGAGAGTGAGAGAGACAGAGACAGAGACAGAGAGAGAGAGAGACAGAGACAGACAGACAGAGACAGACAGAGACAGAGACAGAGAGAAAGAGAGAGACAGACAGACACAGAGAGAGAGACAGACAGGCAGAGACAGAGAGAGAGGAGTTGGGGGATAATCTCTGTTAATCAAAGCTATTAAATCTTCTAGAGAGCTCGAAGCTCTCTCTGTTCCCTCCCAGAAGAGCAATGTCTTGCAGGCAAAAAGGAGAAATTATCTAAGGAATGTTATATCAACCAAGTCTGAACACACAGGCAAAAGGAAGCTGGCACAGGCTCGCTCAGTCATGATTTCAAGCCAGGGTTGAACGGGAGGAGTTTGTCAGAATTTCTCTTCATTCAAGTTGCAGACTACAGGTCCACACAATTAATTCTCCAGTCTTTTCTGCTCTCAGTGACAGATAAATCACTGGGCTCCATGGAAAGGCTGCACAGGATAATGGGAAGAGTGAAGTCAGAAGCCCTAGTCTTGGTTTATATTGGGCGGTAGTTATTGATTAGTTGTGTGACCTTGGGATAAGTACAGTCTCTCTAAGACTCAGTTTCCTCCTCTGAAAAATGGATAAAATGTATACATTGTACTGTACTTGAGAGAGAAATCTTTTCTACATCTTAAAGCAGATATATCTCCCAGTTCACTGGAACCAGATTAAAATATAATTAGGAAACATTAAACAAAATAAATAAAAATATACTAGGACATAGATAATGCTAACATGATGCTAAACCTATATACAACCTACAGGAATCTCATTCCATCCTGTCTCCTCCAACAGATTGCCCTCTCTATTATCCCCACTTTTTTCATTTATTTTTAATCTCTCCTTGTCTAACTCTCATTCCCTACTGCTCCATAATCATGCACATGTCCCCCTTATCCTCAGAAAACTCTCATAGGATCACCCTGTTAACTGTCATCCTACATCTCTTCTCTCCATAGTAACTAAATTTGAAAAGGCAGGCTACAATAAGGGCCTCCACTTTCCTCTCACTCTTTTCCTACCCCCTTATAATCCAGCTTCTGACCTTATCATTCCATGGAAATTGCTCTCTCCAAAGTAATCAATGATCTTTTCATTGCTGCATCCAAAGGCCTTTTTCAGTCCCCAATTTCCTTAACCATTGTAGCCTTTGGCACTATTGATAATGCTTTAGTCTGTGATATTTTCTCTCTGAGTTTTCAGCTCATTCTTCCCTGGTTGCCCTCCTACCAATTTGACCACTCTTTCTCAGGATCCTTTGCTAGATTCTCTTCCAGATCCTTTCCTCTCATGGCAGGTGTCTCACACTTTGACAGAGTTCTGTCCTATGCTGCTGCTGCTGCTTGTTCTTCTTGTTCTTGTTCTTGTTCTTGTTCTTGTTCTTGTTCTTGTTCTTGTTCTTGTTCTTGTTCTTGTTCTTGTTCTTGTTCTTGTTCTTCTTCTTCTTCTTCTTGTTCTTGTTCTTCTTCCTCTTCCTCTTCCTCTTCCTCTTCCTCTTCCTCTTCTTCTTCTTCTTCCTCTTCCTCTTCTTCTTCTTCTTCTTCTTCTTCTTCTTCTTCTTCTTCTTCTTCTTCTTCTTCTTCTTCTTCTTCTTCTTCTTCTTCTTCTTTCTCTTCCTCTTCCTTCTCCTTCTTCTCCTCCTCCTTCTCCTTCTCTTTCTCCTCCTCCTTCTAATTCTCCTCCTCTTCCTCCTCCTTCTTCTTCCTTCTTTCTTCTTCATCATCATCTCTATGCTAACAATTCTCAAATCTATCTGGCCCTAACCTCTCTGCTGACCTTCAATCTTTTCCAGCTACCTTTCAGATATCTTAAAATGGATGTCTAATCACTATCTTTTACTCAATATTTCCAAACCTAAGTTCTCATTCTCTCCTTTCCTTCCCTACTTTCTACCTTTCTTGTTAGTTAGTACAGAGGGCTCTCCTCATCCCCCAGGCTTTCTAGCTAGGTGTCATCTTCAATTCTTCCCTCTCAAAAGCCTCCTTCTCTCTGACACTGTCACTGCTCTGGTGCAGACCCTCCTTGCCTAATGCCTACAGTATTGCAATAGCCTGATGCTAGGTCTACCTGTCCCAAGTCTTTTTCCTCTTCAATTCACTCTTCATCAGCTGCCAAAGTGAATTCCCTGAAGTACAAGTGTGACCATGTCAGCACAGCCCCCAGTTCCTACCCTCCACTTAATAAACTCCATGGGTTCCCTATTGTCCCTGGGGGAAAAAAAATAAAATTCTCTGTTTAGTATTCAAAGATATTCATAATATAATCCCCTCCTGACTTTCCAGTCTTCTTACAACTCCTCCCTACCAAGTAGTCTTTGATCCAGAGCCACTGGCCTCCCTGCTCCCATATCTCAGCTCTAGATATTTTCTTTTGTTATCCCTTATGTTTGGACAGTTTTCCCTCATCTTTGCCTACTGTCTTTTCTGACTTTCTTTAAGTCTCAACTAAAACCCCATCTTTGGAGTGGTTTGCCATTTCTTCTCTAATTCATTTTACAGATGAGGAAACTGAGGCAAGGTGGTTGAAGTGAATCTCCTAGTAAATAAACACACATAGAAAGTGCCCAATGGGTATTTATTGACTGACATCTTTATATAAAGTTTAATGACCCTCATTTCTATTTGAATGTGATGTCATGGTGCCCTAAAAATGTGAGTTTGAGGAAATTATTTGTCCTTATGTGTAATTTTGTCAGGGTAGGGAACTCTCAGCATGGAAATTAATTCTATACATCACCAATAAGGACTTCATTTTAAGGTATAGTCTTAGAGAGTTGGCATAGGGCACTGAGTAGTTAAGTGACTTGTTCAGAGCCACACAGCCAAGATGTTTCAGAGATGGGACTTGAACAGAAGTCTACCTGACTATAAGTCCATTATGCCATACTTCTCTGTGAATTAGTGTTATGATACTTAATGGAATTTTCAGATTTTGACCAGACAAGGCCTGGGAGAAGGGCAGGGTAAGGAAAAGGAAGAACAGCTTGCCTGGACTTTTAGCACTTCAGTGCCTTAATGTCTTCCCCCAAGACTGTTGAACTTGTTTATTCACCTTTCTTTAACCATACTACTTATCCTACTGAAAAGGCATAACTATGATGGTGAGAATTTCAGTCACTGGACAGCCTTGTCAGGAAGATATTTTGGAATAGATAAGACTCTTCTTTCTTCTCCCTACCCCCATCATACCATATAGGTGGCTACTTAATTACAGCTAATTAGCCCAAAGTAGAACTATGCTGAGCAACTAGGTGGCACTGTGGCTAGAGCCCTGGGTTGGAATCAGGAAGATTCATCTTTGTGAGTTCAAATCTGACCTTGGACACTTAATAGTCATATGCCCCAGGGAAAGTCACAGCCCTGTTTGTCTCAGTTCCTCGTCTATAAAATGAGCTGGAGAAGGAAATGGTAAACCATTCCAGTATCTTTGCCAAAAAAAACCCAAATGGGATCTTGGAGTATTGGACATGCCTGAAAAACAACTGAACGACAACAACAACAACAAAACAGAACTATAGAACTACGTTTTCTTACTTCTGTTCTTTCCAATGTTTGCAAAGCTACCCAGCATCTTCTTTAAAAGCTGATAAAATATCCATATCAGTTATTCAAAGAAGAGTCCAACTGTGTCTCCTAATTATTTCAGATTGACATATGTGAAAATGCTTTTGTAAACCATGAAACCTTTCACAAATAGAAGTTTAGTGATGGTGATGATTAATCATTCAGGAGCCAATGATCATCACAGCAAACCACCCTCGCTCTCATTTCTGACCCTTCTCCCCTCTGCTGCTGGACCTGCCTTAACAAATTAACACAAGACTGTCAGTCTTGACACTCAAAGGTGGGCAGGGCCAAGAAGAGTGTATAAAACTCAAGCCAGTGATGATTTGCAACAGAGGTTGAAGCTTTTGGCCTGTCTGTTGGTTCCCATTAACCTTGCAATTTCTTTTCCCCTTTCACACTGAAGGTTGAAAGTTGTCTAGCGGGAAAAATGAAAACCTCTTTCCTCCCTCCCAACCTGCTTTTTGTTCACCTGATTTAAATTGTTACCACTGAACCAGTAGATATTTACAAAGCTGATCACTCACATCTGTATATGAAAAGGGGGCTGGATGTGACTAGGTCTAATCTCAACTAATTTATAACACTTTTTAAAAAGAGAAAAAAGGAGAAGCCTTGAAGGCCAGTTGGGCAGTGAGGACTTTTCCCCTGTCAAAAGACTAATTCTTCTAAGAGACTCTGCTTGTGTACCCTCTCCTTTCCAAGCAGTCTGGATTTCAGACCCCAAAGCCTCATGGTATGCTTATGTATATTTATTGTCCATCCAAAATGTGAATTGAAAGGGACGGTCCATTTGGTCACCTGGTCACTTTAGTGGTGACCAAGGAAGCATTAATTAGGAGTCCATTGACCCCTACTATTACTCCTCCATTGTGCCACACTATCTTCTCCACAAACACCATTCACTAATGGATAAAGGTATTAGGCTTGTGATCAGAAGAGCAGAAGAGCCCTATTTCTGTTTCCTTACTGGCTCTGAGGGCAGCTAGGTGGCTCCGTGGATAAAGCACCAAACCTGGATTCAGGAAGACCTTCAGGTACATACTAAGTACCCTTAGGACTTGATTTCTGTGTTATTTCTTCCATTCCATCTAATTACCTTTCATCCTCTCTATAAACATATAGGTATCCCTCCGATCTTTTTACCACTAGAGAAGAGACTAGGTCACACTTAGATGAGCTGGAGAAGGAAATGGCAAACCACTTCATATTTTTGCCAAAAAAACTCCAAATGGGGTCATGCATGAAGACTCAGACATGACTGATCAACAAAACTAGCTCTATGGCTTCAAGTGAGTCCTTTTAAGCTTTCTGCTTAAGATTTCTATAGTTTCCTCATTGGTAAAATGGAGATAATAATATTGGTACTTGTAAGGTTGTGGAGACAGCCCTGTTACCATTGACTGCTCTCAGAGCCAGGACAGGCTTAAGTTCAAATCTAGCCTCTGATGATGCATACTGGCTCAGTGACCCTGGGATAATTGTTTAATCTTTCAGTTCTCCAGGTAACAAGTTGAAGAGAAGGTCTGTATAGGCAGAGAGGATTGTTTCCTCTGGTAGATCCCTATATAAATGAAATCACAGGGTCCAGTCCCTCCCCTCCCTTCCAGAGTAATCTTGAGGAAAATAGTTTGCAAATTTTAAACTGCTATGGAAAAATGAACTGTCAGGCTTATTATTATTTATTCCAATAGTGAAGAATATTTGTTCTCTAGGCTTACACATCTCACACCTTTCTTTGTCTACTCTCTTTTTCCTCAATAACAAAAAAAAATCTGACTCTATAATTATTCTCATATCAGTCATATACACTGGATATAAATTTAAATCAGTGTTACCTCTCTGGTATATTTACATTTTAAGTCTCTTGTTAATTGCAGAAATAAAGGGTTTGTCTGATGTCAAAGGAATTTCAGGTATCCTCAAGTTGGGTAGAAGATGTGTTCTCTTTCCCTTGTGTGTTATGCTCTTTCATTTATCTCCTTTTGACTCTGGTGCTGATTTTCTTCCACCCACTTCAAAAACCTTTTCTTTATAGTTTCATTTCTGGGTTATTTCTTCTATTCTACCTAGTTGCCTTTAATCTTCTCTATAAACTCCAAGAAGAAAAAGCATCTCTACCATCTTTTTACCTCTAGCAGACAGACTAGGACATAGGTAGAACACATGTAAGTCCCTACATTACACAATTTAAGGAGAACACCAAATATGATACCTCTTAATTTTGGTGCTTTAGCTCTGATGATTATAGTTTATATGTAAGTCATTATTTGCATTTTGTCTCTCCCATTTGTAAACTCCTCAAAGGCAAGAACTGTATTTTTAAATATTTTTCCTCTATTACATGTAAACAAAAAATTTTAAAGTTCATTAAAAATTTTTTTGAGTTGCAAATTCTTTCCTTTCCCACTGACCTTCCTGAGAAGGGAAGCAATCTGATATAGATTTTATATGTGGTCATGCAAAATATTTCCATATTAGCTACATTATTAAAAAAATTCAGACCAAAAAAATCTAAAGAATAATAAAGTTTAAAGAAGCATGCTTCCATCTGCATTCAGATGTCATTCGTTCTTTCTCTGAAGGTAAATAGTATTTTTCATCATATGCCCTTTGTATCTGTCTGGATCATTACATTGCTGAGAATCTCTAATCATTTACAATTGATCATCATACATTATTGCTCTTATTATACATAATGTTCTCCTGGTTCTGCTCATTTCACTGCTTCAATTCATGTAAATTTTTAGGGATTTTTTCTTTGTATCCTCATCGCTCTGTACAATGTCTGACAAATAGTAGATGCTTAATAAATATTTATTGACTGACCAATTGAAGGGAGGGAATTGGTGTTAATTGGGGAGGCATACTGGTGCAAAGAAAACAGGTTTTGGCAACTGTCATTCATTCATTCATTCATTCATTTATTCATTCTTTCTTTCTTTCTTTCATTCACAATTTCACTTAATACACTTTCTACATAGAACTATTATACTTAGCTACCTGCTCCAATGAATTGGGAGCAGAGGTACAGCCCACTGGGGTCTCTGTGTGTGGAGGGAATGAGAAAGACCTTGTTTTCCCTTTGTTGTGTAAACATGTAGCTAGCTACCCTGGAGGGGATGATCAAAGCTGGCCTTCAATTTGGGGGCATGTCAATTAGTTTGTTTTCTCCTCCTCTTGCATTTAAGGGTGGAGTTGAAGTACTGCATAAAGGAATGATGAGAGCATTAAACTAAATCAAGAGACTTGGTTGGTTTCTGATTGTCTGTGATGTGTAACCAATGACAAATCATCTCTTTGAAATTCTTAATCTTAAAGCACAGTCACTGTAGTGAGTGGAAGGACTTTGTAAAATGTAAATGCCTGTGTGAGGCAGAGTTCTGGGTTGTGGACTGCCTTGGAGTAAGGAAGCTCTGTATTCCAATCCTTTGAACAAGACCAGCTTTGTAACCCTGGGCAAACTGAACTTCACTGTGTCCTTAGGCAAATTATTAAGACAAAAAGTTACCAAAAAGCCATCAGGACTGCATAGTTGAAGGAAATTAGAGCAGGGGGAATAAATCAAACAAATACATAAAAGTGAGTTATTGTTAGGACAGGAAGTTTGATGTTTTCTTTTGCCCTTCTTATGCATTTAGAGGAAGACTCATATTTCTGAGTTCAAATCTGACTTTAGTGGTGTGACCCTGGGCAATAACCCTATTTGCCTTGGTTTCCTCATCTGTCAAATGAGCTGAGGAAAGAAATGGCAAACCATTCCAGTATCTTTGCCAAGAAGGTCCCAAAATGGAGTCAAAAAGAGTCAGACATGACTAAGCAATGACAACATGCACAAGCATTCATTGCAGTTTCACTTAATCCTGCTTCTGCCTGCGACTTGTATGCTTAGCTGCTTGCTTCAATGGAAGCAAAGGCACAGCCCACTGGGATAGGTACGAAGGGAATGAGGAAGACCTTGTTAAATAATTCTGATACCTTATTGGTTAAGGATGATACAATGCATACAAAATAACTGAAAAGATGATATTTATCAGTACTAAGTCCTTCCTTCCTATTATAGTAGATTACATGAGATCATAAATATACATACATATATGTATGTGTGTAAATATATACTTTGAAACATGAAAAATGCTAAATAGATGACTGGTCTCCACCAATACCATATGGTTTCTTTTCAAGGACCCAATGTTTTCTTTCTTTTTTTGACATTTTAAAATTAATTAATTTGTTTGTTGGTTACATTAAAATTCCCAGGTGTCTTCCTTTTCCCTTTTCCTTCCTACACTAGAGGAAGCATTGCTTGACAAAAACATATGTATATATAAATTATGTCTTTCATGTTTCTGTTTATCAGTTCTTTCTCTGGAGGTAGGCATTGACAAGTTCTCCTTTAAACATTAATTCTATAGTTGTATACAATGTTCTCTTGGTTCTGTTCATTTCACTTTTCATAATTTCATATAAGCCTTTCCATTAAAAAAATTAAGCTGTTTATCACTCATACTGCAATAGTATTCCACCAATATTTTTCTTTTCCACAATCAGTAGAATCAACTTCAAGAATTCCAAATATACTAATCATGTTTGTGGAAAAGAAAAATAATGATAAAGATTGGAGGTTGGACTTAGGGTCACTAAATGACTACCTCAGGGCCCTGAGGGCCACTTGGCCTTTTTATAAACCCTCAAACTGATCCTCCTATATGTTACTGAATTTCCCAATTATAATATGAGCTCTTTGAAAGTGGGAACCATCTTATTCTTCTATTCATAACCTCAGCACTCAGCACAATGATATTCACATAGTAAGTGATTAATAAATTCTAAATAGTCTATTCCCAAAGACCACAAAAGCAGTATTTTGCATGAAAAAAATGAAAGTCCTGTTAAAAGGTCTTTGAGTCTTTAGTCTAACTATTTCAGAGAGGAAGAAATTTTGGCTTTGGATCTCGAAAAATAAAATAAAGCCTTAGCCTTTTAAACAAACATAACCTTTGATTCATCTCAATAATTGGTTTTCTTTACAGAGTGTTCAATGGATACTTCCAATTATGGTAACTGTTTCCCAAGGACATCTCCCCCTTTCAATTTTCTTTCTTAGAAAGTAGCTTCTCCCATATGGTATATATACTTTTCTGAATGATTCCCACTTTACCACGAAAGAGGAGTTTTACAAATGACTTTTCTATCTTCTCATGGGAAACACATAAAAACACACACATGCAAACATAGACATACAGACATAGACATAGACATACATAAACAAATATAAAGACGTAGAGAGAGAGGAGAAGTAGAGACGGAAACAGAGAGAGAGAAGAGAGGGAAAGAAAAAGAAGAAAGGGGGAGAGAGAAGAGAGAGGAAGAGAAGGAGAGAGAAAGAGAGAGCGCGAGAGTGAGAGAAGAGAGAGAGAGAGAGAGAGAGAGAGAGAGAGAGAGAGAGAGAGAGAAAGAGAGAGAGAGAGAGAGAGAGAGATAGGAACAACCCATCTATGCTAGCTAACAATATTTTTGAACTTTTATTGTTGAAGTGAATTCCCATTTTTCTCCAAAGTAAGCATTCTAGTGTACTCCCAAGAATGGCATATAAACTTCATAATAAAGCTAAAACACAGGGGATAACAGTTGGTACTTACTACTATAAACTAGCCATGCATGCTGACTGTTTGCTGTCACCAGGTCTATGCCCAGCAATTCCTCTGGACACAGTCATAAAACCAGACATCACAAATCCTCATCCCCAAGGAAGCAGACAAGGAGGCAGGTGGGGATTGACAAATTGGTGTGGGCTAGCACTGAATGAACATTGCCAGAGTTCAGAGGTGTCTTAAGTCTTCTTCCTTTCCTCTGAATGTTTAAACTCTGATTCCTAGTTTACTTTAAAAACAATGGATCCAAGACCTACTAGAATCGAGGCTGAAAGTGCTGAAGAGTCAAAAGAAAAGTACACAGCTGGGGCTTTTCCAAGTAAAGTCCTTGATGTCAAAACTAGATGGGGTGTTGCCTACCCCCTCCCCCTTCGGTGAGGTTTCCTGTAGTCAAGGGTTGGGCATTGCTGACTGTGTTCTGGACTCTAGCTGTGCTGGGAGGTTATGCTGGCCTCCTCTTCCCAAGATATTTACAAAGAATACGTTTGAAGCTTGGGGCATACAGGCAGGCTCTGAGAACCTCCAGGAAAACCTTCCCTTTTTCTTGCTTTTCTAATACCCTGTTGTTGGCTTTTTTCCATGTCTAAATCATTTATTTTTATTTTTATTTTTTCATCATGGGGCTCACTCTAGTTTTGACTGCTATACAAGATGCTGGACAAGAGATTGTACGCTTAGTCTCTTAGGACCCAAGTTAGTACCACCTAATCAAATCACCAGAGTTTTGCAAATCTGTATAAATAAGAGTCACTGCTTAGGTGGAATGTCTTGACAATGAACTCAAGCTGTCCCTCATGTCGCGGGATGCACACACACTCACTTAGTGTGGAGGGAGTTTGGCTACTTTCTTTCTCCTGCTGGAGAATGGAATAATGCATTAGCCACACATGAGAACCAACCAGGGGGCTTGACAGCCCTCGCCTGCATACATTTATACCCTTTCAACAAGGGAAGAAGCAAAAGACATGGCCCAGAATATCCACAATGTGAACTATAGACACACCCTGGATGCTCCTTTCTTGTTTGCGCTCATGATCATTGTGTGGGTAGGATTAGGGATATTTAGAATTAAGAAAGACTAGATTTGAACCTAGGACCTCCTGGCTCTAGGTCTGGCTCTCACTCCATTGAGCTACCTTCAGAGGCAATCTTGTCCAATTCCCCTCATTTATCAGAGGAAGAAGTTAAATGACTTACCCAAGATCATAAAGGTGGTAAGTAGCAGAAACAGGATTTGAACTGTGGTCCTTTGATTTAAGAACCATTGCTCCTTCAGACCAAAGGACTGAATGAATGTTCTCATCTTACTGTTCACAAAAAGTTCCCCAGTGGTTCAGAAATTACAGTCTTGTCCTATCTCTAGGGCCAATCCTATTTATTACATATGGTCTATGCTAGGTAGTTCCAGGGTCAAGTTTTCCCAGGAGACTGACCCACCTTGGCCTCCCGGTCATTTCATTTTTTGTTTAGAGGAACGCCAGTGACATCATTTGGTGATGTCTAGACTGAAGCATGAATTGGGTTTAAGAGAGGCAAAGTTGCACAAAGTCATCATCCTCTTCCAGAGTCATGGATGTCTAGTGACAGGACACAAGTCTGGATGACTGGCTATGGTCCAGGATGCCTCGGATGATGTTGGCATCTTCAGTGTCTGACCAATTTCTGAACAAATTATTCTTCGTTGCCCTAGAGATAGGACAATGCTGTAATTTCTGAACCACTGGCGAACCTTTTGTGAAAAGTAAGATGCCTTAGAATTAATCCTGGGTATTGGTTCTGAGACAGAAGGCAGACAATGGGGGTTAAGTGACTTGCCCAGGATCACCCAGCTGGGAAGTGTCTGAGGTCAGCTTTGAACTCAGGATGTCCCATCTCTAGGCCTGGCTCTCAATCCACTGAGCCACCCAGCTGCCCCCTGGGACATTGATTATTGAGGAAGAAAAAATAGCAGCAAGGCAAATCTCCTGCCAGTTGTGTGAATGTGGGATTTAATCTTCCCTAATGGTCAGAACTAGTTTGGATGGTGGGCATATATATGGACCCACTAGACTTTTGTCATCTAGCTATATCCAAGGTGGAAAAATCTTTGGCTTAAAGGACTTGGGGAGTGGATAATTGATCCCTCTTTAGAGTCCCATTTTTCAAGACTGACCACTTTTTTCTGTGCAATTATATCTTTCCGTTTGCCAAAGGTTGAACTGATTATGTTTTTCAACTTGGCAATGAGTTGTAATGAAAATTTGACCTTTTGAATATGATGTCAACCTTCTGAAGGTTATTTGAGATATACCACTCAGGGTAGAGCTTGGAAATCCCTGTTTTTATTCCGTTGTGTCAAATTCTTGGCCCTCTTCAATTTCAGAAAGAATGCTAATGCCACAACAGCTACATGGAATTCACTGGGGTAGCCAGTGCATTCTTCATTGCTATCAACAATTACATGGACTTTGTTTCAGTCTCTTTGTTGTCATTTATGAATTCATCATCATTTGGATTCCAAATGTTTCTCAAAACAAATTGCTGACTTGATAATGAATCTGATAAAGCATAACATATGCAAACAAAAGGAGAAGTGATTTAATATTTCCCAGACCTAGAAAGGCAGTTATAATAACCAAGTAATCAGATAATCAGGAATTCCGGAACTAAAATCCTACTAACCATAATGACAAATGTTCAATCTGTAGTACTTTGATTTCCAGAATTTGTAGATATACCACTTAACAAAATGTTTATTGGAAAAATTGATCAAGAATGTTTCTGTAGTTCAATGAATGGTCATGTCAGGTTTTATTTAAATCTCTGTGAGGGGAAAAAAAAGGAGAATGAAAATAAAAATGAAACATTCCAAAAAAGGTTCTCTCACAGCTGAGTGTTTCATTTTCATATGAATTATACTCTCTGAATTGGCAATAAAGAACATTTTCAAATATGCAGGATGAGGACTGAAATGAGTAACAAAAATATTTGAATATCAAAATCACAATAATTTAATAACTCTGAAGTGAATTAAATCATTAATTCAATTGACTTCAGTTTCCGATTTTGTTTATTTCTTCAAACATGAATACTTGTTTTAAAATCTATTTCTGAGTCAGGAAATGCTATAGGACAAGCACAAATCTATTGTCATTATAAGACTGAAAGAATTTGGAGTCCAATGCCTCTCATCTCATGGTTAATGTAGCATAGTCCTCCTTTTCTTTTCTTTTTTAAAATAATGTTTTGTTTTTTCCCAATTACATGTAAAAATAATTTTTAACATTTATTTTTTTATTTTCAGCTCAAATTTCTTTCTCTTTCTGTTGCCTTCCCTTCCCTTCCCACTTCCAGAGTCAAAAAGCAATCTGATTCAGATTTTTACATGTGCAATCATGAAAACATTTTCTCATATTAGTAACTCTGTGGAAGAGATCTTGAACCAAAAAAAGAAAGGAGGAGGAGGAGGAGGAGGAGGAGGAGGAGGAGGAGGAGGAGGAGGAGGAGGAGGAGGAGGAGGAGGAGGAGGAGGAGGAGGAGGAGGAGGAGAAGAAGAAGAAGAAGAAGAAGAAGAAGAAGAAGAAGAAGAAGAAGAAGAAGAAGAAGAAGAAGAAGAAGAAGAAGAAGAAGAAGAAGAAGAAGAAGAAGAAGAAGAAGAAGAAGAAGAAGAAGAAGAAGAAGAAGAAGAAGAAGAAGAAGAAGAAGAAGAAGAAGAAGAAGAGGAAGGAAGAAGAAGAGGAAGGAAGAAGAAGAAGAAGGAAGAAGAAGAAGAAGAAGAAGAAGAAGAAGAGACTGAAATGTAGAATGTTTGGAGTCTTTATTCAGACTCTATTAATTCTTTCTCTGGAGGTGGATTGTATTTTTTTACCATGAGTCATTGGGATTGTCTAAGATCACTATATTGCTGAGAATAGGTTGGGCATTTACATTTAGGATCATCATACAATATTGCTGTTACTGTGTACAATGTTATTCTGGTTCTGTTCACTTCACTTTGCATCAGTTCCTATTTGTCTTTCCAGGAGAGTCTTCTCTTTCTTAAAGTAAGAAATGAGTAAGGTAATTGGAAGAAAGGTAGAATCTTTGAGGAAAGTTATACTCATGAGGCACTCATAAATTTGTCAACCAATAAATTAGCAAAGTTGCCATATCAGATATATTTGATGTATTGATTTTTTTGGCCAAATTTCCCCTCTCTTTTTAAATCTTCCTTTCTTTCTTCTTTATAAGAGACAGGTGGGAAAGGTAAATGGGATATATTAATAATAAGGGTGATATAAAATAGGAGATATCAATAAAAATAAAGTTTCAAAAAGAAACTCCCATTGATAACTATGTACAGGATGGAAGGGGGATGGGAGGTGGGGACAGGCAAAAAAAAAATGGTGCTAGTCCAGGAGGTCGATTATAAGGACCTGAACTATACAGTATACAGTCTGTGTGAATAGTGAGGAGAAAAATACTATGTGATATTGAGAAGCCATTGACACTGATAAGACATGGAGAGGGAAAATCAGGAGTCAAGTTTGAGTGACTGAATATTAGTACCTTCAACAGGAAAAAGAAAATTTAGGAGGTACCTAAAGGTCTCATGGGCATCTCCAACTTTTCACGACCAAAATAAAATTAATTATGTTTCCTCCTAATCTAGGGATTTCTACTTATTCTGTGAGTCATGTCTTTTTTTCCAGTCCCAGATTTTCTGGTGTTCTCAGGTTGTACAAGGTGAGTTAGGTGACCCAGTAGATTGAGTATCTGACTTGAAGTCAGGAAGACTTATCTTCCTGAGTTCAAATCTGACCTAAGATACAACACAACAAGTGTTGTGACCCAAGCAAGTAATTTCCTTCTGTTTACCTCAGTTTCTTCATCTGTAATATGAACCAGAGAAGAAAATGACAAACTACTACAGTATCTTTGTCAAGAAAATCCCACATGGGAGTACAAAAGCAGAAGAAAAACATATGACATATTATGTGGTTCTATGGGCATATGATTGGGGATTTTGGTGTTAAAAGATCACTCTATTACAAATATTAATAATATGAAAATAGGTTTTGAGAAATAATACATGCATAACCCAGTGGAACTGCTTGTCAGCTCTTGGAGGGGGGGATGGAAGAGGGGGAGAGAGAGAGAATATGAATAATGTAACCATGGGAAAATATTTTAAATCAATTAATAAATTAATAAAAAAGAAAACCCCACATGGAGTCATGAAGACTCAGACATGACTGAACAACAGTAGCCTATACCATTCATCTGCTCACACAGCTATGTAGAACAGTTGACAGTGCTGGAGTTGGAGTCAGACAGTCCTAAATTCAAAATCCTGCCTCTGACATTGACTAGCTGTATGTTACTAGGCAAGTCACTTAACCTTCTCATCTGTAAAAAGACAATAAGAATAGCACCAACCTCCCAAGTAGTTAGGATCAAATGAGATAGCATGCAAATAATCTTATATAACATAAAGTGCTAATTATTATTATTAGGACAAAAACTCATTTGATTGCGTATTAGAGTTTTTGCATATTGCCCTCAGGGTACTTTTTATTTTTTTAAAGAAGAACAATTAATAAATAAAAATAATAAAGAATAGAAAGAGAATGAATTTTTAATGGTGGGATTTCAGCTATCTCTCCTGTCCACAAGGGAGCTAATTTTAGATTGGGGAGTCTTGCTTGTGTCTCTGAGGAATAGGGAATGTTGGTTATACTTCCAAGTAGGGTCTGCCCTATTCAGCATCAAATGATTTCCCATTGCTTTAGTTAGGGTGAGGGAAAGTTTATATTTTCAGAAAAATGGCTTTACACGTTAAAAAAATGATTTAAATTTTTTTGAAAATTAAAAATTAAAAAATGTTAATGATAAAAAAATTGGGAGATAGTAATTTCCCTAACTATAAAGAGCCTATGCTATAAAATTATGGGTTTTTTTTACTATAAAACTATAAAAACTATAATTTTTTTTTTTAAAAGCGTGTTGCTGACTAGCTTCCCGAGTTGAAAGACTATGTACATTGCAAGGATTATCGTTACTCTTTTGACAGGTGGACGGCTGTGAACTCCTTTTTCCAAGTTTGAGGAAGAGAAACCTGTATAGTCAATTAGGGCCAAAGTGCCCTGCACCGGGCCTCACTTACCCAGCCCGGGCTTATCCTGCTCTTTTCTCTGCCTGCCATGTAATGCCTGCAGAAAAATGTGTGTGTGTTGGGGGGAGGGTGGAAAGGAATTGAGAGAAGGGGAGGAGAGTGACCTCACAAATCCTCCCAGCTCAATGCCAAGCCCAGTCGGAGTTGCTAGGGAGTTTTTTCAGCGTTTGCGGAAATGAAGGAGCTCATGGGAGAAGCTTATCCCTCATTTCTAGAGGGACAATGGAGCTGTGTGGCCAAGGATTACTCCAGCCAGCCACAAAAGCATCTCCTCCTTTCAATGGGGGAATCAACCCGGTGTATCCAGTGACCCCCACCGCTTGGGGGTGGGGACAGTCTAATAACAGAGCCCAGTAACACTTTTTCTCTTCTCATGAAAGTAAAGCCCTCTCGGTATGGAAATATCGCTGTTTAGGGACTGACATTTCACCCGACTTTGCACTATTCAGGCTACACAATAACATTCCAGCGGGATAATTCTCAGGGCGAAAAATCTCATTAGGGCATTTCTAGAAGTGCTTATAACCGATGTGCCAGCCAGATATCTAATAGAAGAACTTCCATTGAAGTTGGGGGGAGGAGATGCTACTGGGTTCAGCCTCAAGGAGTCACCAAAGTAGAGTGTCCTTCAGTGGATGCTTAAAAATAGTCCATATTTAAAGAGCGCCTGAAATTCAGAGGTAGGCTCTTATACAGGAAAGAGCTTTCCTAGCAACCAACTTGTGAGGTAGATGGGGCAAAGGTTGTTAGACCCATTTTATAAATACCCTAGAATTTTAGAAAAGAATGTAGTTCTGGTTGTTTAGAAAAGAATGTAGTGCCTTCTGGCACAAGGACATCCACAGGTGGAGTGAGAGTCACTAGGGTAAAATCCCATCACTGCCACTTACTGTTACCTATATGACCTTGGCCAAGTCCCTTAAACAATCTGGACCTCAGTTTTCTCACCTATAAAATAAGGTTAGGCTGGATGACTTCTTAGGACATTTTCAGCTCTAGATCTCTGGTTCTGGGATCCACTAGCAAAGTTGGAAGAGTTTTTGGAGATCAACCAGTTCAAACTCAATTGATGAAGGAACCGAGGCTTGTAGAGTTTAAATGTTTTGCCCAACTTTTACAGAGCTAGTAAATGCCAAAGCCAAGACTCAAACCCAAATGTTCTGGATATTAGCTTTCATTTTGTATATCCTCATCTGAGTCTTATTAAGTCCTTTGAGGTAGGTATTGCAGATGAAGAAACTGAGACTCAGCATAGGAATTGTTTTAGTCATTATTTTTTTCCCCATCATCTGGTAGTCTTATGTCTTTGTAGAACATGCTTAATAGATGTTAGTTGATTGAATAATCAAAAGAAGGAAATAAGTACCTGCAATGGGCCAGGCACTGTGCTAAACACTCTATAAATATCTCACTTATTCCTCACAAAATGCCAGTGAAGATGTATTATAATTCCCATTTTACATATACAGAAAGTGAGACTCAAAGGAAGGTAAGTGACTTGTCTATAGTCACAAAGGTAATACGTGTCAAAGCTTGATTTTATTGCAGATTTTTCTTTGGACTCCAACTCTAGTCCTTTTTCCATTATACTTTCTGCCTTCTTAAAGAGACTGAATGAGTCCTGGTACAAGACCTTGCACTAGATAAAAGAACTCTCGAAGAGCATTTAATGGAAACCAGAGATGATAACTACTTAGGGTGATATTGGAGAATTGCAAAGTTCTGTAGCCAATGCCATAATGAACGCACAATGAAATGAAAAGGCTTGGGAGAATCAGATAGATTTACAGAAAAAATCAGACTTCTGTGAAAAGATGAAGAAATGAGAGTTGTAACTAAGTGAAATGGGTGGACTGGAGCACCTGAATGGATTCCATCTTGGGGCTACTGACTTAAGTGGGTCTTAAGAAAGGCATTCTGTGCTAGGAAGACATTGAAAATCCAACAGCCATTCCAGGGAATTGGTGGGACAATCCGGAGAGAGGGTTGCCACGAAATCTAACTCTTTGTGAATAATACTGGATTTTCTGTAATTTCTTTTTCCATTATCAAGGTTTCAAAGAAGATCCACCTAAATGTCCGGAAGGAAAATAAGCTTAAAAACTGGCTCTAATACTTCCCAACTGAATAAACATATATAACTTTGCATTTATGTGTGTGAATCGATACTTTTGAATAGATAGAAGACCACCGTGGATTGAGAGCCAGCCTCCAAGCCAGAACTCCTGGGTTCAGATCCCATTCTGATACATACTAGTTTTGACCATAGGCCATTTGACCATTTAACATTTCAGGACTCAAGGCAACTCTCTAAAACTATAAATTTTTTTTCCCTCCAGTAACATTTTATTGTATTTTCTCCTCAATTACATGAAGAAACATTTTTTATTTGTTTTCTGACATTTTGTGATTCAAATTCCCTCTCCCTTCCTTGAAATAGGTTATATGTATATTATCATGCAATACATATTCATCATGTTATAAAATGTCAGAAAACAAGTTATAAAAGAAAACACATATCCCACATACAAGAAAAAAACTCATGAAGGAAATAAAATGATAAATGGAATGCTTGGATCTACATAGGGCAGTGGATGGCATTTTTCATCATGAGTTTCTTAGAATTGCAAGACTAAAAGTTTTAGGGATGATACCAAACTGTACTAGTAGAGAAAATTTTTTTCATCTAGGAGTTCCCTTTACTGGGGATATCAGACAGCCCCAGACCTTGTCCTATAAATCTATCAATGACTGGAGCTTCTAAGACAGAGAACTAAGTAATCAGTATTCCTTTCATCCTAGTGTCTTATGCTCACTTAATATTCCACATTACACTCATCTCTGGGTTGAAGAGACAGATGGTATCCATACTCCTGCTTTTCCAGATAATTACATTGGGATTCTCAACAATTCTCAAGACTCCAGACCTTACAGACCCTCCCAGTTGAAACTGGTGAACTCCCTGGGTAGATGGAACTGTGAGAAGTTGGCCTACAGTATTGAAATAAAGAATAGGGTTTAATTTGATTTTTTTAAAAGGGCATTCACTCAGAAAAAATTGGCTCTGATGCCAGAGTCAGTTTTCAATGAACTCTTCATTTATAGATGATTTTCCAACTGGGTTGCACATGACAATTGCCCAACTTGCCTCTGGTTATGCAGTGAATCAACAGTTTGGCTTGAATTAAAACCATTACCCTTTTGCTTCAAATTCCTTTGTACTACCCAGTCAAACATACCTCTTCCCAAGCTTCGTCGTTTTCTCCAAGGACACAGGAAAGAGAGCTCTTGGATGGTGGCAAAGAATGCAAAGATCTGACCATGCAGTCACATGCTGCTTCTTAAATGAAAATGCAGGTGACACACATTGGAAATAGTTTTGAAGAGTGTCCTTTATTTGAACAGAAAGAAAGTAGCACCAATTTTTTTCCCCATTTTGGGGGAATTTAGTCAAATTTGTTAGATTTTTTTTTATGGTACATCATTTCAGGCAGAATTCTGAAATAGTTTAACTGTCTTTCTATCTCATTCCCCAGAGGGGCTATTCCAAACACTTCCCTCTCTATCACTCCTCCCCCTCCCTAAACAGAATCCCTGTCATCTAAACTTGTAGCAGTTGACCTAGCCTCTAATTTAGTGAAAAGATAGGAAGGAAGGAAGGAAGGAAGGAAGGAAGGAAGGAAGGAAGGAAGGAAGGAAGGAAGGAAGGAAGGAAGGAAGGAAGGAAGGAAGGAAGGAAGGAAGGAAGGAAGGAGGAAAGGGAGGAAGGAAGGAAGGAAGGAAGGAAGGAAGGAAGGAAGGAAGGAAGGAAGGAAGGAAGGAAGGAAGGAAGGAAGGAAGGAAGGAAGGAAGGAGGAAAGGGAGGAAGGAAGGAAGGGAGGAAGGAAGGAAGGAAGGAAGGAAGGAAGGAAGGAAGAAAGAAAGAAAGAAAGAAAGAAAGAAAGAAAGAAAGAAAGAAAGAAAGAAAGAAGAAAGAAAGAAAGAAAGAAAGAAAGAAAGAAAGAAAGAAAAGAAAGAAAGAAAAGAAAGAAAGAAAGAAAGAAAGAAAGAAAGAAAGAAAGAAAGAAAGAAGAAGAAAGAGAAAGAAAGAAAGAAAGAAGAGGGAGGGAGGGAGGAAGGAAGGAAAGAGAGAAAGAGAGAGAGATTCCTGTCCTCAAAGAGTTTAAAATTTAATGGGGGAATACAACAAGGCAAAAGTGGAGGGGAATGTTGTTCTGGGAGCAGGTTTGGAAAAGTCCAAAAAAAGTGTGGTCAGCTGGGAAATGATCAACCTCCTTTCTTAAATGATGGTTTGAAAAGGATCTCTCTCCTCAGCCCTCCAATTAGAGGGGTTCCAGGGACAGAGGGTTCTGTTGAGGTGTGAGCACAAAGGATGATGTGATCTGGCAAGATGGTGAGATTCCTGGGGGCATGATGGAGATGTCCAAAAGAGTGCAGTATTCCTTCACCCCTCCCCTTTTAGTAACAGCTTTCCTCACGATTCACATCACATTTTTAAAAAAATTCTGTGATACTACGTATTATAGTTATCTGTGTTCCCATCTTATCTCCCTGATAGACTGTAAATTTTATGAGGATAAAGACTAAGATTAATTTATCTTATCTAGCGCCTGGCACTGTGATCTTCACAGTAGAGATTTAAAATATTTTATGAATTAATCTATAGCTTAAAGTACAAATCAACTATTGATGTTGACAAAGGAGTTATTTGTGGAGGAGTACAAAGAGGAATAAGAGGAAGAGGAGTCATGGGAATAAATGAGACAGTAGGGAGAAAGTGAATGGAGAGAGACAAGAAAAGAAAATCAAGGATAAAAATTTGGGAAATACCTTCTTAAGAGGTCAAGAATAAAATCTATAGGCAGTTTAGACAAAGGTAGATCTATCAGAGGCACGGGAGATTAAGAAGTAGTGTCTCTAGATCCAAATGAGGAAAATGGCAGAAAGGCTTGGTGGTTAGGAGGTCAGGAGCAGAGGTGTAATGACCAGGTTAGAAGGACTAAATGTTTACTCTGTATGTAACTTCTGCCCATAACTCAGTCTGTTAGTAAAATCATATTAACTAGACAAGGTTCCATGAATCTCTCTTTTCATCTGCATACATTCACATCACATTTTTTGGATTCAAAGCTGTTCTTAGGTGTTTTCTAGAATGCATAAAATAAACTAAGCTTTGACCGATTAGGGATAACAGTCAAAAAGGCCATCTTCCCAACATCCACAAATAAGACATTTGTTGGCTGTCAGCCTTCTTTGGGGATAAGACTGACTTTTGCTGGTGATTAAGAGCAATTAACAGGCCCAGAAAGAGAGAACATGTCTGAGGGAATAAAAAGTCCCCTTTATTCTGATCTCAAAGGAGAATAAGAATGCCTTGCAAGGGTCAAGTCAAAGGGTTTGCCTGAGTAAAGAAATATCAAGGGCTAGGCTAAAAAAGAGATCAGAATAGGCCCATTGCAAGCTATGGAAAAGTAAGCAAGCATGGAGATGATCAGATATCCAATGAAAGGACAAGGTGAAATTGTCTTCATGCAAAGTCTTTGACCAAGATTTTGTTTTGTTTTGTTTTGTTTTTAATGGAAAGATCAAGCTAAGGACACCCTCTTCTGGTTCCTTATCAGCAATAGGCCTAGACAGTTTTCACTGGAGCATGATGGCTCCATCCCTCAAGTGAGCCCAGATTTATACATTCTGAGCCTCACAGAAAAAGACACTGTTATCCTAGTGCAAGTGTGAAAGGCCCTCCCAAGTGACACTGCATTGCCATCCTTTGCCAGATGCCATCTTTTTACTGGAAGCCTTCCCTACCCCCTGTGACAGAGGCTGGCACATAAGAAAAGTGCCAGGCTGAAGAGTGTGTGGAACAGATCACCTTGACCGAGAAGGGGCCCCAAGGGATTGGAATCTTGAGGAGGAGAAGACTCTGTAGGTAGAGGAGTTGGTCTCTCAGTGGGGAGAAGCTGAAAAGAGAAGGTAGAAAAAGACCTTCTCCTGAGGGTTACCCACTTTTTCCTGCTTGTGACTGGAAATCTTTCCCCCCAACACTTCCCAATTGAAGGGACCCAGAGAAGAAAAACCTGAAAAAAGGCATTTTCAATCTCTGTCGGACTTTACTTCAGTTCCTGTTGCCCTGAGTCTGAACTGTAGCCAAAGGGCCAAACCCAGGGTGAGTCAACCTGACTTTATCTCAGGGGGCTCAGGCTGACAAGGCCTGAGTTCCCCCCAAACTCAAGGAGGGAGGGGAAAGGCTTTAGATAGAGACAGAGACACCCTTTTCCCCACTTTCCTCTCCCATTCTTTCCCTGCCAGGTTTTCCTTTGTATTATCCTGATTGAGTTATGTTGACATTAAATAATTATCATTTCTCCAAGCTGTGAACCAAGTGAGAGTGAACAGATCAAGGGGAGACTCTTTGTTCTTGAGTAGTGAAGGGGGGACAAGAGGGACAAGAGGGACAAGAGCAAATTTGGGAGAGCAGCCATAACTACAGTGGGAAGGCAGAAGGGGGGGAAATCTTCAAACCCCCTCTCCTCTCTCTGAGCCAACCCTAAACATTAGCTCACTCCCCTGAACCCCTCTTTGAGAAGGGGGGGTCTCTCAGAGAGAGAGAAAGACTGAGACCCCTCCTATACAAATTAACCTCCCCTCAAATACACCCCTCTTGGTTTCCAAGCTTTCTCTGTGTTAATTATTAACCCTTTAGGTGTTGCTTTGTATGTATTTGTTTATATATTGGCCATCCATTAGATTGTAAACTCCTTGAAGAAAGGGACTGCCTTTTGCCTCTTTTTGGATCCTCAGCAGCTAGCACAGTGTGACTCACTTAGCAGGAGCTTAAAAAATGTTAATTGAATGATTGATTGATTTTGGAATCAGCAGTCTCTGACTCTTGGGCTTGAGACAACTTGGCCATAGGGGTTTGATAACCAATAGATTCTATCTAAAAATTAGTAACCCAGATTTTCATGAAATATGATGAATTTCCCTTCCTCTTCCCCCACTCTACTTTCTATTTCAACCAAGTGCTTCTATTTGTCTTTACCAGAAGGCCCCATAATGGGGAATGGTTCCTCCTCTAACATGTAGCAGAAACAGAAAACCCCTCTAGGCTGAGACCAGATGTTGACTCAGGATCAGTCTTTTTTTGTTGTTTCTTTTGTTCTAAACCTGTTGGCCAGGCGCTAGAATTCTTTCTTTGTGCATTGATCTCATATTATCTCATCTCCTATACTATGTATATCTGCCCACGGCTTTCTAGATCATGGACTTGGATTCTGGACCCTCTGTCTTCCCCGATCTTTGATGCTAATCTGAGTTTCTTAATCTCTCCTGGCTACAGAGTCAGACACTGAACCTAGTGCTTGCCCAAATGCTTGGTACCCATGCCATTTGTGACTTCCACTTGGTCACCTGGCTCTGCTCTCTTATTTTTTGGTGCTTGGATGTGCCCTCAGCCCAGATTATTCACTTTGTGCTTTATTAGGCTTTGGGGATTTTCCAGAGGTCTATCTTGGTCTTTTTTTGAGCTCTCTTTTAAGGATTCCATGATCTGTGACTGCTGGGTTCCAAGTACTAGAGTATAAGAGAACAGGAAAGAGGTGAAAATGGTATCCTGGAAAAAGTGATTGCTTCTGCCCTTGTGACACCATAATCATTCTCCCAAACCCTTTCATTTGCACCATATCTCAAGACCTGCAGAAGCCTGCAGTATACCCATTGCTACAGAAGACCCTCCCCACAAACACTCAACACAAGAAGAATAAAGTAAAAACAGAGTTTCTCTTCTTTATGATGAAGGCATTTGGCCTCATTCTCATTTTTGCCCTTTACAGGTCAATATAAGCTATTTGGCAGCTTAAGAGTTTGTTTAGGAAAAAATAACTCTCCCCTAAAAACAAAACAAAACAACAACAAAATACAACAGCCTCAGAATAAATGGAGAGGCAATTTAGGACTGTGCTGAATAGAGAACTGGACCTAGGTTCAAATCCAGCTTCAGACACTAGCTGTGTAAGCCATTTAGTGGACAATTCATTTTATCTCTGTCTACTTCAGTTTTCTCATCTGTAAAATGGGTATAATAATAGCACATACTTCCCAGGGTTGTTGTGGGGAGAACTATTTGTAAAGTGCTTGGAAAACTTGAAAAGCCATATATTATTTATCATCATCATCATCATCATCATCATCATCACTAGAGGTTGCTTCCCTTGTTAAAGATAGTGGCAATAGTTGCTGCCTTCCTCCCCACAATCAACTGTCCTTCCTTCTTAATTGTGGTAACACCTCTCCTCTCCTCTGTCTGATCCCCACCTTACATCTGAATCCTTTGGTCACTGCGGAGGGTGAACTATCGTTTAAAGGAATATCAAAACACTGCAAAATTTCCCTGTTGTGTGTTGATCCTTTAGAGCTAAGCCCAGTCCTCAATCCAAAGTTTCCAATCCAAAGGACACGATGTACCATACTCGAGTTCAGAGAAAGGTAATGCACACAGATACACATGACCTGCTACAGTTTATGTCTTTGTAAAATTTGCCTCTGGTTCTCAGGGGACTAAACACTAATATTAATCATTCTGAGATTGCTTGAGAAATCCTTTTCATTTTAAGTTGAAGCATAATTGTACAAAAAGGAAAGGAAAAGAGTAAATTTACTTTGGCTTCAGGCTCTTGGACTGACTTCATTGATGGATTACACTGTGTAACTGTGCTGATGCAATGAATGGGGCAGCATGTGTTTGTAAAGGTACTTTAATGGCTCACCTTTCCAGTCACACTTTTACCAGCCTGATTTAGGTCCTCTTTACCACTTCTTTGGATGATTGCAGTAGCTTTTAAACTGGTCTCCTTACCTCCAATATTTCCCCATTTTAATTCTCTTATATAATATTGCCAAATTTATTTACCCAGTTCATAGCTATGATAATGTTACTCCCCAGAAAAACAACAAAAAAGCTTTCAGTGATCCCTTATTGCCTATTCAATAGAATTCAGACTTCTTAGCCTGAAATTCAAGGGACTCCACAATTTATCTTCAACCTACTTTTCTATTTTATTATTCATTAATCTTCTTCATGTATCCCATAGTCCAGCCAAAGTGAACCAGCAATATTCTCCAAACAGGTTCTGCTTCTGTTTAGGTAACAGTGGTCTTCCTTCTTTTTTTTTCTTTTAAAATTTTTTTTGTTTGTAACATTAAAATACCCAGTTAACTACTCCTCCCTCTCCCTTTCTCCTGTTAGAGAAGGCATCATTTGACAAAAAGATTATGTCTATATAAAACTATGTCTTGCTTATTTCTATTGATCAGTTCTTTCTCTGGAGGTGGGCATACACAAGTCATTCTTCAAACGATATTTCTATTGCTGTATATAATATTCTCTTGGTTTTGGTAGCTTCACTCTTCATAATATTATGTGGGTCTTTGCGTGTTTTTCTAAATTAACCTGCTCATCACTAACAATTCTTTATTAAAAATATTTCATTTTACCAATTACATGTCATAACAATGTTAAATATATGTCTTCCAAAATTATAAGATCCAAATTATTTTCTTCCCGCCCTCCTCTCAGAGATGGTAAGCAATTTGATTTGGGTTATATATATGTATTATCATGTAAAACATTTCCATATTGATCATTGTTGTAAGAGAATATTTACATAAAACCAAAATCCATAATAAAACCATAAATAAATTAATGTGAAAATAGTATGCATTGATCTGTATCTGATTCCAGTAGTTCTTTCTCTGGAGGTAGATATTCTTTATCATAAATCCTTCAAAACTGTCTTCGATTACTTAAGTGGATCATCATACAATATTGCTGTTACTCTGTACACTGTTTTCCTAGGTCTGCTTATTTCACTCTGCCAGAGGCAATGGGAAAGGGCAGGACTTTCCTTTATCTGGTAAATCTCCCCCAGGATTGAACCTGACTTAGATGAGTCCAGAATTCAGGCTTTTTACTGGGAAAAAATGCTCCAGAACTCTGGCCAGTGGGTTTTGTTGTATTTATTATGTTCTTCATGCCTTCAGTATCATTGCTCTATATCTGTCCTTTTTTGAGATCATCTTATTTAAGACCCATTTTCAAAGCCATCTCCTCCTTAAAAACTCCAGATTCTTCCCAGTTAGAAGATCTCTACTTTTGTTGAGCAATTTCTTTATGGCACACTTTGCATTTCAAATTAATGTATCAGACATCCATTAGGTGCCTACTACAATGTTAGGCAAATTCCTGGAGGAGAGTGTTAGAAAAGACCCCACCTCAGACCTCATGGAGCTTAGAGTCTGATAGGTTGTAAACATTCACAAATAATTAAAATGCAAAATAACACATAATGCATAATGTTGCTATAGATTGTTAAAAAATCTTTTATATTTTGGGTGCTACCATTTTCATTTGTTAGGAGTCTTAGTTTATTTGAGTCTCATTATAATCTCCTATAAACTTATTTTACCTTTTTTTTTTTTTGCACTTTGGCTGTTTCCTGAGGCAATGATACCATGTGACTGAGAATCATGGAATGAAATGCCACAATCTTGAAAGAATCAATACTATGAGTATCTCGAAGGGGAAAGACAAGGGGCAAAGAGGGTATAAATATGTTGCCATATAAATCAATGATGACTTTTAGGCAAGATGTGATATAAAAATGTATCATCAAGATCACTTATGACTGAGAAAGTTATTGGAGTTATAGTTATATAGACCAAGTATTTTCCCCAATTCATTTTATTGATTTCTTTTATCTTTACATGACTTAAATTTACCAACATAACCCCACTCTTTCCCTTTCCCAAAGGGGAAAAAAACCACACACAATAACAGCAACAAAACGGGTGGGGTGGGTGAGGAATTCAGCAAAACTAATCAATCAATTACTGGAAAAGTCTCTCATCATCTGCAATGTTCCACACCTGTAGTCTCCCCACCTTCACACAAAAGGGAGGTGGGTGTCTTTTCATCTCTCTTCCTGAAGCCTCAGCTTGGTTATTAAAATGTCAGAAAATTCCAGGTCAATTGTTTTATTATTGTTCTTTCATTTACATTGTTGTATTCATTTTTATATAATTTTCCTAGACCTACTTATTTCACTCTAATTTAGTTTAACTAAATCTTCCCCCATTTCTCTATATTCGTCATATTCATTCTTTCTTATAGCACCTTAATATCTCATTACATTCTTGTCCTACAACTTGTTTAGTCATTTCCCAATTGATCAGTATCTACTTTGTTTCTAGTTCTTTGCTACTTAAAAAGGTGCTACCATAAATATGTTAGTGTATGTGGGAGTGTCTCTTTTTATCAGTGATTTCCTTATTGTTCAAGTATTGATGAACACCCAAGAATGCTTCCTGAAGAAGCAAGCATAGGATCCTAGAATTTTAGAGGTGAAGGGAGAAAACCTATTATTTTAAAGATTGAGAAAATTGGAGCCCAGAGAATGAAATGACTTGTCTCAGGGCGCATAGCTTCCTAGTCACAGAATAAAAGCATTTAAATGGAAAAGTATAGTGCATGTGAAGGAAGAGGTAGGAAATAGTCCCATATTATAGAAATGTGTTGGATATGAAAGGGAGAAATCTGAAAGGTGAAGAAGCACCAGATTGTGGAGGACCCTGAAGGTTGGGCAAAGGAATTTAAGTTCTACTAAGTAGGAAAATAGGGAGCCACTAAGATTGAGCTCCAGAGAGTAATATGGTCAGCTTTATAGATCAAAACAATTAGTAAATGTAGTATGGTGGGAAGAGGGCTGGACCTAAAGTCAGTAGACATCCAGATTTGAACTCTTCCTCTGTCTTTGTATGATTATAGACAAATCATTTTACCTCCCTGAACTTCAATTCCCTCATTTATAAAATGGTGATAATAATAGCAATAGTATACATAATACTATGGATGTATCATATATAATATGTCAAATGTATAATAGTAGTATATATAATAAATAATGACAAACTATAAAGCTCTATGTAAATATCAGTTGTTATTATGAAGGGTAAATAGAGGAGGTAGTAAGGAGATTGGAAGACCTATTAGGTGGCTACAGCAATAATCCCAGAATGTGATAATGATGATGCCAGTGAGAATAAAAAAGGGGAAGGATAAGAGACGTATTGCATAGATAAAAATAAACAGAAGTTGGTAAACAATTGAATATGAGAGATAAGAAGAGGGGTCAAAAATAAACACAAGATTTAAAATATGGGGAATTGGGTGGTACCAGTTTTACTCATTTTGCCAAAGTGTCAGTGACCAAAATAAAAAAAAAAAGGCAGGGAGAATATTTCTATGTATTTAGAGAAAGATTTTAGATCTGGCTTCAGATGAAATAAATCTAAATTGGCATTAAAATCTCCAGGTTGAGATGTGATGACTTAAAAACAATGGCTCTGATGAGTTTCAATAATCATGATCTCAGACTATTTGGAATGAATAATATTATACAGAGAAATCAATAACTACTTCAAGGAATTATTCTTCAACATACATTTATAAATACCCAATGTACTGAAATGTAATACCATCATATACTAGTTATGGCCTGAAAATGACTAATCTTCTCGGTAGCAGGTTTGTTTCAATATCAATCAAAATGGACAGCTGGAAACCAAAATGATAGGTGGGAAATATTCAGACATGGGACACATTCTAACCATCATCTAATCAAAACCCAAACCCTATTTTTACACCTAACTTAAAACCACAGAAATGCTGAATTGCTAAACATGATAAATATTGCATGGGTTATTCTGGCCAAAAAAATCATCACCTAGTGGTCAGCTTACTGATGAGGAAGCACTTTGTACTTAGACTTGTCTTCAGACCTAAAGATTTCCTAGCTTGGTCCAGCATGATGGAGGTTGTATTCTGTTGAGACATACTTTGAGATCTCAGGATCACCTCTGTGCCATAATGAGATATCCAAGTAAGCACTTATAATTGGTGTCAACATTACCTATAGTTTAGCTTTATAGACTTAAACAAATAGCATGTCCAACTACAGAAAGATTGATATATACATGGATACACATATTATATATGCATTATGTAAGCATATGATTATATATTGAGGGGGAGGGGAGCCAGATGGCAAAGGAGATAGATAATGGAGTCATTAGGAATCATCTTTGTGAATTCAAATCTGGCCTCAGACATTTACTAGCTATGTGACCCTGGGCAAGTCACTTAACCCTGTTTGCCTCTGTTTCCCCATCTATAAAATGAGCTGTAGAAGAAAGAGGCAGTATCTTTCCAAGAAAACCTGAAATGGGGACACAAAGAGTTGGACACAACTAAACCAACTAAATAATAATAACAACAATGTGATTACGTATTAATATAATATGGATATGGATACATATTATATGTCTATATTGTTACATATATATCTTGTTATATGCATACATGACTTAGAAACACACATGTATAATAATATAGGTATAATATCTTTGTTATATATGAATATGCATGTGAATATAAATCTGCCTGTATATTTCTATAAATCTATTTATTCCTCCAAATTTATTTCCTGGCTAATTGCTAATAAGACCTACCCAAATACAAAGAAAGATTTGACTTAGGACTTAAAAAACAAATTGAAAAACACTTTAACCAAGTCCCAAAAGAACCAAATATTTAAAAAATATATTTCTAAGTTAATGCAAGTCTAAAAATAAAAATAATTTTTCTATTAAACATTCAAGTGCTTAAAGAAAAATAAGATTGTCATTAGCTTAATGGTTATTATATTAGTTTTATTGAGAGGCACTGTGGAATAGAAGATAGAAAATGGGTCATGGAGCCCCGAAGAACTTGGTGAAAGTTTTGCAATTGACATAGACTTGTTTTGTGACCCTGGGCAGCTCATTTAAACTATCAGAACCCCAGCAACATTGAGTATTATAGATATGCTATTATGCATCAGTGATCCACATACTGATGAAATTATGGGTCTGGAATTCCCTTCCTACAGTTAAGTAATTCCTTTCCCCATGGCTCCTGCTCAAATAGTGCTGTTTTTACTGAACAGATTACTGATTGTGAATGACTGTCTCCTCAAACCACCTATCCTTCCCTAGGTCTTTTTTGTTTACCACTACTTCTTAGGTGACAAGGATGTGGTTGGCTTTTACACATTTACATTTATCAGTTACCAGAGTACCAGCTCATACCCTACTTCCATTCTTGGCTTTCCTGTTTAGACTAGGGCGACTGACTGGTCTTACAGATGGAAAATTTTAATGCCAGGAGACTTTGAATACAGTTCCAGACCAATTACTGACCATTTGTATGATCTTAGGAAGCCATTTGGTCTCCCTCTACCCCAGATGTCCCATTTGAAAAAAAAAAAAAAGGAATACTAAGACCTACCTCAGGCCACATAAAAGGATTTTACCTAAACCCCTAACCAACCACACTTAAGACAAAGTTATCTTTCATTTTCTTTCCTGACAGGGCAGAGGTGGGTGGTGTGTTGAGATAATTTTAAAGGCACTTGCAGGTAGTGATTGAAGTGAGAGAAAGGAGTAAAAAAGCAAAGTGATGAATAGGAAAGATAGAAGAAACAGCAGTGAGGTATAGAAGGATGAAGGAATTTTCAATCTGAAACAAACACTTTGAATCTGGTGAGTGTTAGTCTTAAACCAAAAGTTGGAGAGAAGAAAGAAAGAAAGAAAGAAAGAAAGAAAGAAAGAAAGAAAGAAAGAAAGAAAGAAAGAAAGAAAGAAAGAAAGAAAGAAAGAAAGAAAGAAAGAAAGAAAGAAAGAAAGAAAGAAAGAAAGAAAGAAAGAAAGAAAGAAAGAAAGAAAGAAAGAAAGAAAGAAAGAAAGAAAGAAAGAAAGAAAGAAAGAAAGAAACGAAGGAAGGAAGGAAGGAAGGAAGGAAGGAAGGAAGGAAGGAAGAAAGGATGGAAGGAAGGAAGAAAGGAAGAAGAAAGGAAGAAAAAGAAAGAAGAAATGAGAGGATGAGAAAGGAAGAATGCAAACAATTATAATGAGGACAATCTTGACATCAACATTAGTTGGCAGGTCAATGAGATGAAAGAAATTATGTTGGAAAATCAATATATGAGAAAGAAAGTCAAAATAGTTCTGTCATATATCTATATTTTAACAATGCAGGAGAGAGAGGAAGATGAATAGGTTTTCTATATAAGGTGTATGGTGGTTGCTCTCCAATTCTGTGGGTAGAAGGAAGGTGGAAGATAGAGTGAAGGTTCATGTAGTTTTTCTGAAGGGAAAGAAGACAGATCCTAGGATGAAATATATAGTGGCTATTAGAGAGAATGACTAAAACAATAAAAACAACAATGGGCATTTATATGGCACTTTAATGCATACAAAGAACTTTATGCATATTATTTTATTTGAGATTCACAATTAATTTTTCTCATATGATGCATAAGATTCAAAGAAAGAGCTAGTCAGGTCTCACCTCAAGATTATATTATAGGAACCTACATTATAAAATAATTGGAAATAGATTTCATTTCATTATCTGTGTAAATGGTTTATCCTGGCAGTAGAATGTAAATTCCTTGAGAATAGGGACCTTTTTGATTATTATTATTGTTGCTGTTTTGTCTTTGTATTCTCAGAACCTTAGAACAAGGTTTTGGATATTAGTAAGTGCTCCTTGAATTGAATTGGCAAAAACAACATTAAAGTCATTGGATAGGATTCACAGAGACATTTATTTAGTGATTGAAATTTCAAAGGTGAAAGACTATGACATAAACTGTAACAGTGGAGCAAATTATGATTTACTTTGGAAGAACAATCTGCAGGGAAAAAAAGATGAAATGTGAGGGCTGGACTTTCTACTAACACCATTAAAAACACTGAGATAGGATTCGTTTAAATATTATTTAAATGTAAAATGGTTGCTAGAGATAACATGGTTGTAAGGTGATTGTGTTGCAGACAAAATTGATATGATGGAGTGAGGCCAAAGAAAACCACTTATGAGGTGGAGTATTTGGATACTTTAAGAAAGTAGTGATTAAGATTCCCATCCCAAAGCAGACCGCCAACTACAGCACTCCCTTATGGGAAGAAAGAGACACCAGTCTAACAGATACAATCTACTTTCAAGAAACCACTGAGAACATGAAATATAAAGGTAGAGAAGTATGCTATGTGAACTACACAATGACTGTAAATGAGACCAACTTCAGGAAAAATTATAAAAACAGGCAACATTTATCTTAAGGAATCACAAGCATCTTTTTCTAGATTTCCTTTTATTCTCTTTTATTACCACCATCACCACCACCACCACCATCACCACCACTTTACACACCCATTTGCCTTTTCAGGTAGCTTTAAGGATTCAGATCAAAATCTTCTCCTTTATCAAAATCTACTTTCGGAAGCAGTGCATTATTTCAGTCACTTATTGAATATTTTAATGTTCAACTCCATTATGGAATGAAGGTCTTTGTCTCAAAGGAGTTTGGGAAATCAAGAAACAGGCTGTTGGTTTTTTGTTTTTTGTTTTTTTTGGTGTGTGTGTGTATGTAGTTTCCTTTTCCCCTAAGCCCAGTCCTACATGTAGATTGTGAAATCACATAAAGAGGGAAGACTAGCCATCTTAAGAGAAATATTGGATTATACTAATAAGACAAGAAAAAGACTTTGTCAGGCAAAGTAGAACTTATAGTTCAAAGTATACAGAAATTTAGTTGTTCAATCACTTTTGAGAGACAGGAGACTATAACTTCTCAGACTGACTTTCAGAAGAAAAATATTAGTCAAAAGAAATAAGGCAAGGGGTCAGGTTAGCCCATCAGTATTCAGAATGCACAGTATCATTTTTTTTTGTTACTTTATAATTTATAAAGCAATTTTTTTTACTACCCTGTAAAGTAGGTAGTACACATATTACTACCCTCATTTAACAGATGAGTACACTAATATTGAAAAGCTAAGTGACTTCCTGCTTACACTCATGAAGCTAATAATTAGTGAAGAGTCATCCTAGATTGAAATCTAAATTTTCTGACTTCCATATCCAGTGCTCTTTCTACCACACCACACTGCCTCTTGTGCAGAAGTTGATGACAGAAGAGGATGTGATGATGAATTACTTTCTCATCCGTGATAAATATGTAGAACTATCTGGGCTGGAAGTCAATAAAAAGCAAATATGAAGGTAGAGAGAAGAGAAAGAAGAAAAGACACAAGATGTATAATAACAGAACTCTAGAATTCCACAATACTTTTCAGGAGGGAAGTATGATATAAAATAATAATAATAATATTAATAAAAAATGGAGAGAGGTGAGAAAAAATAAATCTTTGAGAAATTATAGACGCTGTCTCTTCAAAACAGAGGCTAACTTTTAAAATATATAAATTATGATAAATCATTTACAGATGACTCTGACTTTACTTTACACTTAGGTAATGATAAGCCTAGTTTGATATAGAAGGAATTACTGTATGTAACAGTGACTACCTTGGCCCCACTGCCTAAGAACAAGGTATGTTACATTTTACCCACTCTAGGGTTTTCCAGTTATCTTAAAGTAGTTGGAGAGAGTACATGTCTAGTATTTCTTCCTCTGGTTCAAGCAATCATCAAAAGTATTCCCTCAGTTTTAGGAATATCCTGTACCCCAATTCCATTTACCATTTAATAGTAAGATTAGTTTTTACAAGTTTTTACAAAGATATAATTACTTCAAAGGCAAAGCAAGAAAAAACACCTCTCCCCCCAAAATACGTAGGAGCCATAATTTCCCTTTATATCTCAGTCTCTGGGAAAAAGAAAGTCATTAGGTTCATAGTTTAAATCAATTCCTAGCATCAAAGCAGCCAAGTTTCCAGACTAAAACTCCATGTGACTTGTGTTCTAGCCCCGGAGCTTCTCCAGGTTTTTTCTGATGAGCTGACAAGATCTGGCCAAGGATCCTATCTCCAAGATAGCCATTGTTAGCATTCTTGGGTCCAGGGATTGCACTACTTGTGCCTGGAATGGAAAAGGACAAATGAAACAGACCTAAATCCCAAGCCCATTCCTTGGGACCACAGGGCCAAAAGAGAGAAGGAGAAGCTAGCCCTCCCCTCTCCCAGATCAGTGTATGGCATTGGGTGAACAGGACTTTCATCCTTTGGATGCTGCCAGAAAGAGTGAGATTATTCCAGGCTGGCAGTTTTAAGGGAACAACCTATTTTAACTATGAAGCTAGTGGAAAGAGGCAGCTCCTATTCATCTGGTATTCTCCTAGGAGCAGATCTGTGTTGTCTTCCATACAGATTCTTCCATTTCAGGTGGTTTGGCCATGTGCAGCAAAGTGCATGCCTTTTAGTGAAGGAAGATTCAAAATGAATAACCAAGAGTAGATCAACTAGAAATTCATGTTATGCAGCCTCAACTGGGCCATTATTAAAGCATGACAATTTTTTTTTTTATTACTCACTGATTGCTTAACTTACTTTCTATAGGAGCTATTCCAAACATTCTCTTTCCTTCCCCAACTTTCCCATACCTCTCTCTCTCTCCTTTCCCTCAAGTGAGGACCACACATCTTTCTTTACTGAGAAAACTGAGGTCAGTTGATGTAAAATTCATCTCAAATCCTTTTGACTTCATCTCTCCTCTCCTTTTTTTGTACACTCTGACAGAAGTGACCCTTCTTTCAAGGCAACCCTTCTGCAAATGTACTTGACCTCATCCTCTCCTGCCTTTTTCAGTAGAATACATTTTCAATTTCTCTCTCTCTCTCTCTCTCTCTCTCTCTCTCTCTCTCTCTCTCTCTCTCTCTCTCTCTCTCTCTCTCTCTCTCTCTCTTTCTCCATCTCCATCTTTCTCTCGTTTTCTCTATCTTCAACTTCTTCCTACCAAATGGTTCCTTCCATACTTCTTTCAAACATGTTTATTTCTCATCTATTGTTAAAATATGTTCACTATACTCTGCCAAGCTATCATTTGATATATTTCTTTGTTTCTTATCCAAAGTTCTTGAAAAGGTCATATATAATTACTGTTTTCTCTTTCTTTCTTCTCACTCACTGGTTGTTGTTCAATCATTTCAGTCATGTCCAAATAAATCTTCATGACACCTTGTAAGGTTTTCTTGGTAAAGATACTGGAATAGTTTGGCATTTCCTCCTCAAACTCACTTTACAAGTGAAGAAACTGAGATAAATAGGATTAAGTGGCTTGCTCAGAGTCATATAATAACTAATAAGTGTCTGAGGTCAGATTTGAAATCAGGAAAAAGAGTCTTCCTGACTTCAGGGCTGGTACTTTATCCATTGTATCACATACTCTCCTTTACTCCTTAACCCTTTGCAATTGAATTTCTAGACTCAACACTCAATTGAAACTGCTCTCTCCAAATGTATTAATCATCTCTTAATCACCTAATCTGACAATATCTTTTTGCAGTTTTTGTCCCTCTCAACCAATCTGTTATACTTGGTACTACTGACTATAAAGGTTAAATTTAGGGTTGAGATCGGATATAAAAATTATTGGTTGCCTGGGATTTAATTTCTTAAATCCCAAATGAAGCACTCAAGTAAAAATAGAATTTTATGGTGATTTAATTACAATAGGAGGAAGAAATTAAGAAAGAGAGAGAGAGGAAAAAGAGTTAATTTAAACTGCTCCAGCTCAGGCTGAGCCAGGCAAGAGTTCAAGGCCTTGGTCAAAGGGGCCTCCCCTGAGAGCCAAGGGAAAGGGAAAGTCAGTCTTATAACAAACCAAGTGACTTTCTCAAGGAAGCTGTCTGAGGGAGCTCCTCCAGGCTCAAGTTCCAGGATCAAACTGACACCCAGCCTCCCCATAGGAAGTGACAAGAACTCCAAAGGCAGTTCTCTACATCACTTCCTGCATCTCACATGTGCCAATGGTTGGTGTGTACATTCCTGGGTGCTAGACTAAGCAAGATGGAGCAAATCTAAAAATAACATGACCACCCTCTCTTCCTGGATGCTCTTGTCTCTGGATTTTCATGAATTCCTGGTTCATGTACTGCCTGTTGGACTGCACTTTATCTGTCCCCTATTTTGGCTCTTCATCCATATCCCAAGTACTTCCACACTTCCCTATTTCTTTTTCCCATTCTTTCAGTTTCATAGTTTTGTAACTTTGCCAGTATCCTCTACTCACTCTCCCTCACTGTACAAATTTAACCAGTTGCCAACTGTTGCCATTTCTTCTTCTATGACATCTCACATCCAATTTCTTCGATTGACTCTACCAGCTACCATCTTATTTCAGGCCTAATTCACCTTTTACCTACATTATTGTCTTTTGATTGATCTCCTTGCCACTCTGTTGTTCCCCTCTAGCTTACACTCCTGACTCTGAACTTGCTCTACTATTCCCCCATGGAGGTACTTCCCCTTTTCCCTTTCTCCTGCCTTTTTAGTTTCTTTTTATTTGGTATCTTCCTCCATTAAAATATATACTCCTTGAGGGCAGAGGCAATCATTTTGATTGTATTTGTTTTTCTAGAGCTTCAAAAAATGTCCAGGCACATAATAGACCTTCACAAATATGTGTTGACTTGTTGCCCACTCCAGTCTATTGAGAGGATTAAACATTCTGAGAGACTGGGTTCTGGGTAAAACAAACAAACAAACAAACAAACAATTTATTGCTCAATAATCAGTAAATTCATTGGTCAATGACCTCTCTTGGTGATTAAAAACAAAGACATTCAACCTCTTGAGTCATTAAGTATAATTTTAAAAGCTCATTATTCATCCCTCCCCTTGACATCTCGAATTGGAGAATACCTAATAAGAAGGAGGACTAATTTTACAGTCCCTCCTTGATTCCTTCATGATGATGTAAAATCATGTGCCTGATCCTAGGATTCTAATGTGCAGATGAAGAAATCAAATTATTCCCAAGAAAGAGTGACATTGTTCAATACTTTTCAATGTGAGACTCAAAGATGATGTCCTGCTGTCAAAAAAGAAAACATACTTGGCTTTAGCTAGTGCTTGTTTACCAAACAAGATGGAGCTCACAATCTCTATGCCAATTTAGAAGATGCTCTATGGCAGAGAATGTCAGGGCAAAGGAATGAGGAAAAAAAAACACAGAACACACCTCAATTAGAAAGTTATACAAAGCATTACTTTGAAATAGAAATAGTACAATATTGGAAATAAATTTTCTCACAATATTATATAATACTGCCAAAGTAAGTTTCTGTAAGCTCAGTATCAGTTTCTTTTTCAGTCAAATTAAGTGATGTCCTATTGCCTCCAGGATAAAACATAAAATCATCTGTTGGAATTTGAAAGCTTTATACAATCTAGTTCCAGACTATGGTATCTTTCCCATCTTGATGGACATTACTCCTCTTTTCATTATGGATCCTTGTCAAACTTTTCTCTTTTTTTTACATGGCATATCTACTCTTCATGCCTTTACATTGTCTATCTATTGTGTTCTCTTCTCCTTTTGCAAAGCCTACATTGGATTTCTTTTAATATTATCATTATCAATCTGTAGCCACTGAGAGATAATTTGAATTTTACAAAATAGCGATTTAGAATCAAATCTGATAGGTAAGGTAGTTAATCAAACTGAGTAAGCATGACTTGGATTTAAAAGAAATTGTGGCTAACAAGTAATAAAAAATGATTTTCTCATGGTTTGTAAATTTCCTCTGAACCTGAATCCCCAAAAGAAGTTCTAAAAACATTATTTTGGGTTATGGTAAGATTGTCAGAATAAGAGTATACCCTTTCTACAGAGAAAACCAATGCACCTAAGATAAAAAGGGAAGTGATAAAATTGGAAAATCTTTGTATCAAATTTCTCTGATAAGGATTTGGTTTCTATAATATATAAACAGCATGCACACATCGGTATGTCTTTATAAATGCATACATAACCAATCTTCTGTAGATAAATGATCAAAGGATATGTACAAAAAGTCCTCAAAAGAATTGTAAAGTATTCACAGTCTCATGAGAGAATGCTCCAAATCACCAATAATTTTTAAAAAACCAGAAATTTTGAACCCTAAGTTTTTACCTCATACCCTGAAAATTATCAAAGATGACCAAAAAAGTAGCAATAGTTAATATTGAAAGGGTTGTGGATTATGCACACCAATACAGTGTTGATGGAGTTACAAAATGGCAAGAACATTTTGGAAAGCAATTTAGAATTATGCAAATTATGTGACTAAAATATCCATACCCTTTGAGCCAGAGATTCTGTGATTGAGATTAAACTCCAATGAAACCACTGATTAAAAGATACACCAAAGTATTTATAGAAGCACTTTTTGTCATAGCAAAGAATCAGATACAAAGTAGATGCCCAAAGATCAAGAAATGGCTAAAGAAATTATAGTATATAAATGTAATAGAAATATTACTGTGTGTAAGAAGTTATGTGTGTGATGAATACAAACAAGTATAGAAAGATATACAAGAACTTCTGCAGAATAAAGCAAATCAAGCCAAGAAAACAATATGCACAATAGCTACAATAATGCAACAACCTCCCCCATATATGAAGTGAAGATAAAATTACATTAAGCATGATTCAAATGAAATGAAGAGATATGAGAAGACACCCCAATCCACCCCTTTGTGGATGTGGGAAGACCACAGATGTTGCATATTGCATATGTTTTCAGACTTTTTCAATGTTATTAATAGATTGAGCTCATTTTTTTCTTTTTTTTTTAAAGTCCTATTTGTTACATGCTATGGCTTTTGAGAGGGGGAGAGAGAAGGCTAAAAGGGAAATACATTATCATGTAAAAAAGTTGTCAATAAAAACTTATTTTTCAAAAAGAATATGCTCTTTCATGTAAATTATACTCTTTAATATTATATGTTTAAATATAAGATAAACAGTATGCACTGAGACTTTATGAGCCTTAGAGAGAGAAGGAACCTTAGATGTCCAGTAGTTATAGCACACAGGGTGTCTCCATTAAAAATGTGGTCCCTTACAGTTTATCCCAACTTTAAAAACCATAGCTAAGAAGCCCCTATTGGTCTATTTTCTTTTACTACATGTCAGATGACACATTAACTGAAAGCAAAATACATTTCAGCAAATAGTAGGCAAAAATAAGTGATGAAGAATTGTCTTGTGCAGAAGGATATGCTCTTCCTCAGGTGTCTAATCTAGCTTCCTCTTTATAAATGAAGATACTGAAGTTCAGTGAAATTAGGTGGCATTCACAAGGTCAAACAGATAATAAATAGCAGAGCAGTTATTCAAAAGCAGTTTCTCTAATTTGAGAGACTCCAAACCATACTACCTTTTCCTTACATGAAAAATTGGGGGCAGTTGATTTTTGACAATTAGTTCTTTGGCAAGGACTCAAGAAGAATATCGATGTGATAAATAAACATAATGAAGTCCCTATGAGATAGCCATGGGAATGGGGAATTTCACTGAAAAAAATAACTGGGAAATTTTTACCTAAGGAGAAAGTGGGATTGAAATTGATAAAAAAAAAAATCATCTGAGTAGGAGAGCCAAAGCTAGCCTAGCTCTACTGGTCTATTTCTCAGGATGCTGACATCTGAGAAGGCATGCATGTTGTTTGGCTAGGTAGAGCTGTACTGATGATTAACAGTGACACACAGAAGAGTGCTGCAAGGGGGAAGGTTAGGACCCCTGGGTATTAGTGTCCTGGAAGGACCAATTCCAGGCTGCAAACTCCCAAAATCCCAGGGCTTTTAAGCTTCATTCCTAGAACTGATTTCCCCCAGCCCCACAGCTCTAATAGGATTATACCCAATCAGTGCACACTGCCTGCAGGATTCCTTATCCTTGTGAGATACTCAGGAAAAATGCCAGTCACAGGGATCCTGGAGCTTCTAGTTCCTGCCTATTGAATATTCCCAAGATTCTGCCATTCCCATTTACCTTTCAAGCCTTGCTCAGGATCCAAACTGATTGACTATTGACAACTTTCCCCCCAGTTAGCTGATCAGAGAAAAGTGTTCCCATTTACATTTATTAAAGGGGTTTTCAGATGTTTGGAATTGGTTGTTGACCCCAAAAGATGTTCCTGGAAATCCCTAAAAATAGCAATTTGTAAGTTTCCCAGAATGCTTTGTGATACCTGAGCTATTCTGAGTAAACTCTGCCCTCCCCCTTACTGAGATAACTTCCTGTTTGCCCCCAAACTGCCATTCATCTGAAATTCTAATAGGATCAATGTATGCAGTTCAAAATGAAAATGAATATGGATTTTGCCTCAAACTGGTTAATTTTTCAACAAAGATAACCAAACTTTAGATATATGGGTCTCAGGAAGAGGTTTGTTGGGTTACTCAATGCTGGATGAAAGAGAATGAATGGATAAATGCTTATTTACATTGCTATTGGTGAATATACATTTGCCTTGTGCAAACATTGAGTGGACAACGTTTGCCCATAGCCCACTGGCTCACACTGAAAGAACTCACAGCAGACAGAGTGAAACTTATTCCCTCCACACATACAAATCAGTATGATAAATAGAAAGATTTCTTCATGTCTGACTCAGAATCACAAAACGTGGAGGCAGAAGGGATCTTGGGGTCATCTCTTCCAACTTTCCTCTAAGGCATCCTGACAACCAGTCATAAATCCTTTAAACACTCAGTGTGCAGGCTCCTAGTCAAGGCCCTCATCCGATGGATAGGAAGCCCCAAGCCACCATGTTTTCACCAAGGTTGGATGAACCATTACTAGGGAAGTTGAGGCTGCATTGCTATGCATGGAGTTAGATTATGTGTGTGATAAGCAAAAGTAGTGATGTCTCTCCCCTGTTCCCCACTGGAAGTTGTCAAGCAAAGGATATACCAATTGGGGTGGGTAGGGAGAAATAATACTAAAGACAAACTTTGCTGAATTAACAACTGTTTACTTAGAAGGCAAGAATGACCTTAGATGACTGGAATGAGCATTTGTATACAATTCTATGCAACATAGGTTCTTAACCTAGGATCTATGGATGTGTTTAAAAAATATTCTTTATACCTTTTTATTCATAACAGATCTCCTAAATTATACAATATACAATAAAACAAACTTTTATGCACTTAAAAACATTCTAAGAAAGGGTCTGTAGACTTTGCTAGATTGCTTTTGTTATCTAGGATAAAAAAAGGATAAAAAAAATTCTGTTGTTAGATCATAGGATTATAGATTTGAAGTTAGAAGGGATCTGAGAAGTCATATCTATTTACAGATGAGGAATTTCAGGCCCAGTGAAATGAAGTGACTTGTACAGGGGGAAATAGCGAGTAAGTGACAGCAGTGGTATTTGAACCCACATCTTCCTGACTCTAAATCCAGTGCTCCATTCTTATTTAGGTAATGTTTGTACTGGATTGACTTCTGAGGTCCCTTCCAACTCTAAGATTCTCTGATATGGTTTTCTTACATTTCAATGGGGAGGAAGAACTAAGAACTAGGGGTGGTTGAATAAAATTTAAAAATATCTTAGACAAGTACAAGTTTGGGGCTTTAAGGAAGCAGATAAGCATGAGAGAGGTAGCTTGGAAAAGCCAAAAAATATTAGTAGATTTGTTTTTTCCTTCCAGGAAGAATGTGAAAGGATCAGCAAAACTTGGAATTAAAGAATTTAAAGCAGAGGATTAGGAGAAAAAATGTAAATGTGCTAATGTTGGTGACAGAAGGACGATTATGGATTTACCAATTATGTTGACTTCAGCATCATTGAAGTAACTGAACGATGAACTTGATGAGGCAAAGTAAGCTTCTGTCAAAAATTCTGGTGAGACTAGGCCCAGAACTGGCATGTAGGCATCATCAGAATGGGAAGCCCTTTCTTATTCATCACCTTTCAGCCAAGTAGAACCACACCCAGGCTGCCCCAGGGACATGAATCTTTCTTCTTTGGCCATTCCCTTCCTGAGGAGGGCAGTTCTTCAGGCCAGCTTATCTGTCCTGAGCTCTTCCTTCCTCTGAGTTATTCCCTCCCTTCCTCTCTATGTGGGACTTTGGAAGCTGTTCTCTGTTTCTTCCAGGAACCAAGCATATTTCTTGCTTTACGCTGCATCAAACAATTAGCAAAGAAGTTAATAAGCATCTCTTATGTACTAGGCACTGCTTTAGACATAACGGGGATATAAAGACAAAAGTGAAGGAGACCCTCCTCTCAAGGAGCCTACATTCCATAAGGACACACACATAAATACATGTAAAACACATATAAATGCATATTACACGCATGTGTTTATGTATATACATATATACACAACATGTATACATACAGTGCAATTCATAAACACATACTATACACATATGCATGTGTATATAAATGCACACCTACACACATGTGCCTATATTTTTATGTGTGCATGCGTGTGAGCATATATTTTCATGTATGCATATATGTGACTATATGGTCGTACATATACATGTGTATGCAGGCACATGTGTGTATATATGTACTGTGAATTTTAAAACTACTCCACCCTACTCAGATTATACTTTAGAAGATTTGATTTAGCTATTTCCTGATTTGTAACAATGGAGATACTTGGTCTAACAGAATCAGGTCTTGGGAACTCTACATTGCTCCACCCTACTTAGTTTAACAAGGTTAGGAATGTCTGCACCCTACTCAAGGATTAAGTATCTAAGAAAACGGCCTTTAACAGACATGTGCAGAAACAGCTGACAGACCCCTGGGGCTGTCCTAAGTCAAGCTAAGCTATCATTGGTACAGATGAGACACAGGAAAGTGATGTTAAACCATCTATATAAGGCATATCACTTTCTCTCTTCACCCTCTCTCCCCGGAGAGGCAACTCTGGCTGGCAGCGTGCTAAGTGTTCCGACATCTTGGCATGGTGGCAGCTATTTGTCTGGGTTTTGGCGGTGAGTTTTCCCTTGAGCTGATTCAGATTCAGGCCTCTTGGCTGAGCCCTCTTGGAGTTCAGGCTGATTCCTTCTTCCTTTACTCTCCAAAACCTTACCTTCCTAGAGTCTCTGGTCTTCCTCCTGGCACAAGCCAGGCGGGAGAAATCCTATACCCTTTCCTTCTTCCTTCTTCTTAATTTCATTCCACTATATTAATTAAATCACCATAAATTTCCAGCTGACTTGGGTATTTTTTTTTATATTTGGGATATCCATGGTGACCAAATAATTAATATAGTTTAAGTCACAATGCTAAAATTATCCTTTACAGTACCAGGTATTGTATTATGGTATACCAGATAATGGAAGATGTGTATGTATGTATGTGTATATGTATGTTTGTATAAGCAGAGGATGTATGGATGTGACTAGATGTGGGATACCTTTCTGGTGTGTCTAAAAATTGTCTATATTTTCCATTCTCCCTACTATTAGCAAGGTTGGCTTTGGAAGGAGATAGTCCTTTCATCTTGTTATTGTTAAATTTAGGAGATGAGACTGAATATAATAATTATTGGTTGCCAAGGATTTTATTCATAAAATCCTAAATGAAACACTCAAGTCAGAATGGAGTTTTTATGGTGATTTAATTACAACAGGAGGAAGAAATTATTAGAGGGAGAGTAGGAAAGGAGTTTAACTTAAAACTACACTGGCTCAGGCTGAGTCAAGGTGGGAGTTTAAGGCCTTGGAGAGCCAAGGCAGAAAAGGGAGTCAGTCCTTATCACTCATGTGACTGATCTGAAAGAAAGCTGTCTGCAGGACTCCTCCAAGCTCGAGCTCCAGGATCAAACTAGCGTCTAGCCCTCTCCACAGGAAGTGATGGGAACTCCAGAGGCTGTTCTCTACCTCACTTCCTGTGTCTCACATGTGCCAATGGTGGCTCAAGCTTGGCTTAGGACAGCCCAGGGGGGCAGTTAGTTGTTTCTGATTTGTCATTAGCTATAGCACATGCCCATATAGTATGGGTGTGCACATTCCTGGGTGCTAGACCAAGCAAGATGGAGTGAATTTAAAAATCACAATCTTCTGTGCTATTGTCTAGAGCAGTGCCTTCTTCCTACACATTCCCACTTGTACCCTCTTTTCCTTCCCAGTAAACCCATAGAGCTCATTATTATTTTTTTTTTGGTATCTTTAGCAGTTTGATAAAGCCTATGGACCCTTCAAAGAAGAATGTTTTTAAATACATCAAATAAAATACATAGGATTATCAAGATATCAATTATTGATGGCAGCTAGATGGCTCAGTGAATTAATAGCCAAGTTTAGAAACAGGAGGTACTGAGTGTAAATTTGACCTCAGACACTTTCTGGCTGTGTGAATGTGGGCAAGTCACTGAGCCCCCATTGTCTAACCCTTACTGTTCTTCTGCCTTGGAATTAATACTTAGTATTCTTCTAAGATGGAAGGTAAGAGTTAAAAAAAAAAAAGAAACCAATTATGTCAATTAGTTTATTGGTAATATTGATAATGAAGATATTATTTTTCCCATGCAAGTTTGCAGACCTGAAATCTATCCACAGACACCTTAGGATTTCATGGGCTCTAGGTCAGTGATGGTGAACCTTTTAGAGAGGTGGCTAATGTCCTCAGGCATCCGTGGAGAGGGGGAAAGGAACAACCCAGTCCTAGGTCCCTCTGGCTTTCTAGTAAAAACTCTGATGATCTCTGTGCTCGGGCAAAGGTGGACTTGCCTATAGAGAGGGCTCTGAGTATCCCCTCTGGCACGTATACCATAGGTTCACCACCATAGCTTTAGGTTAAGAACCCCTGGTTTGGACATACCATATCAACCAATCAACAAATTGTAGTCACTATGCTAGTTGGGGTTACAAAAACAAAACCAACTGGTCCCCCCCCCCCGCCCAAATGGAATATCCCCTGCTGGCAAGAAACTATCATTCTATTGGCTGACTAACAACAAGGGATTTGGCCACGCAGTTCAGCAAAGAAAGAAAAAGGCTTAGGAGGCTATATAGTTTGGCAGAAAGGGAAAGATGCCTTGTAGAAAGCAAATGGGACTATTTGGCACATGGGGAATATACTTGTGGTAGCTCCTGGAAAGACCCCAGGATAAATCATATTTGGTGGTGGAGGAGGGGGCCTCCTAATATTCCTACAAAAGTGACACTTGGCTAAAGTGATTATTTGGGGGCAACTCTGCTTTCCTTATATAGTGGTTGCATAGTCTTTATTTCAAGCCTGTGGAGATCTGTGATTCTGACAATTGGGAACACTCACCCAGTATTCTTTGAAGAGAGTCCCCCAGAGTTGCTATGGTCAAACCCTCATAGCTCTGTAGCCACAAGGTGGTCATTAGACAATATGGCACTTGTCTGTGCCCCAATGAGCATGGCCTAAGGCACAGAGAGCTGAGGAGCAGGCTAAGGGCAATTGTAATCTCCTACTCCTAGATCAAACAATATACACTTATTAAACACTCACTCATTTTGGGTGAACCGCAGAGATAGGTTCTGGACTACAATAATTCAATCTAACAAATACCTTGTTGTTGTTCAGTAGTCAAATTTGACTCTTCATGGCCCCATTTGAAGTTTTCTTGACAAAGATACTTGGAGTGCTTTGCCACTTCCTTTTCCAGCTCATTTTACAGATGAAGAAACTAAGGCAAACAAGGTTAAGTGAATTGAGCTAGTAATATTTATTAAGTGCCTACTACAAGTCAGACACTCTACTAGGATGAATACCAAGACAAAAATGAAACAATCCCTGCCTTAAAGGGGCTTACATTCTATCAGAAGAAATGATTATTTCTTATAATTATATTATATATTTATATATTATGCATAATATATATTACATATATTAATAATAAAACATTAACTATAAAAATGTTAAAAAATGAATACAAGGTATTCAGTGGAAACACTAGCAGCTGGGGCCATGGTGGAAGTGGGGATTAGACAAGACTTCATATAGAAAGAAGCTCTTGAATTGAGCTCTGAAATTAAGAAGTCCTACTATTTAAATTCCTGAAACCAGACATTGCTTTCCTAGGAAGGGCCATAGAAGACACCTGGAGCATTCTTTCCCTTCCCTTCAACCTCAGTATTTCTCTTGACTTCTTCAAGGCAAGCTCAATAGAGAAGTACCTTCTAAAGGATGCATTAGCAGTCTCTCCATCTATTAATACCCTCTCTGGGATTGCTGTCCACTTATTCTGCTATGTACATGAGTTAGGTGGCTGTCCTAGTCAGGGGAAGACTCTCCTCGCCTCCCCTGGGGGGAGAAAATGGGTAAATGAGAACAATTTGTTACCACCACAATGAAGGCAGCAGAAACGGGCTCTGTGAAGCCCTGCAGTCCTGGTCAGCCATCGAAGATAGCTGCCACAGTCATCCACTGCATCATGGGCCATTGCCAGTCATCCTGTCTTTTGTCTTGCCACTGGACTTTGATTACTCTGAAAGAGAGAGTGAGGCTAGTGATTTTTGTACAACTGTGCCTCCCTTAAATGCAATTTATGTGAGAGTCAAAAGACATCACCAATGATGTCATCGATCCTCTTTAAGCATAAAGAACAAGGACCCAACAATCTTGGGTATGTGGGTGCATCTAGTTATTTAGCTATTGGTTCTCTGATTAGAATGGGTGCTCCTTGAAGGCAGGAACTGGCTTTGTCTCTCCTCACCATTTTTGGTATGTGTCTAGCTCATAGTATTTTGTGAATGCAGATTGATGGATTGCAGGGCTTTAAATGCTGAAGAGGAGTTCGTATTTGCACCTCAAAGTAATAGGAAGCCACTAGAGTTTCAGGACCAGGGGAATGACCTGTCTTCCTCCTCCTCCTGTTTTCTAGTCCTCTTGTTCCTCCTCCTTTATGTGGTCTGGGTCTTCCAAAGCATAGATCTTAAACTATCCCAACTAGCCCTAACATACCCAGGGGATGTAACTGCCAGTTTAGTGGAATGATACCAAGTCATCATCTTCACTCTTCACCTGGAGTTTCTCCAGAACTGGACCTCTTGCACAGGGTGCTTTGGTTTCCAGGAAATTGGATGCACTTTTCACTTGAAAAATCTGCCCATGGTTTTTGAAGCTAGCTCTAGACTCTGATGTCCACACACAAACTATGCAAAAGGAATGCTGCTTCCCATAGGGACCCCGACTGTGTTGGCTGTTTATATTCCTACTCAGCACTGCCTGTTTACAGTCCCACCCAGGACCCCCTGCCAATCCCTCCCTTGATGCTTCGGTGGGAGCCAAAATGATGTCCAGAGCCTAAATGCAGAAGGGGTCTCATTCAAAGATCATTTGGAAGTTTAATGACTTGGAACATTTTGACTTCAAATTTGTTATTTTAAGTACACATTGTAATTTAATGACTCTTGTTGGGTTTTCAGTTTGTGGTCGGGGTCAGAGATCTGAGGAATGCTTGTTTAATTTTCTTCATCCTATAACTGGCATGTCATCTTAGACTAAATAGATGCACATTTTTCCAAATCCTAGAGACTTTTACCGACAGAAACATTAACATTTATACAAATACTTGCGTGTATAAGTGAATTTAACTGAAAGGAACTATCATACCAAGTTCTTCAAAGGCTCAGGGGACACTTTAGCTAACTCCTAAAATTGTACTCTAAGGGAAAGGGTTATTTTTATTTTTAGCAATATTAAATTTCTATGTGTATATTATATTATAAACATATACACATAGGTACAACATAAAGAAGTTGGTTGCAGAATGGGTAGAGCCCTGGGTCTGGAGTCAGGAAGATCTGAGTTCAAATTTAGTCTCAGACTTTACTAGCTATGACCTTGGACTGGTCACAACTGCTGTTTGCTTCAGTTTCCTCATCAATAAAATCGGGATTATAATAACACCTCCCAGCAGTACTGTGAGGATCAAATAATATTTGCAAAGCCATTACTACAGTGCCTGCCTGACAAATAGCAGGTGCTATATAAATGTTATTATTATACATACATACTTATGCCCACCCTGCCCAAAACCTACCAGAATGCCTTATCATTGCACAGAGGTGATCCTGTATTCTCAAAGGCTTTGCGGATAGAGTGCAAGCCTTTTAGGTCCCACCAAACTATTCAGGTACAGTTCCAGAGGGGCACTCTGTGGGCTATCTAAAAACAAACCTAGCTAACCTTGAAGAGGCTCAAAACTTAGTAAGATGGTTTCTAGGTGATGAAATAAAAATAAAAACTGAAGATCATTCCTATCTTCTTCCATTTCTATATTGATAACAACAGAAGGGATGAAAAGTGGGCAGAGGATGCTAATAATTGATGAGGTTTTTAGATTTTTCTATGAACAAGAATTTAATGATTGGGTCTCTAAATGTTACAACTAATGAGTTCACACACGGCTGGGAGAACTGTGTCCAATCAGCTTTGATATTCTTGATAAAACTAAACCAGAAGACCTCGGGAAGTTACTATACAGGTTTTTCTGGGAGTAGACAAATGCAGGGATTGGTCAAATTGGTTTCACTATGAGCAAAATAAACAAGAAACTTCATGGGGCACTTGGTTATCTTGCCTTGTGATGCTTATAATAAGCACAAGCAAAAAGAATCTCATAAAGATAAATTATAGCCTTTGCTCAAGCTTCTGTTACAAAGAATGAGGAGGTAGAGAAATTGGGGGGGGGGAACCCTATAAAAATAAGAATTCAGCTCAGTTGAATTAAACAGAATGATGAAAAATATGTTGGAAAATAAGGTTTGGAATCAAGAAAAAAAAGGCTAGCTCTGATTATGAATATAAATATGAATCTTTTCTTAAGGAAGAGAATTAAAAGGCATGACAACTATGAGTACTGGACAATATTATAAAACAGAAATTATACTTTAGCAGAGAAGAAATGACTAGTTGCCAATTAGAAAACCTTTTCTAAATCTGTGTACAGTCAGAATATTAAGGTTTTCATCCAGCTACTCAATATGCATCTTTTATGTATCCATGTTTGTAAATATCCCTCCATTTATAAGATTCTTGAAAGCAGGGGCTGTTTTTGCTGCTTCTTTGTATCCTCAGAGAGAAGCACAGTGCCTGGTACCTGGTAAGCACTTCAAGTTTGTTGACTGATTTATTGATTGCTAGGATCGTGTGAAATTAACATAAAATATAACTCATAGTTGGCACATGCATTAAGGCAGGACACAGAGTGACAGTACGCTTTCTAACTTCCCTAATGGGCCAATGGAAGCCCCACTGCATGGCCTCTGACCCAGAAGCACGGTATGAATAGGTGCTTGGACATCAGAACACATGACCCAGACTGTCCAATCAAAAGCCATATAGGTGTACAAGTGGAAAAGGGTTTTTTTGTTTTTTTTGCTGTTTTGGTTTTATAAATGAAGCTATCTCACTGGCATGGATCTGTGTAAGCCATCTCTGGCAAGAAGGGCAGCAAAGGTGCAGAATTGGGCTGCCAAGGACCATAGCAGACTGGGAATCTGGGAACTCAGGTTCTTTGACTCTTCTACCTTCCTGAATTCAAGCTGACTCCTTGGCTGGACATTATTTGTCTGGTCCAACCATACGGTTAGTTGCGCCCCTTATTGCCACTTGTGTAATGTAAAGGACCAGGGTCTGTGGGGAATCTAGGTCAGACACTTTGGGTAGTTGGGCTGCTAACTTTCTTTCTCTCTTTCTTTCTCTACTAATAAATATTTATAAATTTAGTATAAGGTCTCCAAAATTAATTTTTATTTATTACAGTACAAATATAAAAAATCAAGATCAAATTTTCTAAAAAGATATGGATAAGAAGACAAGGAACCTGGTTAAATGGCTAAAACTTGTCCTATTCAATTGAACTATTGGTAAAAAAAAAAATTAAACATTTATAGACTCTATCATTTCCCTAAGAATTTAGACATATGGGATCATTATCATGTTCTAAAGAATTTTAACCAAAAGGGTTACTATAATTTCCAAAAGAAGATCCATCAATAAAAATCAGTCATCATAAGACCAGGACAAAAGATCCCAGAAATCATTTCATTCAGTATATCATTACCTTCTTTTCAAAGAAGAAAAGTTCAGTACCTAAAGGCCACACCAGTGCAAAATCATTTGCCTTATGGAAAAAGATCCAAGATTATGAATAGTATCTGCTTATAAAGCAGTGAGAAGTAGTGGAGGGAAAAACAGATCTGCAGAAAACTTGGTATGAGATCTAAGCAAGCCAGTTTATTCCAATAACACTTAAAGTTTAACCTGGAAGGAGAACAACAAAAAGATGAAAATGGAAAATATTTGTTATCCTTTCTTAAACAAATTATTTTTATGACTTGTGACAATAAAACCATCACATTTGGAGTTTCATTTCCATTCATGATTTGCATAAGGAAGTGAAAATAATACTAAAGAATGTGATGCTAGGAAAAGTAGTTGCTTCAGACTAATTATACATAAAGTAGGTGTGTGCTTGTGGGAACACAACTTTTGAAGCTGTGTAAAAATTAAAATTAAATCTCAAATATAAAAATGTTACATTTTAAGGGATTTATTAATGATCATTAGAAATCAAGGAATAAAGAGGATACAAAATAAAAACCATGTGCCCATGGCTGATTAGCCCATTTAAAATCCCCACACTTGGCTTACCACCATGCTGGCTGTAAGCCCAAGAAAGAGGTCCAAGAGAACCGCCCACTTGCTAATATCCTCTGTCTACAGGAAATACATAATGACAGGAAGTCAGTGGGCTCCTGGGAAATATAGTTCTTTTCTAGGGTAACAGATTTTCAAGTATACAGTTGCAAAGGAATTGATTCTCAAAGTGGACTTCATGTCCTCAGGACAGTTCAACTTGGGTAATTCTGCTTCCATTTACTATTTGTGACTTTTCAACTCACATCCTCTCTGTTTCTAAGTTCTGTCATGTGTAAAACGATGGTTTGGACTAAATAGTCCCCAAGGTCCTTTTCAGATCTAAATCTATGATTTCATGTCTGTAAGAGGGAAGATATTGAATGAGTAGGAAAAAATCATAGATATTATTATTATCCACTACCAGGAATCAATAATATTGACCCATAAGCCCAGTTTCTCATTTTTTTTGAAATCTTTACACTTAGAGCCAAAATATCTCCGCTAAAAATATGAGAAAGAACAAGTTTATTCAGTGGGGTTTCAGTCATGCAGTTCATTGGAAGAGGCATAGAACCCAAGGTAGGTCTCAATGCATTTGTTGCTTGTGAACTGTTAAGAAACATTTGATTTAGTAGAACAAAAATGTTACTTATTTTAAGAGTGTTACTCAAGCATGGGCCTATGAGACCTGGAATTGGAACTCAGGACCTCCTGACCAGCTCTGTTATAAGAAAGAAATTTAATTAGGCAGCTTCTCATTGGTATTAACTTAAGAATCCTTTTAGTTTGATACCTTGCAACTATACGATTTATTGTATTCAGACTATTGTCCCAGATAAATCCGTATATGTAACCAGATTAAGAATGCTGTCCCAGGATAGTACTGAGTAATAGTCTAAGTGTGTTTGTTGCTATATTAATTTTGAGTATGTTGCTATATTAATCCTACATGTGTGATTATACATTATACTGCTATTGATGGTTAAGTAACCATGCACAAAAATATATTAAATATAATTTAAAAATCATAATTATAGAGATTAGAAATCATCATATATAAAGTGTGATATTTATCATCAGAGATTCAGGGTCTTTGTTTCCACATTGAAATTTGGCAATAGTAGAAAAATTTAATGTGAAAAGTCCCAGTTCAAAGTGTCCTGTCCTGTCCATGACCTAGAAGTTCCTGCTCCCCTCACTCTCTAAGTTTCTCTTTTTGCCTTTAAAAATCTGCCCAGGGGGGATGATCAGGGCCTCAGAGCCTACTGAAGCACCTATAGACCTCTCACTTGTTTGTTTTGTCCACCAAATAAAGTCAGATTTTGTTCAAAGAGTATTTTAACCAGTTTTTTCCTTTCACTATCAAATGTACCACCTAGTTGCCTCCAAACATTGCTACTCCCAGTATCTATCAAACAGGATCTCCATTCTTATGTGATAATATCATCTCTAGTAGATATCTGTATTGAAATGTATATGTCAGGATAAAACAAATTCTTGGTTTAGCTAGAACACTGCTAATAGAGTACAACCAAGCCAAAATTGGTTTATCAGTTCCTAATTGTCTAAGCTCAAAAAATTATGATAAATCTACATTTGTATTAAGATTCCAATGATAGGAAGAAGAAATGCAAAAAGGTCTATAGGAAGAAGAGGTCTAATCTCTCTTCTCATCCACATGCAAGAAAGTTAACAGAATTTCATTCATTTGACAGTAGCACAGGCAGGATTCCAAAGTGATTTTTAGCAATAATGTCATCAAGGATCACCCTGTGTAAACATCTTTCATCCCTACCACCAGCGTTTACCTTGTGAGCAAAGAACCTGTACGATTTTATAGGCATTCTACAGTGCTCCCCTATAAAAAGGAATAATAATAAGAGTAATCAGCAACCTACTGGTTAGTGCCTGAAATTCTGCCCTTAGAATCTTCTTCTTTAAGACTTTGATCATTATTGAAATTCAATGCCACCAGGAGGACTAATATAATTAGCAATTTTCATTGATTTACACATTAGTGTCCTTAAGTATCAGAGATATTCCTGAGAGCTGGCATATCAGTAACTAAGTCCGAAGATCAGGGCTGGCTTTTTTTCTGGTGGGTGGGTGGGGGTATATTTTTCCCCTGGAAAGTGGGAATGGGTCTTGCTTTCTCCCTGTGGAAGTACCTTACCCTGGATCCTTCATTTGGGGCACAAGGTTGCCCTCTCAGGTTTGTCACTGAGATCTCCTCTTTTAGGTTCATGATCCCTGGGAGATGAGCCACTCCCCTCTTAGTACAATGACATCAGTGTTCATACACCATCACCTGCTACTCCCATCCCAGGTGAAAACATTTCTAATTATGGCTCTGGCTAAAGGGAAGCTGGATACTTGGAGAAGGATGGGGTCCCAGTGATCTGGGTAGGGGAAAAGCACAATGAAAAGAGAGGTTGGCAACATCACATAAACAAATTTCAGAAGCTTCACAATATCATAGATATCATGTTTCAATACATCTAAAAAAGAAAACTGCCCAAATATATTAGAATAATGGATCCAAGGGAACATATAAAGAATTTACATGCCATCTCCTGAAAGAAACTGTAAAATAAAAACTGCCCACATAACAAATAAACTTAAAAAAAAAAAACAAAACCAGAAATATTAAATGTCTTTCAATGACTGTAGTACAACAATATTTTCTCTAGTAAAGGACCACTAGAAGAAGGAATTAAAAATTATCTGGAGGCTAATCCAAAAACACTGCTGAGGCAAAGAAAAATCTTAGAAATAATAATGTCAATAAAGATAATTGCAACAATTAGACAACATCTTGAAAATTTGTAGGATGTAGCTGAAGCAGTCTTTAGGGATGATTTTTATAACTTTAAGCATTTTTACAAAAATAAAGAACATTAATAAGTTGAGCATGTAACTAAGTAACTTAAATAACCAGTTAAAAACCCTAATAAAAATAGAAATCATGAAAATCAAGATATTAATAAAAATGAAAAGTTATAAAACAAAATTAATAAATAAAACTAAGATCTATTTTTGAAGGAGGGTTAAAGTATTTGATAACTGATTTTTTTAAAAAGGAAAAACCAAATTACTTGCATCAAAAATGAAAAAAAGAGAATTCCCAATAAAAGAGATAAATACATTAGAGCAGTAGAAACTATTTTAGGCTAATAAATAACTTAAACAAAAACACATAGCAGGCACTATATAAAATTGCTGTTATTATTATTATTACTACTATTAATAGATACAAAAAATGCTTTTGATAAAATACAACAAACCAAAAAGATTAAAAAAAATTTTCCTGGAGGAAGAAACTCAAGAATCTCAAGGGAAATAATTGGGGGGGGGGGGGGGGGAAGGAATGTGTGAAAATATTCCTAGCAGTTCCAGATCTCAGACTAAACTACAAAGCAGCAACCATCAAAAAGATTTGCTATTTGTTAAAAACTAGGCAGGCTGACCACTCAAAGATATTAGGCATATAACATACAAAATTAAATAAATACCTTAGCCTAATGTTTAATAAACCTCCCAAATCCAGTCCTCTATTTGACAAAAACTGTAGGATAAACTGTAGTAAGGCAGAAACTAGATATTGAGTAAAATTATACATCAAGATAAGCTCCAGAATGGAATCTCTAGGTCAAAGAGTAGTAACTTTTAGTTATTTCATTTTTATACTTCCAAATTGTTTTCCTAAATTTTGTTACCACCAACAATGCACTAGTGTGCCTATAATCTCCCAGATCTTCCAACAAATTTCAAATTTGAAAAATTGCAAAATTCCTAAATTTTATCACCTTTTTCTAAATTGTGGGGTGTATTGTTTGTTTTTGTTTTTGTTTTTTTAGTAGTGAATTGGAGTATTATTTCATAGTCCTTACTGGTTTGCAATTCTTTTTAGAACTGTTCTCATCTTTTGACTACTTATCTTTGGGGGATTAGCTTTTAGAATATACATACATGCATAATACACATATAGATAAATTATATAAAAAGATGATGCTTTCTCTTTTGTTGATTTACATACATATAGATATGTAAATTGTTTCTATATCTTGGATGCCAAACTCTTATCAGAGACTACTTCCCTTCTTATTCTAGATGCAATAATTTAGTTTATACAGAAACACTTTCCATTGTCTAACCATTCAATTGATCTACCTCTCTATTTTTTCATCTATACCAGATCATTTTGAAGACTTACTTTATAATCTAGTTTTGTTGAATTCTATCAAGTATACCTTTGATAATTTAATTGATACACCATTAAAACTATAAAGTACTTAGGTAGTATTGCCATTTTTATTATATTGGCACTACCTATTCATGAGCACTGAATATTACTATTCTTAAATTGCTATTAACTTTTGTAAGGGGCTTTTGCGATTGAATCTATGGAAGTATTTCATGGACTTTGTTATGCTGATCCCCAAATAGTTTACACATTTTTTAGTTATTTGGAATAGAATTTCCCTTTCAATTATTACCTCTTGGATTCACTTATAATTATGGATTTTTGAGGGTTTGTTTTGTAGCTTGCAACTTTGCTGGAGCTATGAACTATCTTAATAGTATGTGTGTTGATTACTTAGGATTTTCTAAATGAATTATCACATCATCAGCAAATAAGGATAGTTTTATCTCTCTTTTGTCTATCTTTATGTCTTCAATTTCTTTCTCATTTTATTGCTATTGTTAGCATTTCTAGAACTATGCCAAATAATAATGGAGTAGTCATCTTTGCTTCATTCATATTTATTGGGAAAGTTTCTAGTGTATCCCTACTGCATATAATGCTGGCTTTTAGTTTTATATAGATATTTTTTAATACCAAAAAGGGTCCTTTTTTGTTTATGCCCTGTAGGGATTTTTTTAGAATAAATCAGTATTGTGCTTTGTCAAAGGCTTTTTATGCATCATTTGAGATATTCATATAGTTTAGGGATGTTTTTGTTTTTAATTTGAGAAATTATTTTAAAATCATTTTCCTAATGTTAAAGTAACCTTGAATCTTTGATATAAATTCAACTTAGTTGTGCAGAATTATTTCTTGTGTGAATCATTAAATCATGTTTGAATGGATTCTATTTAAAAATTTTAATTAATATTCATTAATAATAGTATTCTTTTGTTCTCCTGTGTTTTCTCTTACCCTGGTCTAGGCTTTAGAGGTATATTTATCTAAAAAAAAAAGAATCTGATGGTGTGCTTTCTTTCTCAATTTTTGAGTATAATTTGTGTATGTTAGTTCTTCTAATTGTTCTTTAAACATGTGAAAGAATTCTCCTATGAATCCATTAAAATAAGCATTTTTTCCCTCTGTCCAGTTTCTTTATAGCTAACTCTATTTCTTTTTCTGAGATTGGTTTCTTTTAAATCTCTGTTTGAGTTTTGAGTATTTCATATTTTTGGATAATAATTATTTTCTTTTGTGTCCTCTGTTTTGGTATTATATAACTGTATAAAGTGGATTCTGATACCTATTTTTATTTCTTATGGTTTTGTTTTGATTTTACCTTAATTACTATTTTGTTGATTTGATTTTATATTCCTTTCAAATCAGATTAAATTTTAGTAATTTTCTTAGTCTTTTTGAAGAACCAGGTGTTAATTTTATTTATCATTGTTATAGGGGTTTTTGTTTCTAGATCATCTATTCCTTTTCAAATTTTTACTATTACCTCTTTTGTGCTTATTTTAGGGTTGTTTATTGGTTGCCTTTTTAATTTTTAAATGCATATTCTTTTTTTTTATTTTGTTAATGTCGTTTGTAAGAATATGATTTTTCCCGATGACTGTGTCCCAGAAATTTTTGGTCAGTTGCTTCATTATAATTTTCTTTCACATAATTATTGATTCTAGGATTTGTATTTTGATCTACTCAATATTTCATTGTTAAATGTTCATTTGGGTTTTTGTCAAATATTACCTTTGTCATACACAGAGAGAGGAAGAGTGGTATCAAGTGTTCAGGGAGGACTAACACTTCTGATGTAAGGGATTTCCCAGTCCTTTTCAGAACTTCTCATCTACCTTTGCTATCCATGTCTCATCCAACTCTTACCTGTGAATCTAAGAAGCTACAACATGCACAGCAGCCCTACCCACTAAAAACCATCTTGGCAGACAGATTAAAACAGGTTAAGGATAACCCCTGGGCCTGAAATCCATGGATAAATTAGATAGGTGTCCACCCTAAGGACATGAAGACTTGCCTTGGCAGAATGACCAGATGAGAACAATTGCTTCCAACAGGTGGAGTAGGTTGCTGAAGTAGGTGTTATAGAGTGCTTAGGTCTTTGTCAGACATGAAAGACACCAAATCCATCCACTATATTTTGGGCCATCACCAGTAATCTTGACTTTTGTCTTAACACTGGACTTGGATAAATTTGGAAGAGAGAGTGAGGCTGATTATCTTCAAACAACTCTGTCTCACTTAACTCCAAATCACTCTGAGTGGAGATATCACCCATACTATTTAACTATTTTACTATCTTACTATGTTACAATTTTACCCATCTTGAAGTCCTGTAGCATGGTGACAGGTGAGTGATGAAGCAGCAGGTGTGGATACACTGTGAGCTGTAGTCACAATGCTGCGCACAGGGAGGTCGGGAGAGGGTCATTTTTTCTCTTGCCTGAAGCAGCAGAGGGATTCAGCAGCTCCCATCATGGTATCTGAGCAACATTTTTTAAAGGATGCTGCTGCTCACCTCCTAATGTGAAGAAGGGACTAGAAAAGGCTCTAAAAATTGTCTCCTTCACCCAACCCTGCAATGCTTACCATGTAGATGAGTTGTGGTTGAAACAAAAAAATTTACAAAAGCTTTTACAAATATTCCACTCACCATTGATAGATGGAATATGTACATGTCCATGGACAACATGAAGTTCAGTAGATCTGAAAGATGAATAGCTCTTGCTGCAAAAACATTCAGCAGGTACCAAATAGCAGCCTTGAGTAAAATAAGACTGGCAAATGAAGGTCATCTTACAGAGGTGGAATTTTTCTGGAGTGGCTACTATAAAGTAGAGTATAACGAAGCTGGCTTGGGTTTTGTAATCAAAACTAATCTTGTATAAACATAAGCTTGTACATCTCCCAAAAGAAATGAACAATAGGCTCAAGACAGTGAAAACTGCTACTTGCAGGAAAGTGCCACACTACCACTATCAATGTATATGCTCTCACCATGACAAATTCTGATGAGGCAAAGAAAATTTTTGTTAAGACAAGGAGACCCTCATTATCAATGTACCAAAAGAGGATAAGCTTATAATGCTGGGGGACTTTAATGCCAGAGTAGAGACAGACTATCAGACAAGGTAGGGAGCTCTTGAAAGGAATGGAGTCAGAAAGAACAATAGCAATGGTGACTTACTACTGAAGACATGTGGGACTCATGACCTCATTACCATTTATCCAAATGCAACAAAACATCATGGATGCATGCTCATAGCAGGCACTGGAATGTAATAGACTATGTCATAGTAAGGAGAAAAGACAGACAGAACATGAGAGTGACAAAGGCAATGTATAGCAGTGCTGGACTGATCATAGACTTATTCCCTCCAAGTTAAACATTCACACTCCACAAAAACAATGGCCCCAAGACATGACTACTATCAGGAGACTCAAAGTCAACAGAGTAGAGCTCTTCTCCTGGTGTAAATGGTCTGTTGCTGACCTTAGAGGGAATGTTGAGCCAACACAGTTAGCAAGAGTGGAGCAGAAAATGAGTGGCCAGCTTTCACAGATTTGGTGTAGAGCTCCTCCACATGTCCTCATCAGGGCCAGAACACTTGTCCACATCAGGATTGTTTGATGAAAAAATGATAGGGAAATTCAGAAGCTACTAAATGAAAAATGAGAAGCAGGACTACTTCATCAGTCTCTAAAAAAGAAGTATTTAAGTCTATCAAAATTAAAGTACAAGCAAAGCTTAGAGAGACACAGGATTCTTGGCTCAGTAAGAAGGCTCAGTTTTGTCCCTACAGTGACTACCCAAAGCACTTCTATCATTGATGCTCTAGAGATTATTTATGGGACAAAGACCTCTGGTGCATCTCAATCACTCAGCATCTGATGGAACCACACTGATCAGTGATAAGAACATGAACCTAGAGAGAAAGGCTAAATATTTTCATAGTATTTTTGATAGACTGCCATCAACAAGTGTTAAAGCCAATGACTATACCTCAGGTTGAAGTCAATCATTCTCTAGCCAAACTTCCAAATGAAGAAGAGGTATTGAATGCCATTAGGTGTCTCTCTTGTGGCAAAGTGCCTGATGCTGATTCTGTCCTAGCAGATATTTATAAGGCAAGGGGTCTATCGCTCAAATAGATGCTGGCTAAAATCTTCCAATCATATAGCAAGAGGAGGTCATCTCCCAAGAGATTAAGGATCATAGAGATGTTTTTCTCTTAGTCAATGTTGATTTTTGCCAGAGTCCTCCTTAATTGGCTGATCCTTCACCTGAAAGATGGTCATTCACTCAAGAGCCAGTGTGGCTTCAGAAATGACCAAGGGATGGTCAACAGGGTTCCAATAACTACAAGAGAAATTCTAAGAGCAGAAGAGATCTGTATACAACATTCATCAACTTGACCAAGGCCTTTGATACTGTGAGTCATGAGGGCTTGTGGAAGATCATGGAAAAATGTTCATCACTATTCTAAGTCACTTTTAAGATGGCTTTGCATAGGTTCTGGATAAAGGAAGTTCCCTACCAACCAGTACCATACCCTTCATAAATGGAACCTTTGGTTATAGCAAATGAAAAAAAATTTGAATTCTGTGAAAAAGTTCACTTACTCTGGCAGTATATCTTTCTAAAGATGTCCACAAAGACAATAAGCATGATGAGTTCAAATTCTGTCTCTGGCAGTTTAGTTGGTGAGTTCTATTATCAGTTTTGTTCCATTTTGAAGGGATCTGCAATTTAGAAGAAGATAGATGGATAGAAGAAGCTTTGGATGAGGAAACTCCTAATTGCTAGATCTGTGGATGCTCTGACAGATTTACTTGTTGCATAGAAATGTTAATTGACTTGCCCAGTCACTCACTTATTATGGTGCACTTTGCTAGAGCTGGCTTAGTGTTTGGGAGGTTTTGAAGGAAAGTGTGGAAGAGAAGAGGTATAGGGTGTATTTGTTGATCAGTCAAACAGACTATATCTTGACCTGTTAAAAAAACAAACAAACAAAAAAACTGGAGAAAGATCTTCTGGCAAAGTCAGAGGTCTGCAGACACATCCAACATGACTTGCAGCCTCAAGTCCCAGAGATTACAAATATTTATAGCATAAATAGGCAGTGATGAAATTAATAAGTTTTGAGCTGACCATTGTCAGTTAAGGAGGCAACTGTGGGAGCTTCCACTTTTTGGGTACCAAAGGGTCAGAAACTGAGTTTTCAAACCACAGGGTGAGTGACCAAAGTATCTAAGGCCCTTACTACCCTATGTCACAATTTTGAGACTATACTGTTCAGGGTCAAAAATGCATAGAGAATCTTACTTTAGTTACTAACACAGCACACTACATGTTTAATTTTTAAAAATTATTCTTACTGATTATTATCTCATACATAGTTATTCAATCAACTAATAACTGGGGCTATAAATCATCACTTATCAAACTATTATAAAGGAATCACTCGTAGTTTATAAAAATGATTAAAAGGCAATAAGAATAATTTCTATTTAGGACAGACCCCAACATTATGATGTCATTTTTGGTTCTTAAGTACAAAGCATGAACAACAATAGGGAAAGAATTATTGACCAAATAAAGAAGAGAAAGGATTACAGAAAGTGAAACAATTTTGATTATACAAAATTTAAAACCTTTTGCACAAAAACAATGCATTTAAAATTAATTGGAGGAACAGTTAGCTGAGGTAAAATCTTTGCAACAAGTTTCTCAGATAATGAGCTCATTTGCAAGATATATAGATAATGTATTCAAAGGCTAATTTATTAATCAGTTATTAATTAGTTGATTAATAATTATTTAAAATAATCATACTTAATAAATGGTCAATTATCAGATGATTAAATCCAAGTTATCATTGTCATATAAACATACATTGATTCATGAAAAATTAGAAAACTTTACATTAATGCAACTTTGTAGTTCCACCTCACCCTAAAGTTGACAAAAAAGAAAATAACAGATTTTAGAAGGGTGACAGGAAAATTCACATTAATGTACTTTTGATGAAAGTGAATTGCTCCAATTCTTATGGAAAGCAATTTGTAACTCTACCCTATTACCTCCAGGATCCAATATAACATTATTTTGTTTTATAAAAATTACAATTAAATTTTTTAAAAAGAATTCTTACCTTCCATCTTAGAATCAATACTGTGTATTGGTTTCAAGGCAGCAGTAAGGGATTTAATTAAATGAAATGCCCAGGGTCACACAGCTAGAACTGAGGCAAAATCTGAACCTAGCACTGTCCCTTCTCAAAGTCTGGCTCTCAATCCCCTGAACCACCCAGAGGCTCCTCTTTGCTTGGCTTTTAAAGCATTTCACAACCTGGCCTCCCCTCCAGTAACTCTGGGATCCAACTACACAGGTCTTTTGCTGTTCCTCACACATAGTAATTCAGTGTCTTTCCTGTGGCTGTTCCCCAGCCTTAGAGCACTCTCCTTTCTCCAGTCTCCATCCCAACTTCCTCCAAGACTCAGATCAGGTCCTCCTTCTAGAGAGATTTTCCCTCCCCCATCGCAATCCCACGAGTTCCTGCAGAGATTACTTCGACTTTAACTCAGCTTTAAGGTTTGCCTTACTGTGTCTCCCCAGTGTTTAACACAGTGCCTGTGTTTTATAATTGCTTGATGACTGCCTCACAAGCAGAATTTGTTGGAGGGAGAGTTTGAATGCAGCTCCTTCTGAATCCGAAGTCTGTCTTTTCTAATTGCTTCAGCAGCAAACAGCAAAAACAGAGCAAAACTAAACCGTTTGGAAATACAAGGTAACCCCCAACTAATGTAGCTGAATAGGCTCTTCTAAGAGGTCTGGGCAGGTATCAGCGACTAAATTGTGTGTTTCTGGTTCCCTCCTTCCTAGTTCTTGTTATTCCTCTTCACAAGATCCCCGAGACTTCCCTCCCCGCTCCCCTCAGTTCCCCCATTTTTTTTTCCCGAGGTGTATGTAGATGATCAATCTGTCAGGTAGCATTCCAATGGCCCCGCGCTCTTGCAATACTGTTTCCCAACAGTCACTAAGCCAGCGTACGGAATTGACCACACGCTTGATCGCAGTTTCCAATCTCTCGACTCCCAATTCTCAGCTCTTTTAAGCGCCTGGCCATTGGAAGATGAGTTACCAGGATCCAGGGGAAACGGAAATCAGCACCTTGACTGGCTTTGCTTTGGAGACAGGAGAGAAAGCCAAAGGCACAGGTCAAATAACTCAACTGCTCCTCAGCCTCTTCACAGCGGTCAAAGACATCTCTTACGCCGTGCGTAAAGCAGGAATAGTCCAACTCTACGGCCCCACAAATGTAACGGTCAAAGAAGTCAAGGAGCTGGATGTCTTCTCCAATAACCTGATTATTAATACGCTGAGGTCATCTTTTGGCACAAGTGTTCTTGTGTCAGAAGGAAGCAAACATGCCATAATAATAGAACCGGAAAAAAGAGGGAAATATGTGGTCTGCTTTGATCCGCTGGATGGGACTTCTAACATTCACTGCCTTGCGCCGGTCGGCACTATTTTCGTCATCTATAGAAGGAAGTCAACTGGTGAACCTTCTCAGGATGATGCTCTACAGCCTGGCCGAAATGCTGTGGTCGCTGGCTACGCTCTATATGGCAGTGCCACAATGATGGTGGTCGCTATGGACTGTGGGGTAAATACCTTTTTGCTGGATCCAGATATTGGTGAATTCATTTTAGTCCACAAGAATGTCCAGATCAGAAACAAAGGGAACATCTACAGTATCAATGAAGGCTATACCAAGGACTTTGAGTCTGCTGTCTTAGAGTACCTCCAGTCGAAAAAATCCCCTCAGGACAATACAGCTCCCTATGCTGCAAGGTACATTGGCTCATTGGTTGCAGATGTGCACAGGACCTTGGTGTATGGAGGAATATTTCTGTATCCACCCAATGAAATGTACCCCCAAGGAAAGTTGAGGCTTCTTTATGAGTGCAACCCTTTAGCCTTCATCATAGAAAGAGCTGGGGGACTAGCTACCACAGGAAAGGAGTCAGTCCTGGACATTGTTCCAACTGACATCCATCAGAAAATACCACTGATTTTGGGGTCCCCTGAGGATGTGAAGGATTTTTTGAAGATTTATAAGAAGTATGAAAAGCCTGTTTGCAAATGTTGTCCCCACTAAAAAGAATTTCCAGACAACAAAGATCACACTTCATGGGAGTGGTTCTAGGGCTAAGGAATAACAAAAAATGGGCTATTTGCCACTATCCTTCCATACCCTACATGGGGTTTTGAGAAAACTAACCAAAATGCTATTCTATAGTAACACAAATAGCTAAAATATTTCTGGGATGTGGGAGGGAGAGTAGAAATAAATGTTATTCCTTCAAAATAAAAAAATTGTAATGTTTTACTAGGGGATTCTGGAAAACCTAAAAGCCACCAAAGAACAGGTGGCTGGGCTGCCATGGGGTGGAGAGGCAGAAAATTTCAGTCCAATGAAAAGTTTCCTCCATGTTCCTCATCATCAAAGAAACAATACTCCCAGAGCAGGTTGTGAATCCTGGAAAGTATGCAGATAGCTGGTTTGTAGCAAAGGGAATGATTGAGGCTGTCTTTGGTGGAGAGAGAATATGGAGTGTTAGTGTATAGTAAGAGCTGACTTGTATTATCTGATGTGGAGGTGAGAACAGTGCTTGATGGAGAGAGGTCAGGAGAAACTGAAAGGTATACTACCTTGGCTGGGGTCTCTTCCCTGTGTAGCATTGGTAGTAGTATGGGATGTTTGTGTTATTCCTATACTGCTCTTCCATTTGCTGTATCAAGAGTCAGTTTAGTATCCTTCTAAACTATATCCACTGGACTTGCTCTGGTTTTTAATATTGATTTTGGTATTTAGGATAGGGAAAGTGTTGGGGACTCTTGACAAACCACCTCCCTCTAAACTCTCTAGAATGGTGAGATTTTAGGTATTAAGGTATAGAATGGAGAAATGGGGAGGCAGAGTGTTCTTGTGACTTTCAAGTCCCAGTAGATAAGTGACTTCTGGCACATGAGGTTAGTCTTCTAAAAAAGGCTAGTGGCACTAAATTTATTGTTCCTCTAAATTGGGTGGTGGGGGAGATATGTTTTGGGAATGGTTTATTTTGAATCAAATTTAGAATTTCATTAGTAAATGGACCTGGAATGAGTACCTTATCTTTAATTTATAGTCTTAGCCATTTGGGGGACAGAGAAATAAATAACTTATTCAGAGTCACACAAATAATATCTGTGAAGAGATAAGACTTGAATCCAGATTAACCTGACTCTGAGACAGATCTCTACCTATAAGGCAATTTAGAGGTGTGTGTGTATGTGTGTGTGTGTGTGTGTGTGTGTGTGAGAGAGAGAGAGAGAGAGAGAGAGAGAGAGAGAGAGAGAGAAGAAGAAGAAGAAGAAGAATAGGAGGGAGGGAGGGAGGGAGGGAGGGAGAGAGAGAATTTAATCATAGTGAATCACTGAATGTTGGAGAAGCATGACTTTTGAAGAAGAAAAGTTTGGGTCAATGAAATTATAAATCTCGGACTAAGAAAAAGAAAAAAATTCACTTAACTAGGACTCTTTCTCATTCAGGCATCTTCTTAGGGATGCTCCATTGCTTGGTCTTTTGTTTTGTACAGCCAAAAGGCAAAATGCTTTATTCCTTTCTGGTGGTATAGGTTACACTAGTCACATCCAGGAACAGGAAGCTGTTCTGCACACATACTAATGCAGGCTGAAATTGTAAAGTGAGTCTTAGTTTCTCTTCAGGTGTGGCAACAGCAGTGAACAAGATTTTCTCTTTCACTGTGTGGTCCATGGCTAGCTCCCTAGAGTGATCCTCCAGCTGCATTTCCCACAGTTATACTAAATGGCTCTATACCCATAATATACCCCTTACCCTGGCTGGGCTTTCATTGGACCCCAGGACTAGCATTTCACTGGGGTCTTCTGTGTCAAGGGGTTGGTGCCCAGCTGTGGCAGATGAAGCAACTCAGCTGCAGTCTCCTCCTGAGTCTCAGGCCAACTAGGGGACAAGCAGCACAGCCCTTGCTTGTCTCCTTCCTCATCTCCCAGAGTTTCTACTGTGTGTTCAAAAGCAAAAAGTCATCAATATGATAAAAAAGAAATGATTTTGAGAACTTCCATAAGCAGGTGAATGAGAGGGCTAGAACGAGGAGAATAATTTATACAGCAACAGAAAACATGGTGTTAAGTGTGAAAGCTCTAAGAATTATGATCAAAACAATGACCATGACTGGAGAGGAGGAGGATGAAACATGCTATCCATGACAGAGGTGAGAGAGATTTGCAGTGCAAAATGGAAAGTATTTATTTCTATAAGCTGTCATTGAGGAAATAATGCTTTACTGCATACCTATTATAAGACATTTTTCATTTTTTCCCCTGTGGAATCAAGGGTGAGTGGGAAGGAGAGAAAATAGTTAGCCACTCATGAGAGAGAGAGAGAGAGAGAGAGAGAGAGAGAGAGAGAGAGAGAGAGAGAGAGAGAGAGAGAGAGAGAGAGAGAGAGAGAGAGGTACAGGCGAACTACAGATTTGAAATGTTCTATATAGGGATACCTAGGTAGCACAAGTCTAGAGTTGGAAGGCCCTGGGTTTGAATTTGACCTCAGCTACTTCCTCACTCTGTGACCCTGGGCAAGTCACATAAGCCTAATTGCCGGAAGGAAGGAAGGAAGGAAGGAAGGAAGGAAGGAAGGAAGGAAGGAAGGAAGGAAGGAAGGAAGGAAGGAAGGAAAGAAAAGTAAGGTGTTATATGTAATTTTCAGATTAGGTCACTATTATTAGACTTTCTTACAGGAGACCTAATAATTTGGAAATGTCTGAAAGGTAAAAACAAAACAAATCTATATAACTTTTAAAAAGACCTACATTTTCTTTCCTTTTTAAAAATCCTTACCAACTATCTTAAAATAAATAGTATACTGTTTCCAAGGCAGAAAAATGGTATGAGCTAGGCAATTAGGGTTAAGTGTCTTTAACAGGGTCATACAACTAGGAAGTATGTGAGATCACATTTGAACCCAGGACCTCCTGTCCCTTAGGCCTGATCCTCAATCCTCTTGGTCACGTAGTTGTCCCCTCTTTATTTTTTTTTTCTTGAAAGTGCCTACATTAACCCCAGAAGTCTGGAAAAGAAATACTGAAAGACAAAGATACTATAAAATGTGTTTTTATTTAGGAGCATCTCAAACATGGGGCTTAAGATTCCCAAACTGAGATGAGTGGCATTCTTATTTGGAACCTCTTCATGTCTACTTGGTTCCCTAGAAAAAAACAATAATATTTGTTATTAAAGACTGATCAGATTTTTTTTCATTCTTTTTGGAAGAACTAATAGAAGTTTGAAAAAGTTTTACTGTTAAAAAATTTAGAAAACAATTATAATAAAATCTTGGGGGAGGTTCATCCTGTAAGATTGCTTTAGTCTTTAAAAGAAACATATGAGGGGGCTGCTGGGTAGCTCAGTGGATTGAGAGCCAGGCCTACATACGGGAGGTCCTAGGTTCAAATCTGGCCTCAGAAGATTCCCAGTTGTGTGACTCTGGGCAAGTCACTTGACCCCCTTTGCCTTGCCCTTACCACTCTTCTGCCTTGGAATTGATACTGTGTATTGATTCCAAGACTGAAGGTAAGGGTTTAAATTTAAAAAAAGAAAAAAGAAAAGAAAAGAAACATTGAAACTGAGTTTAAATATTCTCAGAATAGATTTTTTTTCTCTTGGCAGTTGGCCCCAAAGTGCAATAGAACACTATCTTTGGCACAAGAGAAGTAGGGAGTACAAATCTCTGCCCTTATTCCCTTGGTGATCTTAGACAAGTCACTTCCCTAGCTTTTGGTTTCCTCATTGGTTAAGTGAGTAGATGAAGGTCCATGTGGGGTGCTCTTCAGCTCTAAATCTATGCTCCAGAATTTATTAGTTTGTAGGCAATTTATAAGTTGTTTTAGTCAGAGACTTAGAATAATACCACTTTGCTTTAAGCTGCTTTTTGATGGAGTTTTGGACAACTTCCTATCCTATGAAAATTTCACTTCTTGGAACATGGGAGCTGTATTTTCACAGTCATTAAATACTCAATCCTCAGAAAATACTGTATTTGGAAACACAGAGCCCAGAAGCCTGCAGCAGGTCTAATGACATTCTTCTCTTGTGGCTCATCTAATACCTGCTCTCTTCAGAAAACTCTTTCCTACACACAAAGGGCAAAATCTGTAAGGTTGGGAAAACCCAATTATCTTTTGCTCTAGCAATACTGTTATCCACTTTGAGTGAAGAATTTTTCAGGTAAGTAAATATTATTTATAGGTATTGACTTTCACTCTCTTTCAAATTTAAATCACCTGTTTTCTAAGGCCACTGGTGTACTAATAAATGTTTAACTGCCAGCTCTCTAGGGGAGGGGTATGTGTGCATGACCAACTTCCAAGTTTAATCTGCATTATTACCATTTTCTCCATCACATTATTTTTTAAAATGTCTTTATTTATATTGTAAAATATTCTCAGGCATCTCCCCCCTACACTCCCATCCCTGCACCATAGAAGGAATCAATCAACAAAAATAGATGTATTTAGACTATGCCTTTCATGTTTCTTTTGATCAGTTCTTTCTTTGGAGGTGGACATTTGCAAGTTATTTTTCAAATATTAAATATGCAGCTGTGTATAATGTTCTCTTGGTTCTACTTATTTCTCTCTATTATTTCCCATGATCTTTTCAAGTTGTTCTTTTTAAATTCACCTACTCATCATTTCTCTGACATGGTAGTACTCCATCACAATCATATACCACAATTTGTTTAGCCATTTCCCATTTGATGGATGTCACCTCAATTTACAATTCTTTACCACCACAAAGAGAGCTTTTATAAATATTTTGGATCATATAGATTCTTTTCTTTTTTCTCTCATTTCCTTGAGAAATAGACCCAACTGTGTTATTGCTGGGTCTAAGGATATACACAGTTTTATAACTCTCTGGGCATAATTCCAAATTGTTCTCTAAAATAGTTTAATTTTCAGTTCCACCAACAGTGTATATGTCCTAACTTTCCCAAATCCCCTATAACATTTTTCATTTTGCTCTTTTATAATTTTAGCCAATCTGATAAGTGGGAATGATGTCTCAGAACTGTTTTGATTTACATTTTTAAGAGTAGTAAATTAGAGCATTTTAAATATTCCTATATATTGCTTTGTTTTCTTCATTCAAAAATTTTCTATTCATATCTTTTGACCTTTTATCAACTGGGGATCTCAATCATATCCATCAGAATTCTCGACAATCACTAAGAATAAGGAAAGGAAAGATGAGAGATGAACATTGTACAATAATGGCAGAGTGTGACTACGGCAGCTTACTGATATCTGTCACATTTATAGTTTACTTCTTAGAAAAAATAAGGGATGTTGAAGATAAAATAAAGAAAAAACATAAACAAATTAGAGAGAGCACAGAAGAAACTTTTGCCAATTAAATCTATGGATAGGAGAATAGTTCATCATGATAAATGAGATAGATTCACCACAGGTAAAATGAAAATTTTTGATTGCATAAAACTAAAACTTTTGTAAAAAGTTAATGGAACTAAAATTAGAAAAGAAACAAATTGAAAAGGTTGCATTTCTAAAATATATAATACACTAATTCAAATTTATTAAGTTAGAATCATTCCTCTAGTTGATAAATGGTCAAAGAAAATTAACAGGCAGCTTTGAGAGGAAGAAATCAATGATATCTATAGCCATGCCAAAAAATGTTCTAACTCCCTAATAATTAGAAAAATGCAAATTTAAATACTTTTCAGGTACCACCTTATATCCATCAGATTGGCAAATTTGACAAAAACCTAAAATGGCAAAAGATAGGGGAGCTATGGGAAAACAGATACTTTTAACAGATTATTGGTAGAGAGGCAGGTACTATGCACAAAAAGCTTTCAAACTGTCCATACTCTTTACTTAGCAATATGACTTTGGATCAATACCCCAAAGAGCATATTGAAAAAGAAAAGGAAAAAAATTCTTACATACAAAAATATTTCCAGCATTCCTTATTTTGCTAGAAAAGAACTGGAAATTAAGGAAATGCTCATAAATTGGGGAATGGTTAAACAAGTTATGGTATATATGAATGTGATGTAATACTACTATGTCATAAAAAAAAATCATAAAGATCAAGGTTTCAGAGAAACCTGAGAAGAATTGTATGAACTGATAGGAAGTAAAGTGAGCAGAACCAAGAGAAAAAAATGTACACAATATTATAAAACCAAAAATTCTGAAAGCCTTAAGAACTCTGATCAACTACCAGCCCAAAAGACTCATGATGAAACATGCTATTTACCTCCAGATCAATTATTTCATCACATTTTTAGATTTCCTCTGTCTTTCAGTCATCTTTGTATGATTGTTATGTAATTATTATATTGCATATTATCATAACACATACCCAAGTGCACACATATCCATGATCAAACATATATGTATGTATATATGTGTCTATATATTATATATAATCTATGTCTATATCTATCTTGATGAAAATGACTAATTTAGGAATCTATTTTATTGACTAAATATATTTGCAACAGATTTTGTTTTTCTTGCCTTCTCACTGAAGGAGAGTTAGGTGGGAGAGAATTTGAAACTGAAAATAAAATTGAATTTTAAATTTATTTTTAAATTAAAAATAAAAGATAATAAGAGGTGACATCTATCCAAATGGACAAATCGCTAAGTGTGTCATTGTGTGTTTTATTGCAGAGATTTATTCTAAGTAGCAAAATTCCCAACAGAAACATGTCAGAGAAGCCAAAAGGATTGCATGGGCACTATTTGGCTTTTGTCTTAATTCTGGCTAATTTATTTTTGACAAAATACATTTATGGATTTCATAATATTTTTCAAAAACACCCGTGGTTATCCATGTTCTCATGACATCTTTGAATTCTGTTGTTGTTTTTCAGTCATGTCCAACTCTATGGAACCGAAGGACAAAGTCTATGGGTTTTTCTTGGCAAGGAAACTGGAGTGGTTTGCCATATCCTTCTCTAATATGTCCCCATTTTATAGATGAACTGAGACAAATAGAGTTTAAATGGCTTGCCAAGGGCCTTATAGCTAGTAAGTGTACTAAGGCTGGATTTGAACCCTGGTCTGCCTGCTTCCAAGCTCTGTGCTCTAGCTGTCCTGGTTTTGAAAACAAGTCCCTTATCTATATACATTTGTTGCCTAAATGTTAGGTTATTGTTTCAGGTATATCACATTTTAAAGGCCATCTACAAGTCTAAACGATCACCCTAGTACAAATATCAATAATATGAAAATAGTCTTGATCAATGACACATGCAAAACCCAGTGGAATTGTGCATTGTCTATGGGGGGGGGGGTTGAGGGAAAGAACATGAATCATGTAACCATGGAAAAATATTCTAAATTAATTAAATAAAATATTTCAATTAAAAATAAATAAACATTTTTAAAGTGTCCAAAAGGTTAAAAAAATAATAAAGACCATCTAAAAAGGTAGAAAGGAATTGTGGTCTGTATCCTTGGAAGGGACCCTGTTCTAGTTCCCAGATTTCATATTACAGTGATCCCTCACCTATTGCCGGAGTTATGTTCCAGAGACCCCTGCAATAAGTGAAAATCCAGGAACTAGCAGTGTTATATTTATTTTATTATATATATATATATATAATATATATATATTTAAAGCTTTATGAACCCTTCCCACTCTCCTATAAACCTTTTCCACACTGATATTAACCTACAGTCATTGAGCCAATCAGCACCCAGGACACAGAACACAGCACTATGATTGGTCACCTTTCATTCCAAAGTGTAACTCCAGGATACAGAATTAGATTTTTTTTTTTTAAACACAGGATACAATGAAGCTGCAATAAGTGAACTGAGATATAGCAAGGGACGACTATATATCATAACTGCCCCCACCTTGCCTCAATTAGAGGGCTGATTCAATGTTACACAAACCAAGCAGATGGACTCATTTATATGAGGAAGACCTATTCATATCCACATCCATTTCACTGCCACCTATTGAGTCTTGTTTTTTATAATAGGATCCTAAAATTTAGACTTGGAAAAGGTCCAGAGGTCATAGAGTCCAACTTTATTTTTATAAATTTTAGATTAAAATTTCTTTTTCTCAGTGAACAAAAATAAATCTTGTCTCCTGTTTGTCCCCTCAATTGGAAAAAAAAGGGGGGGGAGCCTCAGGTTAAATAATCATAATCAAAATACATTCCCACATTGGCCATGTCCAAAAAAATTATATCTCATCTTTGAACTCTGAGTCCATCAAGTCTCTATCAGAAGGGTGTTGTCATATGTCTTCATCAGTTATCTGGAATTGTGATCAGTCTTTGCTTTCACTAGATTTCTGTTGTTTTTTTTTTTTTTGGTGAAAAAATTTTTGCATTTAATGTGTCCACTAACATTGCATCTAAGTCTTTGACTAAATCTTTAAGACAGTCATTCTCCAACAGATAATTGGTCAAAGGGCATAAGAAGGTTTCTTCCTTTTGTTATGTATTAATGTATCTATTTTAAAAAATATTTTGTTTTCCCAATTACATGTAATAACAGTTTTCCACATACATTTTCTGAAATTATAAGATTGAAAATGTCTCCCACCCTCCCTTTCCACCCCCTCTCAGAGATGGTAATATATAAATGGAGATTCTGAGCCTTTGGACTTTATCCCCTAGAAGTCCCTTAGTATTTCCCAAAATTCCATTTTTCTGCATCCCCACATTTTGTGTGATTGTATTTAAGTGGCTATAATTCCTCCCTCTTCCTCTCTTGGACCTGCGATCAGGCTGAAGTCAGGCAGTTCTTTTGTTTTAGTTATTGTTAATAAGACTTTATAAAATATAATACTTAGTTATTGATTATTAATTTAAAAACCCACTATAAGTAATTTGATCTGGGTTATACATGTATCATCATGCAAAACACTTTCATATTGTCATTGCTATAAGAGAATACACATATAAAACCAAAACCCCAAAATAGAAATGCAAGTAAGCTAAAGTGAAAAATAAGTATGCTTGGATCTGTACTTTAACTCCAACAATTATTTCTTGGATTTCTTAAACTTTCCAAAGTTGTTTGCTTTGACAGTTTTGTTATTGTATAAATTCTACTCCCTTGACTCTGCATTACTGCATACAAGTGTCTCCAGGTTTCGCTGAAACCATCCCTTTCATTTTTTCTCCCCTAAACCCTTACCTTTCATCTTAGAATCTGTTCTATATACTGGTTCCAAGGCAGAAGAAAGGTAAGGGCTAGGCAATGGGGGTTAAGTGACTTGCCCAGGGTCATGCATCTTGTTAGAGTCTGAGGCCAGATTTGTACCAAAAATCTCTCATCTCTAGCCCTTGCTCTCAATCCATTGAGCCACCCAGCTGCCCCCTCTTCATCATTTCTTGTAACACAAGAAGAATGAGAATGAATCACTCAACTCTTACCTATGGTTTGGAAAAGCTATGCCAAGTGGACACATTCCCTCCGTAGATGGGCTAAACAGAGGGGGTAACTGACAGGTCTCACATCCCTCAGTGAGTTAGAGGGATATCTCCCCTAAGTACAGGAAAACCTCCCCTGGCAGAATGGGTAGATGAGAACAATTTGTTCCAACTGCCACGAAGGTGGCTGGGGCAGGCACTGTAAAGGTCATCCACTGCATCCCCTGCCATCCCCGGGAGTCCTGACTTTTGTCCTGGCACCAGACTTCAATGACTAGAAGGGAAAGCGAAGCTGACAATTTGCAGGATTCTGCCTTATTTCTATTCATTAGCAAGTCCTCACCCTCTGGATGTCATTGGTCCTCTGAAAACAAAGAAAGACAACCTAGCACAATAGTGTTACATTACATTTCTATGCTATAATTTGTTTGTTCCTTCCATAATTGCTGGGCTCTGCCTCAGTTTCCAGTTCTTGGACAGTTCAAAAAGCCCTCGTTTTACAGCTAAGTAAACTAAGACCTCTTCTAGAATGTAAAACTAAAACCCACAACTGCTGCCAGAGATCGCTATCCATATAATGACTGGCCGACCCACACAGAGAAACTCTGGACACCGTAAGTTGCAGGATAAAAAATGTTGAAAATGGCTCCCCCCCCCCCGCCCACTTCTTTTTTTCCCTTTCTCTCACCCCACACAAAATTTCTAGATTGCAGAACTAACTCCAATGTTAGAGCTAAAGGAATGAATGGCTTATGTCTGAAAGCTGATGTAGGAACAATAGTATAATAGCTGATTTGAAAAAGCACCTGAAGAATAATGTGGTTCAGTTTGGAGAATAATGTGATTCAGTTATTAAGGGCTTGTCATATGCAGAGCACTTTCTCTGACTGGGGAAGATAGACAAACAAAACTTATGGAAATTAAGAATTTATTGGCAGGGGTGGCGGTAAGAAATATAGCATAGACAACAATAGCTAGGATGCCATTGAATAGTCGGCAGTTATATAGTGTTTGAATAAGGTTTGCAAAGTTTTATAAATAGTAATTCCTTTCATCACCGTATTTACTATTATTATCCCCATTTTGTGGAGAAGGAAACAGAAACTGAGAGGTTGTGACTTCCTCAGGGACCCATTTAATCAGTAGTAGGATTTGAACTCAGATCTTTCTTAAGTCCCATACTCTTATCTATTCTACTACCTTGTCAGATAGAGAAAAGGATGCTGAACTTGGCATCAGGAAAAATGGATTGGAAACCTGGCCCTTACACTTCCTGGCTATGTGACCAAGATCAAGTTGCTTAATTTCTTTGAATTTCACAGAGAAAGAGAGCAAAAGAGACAGTACCTACTTGAAGGCATCTTTTCTTCCTAGAATGTAATTGGTATTCTCATATAAGCAGGGAATTGTTTGATTCAGAGATCTGTTGGCAATGAGCCCCCACAGATGAGCCTTCTTTTTCATGCCCCTGAAGTTTGTTCACTAACCAGAGGAAGACTATGTCAAGATACAGTCCAGTGCCTTCATCTCACAGATCCAGGGGAAGATAAGACCCAAAGGTGGGTATATCTACATACTTACAAAACTCCCAGCAGCTGGAATACTTGATGAAAAACAAGGAGGGGGAGAGGGAGAGGGAGACAGAAAGACAGAAAGAAGGAGACACAGACACAAAGACAAAAACAGAGGCAGAAAGAGAGAGACAGACAGACAGACAGAGACAGAGAGACAGAGAGATAGACAGCCAGTGACATGGGTCTAGATCTCAAGAGATAACTAGGTAAGGCTAGATAAATTAGTTGAGGGAGTCATCTATATGTAGATAATAATATATAATAATATATACTATGATTGATTAAATGGATGGGGTCACTGAGAACAATTTAGATAGAAGAGAAGATTCACAATAGTTTTTCTGCCAGTTTTCAAGTACAATAAGAATGAAAATCTAGCAAAGGAGCCAGAGAAAGAGAAATCATATAGGTAGGAGAACCAAGGAAAGCAGTAGATGTCTCAAAAACCCCGAGAGAAGACAGTGTGGAGGAGAGGGTGGTTGGAACTGTCAACACACACAGAGAGAAAGAATGTCAAGACCAGAGATAAGGCCATTCATTGAATGTAGCATGTAAGAGGCAATTTTGAAGAAAGCAGTTTCAGATGAATTCTAAAAGATGGAAGAAAGCAAAAGGAAAGATCATGGAAAATCCTTGGATTATCTAAATCATCCTGATATTAAATATCAAATATATATTATCTGAATTTGTTATTGTAATATAATAGGAGCCAGTCAGGGAAAGCCTCATTTAGGACAGCTCTTTGCTTGATGCATTCTCCTACATGGATGGTTGATGAGCCTACTTATGGAAGTTTGTGATGAGGCTGTGTGATTTTCTGTTCTCCTACTTATGAAGAGACAAGCCTTTCCAATGTGCTACTGAGCTAAAAATGAGCGTGTGATGCAAAAGAATACCATGGTGGCAACTGGTCCTCTTTCCTATCTGGCTGCATTTACAGGAAGAAGACAAATTGCTATGGTCTTCTGGGTAGGGATGGAACTTGGGATTCTCTCTCATCTGAAGTCACCATGAAATAAATTCATGGCCTCCTAGGCAAACCTGTGTCTGAATGGGGCCAGATATTATTTGTGTCTTCTTTCCTTCAGTCCAGTACTTTGTAAGATCTCAAAAGGTCAGAAGTGTATAACAAAGTTTGCTAAGAGGCCAGATAGGTGAGATGTTCATGAAGCCACAAGGAAAACTTTTAGGAGAAAACCTAGCAGTAGCTGAGGCCTTGTGTCCTGAGAAAGAGACACAGAGAGAGAGAAGGAGAGAGAGGGGAAAGGGAAGAGAGAATGATAGAGAAACAAAGAGAGGAAGAAACAAGGAGGGAGATGGGAGGAAATAAGAGGATGAGAGAGGAAGAAAAGAGAGGGAGAGAAGGAGATGAGGAAAAGGAGAGAGGATGAGAGAGGGGAAGGAAGACAAAGAGAAAAGAGAGAGATATATGAGATGAAAAGAGTGGGGGACAGAGAGAGAGGGAAGGAGGAAGAAAGGGAGAGGGAGGGGGGAAGGTAGCATGCACCAGGTTAATGAACTGCCACCACCAACTTGAGCACCGTCATTCCTCAGCCCCTGATGAGGATAACCCAAGACCCTGAGCCTAAGAACTTTGAAAATAGCAGTCCCTCCAAGCATACTTCTAGTCAAGACCTCCACAAGTCATTGTGGAGGAGATAAATCACTATAGAGAGTGAGCCTACATGAACATGAACTGTAAACATTTCTAAAGTAGTCAGTTCCTTACCCCTCTCAAACTCTTCTAACTCCTTTACCTACTCCTTTTCTTAAATTGAACTCTCTCCTCTTTATTCTAGGGGTATTTCTAATTTTTAATTTAAAAATTTTACAGTTATAATTTTTTCTCCTCCCTTTTAACTTACATTCTTCAAAGCCAAAGTTCAGTTAAGACAGTGGGGACCGAGTTTGGGAACTGGCTTAGGGCTAGTGGTAGTAATATATATATATATATATATATATATATATATATATAATATATGAGTGTGCACAAAGATACTTGTGTGTGAAGGAGATTTAAGTGGAAAAGTCGGTGCACAAAGACAGTCCCACTCTCTTGGCGTTGGAAGCCTGGGTCCAGTGGCACGAAAAGTCGTTACACCTGGAGACTTCCTCAGCTGCATTGGATGGCCGTGTTGTCCTTTGTGCTCCAACATGCCCTAAGCACTCCATAGTACTTTGCTGCGTCGCCATCTCAGCCGTTGAACCTTCTTATTGGTTTCTTCCACCTGTTCCGCTGAAGCAGTCTTCACATGTTGGGTGAGCAAAGCCCTGGTTTACCAGGGGTCGAGGACTCGATGGCTACCCTTACAAGGTTTAGCCGGCCTGTTGAAGCCATTGCCCGGGGTGTGGCCGCTGCCACATGCTAGCAGCTACTGGGAGCCACAAGTGAGAACTGGGTGTCAGGTGAGGGTCAGAGGCTGGAAAGCTGCCCTGGGAGGGCATGACAAGCCCTCCATACCAGAGATACTACCCCTCCCTGAACACCCCATAATATAATTGTCATTCTCAGTAACTGAGAGACTACCACTATATATATATATATGTATGTATGTATATGTATATGTATATGCATATGTATATATGTATGTACACACACACACACACACACACACACACACACACACACACATATATATTTAAGTTCCAGTCAGGGTAAAAAGGAAGAATAATGGAATTGGCAGTCTGAGGAGCAGTCCAGTTCACACTGAGGAACAGTCAAGTGTGCTGGACACTGGGGGAACCCTCAGATCTCAGGAGTAACAGCTGGGGAGCAGAATCCAACTCAATCCAGTAAGCACCTTGGAGAACCCAGGGACAGTACCCTTTCCATATCAGGAACAAAGCTGAACTTCAACATTTAGGCAATCCGGCCCCATCTCAAAAAAGAGGTTGAAAAATGAGAATGAACCTATTTTCATCACCAACACTAATAATTGCTGACCAAATGCCATTAGCAGTCAGATGGACCCAAGAGGACTAGGAGTATCAGCTCCTTCTATATCATCAGTCCTGCTTTCAATTCATCCTTCACAGCCTTCATTCAAGGTGGCAGCTCCTGTGGAGAAGGTGTCAGACATCCCCATCAACTGCCAACCAACTATCACTCACAAAGGCAAGCAAGCCAGGCAAGCTGAAGCAGCAAGGTATCCTGAAGAAAAGAGGAGGTAGTATATCTCAAGCAAGACAAACCACCACTATCACCACCTTGACCATCATCTCCCCATAGATCCTAGTGGAGACAACCTAAACTCTAAACCCAATAGCCCTGGGAATATCAATGCTTCTAGCCCAGTTGCTTCAGCCATCACCCAAAGAAATAATATCCATGAAGATGCCTCCTAGAAAGAGGTGCTATAGCCAGAGTTACTAAGAATCCAGAAAAGAAAGTTCTTACCAAAGTCCTTAGACCTATTAAATATTTTAGTACAGAAACTAATTTATCAGTTTTTATGTTGTTAAAGATGTTAATATCTTGATCCAGCAATATCACCACTATGTTTATACCCCAAAGAGATAATAAAAAGATTGTACAAAAATATTCACAGCTACACGCCTTGTGGTGGCAAAAAAAAATTGGAAAATGAGGGGTTGTTCCTCGATGATGGAAGGGCTGAACAAATTGTGGTATATGGTGGTGATTGAATACTATTGTGCTGTAAGGAATGATGAACTGAAGGATTTCTATAGGAACTGGAAAAACTTCCATGAACTGATGCAGAGTGAAATGAGCAGAACCAGAAAAACATTGTACACAGAAAGTGAAACATTGTGGAACTATAAATGTAATGGACTTTGCTACTAGCAGCAATGCAATGATACAGAATAATCTTGAGTGACTTATGAGAAAGAACACTATCCACATCGAGAGAACGAACTGTAGGAGTAGAAACGAAAAAGAAAACATGACTTATCATTTGTTTATATGGGTACATGATTTGGGGTTTTGGTTTCAAAAGATTGCTGTACTTTTACACAGCCCAGTGGAATTGCTAGATGGCTCTGGGAAGGGGGAAGGAAGAGAGGAGGGAAAGAAAATGAATCAAGTAACCATGGAAAATATATTTTTTTAAACTTAAAAGTAAGATGTTACCATCTTTACCATTAAAAACCATAGGATCTTTCTATCTGCCTTGCAACTAGAACTTTCCATATGTTTCTTCCCCCTTAGAATGTGAGGTCTTTGAAAGCAGAGATTGTCTTACTTTTCTATTTGAATCTTTGGTGTTTGGTATATTGATCTTTACATATACTAAATACTTAATGAAATAGTCAGATGACCATGTGGATAGAGTGCTAAACCTGGAATCAGGAAGACCCGAGCTCAAATTAGATCTTAGATATTTAATAGCTGACTCTGGGAAAGTCACCATCTGTCTCACTTTCCTCATCTGTAAAATTGGGATAATCATAGAACCTCTAGTCCAGGGTTGTTGTGAGGATCAAATGAGATAATATTTATAGCTTGGTACATTGTAGATGATATATAAAAGCTTGTTTCTTTCCTTTCTTTCTGAATACTATATTCATTCAGTAAAGGGATGGTTTATCAGCCTTTGAAAGTGACCTTTATAGGGTAAAATTTGAGGATTTGGGAGGGAGATATTTTGAGCTTTGGATCTTGCTCAATATTTTCAGTTAATATTTCTTTGGAAAAGGTAAGTGAGGTTAATTGGTTAAGTGATATTGGTTTGCTATTTATTGGATCAATGATACAGGGGGAAATACTCTAACTTGTGCTTTTGGAGAATACACTGAAATGGAGATTTGAGATAAAAACACCAGAAAGACAACCTGGGGGATCCCTTATGATTACTCCTAGAACCCTGAGATGGAAGGCAAGGATTAAAAAAAAAAACACCTAATTTGGCTCAGGAAATGAACAAAGAAGGAAAGTTCTCACCTGGAAAGCACAAAGAAAATGAAGAAGGGAATTAATGTACTCCCTGGAGTCATAGACAAATCTTTGCAGCTCCTATAATGAAAAAATATCTGCAAGTCAGATATGTCTTCTAGTTGCAGTCCTGTCACTAAGCAGACATTTGGATAATCATCTAAGTATTCTGTAAAATGTCAAATAAAAATACCCTTACCCTACTACTCTTATTGAATTTTTGTGAAGATAAAATAAAGTCATTCTATCTATCTATCTATCTATCTATCTATCTATCTATCTATCTATCTATCTATCTATCTATCTATCTATCTATCTATCTATTAATTTTTTTAAACCCTTACCTTCCATCTTAGAATCAATACTGTGCATTGGTTCCAGGGCAGAAGAATAGTAAGGGCTAGGCAATGGGAGTTAAGTGATTTGCCCAGGGCAACACAGCTGGTCTGAGGCCAAATTTGAGTCTAAGACCTCCCATCTCTAAGCCTGGCTCTCAATTTACTGAGCCATCTAACTGTTCCCAAATAAAGTCACTTTAAAAGGTGAAAGCACTTTCTTGGTGGACCTTTGATTTCATGCCTGTAGGGACCTCCTGGTAAGAATCTCATTGTACCAGTGCAGGTCTCTGCAGCTTTAGGGCAGTCATAAATTAGAGTTAGAAAAGAATTTAGAGACCATCTGCTCCAACATCTTCATTTCTGATGAAGAGACTGGGGTTTAAGAGAGGTCAAGTGCTTTTTCCAAAGCCACAAAGATATCTAGGGGCAGAACTGGGATTTGAACTCAAGGTACTCTCTTTTTCCTAATCCAGAACTCATAGAGTTCTCTAGAGCAACAAGGGGTGAAGAGACTAAGAAGTTAGTATGCATCAAAGACAAAAGGTGGTACTGATTAAGAAGCCAGTTTTCTATCCAGTATGTTCAGCTAAATGTCTAAAAGCACTTTACTAATAGAACTTGTTTTGTATGTGGAAATTACAATTTTACAAGAGCTGCCCAGGAGTATTAAGAGGACAATTGACCAGGCCAAGCTCACTGATTATGTATCTGAGAGAGAATTTGAACCTAAGCCTTTCTGACTGTGAATCCAACTCACTTTCTGCTGGACCAAGCCATTTCCGATATTATTACTGTTAAGAGTAATCCAATCTGAGGGTAGCAAAGGGCTCAGTGGATTGAGAGAGCCAGGCCTAGAGAGGAGAGCTCTTGGGTTCAAATGTGGTCTCACCTACTTCCTAGTTCTGTGATTCTGGGTAAATGACTTAACCCCCATTGCTTAACCCTTACTTCTCTCTTCTGCCTTGAGCCTAATACACAGTATTGATTCTAAGAAGGAAAGTAAAGATTAAAAAAAAGAAAAAGAAATTCAATTAAATTTATGTGATGGATGGAGTCATTTAGGGGATTTTAGTTGAACAAAAAAGATTTCTAAGAACCAAATAAAAAAGCCATCCAGCAGTCCCTCATTGCTTGGCTTTTAAAGCATTTCACAACTTGGCCTCTTCCTGAGCTTGCCTCCCCTCCAGGAACACTGGGATCCAACTACACAGGTCTTTTGCTGTTCCTCACACATGTGTCTTTCCTGTGGCTGTTCCCCAGCCTTAGAGCACTCTCCTTTCTCCAGTCTCCATCCCAACTTCCTCCAAGACTCAGATCATTTCCCTCCCCCCTCGCAATCCCACGAGTTCCTGCAGAGATTACTTCGACTTTAACTCGGCTTTAGGATTTGCCTTACTGTGTTTCCCCAGTGTTTAACACAGTGCCTGTGTTTTATAATTGCTTGATGACTGCCTCACAAGCAGAATTTGTTGGAGGGAGAGTTTGAACGCAGCTCCTTCTGAATCCGAAGTCTGTCTTTTCTAATTGCTTCAGCAGCAAACAGCAAAAACAGAGCAAAACTAAACCGTTTGGAAATACAAGGTAACCCCCAACTAATGTAGCTGAATAGGCTCTTCTAAGAGGTCTGGGCAGGTATCAGCGACTAAATTGTGTGTTTCTGGTTCCCTCCTTCCTAGTTCTTGTTATTCCTCTTCACAAGATCCCCGAGACTTCCCTCCCCGCTCCCCGCAGTTCCCCCATTTTTTCCTGAGGTATATGTAGATGATCAATCTGTAGCATTCCAATGGCCCCGCGCTCTTACAATACTGTTTCCCAACAGTCACTACGCCAGCGTACGGAATTGACCACACGCTTGATGGCTGTTTCCAATCTCTCGACTCCCAATTCTCAGCTCTTTTAAGCACCTGGCCATTGGAAGATACCGCTGCACAGCGATGAGTTACCAAGATCCGGTGGAATCTGAAATCAGCACCCTGACTAGCTTTGTTTTGGAGAAAGGGGAGAAAGACAAAAGCACAGGTGAAATAAGTCAACTGCTCATCTGCCTCTGCACTGCAGTCAAAGGCATCTCTTACACCCTGCGTAAAGCCGGAATGATCCCACTCTACCACCCCATAAGTGAAGGGACCAGAGAAATCAAGGAGCTGGATGTCTACTCCAACAACCTGATTATTAACACGCTGAAGTCCTCTTTTGCCACATGTGTCCTTGTATCAGATGAAAATAGACATGCCATAATAATAGAACCGGAAAAAAGGGGGAAATATGTGGTCTGCTTTGATCCTCTGGATGGGGCTGCAAACATTCACTGCCTTGCGCCCATCGGCAGTATTTTCGGCATCTATAGAAGGACATCAACTGGTGAACCTTCTCAGGATGATGCTCTACAGCCTGGCCGAAATGCTGTGGTCGCTGGCTATGCTCTATATGGCAGTGCCACAATGATGGTGGTCGCTATGGACTGTGGGGTCAACTGTTTTTTACTGGATTCAGATATTGGGGAATTCATTTTAGTCCATAAGAATGTCCAGATCAGAAACAGAGGGAACATCTACAGTATCAATGAAGGCTATACCAGGGACTTTGAGCCTGCTGTCTTAGAGTACCTCCAGGAGAAGAAATGCCCTCAGGACAATACAGCTCCCTATAATGCAAGGTACATCGGCTCCATGGTTGCAGATGTGCACAGGACCTTGGTGTATGGAGGAATTTTTCTGTATCCAGCCAATGAAATGTGCCCCCAAGGAAAGTTGAGGCTCCTTTATGAGTGCAACCCTTTAGCCTTCATCATAGAAAGAGCTGGGGGACTAGCTACTACAGGAAAGGAGTCAGTCCTGGACATTGTTCCTACTGAAATCCATCAGAAAATACCACTGATTTTGGGGTCCCCTGAGGATGTGAAGGAGTTCTTGAAGATTTATAAGAAGTATGAAAAGCCTGTTTGCCAAAAATGTTCCTTCTTAAAGGAATTGCCAGATGACCAAAGATCACACTACATGGAATGATTCTTACTGTGAAAGGTTAAGCTTCTGGGGCTAAGGAATAACAAAAAATGGGCTATTTGCCACTATCCTTCCATACCCCACATGGGGTTTTGAGAAAACTAACCAAAATGCTATTCTATAGTAACACAAATAGCTAAAATATTTCTGGGATGTGGGAGGGAGAGTAGAAATAAATGTTATTCCTTCAAAATAAAAAAATTGTAATGTTTTACTAGGGGATTCTGGAAAACCTAAAAGCCACCAAAGAACAGGTGGCTGGGCTGCCATGGGGTGGAGAGGCAGAAAATTTCAGTCCAATGAAAAGTTTCCTCCATGTTCCTCATCATCAAAGAAACAATACTCCCAGAGCAGGTTGTGAATCCTGGAAAGTATGCAGATAGCTGGTTTGTAGCAAAGGGAATGATTGAGGCTGTCTTTGGTGGAGAGAGAATATGGAGTGTTAGTGTATAGTAAGAGCTGACTTGTATTATCTGATGTGGAGGTGAGAACAGTGCTTGATGGAGAGAGGTCAGGAGAAACTGAAAGGTATACTACCTTGGCTGGGGTCTCTTCCCTGTGTAGCATTGGTAGTAGTATGGGATGTTTGTGTTATTCCTATACTGCTCTTCCATTTGCTGTATCAAGAGTCAGTTTAGTATCCTTCTAAACTATATCCACTGGACTTGCTCTGGTTTTTAATATTGATTTTGGTATTTAGGATAGGGAAAGTGTTGGGGACTCTTGACAAACCACCTCCCTCTAAACTCTCTAGAATGGTGAGATTTTAGGTATTAAGGTATAGAATGGAGAAATGGGGAGGCAGAGTGTTCTTGTGACTTTCAAGTCCCAGTAGATAAGTGACTTCTGGCACATGAGGTTAGTCTTCTAAAAAAGGCTAGTGGCACTAAATTTATTGTTCCTCTAAATTGGGTGGTGGGGGAGATATGTTTTGGGAATGGTTTATTTTGAATCAAATTTAGAATTTCATTAGTAAATGGACCTGGAATGAGTACCTTATCTTTAATTTATAGTCTTAGCCATTTGGGGGACAGAGAAATAAATAACTTATTCAGAGTCACACAAATAATATCTGTGAAGAGATAAGACTTGAATCCAGATTAACCTGACTCTGAGACAGATCTCTACCTATAAGGCAATTTAGAGGTGTGTGTGTATGTGTGTGTGTGTGTGTGTGTGTGTGTGAGAGAGAGAGAGAGAGAGAGAGAGAGAGAGAGAGAGAGAGAGAGAGAGAGAAGAAGAAGAAGAAGAAGAATAGGAGGGAGGGAGGGAGGGAGGGAGGGAGAGAGAGAATTTAATCATAGTGAATCACTGAATGTTGGAGAAGCATGACTTTTGAAGAAGAAAAGTTTGGGTCAATGAAATTATAAATCTCGGACTAAGAAAAAGAAAAAAATTCACTTAACTAGGACTCTTTCTCATTCAGGCATCTTCTTAGGGATGCTCCATTGCTTGGTCTTTTGTTTTGTACAGCCAAAAGGCAAAATGCTTTATTTCTTTCTGGTGGTATAGGTTACACTAGTCACATCCAGGAACAGGAAGCTGTTCTGCACACATACTAATGCAGGCTGAAATTGTAAAGTGAGTCTTAGTTTCTCTTCAGGTGTGGCAACAGCAGTGAACAAGATTTTCTCTTTCACTGTGTGGTCCATGGCTAGCTCCCTAGAGTGATCCTCCAGCTGCATTTCCCACAGTTATACTAAATGGCTCTATACCCATAATATACCCCTTACCCTGGCTGGGCTTTCATTGGACCCCAGGACTAGCATTTCACTGGGGTCTTCTGTGTCAAGGGGTTGGTGCCCAGCTGTGGCAGATGAAGCAACTCAGCTGCAGTCTCCTCCTGAGTCTCAGGCCAACTAGGGGACAAGCAGCACAGCCCTTGCTTGTCTCCTTCCTCATCTCCCAGAGTTTCTACTGTGTGTTCAAAAGCAAAAAGTCATCAATATGATAAAAAAGAAATGATTTTGAGAACTTCCATAAGCAGGTGAATGAGAGGGCTAGAACGAGGAGAATAATTTATACAGCAACAGAAAACATGGTGTTAAGTGTGAAAGCTCTAAGAATTATGATCAAAACAATGACCATGACTGGAGAGGAGGAGGATGAAACATGCTATCCATGACAGAGGTGAGAGAGATTTGCAGTGCAAAATGGAAAGTATTTATTTCTATAAGCTGTCATTGAGGAAATAATGCTTTACTGCATACCTATTATAAGACATTTTTCATTTTTTCCCCTGTGGAATCAAGGGTGAGTGGGAAGGAGAGAAAATAGTTAGCCACTCATGAGAGAGAGAGAGAGAGAGAGAGAGAGAGAGAGAGACAGACAGACAGACAGACAGACAGACAGACAGATAGAGACAGAGACACACAGAGAGACAGAGGCAGAGAGAGAGAGAGGTACAGGTGAACTACATATTTGAAATGTTCTATATAGGGATACCTAGGTAGCACAAGTCTAGAGTTGGAAGGCCCTGGGTTCGAATTTGATCTCGATACTTCCTCACTCTGTGACCCTGGGCAAGTCACATAAGCCTAATTACCAGAAGGAAGGAAGGAAGGAAAGAAGGAAGGAAGGAAGGAAAATTAAGGTGTTATATAATTTTCAGATTAGGTCACTATTATTAAACTCTTTGTTACAGAAGACCACAGATGAAGTGGAAATAATTTGAAAATGTTTGAAAGATAAAAATAAAACATCTATATAACTTTTAACAAGACCTACATTTTCTTTCCTTTTTAAAAATCCTTACCAACTATTTTAAAATAAACAGTATACTGTTTCCAAGGCAGAAGAATGGTATGAGCTAGGCAATAAGGGTTAAGTGTCTTTGGGTCACACAACTAGGAAGTATGTGAGGTCACATTTGAACCCAGGACCTCCTGTCCCTTAGGCCTGATCCTCAATCCTCTTGGTCACTTAGTTGTCCCCTCTTTATTTTTTTCTTGAAAGTGCCTACATTAACCCTAGAAGTCTGGAAGAGAAATACTGAAAGACAAAGATAATATAAAATATGCTTTTATTCAGGAGCATCTCAAACATGGGGCTTAAGATCCCCAAACTGAGATGAGTGGCATTCTTAATATTTGTTGTTAAAGACTGATCAGATTTTTTTTCATTCTTTTTGGAAGAACTAATAGAATATGGGAAAAGTTTCACTGTTAAAAAATTTAGAAAACATCAAGGATAATTAAATCTTGGGGAAGGTTGATCCTGTAAGTTTGCTTTAGCCTTTAAAAGAAACATATGAAACTGAGTTTAGATCCTCTCAGAATAGATTTTTTTTTCTCTTGGCAGTTGACCCCGAAGTGCAATAGAACACTATCTTTGGCACAAGAGAAGTAGGGGGTACAAATTTCTGTCCTTATTCCCTTGGTGATCTTAGACAAGTCACTTCCCTAGCTTTTGGTTTCCTCATTGGTTAAGTGAGTAGATGAAGGTCCATGTGGGGTGCTCTTCAGCTCTAAATCTGTGCTCCAGAATTTATTAGTTTGTAGGCAATTTATAAGTTGTTTTATTCAGAGACTTAGAATAATACCACTTTGCTTTAAGCTGCTTTTTGATGGAGTTTTGGACAACTTCCTGTCCTATGAAAATTTCACTTCTTGGAACATGGGAGCTGTATTTTCACAGTCATTAAATACTCAATCCTCAGAAAATACTGTATTTGGAAACACAGAGCCCAGAAGCCTGCAGCAGGTCTAATGACATTCTTCTCTTGTGGCTCATCTAATACCTGCTCTCTTCAGAAAACTCTTTCCTACACACAAAGGGCAAAATCTGTAAGGTTGGGAAAACCCAATTATCTTTTGCTCTAGCAATACTGTTATCCACTTTGAGTGAAGAATTTTTCAGGTAAGTAAATATTATTTATAGGTATTGACTTTCACTCTCTTTCAAACTTAAATCACCTGTTTTCTAAGGCCACTGGTCTACTAATAAATGTTTAACTGCCAGCTCTCTAGGGGAGGGGTATGTGTGCATGACCAACTTCTAAGTTTAATCTGCATTATTACCATTTTCTCCATCACATTATTTTTTAAAATGTCTTTATTTATACTGTAAAATATTCTCAGGCATCTCCCCCCTACACTCCCATCCCTGCACCATAGAAGGAATCAATCAACAAAAATAGATGTATTTAAACTATGCCTTTCATGTTTCTTTTGATCAGTTCTTTCTTTGGAGGTGGACATTTGCAAGTTATTTTTCAAATATTAAATATGCAGCTGTGTATAATGTTCTCTTGGTTCTACTTATTTCACTCTTTATTATTTCCCATAGATCTTTTCTTTTTTCATTTCTTTTCTTGTTGTTTTTTAATTCACCTGCTCATTTCTCTGGCATGGTAGTATTCCATCACAATTATATACAACTTGTTTAGCCATCATCCATTTGATGGGCATCACCTCAGTTTACAGTTCTTTACCACCACAAAGAGAGCTCTTATAAATATTTTGGAATATATAGATTCTTTTCTTTTTCTCTGATCTCCTTGGGAAATAGATCCAACCATGTTATTGCTAGTCTTAAGGGTATATATAGTTTTATAACTCTCTGGGCATAATTCTAAATTGTTCTTCAAAATAGTTCCATTCATAGTTCCACCAACAGTGTATATGTCCTAATTTTCCCAAATCCCCTATGACATTTGTCATTTTGCTCTTTTTATCATTTTAGCCAATTGATGGGTATGAGATCAAATCTCAGAATTGTTTTGATTTACATTTTTAAGAGTAGTAATTTAGAGAATTTTTATATGCCTATATGTTGCTTTGATTTCTTCATACAAAAATTGTCTATTCATATTTTTTTGAACATTTATCAATTGGAGATCTCAATCACAGCCATCAGAAGTCTAGACAATCAGTAAGAATAAGGAAGCAAATGGAAGAGATGGAAGCTGTTCCATAATGGCAGAGTGTGACTAGGGCAGCTTGTTCATATCTGTCATTTTTAGTTTACTTCTTCTAAAACATGAGGGATGTTGAAAATAAATTAAAATAAGGAAATACATTATAAACAAATTAGAGAGAGCATAGAAGAAATGTTTGCTAATCAAATCTATGGATAGGAGAATAATTTATTATGATAAAATAGATTCAGAACAGAGGAAATGAAAAATTTTGATTGCATAAAATTTTAAAGATGAAATTAAAATTAGAAAAGAAGCAAAAATTGGGGGGAAATCTTTGTAGCAAATTTCTTCTATAAAGTTTGCATTTCTAAAATATATAGTACACTGATTTAAATTTATGGAAGTGCAAATCATTCTTCTAATAGGCAGCTTTGAGAGGAAGAAATTAATGATATCTATAGCCATGTTTTAAAAAATGCTCTAACTCACTAATAATTAGGTGCAAATTAAAATAACTCTCAGGTGGCACCTTATACCCATCAGATTGGCAAATCTGACAAAAAAGCAAAATGACAAAAGATAGGAGAGCTGTGGGAAAACAGATACCTTAATAGATTATCAGTAGAGCTGTAAACTAGAAGAGCCATTCTGGAAGGCAATTTGGTTGTATACCCAAAAAACTTTCAACTGTGCATACTCTTTGACTCAGCAATATTTTTATAGCCCAAAGAGAGTAAAGAAAAAGGAAAAGAAGTGTTACATACAAAAATATTTCTAGCAACTCTTTTTATGCTGGAAAAGAATTGGAAATGAAGAAATTACCCATAAATTGTGGAATGGCTGAAAAAGTTATGGTACATGTGAATGTGATCTAATACTATATCATAAAGTGATAAAGTTCAAGGTTTCAGATAAACCTGAAGAGACTTGTATGAACTGATGGAAAGTAAAGTGAGCAGAACCAAGAGTAAGTGCATGCGATAACAATAATGCTATAAAACCAAATAATTCTAGAGACCTTAAGAATTCTGATCAACTGCCATCCCAGAAGACTCATGATGAAACATATTATTTATCTCCAGCTAAATGGATGGCTATCATGTTTATCAGATTTCCTAACTCTTTCAAAGTTGTTCAACTTTATAACATTATTGTTAGTGTATGATTATTGTGTTGCACATTATCCTAATACACACTCAAGTGCACAATACCCATACCCAAAATATATACACATGTGTGTATATTTTATATATAATCTATGTCTATATCAATTTTTATGAAAATGACTAATCAAGGGATCTATTTTATTAATTATATATTAATTATTTATAATATAATATGTTATACTATATTATAATTAATTATATATGTTATATATATATATATATAACAGGTTTTGGTTTTCTTGCCTTCTCAATGAAGGAAAGTAGGTGGAATGGAGAGAGTTTGAAACTGAAAATAAAATTGAATTTAAAATTTATTTCTAAATTAAAAATAAAAGACTTATTCCTGAGTAAGGGAAGTGGCATACTGGACAGAGCACTGATCCCCAAATCAGGAAGACCTAAAGTCAAATCTGGACTCAGATACTCATTAGTTGTGTGACCCTGGGCAAGTCTCTTAATCTCTGTCTTGGTTTGCTTATCTATAAAATGAGAATAATAATGGTATCTACTTCTTAGGGCTGTGGTGAGGTTCAAATGAGATGATACCTGTCAAATGCTTAGCACAGTATCTGGGACACAGTAAGTGCTCTAGAGATGTTAGCTACCATCATTATTGGTATCATTATCTAATTCAACTTCTCATTTTACACATGAGGAAACTGATTCCCAGAGAGGGAAAGTGGCTTGTCCAGGGTCAAGCCCCAGAGAGGGAAAATGACTTGTCCAAGGTCACTAAGAAGTAAATCACAGATGTTTGATTTGAATTAACCCCTCAAGCTCTGAATGCAATATTTTTTAATAACAGTATCATGACCCCTCTGTCATCCTGCAAAGCTTTGAATTCTATTGTTGTTGTTCAGGCATGTCCAACTCTATGGACCCCATGGACAAAGTCCATGGGTTTTTCTTGGCAAAGAAACTGGAGTGGTTTGCCATGTACTTCTCTAGTGCATTTCCATTTTATAGATGAACTGAGACAAATAGAGGTTAAATGAGTTGCCCAGGCTCATATAGCTAGTAAGTATCTGAACTTGAACCCAGATCTGCCTGCCTGCCTCCTAGCCCTGTGCTCTAGCTGCCCTCGTTTTGAAAACAAGTCCCTTATTGATGTATATCTGTTGCCTAAGAGTTAGGTTATTGTTTCAGGAACAACACATCTTAAAGACCATCTACGAAGGTAGAAAGGAATTGTGATCAACATCCCTGGAAGGGACCCTGTTCTAAGTTCCAGATTTCATATTCTATCATAACAGCCCCCCATTACCTCAATTAGAGAGCTGACTCACTATTACACAAACCAAGTAGATGGACTCATTTATATGAGGAAGGCCTAATAATTTGTGTCCACATCCATTTCACTGCCACCTATTGAGTCTTGCTTTTTCTAATAGGATCATAAAATTTAGGTCATATAGTCCAGCCCTATTTTTATAAATTTGTAGATTAAATTTTCTTTTTCTCAATGAACAAAAATAAAATTTGTCTCCTGCTTGTCCTCTACAATTAGAAAAAGGAAAAAAAAATCCTTAGGTCAAATAATCATAATCAATCAAAACATATTCCCTTATTGGCCAACTCAATCCAGTAGAGAAAGCACCCAAGATAGCCTAGGGGCAGTACTCTTTCCATCCAGGAACAAAGATGAACTTCAACACATAAGCAAGATCCCTACATGCCCCCCCCCCAAAAAAAAAGAGTCTGGGGGGCAGCTGGGTAGCTCAGTGTAGTGAGAGCCAGGCCTAGAGATGGGAGGTCCTAGGTTCAAATCTGGCCTCAGACACTTCCCAGCTGTGTGACCCTGGGCAAGTCACTTAACCCCTATTGCCTAGCCCTGACCACTCTTCTGCCTTGGAGCCAATACACAGTATTGACTCCAAGAAGGAAGGTAAGGGTTTAAAAATAAATAAATAAAAAAAAAAGTCTGAAAAATGAGAGTGAACCTACCTTCATCAATAACACCAAAATTCCTGACCAAATGCCACTAGCAGTCAGTTGGGCACAAGAGGTCTAGGAGTATTGATTAAAGGTTAAAGAACAAAAGGAATTCAATCCAATTGATATGGTAGATAGAGCCATTTAGAGGATTTTAGTTGAATAAGAAAGAACAGATTTCTAACAAACAAAATTACTAGCCCTTAACCAAAAGTCATCCAACTGAACCTACTTACCTCCATCTCAGCATCCCCCAGGAAAAACAAAATAAGAGAAAGTCTAAGGTTCCATCTTATGAATGAAACCAGGAAAAATTCAACTGTAGAGAAAATGGTTGCAAAGTTTGGAGGGCAGACGGAATATTTTTATTTTCAATTACTTTTGTATGTCCTCAAGATGAGCCCCAACCCCCAGAGACTTCATGCTGATTTTTATTATTCTTAGGTAGGCTTTTCTTTGGCTAGTGGCAGCAGACAGTAGGGATGCAAACAATCATCCATATGGGAACCATGAAGCATGAAGAAGGACCTTCCCCTTATCTCCTCCTTCCCAGGGGCCATGGGGAGAAGACTTTGTTTCTCTTGTATGTCTTCTGGGGCTAAGGAGTATTTGTTTGAGGGTCCAGGTAGGCTAATATAATCATAGAGTTATGGCCCCTGGGCACCTGGGATCTGGTGAGAGACTTCAAGGAATGAGATTTTTTTCACATCTAAGACTGAACTTCTCTCTCCTTTCTTTTCTTTGTTAAGTTACAAAAGAAATTTTCATTTGGAGAACATCTGTTATTTAGCAACATGCAAATTACCAATAAATAATTCCAGATTTTTTTTTGCAAGCAAAGCTATAAACAAACCCAGCCACATGCAGAAATGGAAGTCATTTTTCCTTTGAAAGCTCATTAGGTTCTGCACGATTGGAAGAGATTTGGAAGAAAAACCCTTGCTTAGCAGATGCTTCAGAGTGTGTGTGTATGTGTGTTTGTACACAAATAATAAAATAAAGTCAAAGGGTAGATAATTCATCAGAAACCTTCAACATATTGCATTTGGGTTGTCTTCTGTTCCAGTTTTATTCTTCTAACCACATTATAGTTATCGAATAAATATAAAATCTCTTAAAATCCATTTATTTTTTAATAGTTTGTTTGTTCCTTTTGCCAATTTTTTAGACCATGCTTGCTGTCCTCATAAACAACAGAGAATTACAAACAAGAATTACATTCAGCTAATGAGTTGTGTGTGTGTATTTGTGTATTTTAATTTGTAAATTTTTCAGGAAATCAAATTTCCTTAATGGTTTGCTAAGCAAAACTCATGGTCCATCCACAAGAACATTTTCATGGAAATCCTTTGTGTCACTGCTGAAACGATTCCACTGTGAAGTTCATGGGAGGTGGAAGGGAAGAGGTAAAGAGGGAACACCCATATTTAGGACAGGCTTGGACGACCAATGGCTGGGGAGGAGTACCCCTAAGTGGCATCTGGTGTTCAGGGCAAAATTCTGAAGTAGATGAAGTTTGCAGAGCCTGACACATTATAAATGGTGGGTTGGTTCTCTTCAGTCTATTCATTTTTTTAAGCTCTTAACTTTCATCTTAGAATCAATACTGTGTATACAAGACAGAAGGATGGTCCAGGCAGGCAATGGGTGTCAAATGAGTTGCCCCATTCCACAGTTAGGAAGTGTCAGGGCTAGATTTGAATCCAGGTCCTCCCTTCCCATCTCTAGACCTGGCTCTCCATCCACTGAAGTCTATCTTTTACCCTTCTTTTCTCTCAGGCCTCTAGTTTTTTTTTTTTAATGCTCTCATCAAAACAAACAGTTTTATCCTTCACTCAAATGAAGAAAAGCTTATAAGATTATAGATTTAAAGCTGAGAGGGGACATAGGAGGTCATCTTGTCCAACTCCCTCATTTTACAGAGGAGGAAACTGAGTCTCATTGTAGCTGGTAAGAAGCAGAGCTGAGATTCTCATTCTAAATCCAGCCCATTTCTGCTATGTTGGGCTACTTTTCAGCTGAAAAGGCTACTCTTCCCAAGAAATCTGCAAAATGGGAATAATCATAGCATTTACCTCACAGGGTTATTGTGAGCATCCAATAACATTGTATGTAAAGTACTTCTAGTATGTCATTATTATTGCTATCCACATTGCATTTCATAGGACCATATTGTCTTGGGGATGGGAGTTTTAACTCCTTTGGGGAATCAAATGAGGAAATATACAGTCAATAAACATTAAGTGCCAACAGTGACAGGTCCTGTGCTAAGCAATGGGAATATGAAGGTAAAAGTCCCTGCTTTCAAGGGGTTCACTGCCTAATGAGGGAGACAACAGACAAATAACTATGTATAAGCAAGCTATAGACAGGAGAAATTGGGGGTGGAAAGGAGCTTGCAGTGTACTAAAACCTCCAGCTTGTTTTTTCAGAACTACGACCTATCAATGACTCCATCTCATATGTATATATTTATTTGTACCCAAGAGTATAATTTTACATTTATCTCTATTAAATCTTACCTTATTGGACTAAACTCAATGCTAGATCCTGCCAGGATCTTTTTAGATCTTAATCTGAAAAGTTAGCTCTCCTTCCCAGGTTTGTGCCATCTGCAGGTAGGAGGAGCAGACTATCAGTGCTTTTATTCAAGGCTTTGGGACACAAAATGCTTTGAAAATCCTAATAATAGACACGTTTGCTCTGATTTATTGTCATCACCAACAGCAGCCATTTAGAAAGGGCTTAAAATGATTTGGGGTGAGGTTTTTTGGTAACAATCAAACAAGAATGATTTATTAAGCATCTGATGTGTGTGTCGGGCACGAGGAACACAAAAACAAAATACATAACTATCCCTACTTGCAAGGAATTTAGATTCTGATGGGGGAGACAACTAGGTGATGGAGGATGGAGGGCTAGGTCTGGAGTCAAGAAGACTTGAATTCAAATTTAACTGAAGGCTCTTGAGTGTGTAACCCTGGTCAAGTCACTTTACCTTGTTGGCCTCAGTTTCCTCACTTGTAAAATGGGCTGGAGAAGGAAATGGCAAACCACCCTAGGATCTTTGCCAAGAAAACTCCAAATGGGGTTGTAAAGTTAGACATGTCTGAAATAACTAAATAATACAACATAATTAATACAAAAATAGCCACATAAAAGTGATTGAGCTACCTATTTGACTCTTTTAAAGATGGGTTTTACAATAAGCAAATAAAGAAATATTGATTGAGAAGCCATTATGTGCCCACTCATGTGCTAGTAGCTAATCAGTTTGAGGAAAAGACCAGTATGGACCTCAAGAAGCCTAGAATCCAGTTGGAAAATCAAGAGCATTTCTGAAACCACAGAGTGAACATTAAAACCGGCTTATGTCATTGTAAAGAAACGATGAGTGCTACAGGAATTTAGAGAGAATAATAATCCATGACATTATACTTTTCTTGAGGCAGTTAGGTGGCTGAGTGAAGAATGAGCCAGGTCTGGAGATGGGAAGTCTTGGGTTCAAATGTGACCTCAGGTACTCCTTAGTCTTGTGACCCTGGGCAAGTCACTCAATCCCTGTTGCCTAGGTCTTACCAAATCTTCTGCCTTGGAACCAATACACAGAATTGATTTTAAGACAGAAGGGTTTAAAAAAAATTATATCTTTTAAGACCATCCCCAATCCTCCCCCACATTGTATTTCCATCTTTATCTTCTACTGCTCTCCTTCACTTGTCTTGGAAGGTCAGTCCTCATACCTGTCCTTTCCTGTTGTGAATTTTAGATTTTCTACACCCTGATTAATTTTAAGAATCCTAACAAACAGGAATGTCTACACCCCTACTTTAGGATTAACTGTGAGGAGAATGGCCTATGACAGACATGTGCTAGCAAGTGACAAATAAGAAACAATTGACAGACCCCCCTGGGCTGTCCTAAGTCAAGCTTAAGCTACCATTGGCACATGTGAGATGCAGGAAGTGATGTAAAAAAAAGTATTTATTCACATCACTTCCTCTTGGCAGTCTCTTTGGTGGAGTCATGACTCTGGGTCTTTGTGCTGGGCAGCATTTGGCATCTTGGTGTGAATGTGCTAGGTGAATGAGTTTAGGCTGATTCTTATGTTTTTCCTTTACCTTTCCAAAAACACTAGCCTCTAAGGAAGCTGAGCTAGTTTTTTTATCTTCTGAGGAGGCCTCGTGCCAGAGTTCTCTGAACTTCACTTGGCTTAGGCTAGGCTGGAGAAATCTCTTATACCCCTTTCCCTCTCTCTTCTTCTTAATTCCTTCCTTCTATATTAATTAAACCACCATAAAATTCCAAAACTGACGTAAGTATTTTATTGGGATTTGAATTAATCCCTGGTGACCACTAGTATAATATATTCAGTCAAAAAAACCTAAATTTACCCCTTACACAGTCTCTGTGACGTTGCATGAGCTGTTCCCTATGCATAGGATATCCTTCCTTTACTTATATCCTAATCTTCCTCTCTGCTTTTAATAAGAGCATTCTTTAAAGTTTGATTCAAGTAGCATACTGTGAAAACTAGGAGATTTGGAGTAAAATAGCCAATATTTGTATCCTGCCTCTGACCATTGTGAGATATGTGAGATAGTGTAAATTATTTCCCTTTTAGCTTCCAAGTTCTTCAACAAAAAAATGAGAGATTGGATCTCTAAGCTATCTCTATAATCCTCTGATTTTCCCAGTCAATGATGATCTTTCCCTAACTGGACTTTATATAATATTTTGTATTTTTTATACTATCTTTGTATTTACCGTGTATTATTTTACATCATAATTATTTTTGTATGTCTCAGATCTCCTGCTAGATCATATTACAAAGGTAGAGACTATTTATACTAAGTTAATGGAGGAATCATTTCCATGGATGAAATTATATATTTTGGAGGTATATGAAAAGAATTATCTGACCTTTATTATCGGAGCCATAACTAGTAATACATGATCCCTTGGCTAACCCCACCACCACTACCCGCTATGCACCCTATGGCAAGCAACATGGAAGATGTCCTCAAATTTATTTTATAACAAATTCAGGCATGTGAGAAGATATCCTTGAGAGAGGTACAAGACCTTGGAACCTAAGGCCTTGTGGAAGCAGAGGGAGATCTCTAACACATTGGTACCATTGGAGAAAGTCTTAGGAAGACTTTGAAGCCATTGTTGAAGTAGCCACCACCAATGGATGGGGTTGGGTAAGATCAGACTGCAGGAAAGTATACCCCAAAAGTATGGCTACTGGGATCAGAAAGCTCCCTTTTTTAAGTAATCATTTTCACTAGCTGGGGGGCTAAGATCATTTGTTTCTACCTGCAAAAAGGAGTATTCTTGGCATCATCTGCATTTCTAGGCACTGTGAGGCAAAACTACAATTGTCTCCAGGGTGATACAACAAGACTCTTCTACAGACACAGCATCTCTTTCATTGTGCCACCACACAGGTGATTCAGGTGAGAGACCTGCCTTTCAAGTGATAGTTATCTGCATGCAATAAGCACCTTCAATCTTCTTTCCCCACGATGCAATCTCAGATGGTTTTCACCCACAATGATATATTAAATTAAAATGTATCCTGGACAGAGATTAGGATTATCACCTTGGCTTTGCCACTACCTGATGGAGAGAGCTTGGGGAAGTCCCCATATTTCCCTCACCTTCTATATCATCACCTGGAAAATGAGGGAATTGTCCTCGATTCACCCCTCCCCCAGCTCCAATAGTTTAGAATTGTGGCATTTAGGGGCAGTATCTAGAAATCCAGAATTGCTTGACTGCATATGAACAGCATACATCTTGGGCAACGTCACCATCAGAAGGATTCCTGAGACTCTTCTGGATTTGCAGCAGAGGCCAAACAGAAGGATCTCTCCCAGCTTGTCATTAATGCTATTTCTCCTGCAAAGCTCCTTCAGCAGAATGTGAGCCAAGCACCCTCCATCCAGATGGCTTTTATAACCTGGCCAGAAAGCAAGCTCACCTGATCCTTCCTCTGGCCTCCTTTATTTGGCCTCTTGATTTTAACTGATGAGCCCCAGCTGTGCTGGTTCTTTGCCCTCATGAATTCTTTCTCGCACATATCTGCATGTTTGCCAAGCAGAGGCTCAGCAAGAGGAAAAGTGAATCTGACTTGTGATTGGGATGGATTGGAATAGTGCTAGGGTCATACTGGGCTCCCCTCTTGGGAGGCTTTCACTTTTATTGTGGCTAAAGCCCTATGCCAGGCCCTACACCTTTCCTTCTTCAGAAGATCATAGATTTATAGCAGGAAGGAGTCAGGGAGGCCATCTAAAACAACTCCATAATATTACACAGGAGAAATTGTAAAGTTGTCATATAATTTGGCCAAGGTTGTAGCTAGAACAGGTATTGAGCAATGGAACAAGGATTTGAACCCAGGTTCTCTGATGCCAAATCTGGTACTTTTTCTATAAGCCAGTTTCAGAAAGATAAAATGTTTTGTCTAAGATCAAGTGGGGAAACAAGTGGTGGAGCTTTGAATGATATGTTTTGTTAGTATGTTGTTCCTACTTCCTTTTTGAAGAGGATCAATGATCCTACAGGCTTGACTTGCATGAATTGGATTTAAATGAGGCAGGGTTGCACAGAATCTCAGCTCAGGTTCTTCCAGAGTCACTGAAGTCCAGTGGCCAAACAAAAGTCAGGATGACTGGTGATGGCCTGGGATGCATTGGATGACCTTGGTCTGACCAAGCTCTAGGTGCTCCACTGTGCCTCTTTCAGCCACATTCATGGACACTGGAACAAACTATTCTAGTCAGCTATTCTACCAGGGTTGGGAATGTCTTGGAGCTTACATCCCCCTAAGTGATACAAAGAATGAAACAGTCCCTTCCATGATGAGGTTTTCTCCTTAGTGAGGGAATACAAAAAGTATATCTAAAATATATATACTGCATATAAAGAGAATAAAAATAAATTCATACAAAGTAGTTAAAATGTAAGTTGGTTTGAGAGAGGAGGGCACTACTAGTTGAGGGTATCAGGAAATGCTTCATGCAGAAGATGGTGCCAGAGATGTAGAGTGGCTGGGTTACAAATTTAAGTGCCTATTTTGTTCCAGATCCTACAGTAGTCATCAAAGATAAAAACTCAAAAGTGAGAGATTACTTATACTTATTCCACTGGGATATATATGTCCACAAAGAAATAAATACTGTCCTCCAACAGAGGAGGAACAGTAGATGTTTCATTTGAGATTTATTTGAGATTCCTTAAAAGTTATAATAATAGAGACATCCTTGTTAGTGAAATGCATGTTATTTAAGATATTTTATTTTCCCAATTACATGTAATAACAACTTTCAACATAGGTTTTCCAAAATTATAAGTTCCAAATTGTCTCCCTCCCTCCCTCCTTTCCCTCCCTACTCCTGGAGATGGTAAGCAATTTGCTCTAGGTTATTCATGTATTATTAAAATGAACATTTAAAAAATAATTATTTTCTCTTGATGAATAAACTACCTCTTTCCTTTAAAAAAAGAAAAGCAAAGAAAAAGCCAAGCCATTATCACAAATATTTCTTGTCAAGGAAAACTAATTCCTATATAGGTCATGCCCCCAAACTTTATAGATCTCTGAGCTCATCTCATCTCTGTTGTGGAGGTTGATCTTTTTCCTCTTTCTTTGATTTCTTTGAGGTATAGACCTAGTGGTCATATTGCTGTGACAAAGGGTATGCATAATTTAGTTATTTGGAGGACAAAGTTTCCAAACTCATTTCCAGAATGGATAAACCAATTCACAGCTCTACCAACAGTGCATTATTAATATACTGTTTACTCAAAGTCCCTACAACATTTGTCATTTTCCTTTTTCCCCCCCAACTTTGCTAATTGGATTGTTGGTGGTGGTAGTCTTTTGTTTTCAAAGAGGACCAATCACATCACAAGATGATATCAAGATGATTTGAACATGAATCAGAATTAAGTGATGCAGAGTTGCAGAAGCCCCCAGTCTCCTTCTCTCTTCCACAGCCATTGAAGTCCAGTGGCATGACAAAAGTTGGGACAAATAGTGATGGCCTGGGATGTAATGGATTACTTTGACATTTTTGATATGTAATCAGGTTCTAGGAGGTCCACAGTACCTGCTTCAGCCACCTTCATAGACATTGGAACAAATTGTGCTCATCCACCTGTTCCATTGGAGGAAGTCTTCACATGCTTGTGGTAGACAACTCCCTCAGTCACTGACAGGTTGGAGGCTTATTGGTTACCCACAACCTTGTGTAGCTCATCTGATGAGTCACTTTTACCAGGGTGTGGCTGCTACACATGCTACAGCTTCTTGGAGTCAAAGGTAAGAGTTAGGTGTCTGAGATTTTAGGGTTCATTCACCTTTCACACAAATCTGATAAGTGTGAGGAAGAACCTCAGCATTACTTTCATTTGAATTTCCCTTAATGATTGTGATTGGTATATTTTTATTATATTATTTATTGTTAGCTCCAACCTGCTATTATTAAAATAAATGAAGCATAAAATGAGATGTGTTCACACAGTTATTCACCACTATTGTGTGGGAGATACAGAGGGGAGTCCAAATTAAGGAGGGATTTTCTTTAGAAAGTGAATTTTTCCTGATGATCCACTTATAGATAAAATTATGCTGAGTGCATCAATCCTAAGATTGCTGCAGAGTCTCCTCAAAGGTATCTACAATCACTCAATTGAATGGAGAATGGAATATGTTTCTATAAAGAAAAAACTAAAGTGAATGAAAAATGTCTAGACTCTAATATGAAACTGACTAGACAACTACTAGAGCTTATCAAAAAATTTGTGTATCTTGAAGAATAGACAGAAAATTGATAATGAATTGGGCTCCAAAGAGTAAGATTAGGAGAAGAAGCCAATATGGCATTAGACTGTTCCAAAGTTCTGTTAAAGACTCTAAGCTTTTTTCTGTAACCAAGATCCAACTCTTTAGTACATTTTTTTTATTAGCATTATTGTATGGCTATGAGTTATGCATTTCTGTATTCTCCAAAAAACTACATACAATTAAGGATTACCCAGAGGGTAAATGAAGTTGAGAGGCACATGTTGGAGAAGAGCTGGAATTATGTAGGGGAAGTGGAATAAAGGATGTCATCAGAAATGGAAAAATGAAAAAAAAAAAAGATGTACTGGTCATGTAACTAGTTCATAGAATCATAGGTTTAGGATTAGGAGGGTTCTCAGATGAAGAAACTGAGGGCCAGTGACTTCAAGATCATATAGGGTTTGAAACCAAGTCCACTGACTCCAGAGCCAGTGCATTTTTCACTATCCATGCTATATGTTTAAAAGGGTTACCATTGGAAAGTCCACATGCTTTTTGAGTATCCTTAAAATGAAAAAAAAAAAGGCTCCTATAATATAGGGTGGACCTACTGAAGTGAACTTATGGGAGAATATGGATGAGAAAGTTGCACAGAGGACTTCGGCAAGCTTAGACAGTCTGGGAGCTGCATAGTTAGTTGGAATACTCATATCAATGTAGTTATCATTTTTAGCGCCTGTTTGATTTCCAATGCATCTATTTCTCCTCTAACTTTCAATATCTCCTCTTTTGTGCTTATTTTGATTTTGTTTATTTATTGGCTTCCTAATTTAAAAGTGCATTTTTAGCTCATTAATCAGTTTTTATTTGCTAATGCACATTTTTTAGGGATACATTTTCCCTTAAAGATTGCTTTAGCTGTATTTTAGAAATGTCAGTAAATTGTTTCATCATTATAATTTTCATTCACATAATTTTATTCCATTATTTCTTTGAGCCATTAATTATTTAGAATTTCATTGTTAGGGGTTTGTTTGAGTATCTTTTGTCTGTGCTTCCTGAAATGATTACTATTTTTATTACATTATAGTCTGCAAGTGCCATATTTACTATTTCTGCCTTTTTACATTTATCTGAAATATTCCTTTCCAAAATACATGGTCAGTTTTTATAAAAGTCCTGTTGGTTCTGAATGTTGGTTATTCAAGGTATTACTCTCATGTTTTACTGGCTTGTTTATATATTTTTTCACCCTTTGTCTCTGATATTAGTTTTTTTTCTGAATTGTTTTTGTTTGATTCTCTTGTTCTTTAAAGTTAGCACTTTGTTTCTTCAGTTATTTTTGCTTGATCAACTTTAAGGTATCCTTATCCCCACATATTCTCTCTATCCTTTATCCTCTTTCACTAGTATTAGAGTTTTACCTAACTTACTTATTCCTTTTCCCAATCTGTGCTCTCCCACACTTTTGGGTGTTGGTTGCCCCCTCCACCTCTGGGTGCTCTATTTCCTTTTCTTCTGAGGCAGGATTCCGTCCATGAAGGAACAATATTCTTTCAAAGGCAGTGGGCTCTCTGATGAACAAATTAGAGTAGATTATAACAAACAAAAGGGCCCCATCTCCCATTACAGAATATATGTCTCCCACCATGGGTATGTTCTTTAGTCTGACCCCTTTTCACCAATGAATTGAGATTTTTCCCTTCCAATTCCAATTTCTCCTTTTGCCACTTCATTCATTCTCCCACAACTTCTTCCTGACAGACTAAAGGAATTATTTTCTTTTCATTGTTTGTCATTGCCTTGACTAGAGGATATCACAAAATTCCCATTTCCTTACTCTCCTCTCTTTTTAAGAATCTTTACATTTTGTAGTTTAGTACCACAAAACAAAACAGAACAAACTATTGATCCACTTGTAGATGGCATTATGAGGTTTAGTTAGGTAGTTTCAAGCCTGTTTTTTTGCCATCAATTTTTTGACTAAGTACTACTTTTAACTTTATCCCTTTATATACTTTTAGAAAGAAATCTCTTAATGGTCCCTCTTATTATTTTTTAACTTCATAGGTATCTTTTTATTTCTTTTTTTTTTGCCCCTAGGGAAATTTTTTTTTATGATGTGTTTTATTTGTTAGTTGTATTTATTTATCTTTCCTCAGGTTTCTGTTGTCTGGGGTGCTTCTGCAGTATATAATTTGCTTTTTTTTTTTTTTTTAAGAAATGCTTTACATGCCTCTGGGCACCTTGGATTGCAGCTTAAGTTCCTTTGCTCTTTGGAACACATTATTCTATATCCTTAGGAAGTTTCTAGTGGGTTCATTGTAGTCTTAGTTTATATTTAAAAGTCTTTGTTTTGGTCACTTGAAGAATTTTTTATTTGTCATTGGAATAAATTTAATCACTATGTGTAGAGTTAGAAGCATATGGATTTTGTTTGTTTCTTTGTATTTTCCTGTAAGTGATCTGTGGATTTTTTTTTTCATTTGGCATGTTGTTTTCTATTTTCAGAAGCGCTGGATCATTTTTTTGTTTTATTGCTTGAACTATAGCCTTCAGACATTTTTACTTCCAATGTTTTTCTGGGAGAACCATGATTCTTAAGGTATCGTGAGACAAACTTTCTCTCTCTCTCATATATATATATATATATATATATATATATATATATATGCATATATATATTATAGAGAGAGTTCATGTGCTCTTTTTTTTAATCCTTACTTCCTGTTTTAGAATAAATACTACATATTGGTTCCAAGGCAGAAAAGTGATAAGAGCTAGGCAGTTGGGGTTAAGTGACTTGCCCAGAATCAGGAAATGTCTGAGGCCAGATTTGAACCCAGAGTTTTCCATCTCCTGGCCTGGTTCTCTATCTACTGAATAACCTAGCTGCCCCCATAACCTTTTTTAATGGAATTGCTTTTTTGCTTCTCTTGCTTTAGATTGTCTTTTACTTCTATACATTTTTATTACCAATCATTGTTCTCTCTTTTGCTTCTATGGATATACTCATTTTGTATTCTCAAGGTTTTTGTTTTCTATTCTGTCAATTATATTCTGCTGTATGAACAGCATATTCTTATGATTCCTCTGTCTTGAATAATGTGCTAACATTCTACTATCCTTTACTCTTGGGATCCACAGAATCCTTTCCCACTAGATGTTAGCTCAATTTCCTTTCTTTGTCTTACACTTTTTATTCAGCCATGTTTAGACTTATTTAGAAACCTGAATGACCATTTTCTCTTTTAATTTCTTCACCTGTTAATTGATTGACTTGCACTCAGTGTTTTCAAATGAGTTTTCTTTCTCCTCAGATCTTTGGTCATTTTAGTTTTTTACTCTTATATTCCCCTATTGCTCATTTTCTGACTCTCTTCTTTAAAAGTTAATTCTTTCTAGAAATTGAGCTGACAACTGTCATAATCTCCCACCACATTGAGGAATTAACTTTTTACTGGCCTCAAAACCTACCCCAAATAATTTCTTGGATTCAGAATCAGTCCCAGTTGGATACAAGTACTCTTTCCTTCAATATCACATATAAAGGGAATACCCTTTCTCAGTTTCCTTTGTTATTTAATCATCAGGCTGAGTTCTACTATCACAGTACAGTGTAGCTCCAGGAAGAGCATGCCTCAGTTTTCCTATACTTCTCTCTCCTCTGGGGTTGAACAATAAGGGTGGCCAAGGTTGCCCTCTGCTGCTTGTTGTCACTTAAATAGTGGGATGACAGAAGAGGAAGGATTTGCTAAAGGAGACTAAAATTATGATAAGTAAATTGCTGAATGGACTCCAAAGCACAGTCCTGTAGGTCAGGTTGTATCATTCACCCCAGTGAGGGACAATTGGGAGGGAAGTGCTCCATGAATTTATAATCCACTGGGGATTCGCTTTTTCTGTTTTAAACTTATCAGATTTTTACTTGGTTAGGCTTCTTGGTGTTTTGACTTATAGAGAAGCCACAATTCATTTATCACTTATACAAAATTCATATTTTAGGGATTTTTCAGAGTCTTAGGACAATAGGATAAAATGTCTAGTCCTCCATCTTATTGGTCATGTGACCTCCACAAGTCTATCAGCAACCACATGATCACAGATCATTTGAAGCTTTGGAATAGACTTACTACTGATGAACTCAGTGTGGGGAGTAGACTATTAATGAACTTAAATTATTCTTAATGATAAATATATGGTGCTCTCCATATATTTCCTGATTAGCCAAAATACAATATTTATCATTAAGAAGTAAAATCATATAAAAAGAAAGTAAAAATAAATAAATAAATACAAAGTTGGCATTTAAGATCAAGCGTTTATGATTTCCAACCATTCATCTGAAATGGCACAATCTTTGTGGCTAAAGAGAAGATCAGAAGACTTTCTGAAGGCTAAACCATATTCTTTGCCACTAGTTTGAAGTTTATAAGGACCCTTGGCAGATCACTTACTCTCTCTGAATGTCTAGTTCATCTTCTGTAAGATGGTGGATGAGCGGAGTTAGCTAGACAAGATAATCTCTATAACATTCTGGGATTCTCTGTCACATTCTAGCGTGTGTACAAATGCTTTGGATGGGCTGGCTTCTTAGCTCCTTCCACAACTATGCTGCCAAAAACTAATAAAAAGCACAGGGTATGTGCCTCAAGGGTCTAAACTGGCACTGAGACTCCCTACACAGGACAGCCAGGAGTGGGTGGTATATGGAGAAGCAGGCAATGGGCTCAAGGCCCAGAGCAAAAAGTTCTTGCCACAGCTTTGTGTGCACCCTGCCCTGGATCTAAATAATTTTCTTCTGTGTAAGCACTTGGCCTATCTTGTGAATTTAAGGATCCTTGATGGCCCTCTTTGCACCACTTTAATAGCCCTTCTGCCAGTTTAGGGGTGGGGGACCCCTATTTCCCATTTTCTCTGCCTGGGTGGTCCTATGGAGCAAGCCAAAGACCTACCAGCTGTAATCCCTGGTCCAATAAAATGTAGGAACATGTTAAAAAAATACCCAGACTTGAGATTACATTGATTGACATAGGTACTCTTGGTGAGGAAAGGCAGATCAGCAACTCTTCTATGGCTTTTAGATTTAGACAGTTATTGGGGCATTAACAAATTGAGTGCCTTTGCAAAAGTCACATGATGATTATGAGGAGGAATTTGAGCTTAAATTTTCCTGGGTTTGAATTCATCTCTCTATTTTTTATATTATTGGGGGTTTTCTGACAGTTTTTTTGTTTGATTCTCTTCCTCTTTAAAGATAGCACTTTGTCTCTTCAGTTATTTGTGCTTTTTAAAAATTTACTTGTAAACTCCTGTATGTATTATAAATACAGCAGTCATGAAAAAGGAATATTTATTAAATAATATGGAAATAGGTTTTGAGTGATAATATATGTATAACCCAGTGGAATTGCTTGTCAGCTCCCAGAGGGGAAGAAGAGAGGGAGACAACAAAAATCATGGAATCATGGAAAAAAGTTTTAAAAATAAAATGAAAATTTAAAAAAAGGAATATTTATAAATAAAATATCAATCCTTATACATTTATAAAAGATGACTTATAATATCCACAAATGACTATAGTTAAGTTGTCATGTGATAGTGGATGGAGAACTGGACTTCTTTGTACATGGAAATTGGGTTCAAGAAAATCTTCCAGAATATGCAAACAATGTGATCTTGGCCAGTTCCTGAACCTGTCAGTGCCCCCAAGCAAATCTGCAACTCCAGGTTTTAGAATGAGTGTGTGGATAGGCATGGATGGTATGAGTTTCCTCCCTAGGAAAAAAAAATCACAGATTTAATTCAAATATTATGGGTTTAGCCCAGTGGAATTGCATGTTGGCTATTAGGAGGGGTGGTAGAAGGAGGGGGGGGAAGTGGGGGGGGAGAACATGAATCATGTAACCATGGAAAAATTTTCTTAATTAATTAATCAAATTAAATTTAAAAATTATGGGTTTAGGAGATGAGATTTGTTTGCTTCATTTATTTTATTTTATTTTATTTTATTTTATTTATTTATTTATTTATTTTTTAGCAAATGAAAAACCATCCCTAAAGGCTATTTGAAATGTTGTATAAAGTAACATCAATAAGGTCTGATGATTGATTGTAAATGATTTAACTATTATCAGCAATTTAATAATTATTAGCAATGCAAGCATTCAGAATAATTTCAAGGGACTCATGATGAGAAAGGCTATTCACTGCCATAGAAGGAACTGATGGAGTCTGAATGCAGATTGAACCCTATCATTCTTCACTTTATTTCCTTTGTGAATTTTTCTCTACTGTAAGCAATACTTGTCTTTTGTCACAATATGATGAACGTGGATATAAGTATTGTACAATAACTCATGTACAACCTATATCATATTGGCTGTCTTGGGGAAGAGGGAGAGTGGGAGAGAGAGAGAGAGAGAGAGAGAATATGCATTGGAAAAACGTTAGAAAATGATTGCTAAAAATTGTACCAAAATATAATCTGGAAAATAAAAATAAAAAAACTTTTTTTAAAAGTGCAATTCATAATGAACCTTCAAGAAGGATTAATTCAAGGTAAGCATATTGCTTCAAACTCTACAATATACTAATTTGTTCATTTTAGACATTTAAACACAGTATTCAGTAACTAATAAATCATATATCCATTTTCACTGTTTTGATTAATAATGATGATAATCATAATTCACTTTCATGTTACACTTTACAAAGTCTTTTTCTCACAGCAAACTTGGAAAGCAAGTAACGCAGGCACTAGGATGTCCATTTTGCAGATGGGAATGGAAGCTCAGAGTCATCACACAGTTAGGAAGAGTCTGAATTGACTTTTGATCTCCACTCTTTGGGTCCTGAAATCCAGGGCTCAGTTGTTTTTGAAGTATTTTTAATATTTTATTGATAGGTAGGGGTTCATTAGCAAAGGGTATGGAGCAAAAGAGAAAGAAGAATGGTCTAAATTTAGAGTTCTGTTTTCAATAAATAACCTGCTTGTCAGATTCAAGTTTAAGGGGAAATACGCGATGGATTTTGTCATATTTTTTTCAGTGCTCTGTAGGTGCTATACATCTCATTTCAGAAATCTTGTGCCTTCCAGAAATTGGCCCAGTGTTTTACTGGTCTACTTGCCTTGCCTTTCAAGATGGCTTTTTTTTTTTTAATCCATTCAGACAGCCTCTGCCTCTGTTTGGACCCCCCACTGCATAGCCCTGTGCTTTACTCCTCCTGTGAGTCTGTAACCAAACCAATCCATTGAAAGTTGCCTAGGTGAAAAGATAACAAACCTGGATTGCCTCCAGGCAAAGCCAGTGAATCCATACAAGGGACTGAGATTGCTGGATCCAGGAAAGTACTATTCACAAGGCCAACTCAAGGTAGAGAATTTCTCATTAATCCTAATTACTGGCAATAATCCTACACAGGAAAAACAAGGTTTTAAGTAAATGTGTTGGAAATAGACAGTAGCTTATCCTCTATTTTTAGAGAGTCTATAATTTGTTCAAAAGAACCATTTCCATTCCATTGCCCACCCCCACTACCATTTTAAGGAATTCATTAGTTTCTTCTATTCTTTCCCATGCTTTATGGAGCCCAAACTACATCCTATGCTTGAACTGCTCTGCTCTATTTTCTTGCTTCCATCATTTCATTTTTCAGAATGGCATAGAGGAAAAAAAACCAAAAACACTGGATCTGTAGCCATAGCCTTGGTTTAATTCTTAACTCTGCTACTTATTGCCAGTGTGATTTGGGGTAAATCACAACTTCTCTGGCTTCAGTTCCATCATCTGAAATTAAAAAAAAAAAAGGTTGGACTAGATGATCTCAAAGATGTCTTCCAGTTTCAAATCTATTATCTTAATCTGACTTTAAGGAGCTATTGCTATATCCAAGAGAAGATCAGAAATGATACTAATTCCTGTTCCTGTGCCCATGAAGGTAATCCTGGATGAGGTTCACTGCTGAGGAAAGCTGCCCCTATTCATGGTTTTTCTTGTGATGGAGACATGTGGGAAGGTTATTTACTTGCCTCATTAAACTCCCACCCCAAAGTTTTGGGGGCATCGTTACTTTTTGGCTCAAATATAGGACATCTCCCAAAAAGAGAGAGTAGGAAAAGGGGTAATCAAAGTACAATATGAATAGGACATCAGGCACTTCATTTATTTCTACTAAACCCAATAATAATCACAAAAAGAATCATAGCAGGAATCAATAGAAAAATTTACAAATAATTCAATAATTTAGCTTACAAACAATTTAGCTTTACTCCTACAAATAGCTGAGAGACTACTTGTCCTGCCACAGTGGATCATAAAACAGATTGCAAGATGGCTAGTTACCCCTCTCCTTTACACCATCTGAACACTCTGCAGGTAAAAACCTGCTAGAAAAAAGCCAAATGGCCAAACTCTACATGGACTGGAGTTCAAGGCCCTCCACAAATTGACTCTTACCTACTTTCCAAGTCTTATCTCATTCTAATCCTCTATTTTCAACCCATGTGTCCCTTGTACTTCAGCTGCATCAAAGAGCCAAACAAGAGTTCGTTTACTGAGGCAACATCAGACAATTAAAATAATAATTTCCTAGACAATATTGAGAAACAAAGTTGTTGTGAAATGTTGGCAACTTAAATGGTCCCCTGCCAGAATAACTTGGGTGAGGGAGGGAGGGAGGGAGGGAGGGAGGGACTGTGTGTGTGTGTGTGTGTGTGTGTGTGTGTGTGTGTGTGTGAGAGAGAGAGAGAGAGAGAGAGAGAGAGAGAGAGAGAGAGAGAGAGAGAGAGAGAGAGAGAGAGAGAGAGAGAGAGAGAGCGCAAATGTGTTTGATTTAAAGAAAATACTGAAATTGGCTGGATCTGTGAATGTCTGGCAAAACGGATGAAGATAAGAAGCTTACTCAGTCTTTCTTGGGAGACCAGGTAAATTTTGCTTCATACTCAAGACTTCTCTTCTTCAAGAAAACTGAAAATTGGAGTTAAAGTACACCCAGATACCCCAAATTCCCAGTTCCACCTGGATCTCCCTTCTTGATGCTTTTGCTGAATCGAAGAATTGGCAAAGCTTGAAGAAAGCTTAAGAATCATCTCCTCTAACTTTCTTGCCTTAGAGAAAGCCTGAATAGTGAAGTGACTTGCTATAATTCATAGCAAGGACTGACTACAAACCAAGAGCTTTCTCCATAATATCATAATGTTGAATAATTTACCCAACTTCTCTGGATTATTCAATCTACTACCCTCCCCTCCCTGCCCCTTTAGGAGTTTGAGGCTAAAAAAACAGGGCATTTGATTTCTTCTCCTTGCAAGTGATCTCTGTCAGTGCAATAATCAGTTTACTGGAAATTTTAGAGATCTCAATTCAAGTCTCAGATCTTCCACTTAATTAGATGTACCTCCTTGGTCAAATTAAAATTTTGAACTTTAATTTTTACACATGTGTGGAGAGAAGAGGAAAGAAACAAGCATTTATTGAGTATCTACTATGTGCCAAGCACTTTACAAATATTATTTTGTCTCACCCTCCCAACAAGCCTGTGCAATAGTTGCTATTAATATCCCCATTTTAAAGTTGAGGAAACTGAGGCAGACAGAGGCTCGCTGACATGCCCAGGGTCACACAGCTAATAAATATTTGATGACATATTTGAACTCAGGTTTTCTTGACTCTAAACCACTGTGCTTCCTAGCTGATTCTAATGTAATGTAATGTAATTAAAATGGAATAATAACAGTACATAGGGCAATGCTAATAAATGTTTAACCACTAGCTCTTAGGGGAAAAAAAATATGGAAGATGTATCCTTAAGTTGAATAAGTATTTACAGTTTTCCCATTTCTTTCTTAAGTCTAGACAGTCAACAAATTATAAATCAAGGCTTGTTTTATTGTGTTTTGGGGGTTTCCAAGTGTAAATACTCACACTAGAAATTTAACAATCATCTCAGAAGCTGGTAGACAGGTCTAACACCCTCTAGTACAACCTACGCCATTTTACTTACCACCTGTGAACAAAGCATGTATAAACCTTAAAGAGCAATAAAAATATTAGTTCCCTATCATTTTCTTATCTGTAAAATGGGGGAGGGGGACAGGGAGAGTGAACTAAGAGATAGAAAGCTGACCTTCAAACCAGGAAACCTGGGTTTGAGTGCCACCTCTGATACATGCTTGCTACATGATGCTGGCCAAATCACTTAAGTGCTGGTACTCCAGATAAATCTCTAAAGCTATAAATCAAAGAGCTGTGCGACCCACAACAGTAAATGGAGTATTCTCATTGGACTTTCTATACCAATGAAATCCCATAATACTTGCCACATAGTGGCATTTAAGAAATGTTTAATAATTGATTAATTATCGACTGATCTGCCTGAAAACAATGAAAAATAAATTGGCAGAAAATCCCAGAAAATCAACCAAAAAAACCCAAACAAAACCAAACAACTAATAGAAACAATGGACAACTTTAGCAAAGTTGCAGGATATAAAATAAACCCACAAAAATCATCAGCATTTCTATTTACTACCCACAAAATCCAATGACAAGAGACAGAAAGAGAAATTCCATTTAAAATAACTGCAGACAATATAAAAAACCTGAAGATCTACCTACCAAAGCAAATGCAAGACCCATATGTATACAATTACAAAACACTTTTCACACAAAGTTAGACCTAAACAACTGGAAATCATTAATTACTCCTGGGTAGGCTAAACCAACGTAAAAAAAAAAAAGAGAATTCTACCTAAATTAGTTTATTCAGTGCCATACCAATCAAACTACCCAAAAATTATTTTATAGAACTAAAAATAATAGTAACAAAATTCATTTGGAAGAACAAAAGGTGAAGACTATCAAGAGAATTAATAAAAATTTTAAAAAGGCATGAAAGAAGGAGGCCTAGCTCTGCCAGACATCAAACTGTATTATAAAGTGTGGATCATCAAAATAATCTGGTACTGGCTAAGAAATGAAATAGGTTAGGTAACCAACACACAGAAGTCAATGAGCATAGCAACCTAGAGTTTAATAAACCCATCCTTTGGGGATAATCCTTATTTGACAAAAACTGCAAGGAAAACTGAAAAACTGTATGGCAAAAATTGGACTTAGACTGCCATTCACCCCATATTAAATAAATAGATTAATAAATTATTTAATATTTAATAATATTTAATAAAATATTTAATAAATTAAATAGATTAAATAAAAATGGGCACTTGATCTAGAAATAAAAGATGATACCATAAACAAACAAAATGGATAGTTTTGATCATATGAAATTTAAAAGGTTTTATACCCACAAGATAAATGGGGATAAAATATTTATAGTATTTATTACATCTGTTTTGTTCCATTGTTCAGTTGTGTCTTTCTCTTTGTGACCTCATGGACAAGCCAGGCCCTCCCACTCTCAGGAGTTCATCTTCTAATGTCTCATCTTTTAATATAGTTTATGGGGCTTTCTTAGCAAGGATACTGGAGTGGCTTGCCATTTCCTTTTCCATTTTATGGTATGGTGTGTCCAGAGTCACACCACTAGTAAGGATTTGAGATCAAATGTGAATTCTGGTCTTTCTGACTCCAGTCTAGTTCTCAATCCACCATACCACGTAGCTGTCCCATTTCTTATGAGGAAGGATCGTCAAACGAACTGGCTGAGCTTCTCCATTTTCTCTTCTGTAAAATGAGGATAATAATGCAGTAGCTCTTATGACTTCCTCTAAAGGGAAACAGGTCCTACCCATCCCTCCTCTGGAATTGCTGTGGGGCTCCAGTGAGAGAGTTCAGTCCAGGGCTTTGTCTGTGTCCATGAGCGATTGTGGACTGTACTATGGAGGCAAAGATGAAGAGATTCCCACATTCAGAAACAGCCTCTCTGTAAACACTTAGGCATTGTAAAAACTCGGTCTGGAAGCAGGTGAGGCTCTTATTTTCTTCAAAGAGGAAGTTTGGGAGATGGCCCTCCGGGAGGGCTATTAACATCCTTGCAGATGTGGCTGGACTCTGGAAAGTTCCTCGGTGGTTTTTTCTTTTCCTCTCTCTCATTTTGGTCCTCAGAGCAGCCGCCGAGTTTATTTCTTTTCTGAATCTGTGTTTATCTTCCAGCGGGGACCTGAAGAGTCCCTTTGTTTATGCTCTCAGGAGGAAGAACAAAGTTAGAATGCTGTTTATCTTGTGAAGGACCAGGAGAAAGGTTAACGTGTGGGAGAGAGTCATGCTCCACCATTTAATAAAGGGATAGAAGAGAAGCCCTTCAGCAAGGCTTCCCCACTGAAGCCTGGGGATTCTGGGGCCGTGATGTGAGCAAGATTTTTGCTATGTGTGAACTGCACCAAAGCTTATTAGCTTCCTGCCAGGGCACCGAATGCCTTTGACTCGGTGTAGGTCTTGGCTCTGGGTGGATTTGCTGTAAAGGGGCTTTGGGGGTCCATAAGTCATTATTATTAGCAAGTACTCGGGGAATGCCGACCATATATGCTAGGATCATTTTTTCATTAAAGCTTAAGTGACCCAAGTGAAATCAACCACAACTCCAGAACCCTAGCCTATAGTCCTCTCACTCCTCTTCCTTAGGCTTTTTTTAAAATTAGAGCTTATGATTTAAGATGTCTCTTGGATAGAGCACTGGATCCTCAATCCAGAGATCTGGGTTTGAATCCTCATTCTGCTAGCATTAGCTCTTAGGCCATAAGCAAATGTTGATCTTCTTAAGTCTTAATTTCCTCTTCAGAAAATAAAGACAGTGAGATTTGTCCTCCTTTAGAAATCCAGAAGAAAACATCTGATTTATCACTTGTTTATATGCGTACATGATTTGGGGTTTTGGTTTTTGAAAGATTATTATAAAAATGAGTGATATGGAAATGAGTTCAAGTGATAATATATGTATGTATGTATATATTTATGTATAACCCAGTAGAATTGTTTGTCAACTCCAGGAGGAGGTAAGGGATGAGGGATGGAAGAAAACATGAATCACGGCATCATGGGAATTAAAAAAAAATTTTTTTAATTAAAAAAAAATAAATGTTAAAAAAAAAAAGATTTGTCCTCTCTAAAGGGCAGTTAGATGACTCAGGAAATTGAGAACCAGGGATATAGATGGGAGATCCTGAGTTCAAGTCTATCATCAGACACTTCCTAGCTATGTGACCCTGGGCAAATCACTTAACCCCTATTGCCTAGCCCTTACCACTCTTCTGCCTTAGAATCAATATACAGTATTGATTATATGATGGAAGGTAGGATTTAAAAAAAAAATAAGACTCAGACAAATTAAACAGAAGGTAAGGGTTAAAAAAAACTATTTCACAGTTATGAGGAAATTGCTTTTTAAACCTTAATGTTATATGTAAATATGAGTTTTCAATACTAGTTGAGTGAACCAAGTTGAAGCCCTTAACCTCTCTGAGTCTCAGTTTCCTTTTTGGCAAAATGGGCATAATCATATTCATATCATTTTCCTCTCATAGGTGCTATGAGGAAAGTGCTTTGTAAACCCTTAATGCTCTATATCTGTGTGAGTTGATATTTTTATTAGAGGATTATAATTGTCTTCTGAGATTTTTATACAAAATAGCTCAACTCACAGCTGTCTGACCCACTGCTCTGTGCTATTAAATAGCGCTTTTTCTAAATGACTAATCCTAACCTACCAATACATAACAGCCCTATAAAGTTGGCAGTAGGTTGTCTTTTTTTTTAGATCCTTTCCTTCTGTCTTAGAATCAATACTCTGTACTAGTTGCAAGGCAGAAGAATGGTAAGAGCTGGGCAATGGGGATTAAATGATCTGCCTAGGCTCACACAGCTATGAAGTGACTGAGATTAGATTTGAACCCAGGACTTCCCATCTCTAGACCTGGCTCTCAATACATTAAGCCACCTAGTTTCCCCCCAGATGAAGTCTTAAAATATTTTTTTCATCTTTGTGGCTGTGAGTTAGATTAGCAGTTTTTCTTTTTCTTTCTCTTAAAATTTTTTTCTTTTTTTTTTAAACATTTTATTTGGTCATTTCCAAACATTATTCATTGGAAACAAAGATCATTTTTTTTTATCCCCCCCCCCCCCCTTCCAACCACCTCTCCCATAGCCAACGCATGATTCCACTATTACATGTGTTCTTGACTCGACCCATTTCCGTGTTGTTGGTATTTGCACTAGAGTATTCATTTAGAGTCTCTCCTCAGTCATATCCCCTCCACTTTTTAAAAATTTTAACAAAGGCACTATAAGTAAGTGTATGTAAACCTTCTCTCCCAAATACACAGACAAGAACAAGTTAAAGTTTGCCTCCTCTGATCTTGATGTGCAAAATGTGCAAAACCCCTTCTAGACTTTTCTGTTTTGCTTTTTAATTTTTTTTTTAATTTGGAATATTTTCCCATCGTTACATGATTGATGATTCCCCTCCCCTTTTTTTCTCCCCCCTCCCGAAGCTAACAAGCAGTTCCACTGAGTTTTTACAGGTATCATTGTTCAAAACCAATTTCCATGTTATTCATATTTGCAGTAGAGTGATCTTTTAACATCAAAATCCCAATCATATCCCCATTGAACTATGTGATCAATCATGTTTTTCTTCTGTGTTTCTGCTCCCACAGTTCTTTCTCTGGATGTGGATAGTGCTCTTTCTCATATGTACCTCAGAATTGTCCTGAGTCATTGCATTGCTGCTAGTTTTTCTGTTCAATTATTAATGGCCCCAGTTAGTGCTTGAGCCAACTTGCCCTAGTACAACTGAAAACTCCTGAGGGTGAGTGAAGAAATTACTCTCTTTTTTAAAAATAGCATTTATGTCGTTGTTTTAAAGAATTATTTATATTAGGGAAGCTAGGTGATCCAGTGGATAGACCTGAGTTCAAATCTGGCCTCATACCCTTACAGGCTAGAGTGACCCTGGGCAAGCCAATTAACCCCATTTGCCTCCATTTCTCCATCTGTAAAATAAGCTGGAGATGGAAACAATAAACCACTCCAGTATCTTTGCCAAGAAAACCCCAAAGGGGGGCACAAAGAGTCTGATACCACTGAAAAATGACTAAACAACAAAGGGATGTATGGAAGAAATCTACATAATTATAAACACCAAATATATCAATAAATTTTTTAAAAATTTCTATTTCTAGGGTTCTGTTTTTTGCTCCATTTTTGCCTCAGTTAACAATGTTCTGCATTGGAGAAAATTGGTGAGGGTGGCAAAAAGAGAGCCACAGTAATCCAGTTAAATTAAAAGAGACTAAAGAGGCAACATAATGTGGGTGATTGGATTCTGACAAGGGGTCTTAATAGAGATCTCCTTTCTGGTACTGGTTCTCTTGACCCGGGGCATATTTGTTGCCTAAACTTTCTGTTTCCCCATTTATAAAGTGAGGGAACAGTTGGAAGAAATGATTTCAAAGTCCCTTCAAGTGATGATATGCAACAGGTTAGAGCCAACAACTATGTCAAATATGGTTTGGGATCTTCTCTGCAGAAGATCGCTGGGGATCTGGGTGGCGGGAGAGAGGAAGGTGCTTACAGGAGTTCCCTTACACTCCCAGGTGTAAACTGGCTTGAAATCTGCTCCTGCCATCCCTCAGGCAGCCATACTGGGATCCCCCACTTGTCGGTCATGATCCTCATGAAAACAATGTCTCTTTGACTTTTTTTTTTGCTGGTGCAATATTTGCTTTCCTTCTTAAATCAGTGACTCCTTCCCCCACCCCTTACATTCTCAAGCAGCTCATGTCAGACTGGGCAAGGCCATACAGCAGCAAGAGGGAAGCCAAAAACCACAGGAACAAGAAGGGGAAAATGCCACCCGGATGATGGAGAATTAACCAACTGCAATGAAACCCGAGTACCATGGCAGGCCCTGAATTGGCGGCTGCATATTTTGATCTTCGCCACAGGTCGTTTTGCTAGGCCTGGCCTGGAAGCTAGGCCTGAGGTTCCCAATGGACCTTTCCCAAATGTTAATGATTTTGAATAGGAGCTAGTCTTGGTGGTTTCTTTGGGGTATTGCTGATATTAAATAAGTCAGGGAAGTGGAAGGGAGGTACTACTTGGGAGAATGATCTCTCTGGAGGGCTCCCTAATGTTTTTAAGACTCCCAGAGGGCAGATATCCATTTTTAATTTTTTTATGAAGATGTAGAATTTTGGAAGTAATGGAACAACCATCTTTCTAACAGCTCCTCATCTGCTTATTTTTAGACTCATCACAGTTTAGAGCTAGAAGGGACATTAGCAAATACATGGTTCTGTTATGATTAAAATTCTCTAGATACTGTATCTTAAGTTGACGATTATTTATTAAATAGAAAAAGTGGGCCACAGAAAAAGAGAGAAAGGTAGACATATCAGTTACTCCCTCTGCCAACAGGGCAAGCCATCCCAGAGGCAGACTGAGTGCCCTCCTGAGTCCCTGATTCCGGGGGGGGGGGGAAAGACAACTTATTGCCACCTTCAACAATTTTTTTAACTAAAAAAATTGTTTTAAGACCCTTTCCTTCTGCCTTCGAATCAATACTGTGTTTTGGTTCCAAGGCAGAAGAGCAGTAAAGGCTAAGCAATGGGGGTTAAGTGACTTGCCCAGGGTCACTCAACTAGGACCTCCCATCTTTAGTCCTGGCTCTCAGTCCACTGAGCTACCCAGCTGCCCCCTACCTTCATCAATTTATACTCTCCCTGTTGCCCCATTCCCAAGTCTCCCAAATTAGAAGCTTAGGACCTCAATGTGGACAAGAGACAAATTTTCCAGACACCAAGAGTCCCATGTCACCCATGACCCAGATTTCATTACCTCACCTCATTTCTCAAGACAGTTAAGTAGCTACTCAGCTCACTCTTAAACCCATCATCTTTAACAAAGATTTCAACAAAGGGAAAGAGAACCAAACCCATTCTGATAGCCTAGGGGAGGAACACTTTGAATTCCAGTTTAGGATCAGAATGTTTTTCAGAGGGGCTGAAAATCATTTCACAGAAAACATCCCAATTCAATATTAATTTTCCACAGCTATTAACCTTTTGCGTATGTTATGGACTGCTTTGGCAGTCTGGTAAAGCTCTTCTCGGAATAATGTTTTTAAATACATAAAATAAAATACATAGGATTAGGGAAACCAATTATGCTGAAATATAATTATTAAAAAATATATTTTTAAAGTCCACAAACTCTAGGTTAAGAACCCAAGAACTAGATCTACCTTCTTGTGTTGCAAACAAGGAAACTGAGGCCAAGACAGGCAATACGATTTGGGTAACATCCCAAATTTAGTAACAGAATTGGGTCCCGAATCCAAACATTTGTTCTGATGCCCAGCCCTGCGCCCTTTCCCATTTTTTTCCCTTTCTATCACAATTGCCATTCCAAGGAATCCACACTGGATTTCTAGGTCATTCTAAGACCCACATTTTGGAGAATAAGAAAGAGGGTGATAATATCATCCAGATGTTGGAAAGATGAGTCTGCTTCAGCTACTTAATTGGTATAATAATGAAAGGGGTCACTAAGGGAAAAGTGATTAAAGATTAAAGATTTTGATCAAAGCAGAAGGTAAGGTTGAGTAGGTTAATGATACTGCTGGGGTCAGGATATTGAGAAACTCCAAGATCAGAAGGCCCTACTGTTTTGGAACCCTGTGAACTAAATGAGGGACTGGAACAGTCTTTGTTGTTGGCGACATTTAATCTTATTTTTACTTCTAGTCTCTTAAAACATTTTTATTGACACATTTTGACATGAAAGATACATCCCAACAAACACATGAAACTCCCCCAAAACACATTTCCTTGAAAACTGTGCAGCAAAGCCAACAAAAGAGTTATTGCAACTGGTGGTTACAACATTTTCTACTTTCATCATTTATTCAGAAGAAAGGAAGGACGGGGACTTGGGCCTTTGACAATCTGGTATTGTTACTGAATCTGACCTGTGTTCTTCGCCTTTTAGTATCACTTTCATATGCATCATCCTAGGCATGCTGTATCTTGTCATTGGCACCCATCTGCAGCAGCTCCAGTCCGGATTTAGCATCCTGGCTCCCTGGAGTCCATCCAGCATCTAATTTGAACAAGTTTTCAATCACCGTCACTGATTTTATGGGTGTGAGGAAATACCGCAGAGCTAGAGTGATAATTTTTCATTTTTCTTCTTGTTAGCGATTTTGAACAATTTTGGGGGCGGTCTATAGTTTGAATTCTTTTTCCAGCTGCTCCTGTATATGAGGGAATATCTCATTGGACTGATTTATGTCAATCCCCTCAGAGGCTGCAAGTCAGACTTTTGTCACAGATGTTCAAAGCCAGACTTTTCCTCAATCCCTCTCCTCTTTTTGTTCTAGTTGTATTGATCATGTTTGTGCAAAACCTTTTCCTTACGCAGACTCAATCTTTTCTACTTTGTTCCTTGTGAGAATCTCTATGCCACAGCTAGTTATGAATTTATAGTCTCACCACAGTTGAGAAAGATATAAAACTTTATATTCCCCCTTAAATTTCGTGGTGTTATTTTTATATTTATACTGTTTATCTCTTTGGAATTTATTGTTGTAAAAATGGTAAGACTGTAGATGAGAGGCATCCTGTTTCATTATTAAAAACATAGCTCCAAGGGGCAGCTGGCTAGCTCAGTGGATTAAGAGCCAGGCCTAGAGATGGGATGTCCTAGGTTCAAATCTGGCCTCAGACGTTTCCCAGCTGTGTGACCCTGGGCAAGACACTTGACCCCCATTGCCTAGCCCTTACCACTCTTCTGCCTTGGAGCCAATACACAGTATTGATTCCAAGACAGAAGGTAAGGGTTTTTGATAAAAAACAACAACAACAACAACAACAAAAACATAGCTCCAATTGTCAGGAAATATCTTCCTGATATGAAACCTAAATTTGTTTCTTTGCCACTTCTGCTCTTTATTTCTATTTTGTCTCTTTGGCACTAAATACAATAATTATTATTTCTTGTTCACGTAAAGCATTTCATCTACTTGAAAATAGTGATGATGCTATTCTCCCCTTCCCCAAGTCTTCTCTTAGATAAGTACCCCCAATTCTTTCACATGACATGACCTCCAATTAAGAGGGTGCTGGAGGGGCAGTCTGGTAGTTCGGTGAATAGAGAGCCAGGCCAGTGACTGGAGTCCTGGTTTCCAATCTGGCCTCAGGTTTCCTAGCTGTGTGGCCCTGGGCAAGTCGCCTATCCCCAGTTGCCTAGTCCTTACCGCTTTCTGCCTTGGAAATGATATTTAGTATTAATTCTAAAGCAGAAGGTATATATATATATATAAAGAGTGTGCTGGAGCCAGCTCAAATTAGCCAGTGAGACAGGCAGGTTAAATTTTCAGTCAGAAATTAGCAGAGACTACAAAACATGGCTTGATTTATTATTTTATTGATTGTGTAGACTTAAGAAAGTGAACAGAAACTGTTAACAATGCAGATGAAAATGAAAAGCCTTGTATACATTTACCAGTGAATCCTTGCCCCCAGGTTCTCTACTGCTAGGATTGCTCTTCTCTAGATTTTCTCCAGTTTATAAGTATCATTCCTTTTATGCAGTGCTTTAGAACTGAACACAATATACTGGTTATGGTTTAATATGGGTAGAATATAACAAGATTATCACCTCTGAACGTAAACTCCTTGAAGGCAAAGATGGTTTTGGTTTTTGTATTTGTATCCCCATCAGGTAGCAGAGTAAGTACTTGAATTCTTTTTCACTTATTCATGATAATAACTGGTGATAGAGAGAAGGTAGAATTGCCAAACTCTTTTGTTACTTCTCTTTTTTTTTCAGCTGGGAAAATGATGATCTTTTCACTGGAGGGAGGGGGGAAACCCTAGACCTGCTTCTCGTCATGTTTTTATTATGTTGTTAAGCAGAATTTCTTTCCTTTCTTTAATCCTCCTCTTTTCCCAATATAACTTTTTAAAACCCTTACCTTCTGTCTTAGAATTGATACTGTGTATTGGTTCCAAGGCAGAAGAATGGTAAGGGCTGGGCAATGGGGGGTGAAGTGACTTGCCCAGGGTCAACCAGCTGGGAAGTGTCTGAGGCCAGAGTTGAATGCAAGTTCTCTCGAGTTCAGGACTGACACTCTATCTACTGTGCTACCTAGCTTCTCACCCAAAATAACTTAAAAAATAAAATAAAACCCTACCCCTTTTATTATCCTTTTCCTTGCTGAGCTTTAGTACATCTGAAACAATTTTACCCAGACTGTGCTCCATTTTGTCTATATATTCAATTACCTATTCACATTTTCATTTTCTTTATCTAGCCTTGAGATACCTTTTAGCTAAACCCACAAAAGCTGAACAATTATGCCTCTCCCTGTTCTGTACCATTGTGGTTTGTGAACTGCGTTAAATTCTAGGAAACACTGATTTTTAATTAAGGGTGCTACACTCTCTGTTCCCACATTCATTGACTCATTAACAAATACCTACCCTGGAAATGAGGCAAATTATAGTAAAAGTTAAGGATCAAAAGACTAATGTGGTCTTCAAGGGGAGGGGTGCGTAAAAGACATCTAGGGTACTCTATGAATTATGGATGCGATAGGTGTTTTATTACTACACATAAAGAAATGCCAACCATAGAAAGAATCAGCATTCATTAGCAGAACAATTATAAAAGAATTCAGTAATTTAGTTTATAACTACAGTTACAATCAACTGAGAGGAAAATTTTAGTTATTTCATTCTTTTTTAAAAAATTAAATTAATTATTTTTCTTATCGGAAACCCATTGCTGACTAATTAGCCATTTTATACTTCATCTTGACTTGGCATTGTTTGGACCACTCCAGGCTTGTGTCTGCTGATAAATCATCCAGAATCAGTCCAATCATCTTATTGGTAGCCTGCCTTTCTGTTGTAGATGTGTTGCTGTTGTATCCCTAGCCCCACGGACCTTTTAGAACTCACAAGGTTTAGAACTCACAATCTGTCCTTGACATGCTCCTCCATGAGACACATGCCAGCCAAGATCAGGAAAGGACAAACACAAAAGAAGAAAAGGTGGCCATTACTCACATCATCTCCTGCTGCAAGCGATAGTCAAATCTGTCTAGATTCAGATTCCTAGCCTACATGGAACTGGGATGTATGGGCTGGACAGGGAGGACCAGAACCTCTGGTGTGAGGGCTTGCCAAGCCCTTTTCAGGCTTACTCATCCAACTCTCACCTGCTACTCTAAGAAACTGTAGCATGTACAACAGCCATTCTCCAGTAAAACCATCTCATCAGATGAGTTAAACCAGGTTAGGGTAACTGATAACTCCTCAGGGACTTAGGGAGATGTCCACCTTAAGTATATGAAGACTTCTCCTGGTAAAATGGATAGATGAGAATAATTTGTTACAATGGCCATGAAGGCAGCTGAAGCAGGCTTAGAGTTCACTCAGACCTCAAAGACTCCAAAGTCATCCACTGCAACCCGAGCCATCACTAGCCATCCTGACTTTTGTCTTGCCATTGGACTTTAATGACTCTGGAAGAGAGAGTGAGGCTAATGACTGTGTAGCTCTGTCTCACTTAAATCCAATTTATGCAAGAGTCAAAAGACATTGCCCAGCAATGTCACTGGGGTCCTCTTCAAGGAGGAAGAACAACAACCAACCATAATACATATATTAGTAAGATATATATGACATCTCACAACAACAATGGTATATAGAATATGACATATAGAATATGTAATATATTGGATTATGATTATATCGATTATATTAGAATATATAATATATTTGTATATATTACATACTACATATAATGAGGCAACATGACATTTATATATTTTAAATAATGAATTTATACTATTTTATATTAATATATAATAGAATATTATAGAATATTACATATTACATATAATGAGGCAACATGACATTTATATATTTTATATAATGAATTTATACTATTTTATATTAACATATAATGTAATATAATAGAATATTACATATTTTGTATAATGAGGCAACATGACATTTATATATTTTATATAATGAATTTATACTATTTTATATTAATATATAATGTAATATTATAGAATATTACATATTTTGTATAATGAGGCAACATGACATTTATATATTTTATATAATGAATTTATACTATTTTATATTAATATATAATGTAATATTATAGAATATTACATATTGTGTATAATGAGGCAACATGACATTTATATATTTTATATAATGAATTTATACTATTTTATATTAATATATAATGTAATATTATAGAATATTACATATTGTGTATAATGAGGCAACATGACATTTATATATTTTATATAATGAATTTATACTATTTTATATTAATATATAATGTAATATTATAGAATATTATATATTACATATAATGAGGCAATGACATTTATATATTTTATATAATGAATTTATACTTTTTAATCTTAATATAAAACACATGTATTATGTAAGGCATTATGTTTAATGTGTATAAATTGCTTTCTAAACTTTAAAGTTCTATATCAATGCAAGTTGTTCTTACTACTATTTTCTGATAATGGTGGGTATATATAGGCAATTTTATCCCTCCTTTTTCTATTTAAAGTTCTTTTAATTTTATATGTGTGTGAATATACATATATTTGTGTGTATATGTATTTTAAAGCCTTACCTTTTGTCTTAGTATCAATTCCAAGACAGAGTAGTGGATAGGGCTAGGCAATTGGGGTTAAGTGACTTGCCCAGAGTCACACAATTAATAAGGGTAGGCTAGATTTGACCCCAGTTCCTTCCCACCCCAGGCTTGGCATTATGCTACCTAGCTGCCTCCTTTTAATTATATTTTTAAGAATCCACATAAATTACAATGCAAGGCTGGATAGTATAGTAAGAAATACACTGATCTTAGAGTTAAAAGGACATTTTTGAGTCTGAGCTGTACCTCTCTGAGACTAGATTTCTAGTTTATAAATTATTAATAATCTTGACTTCACTGGATAGCTGTGAGGAAGCACTCCGTAATTGCCAAAGCTCTCTATCAGTGTCAAGGATACTTACTGGCCCAGCCAGATATTGGTAGAGTTGACTCTTTGCTTTATGTTGGGTAGAAATATTTCCCAGCTCTTTCCCACTCAACTAATTCCAAGTACAATAGGTGCTTAATAAATGCCAATGGAACTGAATTGAACTAGTTGAAATATGTTCTCTCAAATGTCATTTTTGGCTTTAAATACTATAAATTTATGAGTCATATTGGATAAAACATGAAATTTACTAAATGAAATATGGTGATTTACTTTGCCAAAAACATCATTGCCAGGTAAAAGTTTTTGTCTTTTTGTTTTGTAAAAAACTTCTTTATAATGAGGCAAATAATTCAGAAGAATGTTAAATCTCTAATTAAAATTTTTTACTAGTTTTATCATTTAAATCTGTCCTTTGAGGATGTGCAGTCAAAAGAAAATAATTTTTTTGTTTTGTTTTTTTTTAAAGATAAATCTTTAAGGCAGAGACCAAATCTCAATTTCCAAAGTTTTGTGAAATCCAGAAAATAAGAAGTCCCAGAGAGTTCAAAAGGGCCAGCTGTCTTTCACCTCAGGGTCACCAATTCAAACCTGTTCTACAGGGTTAATCTTAATCCAAAGCCATTATTGGAAGGTGCTAGCTGCTGAGAGCACTCCTATGTAGGAAATGAAGTCTGCTACAGCCAGGTTCCTGGTGAGTGTGAGTGCTCCAAGACGGCATCCTCGGTGCAATCCATCCTGACACAGCTGTCGCTAATTGACATCCTGATTGGCAGTTCTTACTGGGAAAGGGAGGGCAGCATGGACCAGGGAACCAACCTTCTCCTCAACCCCCCCCCCCCCCCCCCCCCGGTGGGAAAGACCTAGAGGTCAACACTCAGGCTTGCTGGCAAATATGGGCTCAATTCCACTGTCACTCTCCACCACAGCTCAGGTCTGAGTCAATAGCCCCGCGTCACTCAGACCCTGGAGCAGCCTCCCTGTTTTCTTTGGAGAATAATTCGTGCCTTTATAGCTGACTCACCGTGGATTGATGAAGCTGCAGTTCTAGAATATATTTTGCATTTTTTTTTTTGGCTTCTCATGTCAAATGTTAATCATGATTGACTTGATGGTTTCAGAACATAATGGGGTAGATTGTGATATGGCAGTCTCTAGTCTTTCTCTTCCTGAATTCCCTGGATAGCATCTGAAATCCTGAAGAGATTCAAAGAGAAAGGTCTCTCTAGAAACAGGTGGTAAGTTCCCTTCCTGGGATTCAATTCATGAACTTTTCCATCAGCACCCTCTCCCCATACTTCCTGACCAATGTCTCTCTTATCTATATTCCCTCGATTCCTGGCTGATGCAGGAGCACCAAGTTAAGAGGAAACTCCAGGCTATGAAATGGTGTCCTATAATGGGAGTTTCAAATATTTAGGGGATGCTACATAAATCTAAGAGATTCATATGATTAAAAATAGAAGAGGCATATCTAGACAGAACAAAACCCAATTGTTACTATCTCTTTTGGTAGATGATGTGATAATATATGTGGAAAATCTTAGAGATTCAACTAAAAAATTGATCAAAACTATTAATAATTTTTTTAAATGGTCACAATTTATTTGTTTTTTATTTGTTTTTTAATTGAAAATTTTTATTTAATTAATTAATTTAGAATATTTTTCCATGGTTACATGATACATGTTCTTTCCCTCCCCTCCTTCCACCCCCTCCCATAGCCAGTGCACAATTCCACTGGGTTTTACATGCATCATTGATCAAGACCCAATTCCATATTATTGATAATTTCACTAGGGTGATCATTTAGGGTCTACATCCCTAACCATTATCCCCATCAACCCATGTGATCAAGTAGTTGTTTTTCTTCTGAGTTAATACTTTTAGTAAAGTAGCAGGATATAAAATAAACCTGCATAAATAATCATAATTTTAATATATTACTAACAAAGTCCTGCAAGAAGAGATAGGAAGAGATACTCCATTTAAAATAACTACTGGGGACAACTAGGTAGCTCAGAGGACTGTGAGCCAGACCTAAAGATGGGAAGTCCTGGTTCAAATCTAGCCTTAGACATTTCTGAGCTGTGTGACCCTGGGCAAGTCACTTAACTCTCATTGCCTAGCCCTTACCCCAACTCTGCTTTGGAACTAATACACAGTATTGATTCTGAGAAAAAAGATAAGGGTTTAATAAAAAAAAAAAACAGAGATACAATAAATGCTTGGTAATGTACCTGACAAAACAAACCAGGAACTACACAAACATAACTATAAGAATTTTTTTATTCAAGTAGAGTTAGATCTAAATAATTGGATAAATATTAATCATTCATGGATGGGCAGAGCCAATATGATTAAAATAACCATACTAGCTAAGTTAATCTACTTATTCAATATCATCCCAATCAAATAACCAAAATTTATCTTATTGAGCTAGAAAAAATAATAAAATTCATTTGGAAGAACAAAAAATCAAAACTACCAAAATAATTAATGAAAAATATAAAAGGACATTTAGAAATGTCATATTTTATACTACCATAAAGCAGTAATTATCAGAACTATCTGATAGTGGCTAAGAAATAGAAAGGTAGATTAGTGACATAGAATAACATGTAACAAACAGTAGAAAAAAAAAAGAGTATAGTAACCTTGTATTTGACAAAAACCAGGCAATTGAGATAAGAAATCACTATTTGGTAAAAATTACTAGGACAGTTGAAAACAATTTGGCAGGAAATAGGTATAGACCAATATCTTATACCATTCACTAAGATAAAATGAAAATGGATACAAGATATAGACATAAAAGGAAATATAATAAACAAATTAGAAGAACAGGAAGCATTACCTATCAGATTTAGAGATAGAAAAGGAATTTATTTATAAGAGATGGAGAACATTGTAAGCTGGAAAAATGGATAATTTTGAGTACATTAAATTGAAAATGGCTGAACAAATTGTGGTATCTATTGGTGATGGAATACTATTGTGCTCAAAGAAACAATAAACTGGAGGAATTCCATGTGAACTGGAACGACCTCCAGGAATTGATGCAGAGTGAAAGGAGCAGAACCAGGAGAACATTGTACACAGAGATAGATACACTGTGGTATAATTGAACGAAATCGACTTCTCTACTAGAAGCAGCAATGTAACGATCTGGGACGTTATAGCAATGTAACAATTCTGAGGGATGTATTAGAAAGATGCTATCCACATCCAGAGAAAGAACTGTGGGAGCAGAAACAGAAGAAAAACAACTGCTTGATCACATATGTCAATGGGGATATGATTGTGGTATATAAACCCTAAATGATCACCCTAGTGCAAATATCAATAATATGGAAATAGGTCTTGACCAAAGATATATGCAAAACCCAGGGGAATTTTGGATATGGGAAGGGTTTTCGGTAAGGGGAGGGAAAGAACGTGATTTTTGTAATCTTGGGAAAATGCTCTAAATTAATCAATTAAGTAAAATTTTAAAAAAATTAAGAAGAATACATGGAGGAAAAAATTGAAAAGGTTTTGTACAAATATTACAGATATTGTCAAGATTAGAAGGAAATCAGAAAATTGGGGGGAAATTTAATAGACAGTCTCTCAGATAGAGGCCTTTTATCAAAAATATAGAGAGAACTAGGTCAAATTTATGAGAATAAAAACCATCCCCTAAATGATAAATGGGGAAAAGATATGAACAGAAAGTTTTCAGATGAAAAAATCAAAGCCATACATAGGTATATGAAAAAAATGCTCGAAAACACTACTGATTAGAGAAATGAAAACCAAAACTGTTCTTAGATATCATCTCACACCATGAGACTGGCGGAAATGACAAATGTTGGAGAAGATATGAAAAAGTGGGGACACTAATACACTCTTGATGGAACTGTAAATTAATCCAACCATTTTGGAGAGCAATTTGGAGTTATGGCCAGAGAGCTATAAAATTGTGTATCCCCTTAGATCTAACAATACTTTTCATGAGTATATTTCTCAAGGAGATTAGGGGAAAGGGAAAAGAACTTATATGTTCCAAAATATTTATAGCAGCTCTCTTTGTGATGGCAAAGAACTGGAAATCAAGGGGATGTCCATCAATTGGGGAATGGCTAAACAAATTGTGGAATATGATTGTGATGGAATCCTCCCACAATGTTAGAAACAATGAACAAATTAAATTTGGAAAGGACTACATGAGATAATAAAGAATGAAACAAGTAGAACCAAGGGAACATTATATACAACTCCAGATTTAATATTTGAAGAATAACTTGTGAATGTTCACCTCCAGTGAATGAACTGAAAAACAGAAACATGAAAGACATAATCTATACATATATAGCTATTTGCTTGATGATTCCTTTGATGGTGTGGGGAGGGGAAGGAGAAGCTGAGGTACCTGTGGAAAAATCTATTAATTTAAAATAAATTTTTAAGGAAAAGAAATATTAATTAGCAGTTATTAGAAATATTAGCTGAAGCTTAATGTATTGACTCTTTGGTCAAGACACCTAAATTCCAATCCTACCTCCAACATTTACTAGTTTGTGACATTAGACAAATCAGTCTTCCTATCTCAGCCTCAATTTCTTCATCTGTTTAATGTGGATAATGATATTAGCACTGCCTATATCACAAAGTTGCTGTATGGAAAGTGCTTTGTAAATCTTAACATGTCACATATAAATGGAAATTATTATGACTCTTTTGTTGTAAAATAAGGCAGTTAAATGGAATAGAGGATAAAGCATTGGACCAGGAGTCAAGAAGATGAATTTGGCCTCAGACACTTAACTAGCTGTGTCAGCAAGTTGCTTCACCTCTAGCTGGCTCAGTTTCTTCCTCTGTAAAATGGGGATAATGATGGCATCTATCTCTCAGGATTATTGCAAGAATCAAATAAGATAATATTTGTAAAGTGCTTTGTAAAATTTAAAGCACTATGTAAATATTATTAATAACAAATAGGAGAAACATCTGTCTTCTATAAGTGGTTAACAAGCCAATGCAACCTAGGCAGGCATATGTTGTATTCTGCATTCTTACACAGAACTCTGGAATCACTAAGATCATAAATTCACTTGAGTATTATTCAGCTAGGGGACCCAGTAGAAAGAGTGATGAGTCTGGGGTCAGGAAGACCTGAGTATAAGTCCAGTCTCAGAAACTTGCTAGCTGTGTGACCCTAGGCAAGTCATTTAACCAAGTTTGCCTTAGTTTCTTCATCTGTAAAATGGCTGTAGCAGGAAATGGCAAACCAGTTCAGTATCATTGCCAAGAAAATGCCAAATGGGATCACAAAGAGTCAGATGTGACTGAAACATCTGAGCCAAAAATTATTCTCCTGTAAATCATATTACTGCAACCGCCTCACTGATGTCTGAAGATCCTGGTCTGAATCTTGGCTCTGATGATGCCTTCTAACTATGTCACTTTGGGCAAGTGACAGTCTCTTTGACTCTTAATTTCTTGACCCCTTAAGTTATTTTGGCCAGGCTCTCTGAAGTCATTGACATAGGGAACTCCTTGGATGAAAACCCTCTCCACCAATGCAGATAACAAATGTCTATACCTTCTAGTCTTAGGGAACTGAAAGGCTGTGTGACTGTATGTCAGAGGCAGGGCAAATCTATGCCTTAGTAATTATAGCTGATTTTTACATATTGCTTGAAGATGAACAAAGCCCTTTATATGTTACTCTCTGAGATTCTCCCAAAATCTGTAGGGTATACACTAAAGCAGGTCTCTTAACCTTCACTGTGCCATGGATCCCTTGTCAAGTGAGGCCTGTGATCTTTTTCAGAAAAAAAATGTTTTTAAAGTCATAAAATAAAATGCATAGGATTAAAAAGCAAGCCAATTATGTTGAAGTGAAGAAAAAATTATTTTATTTTATTTTTTAAACCCTTACCTTCTGCCTTAGTATTAGTTTTCAGAGAGGACAGCAAGAACAAAGCAATTGGAATTAAATAATTTGGCCAGAGCCACACACTTAAGAAGTGTCTGAGGTTAGATTTGAAACCTGGTTCTTCTGAGTCCAAGTCTGGCACTCTATCCACTGTGCTACCTAGCTGCACCAAAAAGAACAAAAGAGAGAGAAAGGGAGGGAGGGAAGGAGGAAGGAAGGAAGGAAGGAAGGAAGGAAGGAAGGAAGGAAGGAAGGAAGGAAGGAAGGAAGGAAGGAAGGAAGGAAGGGAGGGAGGAAGGGAGGGAGGAAGGAAGGGAAAAAGGGAGGAAGGGAGGGAGAAAGGAAGGGAAAAAGGGAGGAAGGGAGGGAGGAAGGGAGGGAGGAAGGGAGGAAGGAAGGGAGGAAAGGAGGGAGGAAGGAAGGGAAGAAAGGAGGAAGGGAGGGAGGAAGGAAGGAAGGAAGGAAGGAAGGAAGGAAGGAAGGAAGGAAGGAAGGAAGGAAGGAAGGAAGGAAGGAAGGGAGGGAGGAAGGGAGGGAGGAAGGGAGGGAGGGAGAGAGGAAGGGAGGGATGGAGGGAGGGAGGAAGGAAGGAAGGAAGGAAGGAAGGAAGGAAGGAAGGAAGGAAGGAAGGAAGGAAGGAAGGAAGGAAGGAAGGAAGGAAGGAAGGAAGGAAGGAAGGAAGGAAGAAATTTAAAAATCTCAGACTAAAAACCTCTGCACTACAAATACTATGTCCATTTTACCAGTAAAGAAATTTGGGTATCTCTTACTGGTTTTGAATTCATATAGTCTCTTAACTTGAAGACTCATGCTCCTTTTACTTCATTCTGAATGACTTATTCTGCCTTTAAAAAGCTCACTGAATTCAGAGTGCTGCAGGAGCAGGTTTCTGGGTGCCCTTCATGAAAGGTATTCATTCCTAGCAGAATTCAGGCAAGCTGAGGCAATCCAGACCTTCTCTTTCACCTTGAAGGCAATTTGAAAACTGCCTGTCCTTGGAGTTTGAAGTTAAAGGGTCCCACCTCTGCTTAAGGTGCAATTGGTAGGGACTCTGTCTTAACTAAGGGAGAAAGGGAGGGAGGAAGAGAAGGAGTTAGAGAAGTGAATCAGCTAACTTTCACTAAGAGCCTACAGTGTGAAGTCGTTGTGTGAAAAAAGAAAGGGAGGAAAAAGAGAAAGAAAGGACAGGAAGCAGAACAATTCATTTAATATTAACTTTTTAAAATGACATCCCACCTCCTTTCTATCTCTCTAGTGTATGTCAGAGGCAGGGAAAATCTATGTTTTAGTAATTATAGCTGATTTTTCTCTCTCTCCTCTCTGACTCTGTTTCTCTATCTCTCTTTTCTGTAGTGTATGTCAGAGACAGGACAAATCTGTCTTAGTAATTATAGCTGATTTTGCTCTTTCTTCTCTGTTTCTCTCTGTCTCTGTGTCTGTCTCTCTGGCTCTGTCTCTATTTCTGTCTATCTCTCCTCTGACTATTTCTCTGTTTCTGTTGTGTATGTCAGAGGCAGGACACATCTATGTCTTAATAATTATAGTTGATCTCGCTGTCTTTCTGTCTCTCTGTCTCTGTCTCTGTCTCTGTCTCTCTCTCCCTCCCTCCCTCCCCCTCCCTCTCTTTCTCTCTCCTCCCTCCTGCCCTTCACCACCTCTTTCAAATAATTTTAGCCACAGCAGGGCTAATGGCCAACTTCTCTTCTAAGGTCCCCTTGTGTAAGGCTCTTCCACATGCATACAGAAAGACTCCATCAAAGCAGACAGTGCCGTGATTGAGCCTCTGCAGAGCTCCCTGTGTGAACTGGCATAGCCTGAGCGCTCCCAGGGAAATTCTGCGGAGCTCTGCCAAGCTGCCCAGACGAGCAGCCTGAATCATGCCGTTGCCCCTAGCATCAGAATGGCCCAGAGTGTCTAAAGAGGGGTAAACACATTCAGCTGGTAATGAGGAGGGCTCTGAGAATCTCATTCTCCCTCCGTTAAGTCTGATTTGCTCCCCTCTCCTCACCCCCTCACCAGTTGGGTGTGCATGTGTGATGGGGGTTATTTTCTTTTCTCTATTGGCAACCAACCTCCACCATCTTCTCTATCTGACTTTTGGTGAGTCAGTCGTGTTTGTTTGTTTGTTTTTTTAACCCTTGCCTTCAGTCTTGGTATCAATTCTAAGACAGAAAAATGACAATTGGGGCTAGGTGATGGCCCAGGGTCACATAGCTAGTAAATGTCTGAGGTCAAATTTGAACCCAGGTCTTCCAGACTCCAGGTCTGGTTCAGTGAATCAGTTTTAATGTAATCGCTTTGTATATAGTGTTAAGAGCATCTTTCTTTTATTAGATATGTATATATATGTTTATAAACACATATGTATGATTGAAAATCTGTTACCCTAAAAAAAACTACATATCTTAGCAGGGTAAGAGCCCACTGACTTCCTGTCATTATGTACTTCCTATAGACAGAGGATAAAGGGCGTGGGCTTTGGGATATGTAGTTCTTTTTTAGGGTAACAGATTTTTAATCATATACACATATATATGTATGTATGGGTATATATATATATATATATATATATATATATATATATGATGAGTAAAAGAGGCAGTCACTCACTGAAATAATAGGTAGCTAAATAATATATTATTTCACTTGATTCTCACTACTCAACAAGGAAGATTCTATTATTTTATTTATTTTACAGATAAAGAAACTGAGGCAGGATCCCATAACCACTAATTGTCTAAGGCTGAATTTAAACCTAGGTCAATCCTAACTCCAAGCCCAGACCTCTGTCCAGCTACCTGTATAGATAAATGTTATAGTCATAGACATGGACATAGATAGATGCCTTTATATACATACATATGTGTATTTATGTGAAATCTATTTTCATTGCAAGTTGCCATTAGAATAATAAGTTTTAAAGCTCAAGAAGTAAAGATCATCTCATCTATTTGGTCATTTTATAGGTAAGGAAACTTCCTAAAAGAGAAGTGACTTACCCAAGTCAAAGCAGGGAATAAGAAGCAGAACCCAGATCCCAGCCGTGGTCCTTAGACTTTTTTTTTAAACCCTTACCTTCTATCTTCATATCAATACTGAGTATCAGTTCCAGGGCAGAAGAGAGTTAAGTGACTTGTCCAGGGTCACACAGCTAGGAAGTATTTGAGATCAAATTTGAACTCAGGACCTCCCATTTCTTGGCCTGACTCTCAATTCACTGAGCCACCCACGTTGCCCCTTCCTTTGACTCTTAATCCAGTGTTCTTGCCATGACATCACAGATGGAGATGTTTTATACATGGTAATATCATCTGTGGGAATGACACTGAGTTCTTCCTGCAGACATTGCTAGAGAGTGGCACTATGGCCTAACAATTAGACCCTTAGCCAAGGTGTCTGTTCTGGCCTGAAGCTGGCCTTGGAAGTCATTTCATGGCTGGATCTGAGTTTCTTTACTAACAAAAATGTATCATTATTATTTACTATTTTAATGAACTTCCATGTTATACTATGAAGGGGAAAACAATATTAAGCTCCAAAAGGAATAAAGAAGGGCAGCCAGGTGACTCAGTGGATAGAGAGCCAGGTCTGGAGATGGGAGGTCCTGGAGAGGAAAAAAGAAAAAAGAAGTGGAATGAAGGAAAAATATTTTGCAAGTGTTTCATGCCATAGTTCTTAGTATGAAAAATTCCTTGCTTGTATCTTCATAAGTATCAAAGAATCCTTCACTTGGAGGAATTTCAGAACTCAAATCATCAAATTAGCAAAGTGATCAGAAAGTTGGAAGCCTCAAACATGCTCTATTTCTCTTCGGCAAGAGTAGATATTTTTTATTAGTTTTTTGCAAGTTCAAGGTTTAATATGTTTTGAGATAGATAGAGAGAGAGAGAGAGAGAGACACACAGAGAGGGAGAGAGACAGAGACAGAGAGACAGAGACAGAGAGAGAGAGACAGAGAGAGAGAGACAGAGAGAGAGACAGAGAGAGAGATAGAGAGACAGAGACAGAGACAGAGAGACAGAGAGAGACAGAGAGGAGGGAGGGAGGGAGAGAGATGTTTATGTATTTGTGTATTTCCATCTATGCACATTTCTATAAAATATACATTTGTAATAAGCATGTTTTTTTCATTTTACACATACTATTCTTAGCATTACTACATATGCCAGGCAAGTAAAATGTACATTAAATGAATTCACTTTCTTTTATCTACAGGAGTATAAAATGCAAAATTTCATTCCATACATTTTGAGAAAATCACTGGTCTAGTTCATTATGACAATATCACTTGCATGTATAATATAGATGATTAAATCATTCAGTATGCTTACATATGCATTGTATTTAAATGTATTTTGATATTTAAAATATCTATATATTTATATAATTAAAACAAATATTTAAAATTTCATCTAACCTCAAATCTTGCTTTTTGTGTGTGTGTGTGTAAGGTGTGTCTGTTCTTGGGTCATACATTATTCACACCTTACCCTTTCACCTTATGCACAAAAACAAGCAAGATTTGAGATTAGATGAAATTTTTCCTACTTTCCCAACTGATTATACATAAAGACAATCACATCTTTTAACCCTTTCATCCTGTACCACCCCACGTCTGAACTCAGCAAATTATCTCTGAAAATTGCCTTAGCTCTCCCTTTTGCCATATTTATGCCTTCTTTAGTGTCATGCCAGCTATTCAGCTCTCCTGGACTCTCTCCTTGAAGCAGAGCTCACCAGACTCCTCACTGGCACTAGTCCTGTGTTCCCTAATTTAGGGATGGCTCTAAGGACAACGACCAATTTTGCCCTTTTCCCAATTTGCCTAATGGGCTCTACCATCAAATGACATTTCCCATTCTTTGTTAGAGACGAAGATCATGTTTTGCTTCCCTGTAGCTCTGTTTGAAATGTCCATTTCTTTAGATGGCCATGCTGTTTGGTTTTTGCATCCAAGTACATTCATGTTTCTAAAATTGTCCTGGAATAAGTGATTCTAAATGGGTACCTTCACTCTTTACAAAGTAGATCAAATTGGGTTGCAGTGTATGTATATAAGCTTGGGATGGAAGCATCTTGTTTTTTTTATTTGACAAGTAACTTTCCTCATAAATATTGAACTTTAGGGTTCCTGCTCTTCTCCCTTCAATTTTCACATTCCACCAGGTACAAAATGAAGATGCTTTGGCTCCCTTAAGGTCAAGGGACCCACTCTGAACTGAAGACAACTTAAGATCTCAAATTCCTTTGTCAGTATTCACAGGTAGGCAAGTCAAGCTTGGAGTTGAACTCTGAATGCACTTTATACTGTGTGTATGTGCTGTCAAACTTGGAATGAAAATGTCCTTACATATTTACATAGTGGAATTTTTTTCTTTTTTTCTTTTCTTTTGAAATGAATGCCTTTTGCATTTGGCCTTACATTTCTTATAAAAGATCAACGTTGGCTTATGAGGAATTACTATATAATTACCTTCTGTAAAAATAGTTGACTTCTAATTGGACCTTGGGAAGTCAATTGATCAAAATGAAAAACTTTACATTTTGCCTTTCCAGGTTATAATGGCCAAGTTTCTCAGTTTATGTGTTATTGTACTTTTTTGTTGAGCTAAAAACATAATTAGGTTTTAGTGTGAAAATCCCAAGTGTTAGTTGATTTTGAATATGGGAAACTGGCTAAGGTATAACAACAACTTAAATTTAACTGGACAACTAAAATTGGAGGAGGTGAATCCCCATACACCTTCAAAGCTCAACTCAAACGTTATTTCCTACAGAGTTCTTCCTGTTCTCCCTCACTCCCCTTGTTAGTGATCTCTTTTCTTGAAATGACATATTTTGTGTGTTGATTTAACTCTCTATAAGTAGGTGTTTGCATACACATATATTGTGTGTGAATTATAAATATAGTTATAGATAGCTTTCCCCTTGAATGCAAGCTCCTTGAAGGCAGGAACTGCTTTTTTTAAAAATCTTTTTATTCACAGCAATTAGCACAATGCCTAGTAGGTAGTAGGTGTTAATAAATCGCTAATAAAGGAATGAATGGTAGATGCAAACTAAAAAGCAACAAAGAGACAAAAACCCTAATGGACTGGTTACTTATTGCAAGCTCAATTTTCCTATCACATAAGTAATATTTTCATGTCAATTATATTTACATAGAATGTTGGAATTTCACAGCTCTAGGAGGTTTAGAGATAATCTGACTCACTCTCTATTGTTCAGATGAAGAAACAGAGGCCCAAAGAAAAAAGTACCTTACCCAAGAGTACCCTTTACATTATTCAAACTAACTAAAAATCTAATCTTAGAAACTAACTTTGTGATTTTTCTAAACATAAACACTATAGGTGGTATGTAGAGTTTTTGTGTATGTATGTACATGCTGCATGGATTATGTGGTTTAGCTTAAATACTTTAATAAACCTATAATTTAATTAATATGGGTCCTTACTCCACTGTTGCAGATTACAACACATCCTTGGCATTTTACATTGTGCAATTCTTGTCTATGTCCTTCCATAAATCCTCCATGGTGAATCTTTCTACCACAGTGAAGGTATTTCTCTAGGTCAACTCAGTTCAATAATTATTTAGTAAGCTTTTACTCTATACCAGACCCTGAGCTAAGCACCAGAAACACAAGACAAAGTCTTAAGTATTTGTGGATATCAGTGTAAAACTTGGGCTGTCCTTCTGTCATCTCCTGCTCTCCTCTCCTTCCAATTATAACTGTTAATATATTTTGGATTTCTTGTATACAGGATACTGTCGGTGGTAGACTATAGCCCACTTTGACCCATCATCCATCTAGTCCTTACCCTGTTCATGACCTATAATTTTGATTATAGGTCATGGGGAGTCATCATATTCCTTGATTTACTATTTAGTGTCAAGGAAAGAACGTTGATTTTGAAAAGATCAGCATTGACTAGGGACAGGCATGAAGATTGGCATAGGAAACAAGGAAACTTGCAGATAAAGAAACTCCCTCTGTCAATGCTGGCTGGCACCTTCTTTGCAACTTATAGTCTTGAGGTGTTGTTTAGAGTCCTGAGTGGCTGTAAATTGCCTCGGGTTACACAGCTGTACTTGCCAGAGATGGGACTTGAGACCAGATCTTCTTGTCTTTGTGCACAGGTTCCTCTGTTCTGGGAAAACAGAACTAATATATAGTATATATTGTGTAATGTCACTTCCATCTTGGCTTCTTTACCTACCTGTCAAAAGCAAAGGGCTTATATAGACTTGTCAGACAACCTCTGTACCCTGGTTCTTTTTGGAAACAGCTAAATTAATTGGTGAACAAAACTATGAATAGGTGAGCATTGGTTTTGGAGTCAAAGACTTGGGTTCAAAGTCTAGCTCTACTGTCTTACCAGCAGAGGCTTCCATGTTGTCATTTGTAACATGAAAGAAAGGGTTGGATTAATGATATATTAAGTCTACTTCTAATTCTATAAATATATGCATTTATATACATATATATATATATTACTATATGTACATAGAAAATGATGTTTTGGAGAAACTAAATGGCAGCAGAAAGAACTCTACCTGTACCATTTTTCTTTTTCTCTTTCTTTTGCAGTGATTTGGTATTGTTTGGTTTCTTTGCACCACTAAAATGGTGAAAATTGTTGAAACAGGTCACTCAGTCAAGCACAAGCTGTGATTTGCAATTATGCCTATGAAATTCCTAGGACAGTGATAGTGAACCTTTTAGAGACAGAGTGCTAGCCCCACCTCCACTCCCCCCCCCCCCAGATCAAGTGCTGTGCCTGCCCCACCCAGAGATCATGTGCCATGCCCCTCCCCACCAACCAAGTGCCCAGTGTGCCCTGCCTCCCACCTTACCCCATACAGGGGATAGAAGAAGTGCTCCCATTGAATTGTTTGGAGGAGGGGTGGGTGAAGTGAGAAATGTCCTCAGCAAGTGTAGAGAGGGGGAGGGGAGTGACCCAAGTGCTCTGCTCCCCTCCGGCTCTGCTGCCAGTGAGCAGCCCACTTTATCCACTGTGTGCTTCCATTGGCTGCCGTGTGGATGAAATGTGGAATGTCCTCAGTGAGTAGAGAGAGGGAGAGGAGTGGCCCCAGAGTTCCACTTCCCTCTAGCTCTGCTGCCTGTGAGTTGCCCACCTGACTTCCTGTGTTCTTCCATTGTTGCTAGGCAGAGGGATTGGGGATATGAAAAAAATGTCATCAAGCATGGTAGAAAAGGGGAGGTTTTATGTTAAATATGAGAATTCTAAAGTAATATTGTGGTCGCTGATTTAAAAATATTACAGCTTAAGTCAAAATGACTTTTAGCAGTTTTATTTACAAAGAGGTGGAAAGAGTAAAAGTGGAAAAATGTAGTTAAAGAGACAGATTCTAATAAGCCTGTCAGCCCTTCTCCTGGGAAGCTAGGCTCAGCCCCAGAAGGGCTTCACCAAGACTCTGTCTCCACATATATTTTCCTGGTAATCCTCAGTCAGGGTTCCACCAATGCAGTCTCCTCCAAGGCAGGAAATCTCCAGAATCAATCTCTTCAAAAGCCAGGAAAGGAATCCCAGCTACTCACCCAGCAAGCCAACACAGGATCCAGGGGAAAAGTCCTCCAGTCCAGTTCACAAACACAGAGTCTCCAAAGATGAATTCCAAAGGAGAAGTTTAAAGGAGAAGTTCCTTGGATAGGAAGTTCAGGACTTTTATAGTCCTTTTTCCATGTCACTCCCTGTCCCTTCCCCACTTTATGAGAACCAATCACAGTCTTGCAATTTGCCTAGCACTGCCCTGGGGTGGGGCATTGGCCTCTGGAGTTGTCACCCACTCTAGCAAGTGACTTGTGAACTCTCTTACTTAGTGTCAAGTAGGAGTACTTTAAGGTCTTGATTCCATTAGTTAAAAATAGGCATGGGGAGAGTTAATCCTATTTTCACACTTTCTAGTAATAAACTTGGGGGGAAGGAAGGTGGCCAAGTGCCCACAGAGAGTGCTCTGCGTGCCATCTTTGGCACCCGTGCCATAGATTCACCCACCATCTCTGCCCTAAGACAAGGAATAGTTCCTGAGGAAGTTCTTTAAATGACTCCAAGTAGTAATGAGTCCACTTATCAATGGTCAGCTTTCTACCCTAATCAAGCACATGCTTACTAAGGACCTACTATACTCATTTACAGGGAATTGCAGGAATTATAAATGAAATGTTCCTTTCTGTTTCAGATTTTCCTTGACCATTTTATTTGAATGTCCCCTTTGCCCCTCTTGAGATCTATCTAAAGGAAGAGAGATTTTGCTTTGGGAAATAGAGGGGAAGTGGGTTAGATAAGCAAAGTGAACCTGGGTGACAAGAAGGCCTGGAACACTTAATTAAGAGGATGAGAAGGGGAGAGGCTAGGAGAGGAGAAGAGAAGAGAGGAAGGGAGGGCAGGGGAGAGGGAGAGAAGGTCAGGGGAAAACAGGAGAAGGGGAGAGAGAGAGAGAGAGAGAGAGAGAGACAGAGAGAGAGAGAGAGAGAGACAGAGAGAGAAAAAGAGAGAGAGAAAAAGAGAGAGAGAAATAGAGAGAGAGAAAGAGAAAGAGAGAGAGAAAGAGAGAGAGAGACAGAGAAAGAGAAAGAGAGAGAGAGAAAAAGAGAGAGAGAAATAGAGAGAGAGAAAGAGAGAGAGAGAGAGAGAGAAAGAGAGAGAGAGAAAAAGAGAGAGAAATAGAGAGAGAGACAGAGAGAGAGAGAGAGAGAGAGAGAGAGAGAGAGAGAGAGAGAGAGAGAGAGCTCACCATATGTTTTAGAGACAGGAAACAATGAAATACTTGGAATCAGTCACTCTTTTTAGGGTCTACTGAGTGGGATGCTCTTTCTGGCTCAATGGTACCCTCTTACAGCCATTGTGGAAGAGGACCAAGGGACCACTTGGGGTTATATCATTCCCAAATGGCCAGACCCTTTAGTGCAAAGCCAAAATATACATGACCTACCACAACTGACTTAGGATCCCACCTGTTTCCCCTCATTTGACATATATTATATTACTTTGGTTTCATAACAACCCTATGAGGTAAGTACGTCAGGCATTATACCTCTTGTTTTATGGAGAGGCAGTGAGGCATAATGGATAGCTGGAAGACTGAGGTCAAGCCTTGCCTCTGACACATCCTATTTGTGTGATTCTAGTCAGTTCTCAGGGCTGTGAGTAACTTTTTAAAACTATGAATTTCAGAGAAGAGGCCAACATGAATTGATGGAGGCAGTTTCCTCACTTGGGAGTTCTCTCTACCAATGACATCCAAGTTTCAGTCCATATCCCTCCTTTATAGATGAGGAACATAATGCTCAGACATGCCCATGATGGCACCAGCTTATGCCAGACACAGGACTTCATAACTCCAAGGCCAGCACTAGTTCCTAGGTCACTTTGTATCTTCCTTCCTTCTGTATATATGACAACCAATTTAATTCCCCAAATATGTGTTGAACACCTACTCTTTACAAATCATTCAGAGACTCACAATAAGACCTTTGTCATTTGCACTCAGTTCTGTGTAGTTGAGTCTGCCTACTTTCCGGATTCAGCTACTGTCCCTTGTTTGGCTACAACTTCTCCTGGCTCCAACCTTGACAGTACACCAGACTGCAACCACATCAACACTTGGGGGTGTTTGGGAGATTTCTGACACTACATATGTTTTACTAATAATGTGTGTGTTGCATAAAATGGCACATTGTGTAATATGCTTGGAAGGGAAAAAAGTAGGTGGGGTGTAAGGGAGGGTGATAAATCCTGATCTGCATGAGGCTGGGAACAACCTCTGGACAATAGGGCAGCTACCAAATGATGGGTTTGTGTCCTATCTCTCAAAGAATGCTCCATCTGCCCCAGCAGCTTCCTAGTTTCTATCCCCTTCTTTCTCCCTCTTCTTCCCCAGCCTACCTTTCTTTGTTCCAAAGAATCAAGAGACACGCAGATAGGAGTGATACTGAGGAATCACATTTCATCAGGGAGAAAAAACTTTGGGGGGATGTCAAACATCCCTGCCCCCTTTCCTTGGCATATCTTCTAGTCAAGAATATATAAGCTGCTCACACACTATCAGCTGGTGCTGTTGATTAATGTTTGTTTCCAAGTAACTGGGACTATTCTATTGTGTCCAGTGGAGCGGTACAAATGCCCCAGGCTCCCCTGGCATGAGGGGGCCTATGTACTTGGCATTTTCCTTGTTGTTTCTTCCTTTTTTTTCCTTTCCATCTAGAGGGCCAGGCACTGGATTCACAGTTTTCTCTGCAAAGCCAGCTGGGTGGGTGGGTTCCTATAAAAATATTAGGAAGTTGCCAGGGCCTGTGGGTCATGTACAGCTGCTCTGCTCTCCAATCTGATGTCTCAAAATGTGGCAGAAATGCACATTTAAAAACTAGAAAGAGAACAAATTAAAAATCACCAGATGAAAACTAAATTAGAGATCCCAAAAATTAAAGGAGAAATCAATCAAATTGAGAGTAAACGAACTATTGAATTAATAAATAAGACTAGAAGCTGGTACTTTGAAAAAAATAAATAAAATAGACAAAGTACTAGTCAGTCTAATTAAAAAAAGGAAAGAAGAAAACCAAATTAACAGTATCCAAGATGAAAAGGGAGACCTCACTTCTAATGAAGAGGAAATAAAAGTATGTGTATCCCCACTAACCACTAAACATACTCTCTGGGGTAATCTCAGTAATACTCATTAGGATCCAGGCATCCTTTGCAAAAAAAGGGACCCAGCTCTCATTTCTACTCCTAAGTGGACTTCTGACTTCCATACTGTGTCTTAGCTAGTTGGTTGCTTGGGAAGTTTTCTCATTCTTGAGGCCTTTTCACCTCTGCCCCTAGAGCCCCCCCCCCCACTTTCACTGATGATTTCTTCCTCCTGGAAGCTCAGTTCTGAGGAAGGATCCACGCCAACCATCCTTCATTCTTCTTGTCACTAATTCTGAATCTCTAGACTTCTCCACTATGCTATTCCAGGAGTTCTTTCCCACCCCTGAGCACTCCTTCATTTCCCTTTTAAATATAGTCTTTCCCCTATTAGGATGTTACTTTCTTGAGGGCAGATATCTGGGTTGTTGTGGTTTTTTTTTTCATTTTTCTTGTTTCAGTACCCCCAGCACAGGAATTGGCACATTTGTTGTTGTTATAGATTCAATGCAGTCATACCCAACTCTTCATGACTCCATTAGGATTTTCTTGGCAAAGATTTTAGAGTGGTTTGCCTTTTCCTTCTCCAGCTCAGTTTACAGATGTGGAACTGAGGCAAACAAGGTTAACTGACTTGCCCAGGGTCACACAGATTGGAAGTGTCTGAAGCTGGATTTGAACTCAGGAAGTGGAGACTGATTCCAAGCTCAATGCTCTATCCCCTGAGCCACCTAGAAACCCTGCTAGGCACATAGTAATTAAAAGCTTATTGCCTTGTTTTTTACTTCATTTTCTTTTCTACTCCTGACTGTAAAGATTAAAATTTAGGGGAGACTGAGGCAGGTAGAAATTAGTTTCTCTCTGCAAGGAGTATTATATTTTTAGAGGTTTATTAAAGGTTAAAGATTAAAGAAAATACAGAATAAGAAAAAACCAGAGGCCTAGACAAGAACTCACCTCATGGAAGAGACACCTCTGCTCCAAAACAGAAGTCCAAAAAGAGACACAAAAGCCTTTGCAATCAGCTTAAATCCCTTCTCGATCTCGGTCCACCTCAGAATTCTGTGAGATTACAAAGCATTTTGGGGAAGTGGAGCAAGGGCTTGTGGGGATTGAAGTCCAGAATTCGAGTCTATTTTTACACTCCCTGGCCCTAGAACTTTAACAGAGAGCATTACTTAGAAAAAGATTCCACTTGTCTGAAAGTCCCTGGTCAGTAAGAGTCCTCATAAAGCCTATGCCAGCCATGGCCTGATGCTCAGTGAGCATTTTGGTATGGCATATTATATGTGCTTTGAGGATAGTATGGCTTTCTAGTGCTGTTTGAGGAGACAAATAGAAATTTGGGGAAGGACATTAAAAGGAAGGCATCCTTCAGAGTTCAAATCTGGCCTCAGATAGTGACTAGCTGTGTGACCCTGGGCAAGTCATTTAATCTGTTTGCCTCAGTTTCCAAATCTATAAAATGAGCTGGAGAAGGAAAAGGCAAACCATTCCATTACCTCTGCCAAGAAACCCCAAAATGGAGTGATGAAGAGTTGGACACTACTAGAAATGGTCAAGGGTTTTATTTAACACCAAAAATAGGCACCTCTAGCTCTAAGTATTTTACTTTGCTTCTACAGTGATGCTGTTATTAGACTGGGCACATAATATTGCTGAAGTAGGGGGAAACCTAGGAGAGATAGACACTCCAAACATACTTCTGGTATAGACAGTGCTTAGAGAAATGAGTAGAAATTCAATTTAATAAAGGGTTTTTAATGCCTAATGCATAAGTCATATTCATAGCATACCTAAGAGCTTTTAGGATCTGAGTTGGAAGGCCTCTGGAGTCAAAAGATCCAAAATAGCTTCAAGTCAATTAAATATTTATTAAGCTCCTAATTTGGGAATGGGGAAAAAAAGATGGTGCAATGAATAGAGTACTGGACCTGGAGTCATAAAGATCATAGTTCAAAACTGGCCTCAGGTACTTATTAGCTTTGTGTTCCTACACAAGTCATTTAACCCTGTTTACCTCAGTTTCTTCATCTGTAAAATGAACTGTAAAAAGAAATGGCAAATCACTATAATTATCTTAAGCCAAGAAAATTCCAAATGGGGTCACAAAGAGTTGGACACACCTGAAAAATAACTGTAATCAATTTGGAAACAACAATAGGTAATATGGTATAGAAGATAAAAAGCCAAGTTTTGAGTCAACAAAATTTGAATTCAAGTCCCACCTCTGATATGTACTAACCCTGTGTCCCCAGAAAACTGAGATTGACAAATGCAGAGCGATTCAGATCAATGCTGTTAGAAAGAGTTTCCTCATCTGAGAGCTCCCTATAACAATTAAATTATAGGTTCAGACAAGGATTTTTTCAATTGTGAGAGGCACAATAGGAAGTAGCTCACAAGACAAACAAAGAATACTTCCTGACAACAATAATGACAATAATAATAATAATAGAGGTGACAACAGAGATATTTTAGTAGAGATGAACTCAGAATTCTGAGCTGGGTAGGTGGCACAATAGATAACTGAGGGATGGTCCTGGAGTCAGGAAGACAAGTTCAAATCAGGCCTTAGACACCTAGTAGTTGTGTGTCCCTGGGCAAGTCACTTATCCTCTGACTCAGTTTCCTCAACTATAAAATGAGGCTAAAAATGGGACCTACCTTTCAAGATTGTTATATGCATAATAATTGTAAAACTTAACAATTTCACACAGTGCCTGGCACATTTCAGGTGCTCAATAAATGCTTGTTCCCTTCTTCATTACATAGGTGACCATGCTCTCCACCAAAAGCAGCAGTGTGGTATAGTGGAAATTGCAACAAACTTGGAGTGAGAAGAGCTGGGCTTGATTCTAGTCTCCATCGAGGCCTTTGAGCTTGAAAAAGCCCAAAGAACTACATAAATGTAAAATAGCTTTGTTCAATTGTTGCTTTTTTCAGTTCTGTTCAACTTTTTGCAAGTTTTCTTGGCAAAAATACTGGAGACATTTGCCATTTCCTTCTCCAGCTCATTTACAGATGAGGAAACTGAGGCAAACAGGGATAAGTGACTTGCCCAAGGGGCAACTAAGTGAACAGAGCACAAGGCCTGGAGTAGGGATGAACTAGGTTCACATCTGGCCTCAGACACTTCCTTGCTGTGATTGCTTAGTCTTGGCCACTCTTTTGTCTTAGAATTGATGCTAAGACAGAAGGTAAGAGTTGGTTTTTTAGGGGTCTTGCTCAGGATCACATCATAATTGCCTGAAGCCAGATTTGAACCCAGTAAAACGAGTCTCCTCAATTCCAGGCCCCACACTGTCTACCAAGCTGCCTAGTTGCCCTGGCTATGAGCCATACAAGTCTAAGCTTTTGTCGATGGTTCTACTTGTCGTTTCTAGTGACTTTTCCTGACCTACCTCCTAGTCGTCTTTTGCCCAGCCCAATCCCAAGGAAACAGGACAGACTGATGAAGATGATAAGATGAAGCCGGAGGAACACGCTATTAGTTCAGGAACAGTTTGAGGATCAGCCCCTTTCAGATAGGCCATCTACAAACTTATGTTTCTGATTTGACTGAAAATAACAACTCACCCAGGAACTGATGAGATTTATGAGGCTTTGGACAGCTATGCCTTTCCTGAAATTTGCCAGCTTCCAGATGGAGGCCCTCGGGGCCTGGGGTGGAGGAAATCTTTGAAGTTGCCTTGGTGTGAGGTGAAACTAGGCTATGAAGAACATTCATGGCCAAGGGGAGGGAGAGTAGAGAAGGAAAGAAGGGAGATGGGGTAGACATTACCTTTTCCCAGTTCAAGTTCATTTATTGGCTTGTTTTCATGGTTGCCTGGGTGATGGGCTCCAGGTTAAAGCTTTTGGGGTCAGTAATCCCTGGTGTGACAAGGCACTGAGGTCTCCCAGGGGGGTGAGGTGGGACAGCAAGCAATGTCCATTTCCACTTCCTCAGACTCTGAACCACTTAACTGGCTAGTGCGAGATGATTATGAAGCATGGATCATCAAACCACCAGGAAACCCCTGGAAAACACCCATTTACCTGCTCTTGCATTCATTCTGCAGAGTACAAAGCATACCACCACTTTTCTAGTCACCCAGCTTCACAACCTAAGGAGTAATTCAACCTAATCTCCATATCCAATTTAGCCTCGTAAGCTCTCTCTACAACATCTGTCATATCTATTTCCTTCTCTCCACTCAAATCACATCCTTATTCATGTCAAATTTATTATAAATAACACCAGCAGAAATGAAGAAGGCAAAGTGTGTCATCAACTCCACACCCGCATACACCTCTTCCTTTTGGGGTTTCACCCCACTACAAATGTCTCTCTCTTCCCATTGCCTCTACTCAGTCTTTTGACACAACCATATTTCCTTCTTCTATGACTGCTGGGCCACAAATAAAATTGAATTGTTAACTGGAAGGGATCTTAGAGGTCACTTAAAACAGCCCTATACACTCAATTGATAGGAGAGAAAATGGAGACCCAGATTGGTGTAGTGTAGAGAAAGCCATGAAGGGAAAGAAATTTGTCTTTGGTTTCCTCTGATTCTCCCCTTAAATTGTTGTTTATCTTTTATTTTTTAAAAGGACCAACGACATCATGGGGCAATGTCTTGACTTGCTTATGAATTGGATCTAAGTGAGGCACAGTTGTACAAAGTTCATCAACCTCCTTTTCTTTTCCAGTCATTAAAGTCCAGTGGAAAGGCAAAAGTCAGAATGACTGGCAATGGTCTGGGATGATTGGAAGCTTTGATGTCTGACCAAACCCTAGACACTCTATGGTGCCTGCTTCAACTGCCTTCATGGCTCTTGAAACAAATTGTTCTCATCCAGTGAGGTTTAATTAAATAAATATATGACTGCTCTTAAATTTATGGGTCAAAGGAGTGTAGGCTTGATTCTGGAGACTGTTAGGAAGTTCTGAGGATTTAGGAGCCAAAATCTAGGAATGAGAATGATTATTCTGGTGAAGGTGTGATTGTGATTGTGAATATTGTAAATCTCAAAATTCCTTAGACTTATAAATGTTGGAAATTTCACCATTGGGATATTTCATACTTGGAAAATTTCTTACTGATAGTCTATTGGAATGGGAACCCCATTGGCATGGGAGGTTCCTTCTCTTCCCTTCTTAAGATTACTTTAGGACAGAAACCTTTTGCTGAACAATGGAAAGGACTTTGACCTATGCTTAAGCATAGAACAGGAATTTCTTTGAGTCTTGATTGATTTTAGAATTGATACAATGGAGATACTCCACCCTATTCAGTCCTAATAGGATTGAGTAAGGGCTGCAGCCTAGATCAAAATTTAATTATTCCAATCTCTACCATACTCAAGTTAACAGGATTTAGAAAGGGCTGTAGCAAAGGAGTAAAGATTTAATCATTTGAAAATATGACCTTCAACAGACATGTGCAAAAGCCAGAAACCTCTGGGCGGTCCTGGGTTAAGCTAGAGCCTCCATTGGCACAGGGAAATTGATGAAGAGTGATTGGTAGATGGGAGAACTGAGGGGATGAACTTGGATGGTTTTCCTTAAAGATAGGGGGTCTGAAGACTCCAAGGGAGGTTGAGGAGTTTTGGTCGGGGTGATTGTGGTGGACTCGGAGAAGCTTGCGCTGAAGGAAGCTGAAGGTGGGGGCCTCTGAGACTGTTTCTCCATTTTGGACACGTGAGTAATAGGGACTGATCTCTTTTCTTTGCCCCAGCTATCTAAGGGCTTGGGCCTTTTGGCCCAGCCTAAACAGAAGGGGTATTTAAGCCCTATTCCCTTCTCTCCCCTTTTCTCTCTCTCTATCTCTAATTCCTTTCTTACTCCTATTGTAATTAAACTCCAAAAAAGGCTGACGGCTGACTTGAGTTTTTCATTTAGGAATTACATAGCTGATTCCTTGGCGACCTTAAATTAATATATATCAGTCTTTTAAAGTGATTCCCTTGTTACAATATGTGATTCTGTAAAGGCAGATTGAACAGAGGAGAGGATACTTATTTAAAGAGCTTTGTGCTAGTCTAGTTGAGTGACGATAAGCCAGATGTTGGCAATGGAAAGGGAAAGGAGGGAATAGATGTTAGAGAGATTACAGAGGGAGAACAGAAAGGACTTTATGAAAGAAAAAAAGGAGGAAGAGTGTACAAGAACTCTAAAATTTGTAACAAGTGAAGTTGACTATATTGGTAGATAGAAACAAAAAAGTCAGAAAGAGGAGCAGTCATTTTCTTTTTTATTGAAATATATGTATACCAGAAAATATTGCAAGTAATATGTCCGCAAAAAGCACTGGAAGGATTTATATGAAGTGATACAAAGTGAAGTGAGCAGAACCAGGACAATTCTATACACAGTAACAGTAATAATGTATGACGATCAACCAATGTATGAATGACTTAACTACTGAAAAAATAACATTGGTAAATTGGAGTTGTGAGGAGGATGATATGATAAGATACTTTGTTTGGTGTCCACAAAAGTATCTTTTAACTCTCCTTTCTAAAGGAAAACCAGGGATGTCCTTGGGTCAATATGGAAGGTTTTTGGAGGCACACTATATATGTGTGTATATATATATATATATAAAGCTATTTATTTGTGTTTAATAAGATGAAAATAAGGATAAATAATAAGGAAACTTTAACACTAGCTGGGAACTATCTCCACACACCTGCTAAGTCTACCTCACGATGGAATCTTCTGTTCTTCCAGCTACACTAATATCTACACTGACACTTGCTAAAACCCCAAACACTATCTGACTATAGATCTACCTAAAATCCTTATTCATTTAACTTAATTTGATAAAGAGACTCTCCAAGCACATATCAATTCAGACAGCCAAGATGGCAGCTGCTAAATGACAATCTGGTGACCCTGGTATTGCCCAGAGACCAGACAACCAGCTTCAATCTTTCTCCTTCTCCAAAACTGTTATCCAGCAAAGCAGATCTATCAGCTTCTTCTGAGATATGACTTCTCTTGATCAGGAAAGTAGAAACCCTCTTCAGATGGGATTCACAAGTCTCTCTTCCCTTTCACCAGCCAAGAGTAAAGTCTCCAATGTCTGTCACCAACAGCAGCCAAAGAGCAAGCTCACTAACTGAAGCTCCAGTGAGTGAGTGACCCAGTGAGAGGGTCTCACCGACTGACAGAGCTTTTTTACTGTGTTCTTGCTTCCAAGTTCTGGCCTCAGGCACTGCTCTCTACCTTGCTCTTACCCTCAGAGGGTTTGTTTTTTTTTAATCAAATATCTTATTTTAATCAATAGCTTAATCAATATCCTAATTTCCTCACTACACTACTATCATCAGTGCAAGGGTCCATGACAAATGCAAAGGACTCATGATTTAAAAGACTACCAAGCACTATAGAAGGAACTGTCAGAGTCTCAATTCAGACTGAAACGCATATCATTTTTCACTTTGTTTTTTTCTTATATAAGCAATAGGTGTTTACTTTCACAATATGATGGATGTGGAAATATGTATTGCATAAATGACACATATACAACCTAAATCATATTACTCTCTGTTTTAGGGAGGAAGGTAAAGAGGGCGAGAACTTGGATTGTGATATGTCAGAAAATGATTATTTAAAATTATATTTGCATGTAATTGGGAAAATATAACTTGTAACAATTCTAAAAAAATTTTAAATAGCATTCAAATTTTAAAAAAAAGAAAAATATGTTTGAAGCTATTGAAAAGGGGGTTAGAGTTATGGAAGAAAACAAGGTTGTCCCTGTCTTCAGGACATTCATAATTACGAAGTGATGATCATAATGTACTCAAGGAAATATAATGTAGATGAGGATGAGAAACAGTATAATAGAGAGAGCTAACCTAATATATGTCTAGTTTCAAATCTTGTCTCTGACACAGAATATTTATGTGACCCTTGGCAATAAGGATAAATTTCATTACCAAAATAAGATAGTAGGAATACATTTGTCAACTGAGCATAACTGACACCATTTTGTTTTAAGTCTCCATTGTGTGACTATGTTGGTTTGAGATAGTTGTTTTTCTAGAAGATAAATATGGATGTGGTATGATGTAGTAAATAACATGTGTGTGTTCTTAAACAACTGGTAAACATATGTGGACCCTCTGATAGGGCAGACCACCAATGAAAAATATTATAAACAACTTTATCAAATTTATGTAATAAACGACCACCAAAATATGTAGTAAACAGTCTAGGAACATCCTTACTTAGAACTATAAGAAACCCACCATTAGCTGAAACTGGAACTGACTCCTGCATTCTCTGAACTTGAGACTTGAGCAGTCCATGTTTGCTCAAGGACAGTGTTGATTGATTGGGACATGCCAGATTCCTATCTCTGAAGGAGACACATGGCCTCTTGCTGGGCAGAGTGGGAATCTTGTCATGAGTCTGGTATGAAAGAAATTCATGGGGACCACCAAGATTTAGTCTGGTAGTTTGTTCTTAGAGAAGGCAATGGTTTGTATTCTTTGCACATATTGATTAGTAAAGTTTGATTATATGCATTTAGAAGTTTAAGTCTAACTAGTGTTCCTGTCATGCTTATGTAAAACTAAATCAGTTCTAAGAGTGTACCTCATAGTACTCTGAACAAGTAGCATAACCCCTCAATGACTAGGTAACTCTGAAAGGATCAATTATATAGGAGATGCCAACCTGTATCAGTAGAGGGAGCTTCCATCTCTGGGAAATACCTTACATTCATGAAATCATATATCACGAAATAAATAAAAACAAGAAAGTATATTTTTGTTTTTTGTTCAGCCATGTTAAATATTTTGTTATCACACAGACTATAGCAGGCTCTTCTATCCTCCACTATCTTCTGAAGTCTGTCCAAATCCAATGTTTCTTGTTTCCATGACACTATCTATTCATCTTATCTTCTGCCATTCCCTTTTCTTTTTACTTTTAATCTTTCCTAATATCAAGGTATTTTCCAGGAAATCCTGTCTTCTCATTATATGGTCAAAATATTAAAACTTCAGCTTCAGTATTTAACCTTCCAGTGAATAATCTAAATTAATTTCTTTTAGTATTGACTGATTTAATCTCCTTGCTATTCAAGAGACTCTCAAAAGTCTTCTCCCACACCATATTTCAATTCTATGATGCTGAGCTTTCCTTATAGTACAACTCAAAGCCATACATTGTTACTGAGAAACAAACAAACAAACAAACTAACTAACAAACCCAAACTGGAGTTTTGACTACATAGAACTTTGTTGGCAAGACAATGCCCCTGCTGTTTAGTATGCTGTCCAGGTTTTCCATAACTTTCTTTTCAAAAGGAAGCATCTTTTAATTTCATAGCTGCAGCCACCATCTGCAATGTTCTTTGAGACCAAAAATATAAAATATGATACACACACAGATCTGAAAAATAAAAAACTACTTTCATTTCAACTCCCTCTGTCAGAATATGATGGGGCCATTTGCCAAAGATCTTAGTTTTTTTTGTTTTTAATATTTAAGTCAGCTTTCACACTCTCCTCTTGCACCCTCATCAAGACTTCTTAATTCTTCTTCACTTTCTTCCAACAGAAGATAATTCTGTATATCTAAAATTGTGGATATTTCTCCTGGCAACTTTAATTCTGGCTTCTTATTTGTCCAGCCTGGAATTTTTTCATGATATACTTTGTATAGAAATTAAGAAGGTAAGGTGACACTTTTCTAAAAGTTCAAATTCTGCCTTATTTATTTATAAAATGTTTTGATAAAATATCACTCCCTTCCCCCCAACATTTACAGCTCTCTTCCACAACACATTAAGGCTGATTTTAGCAGTGTTAATAGCAACATTTGTATAGTATTTAAAATCAAGGACTTCATTGTGGCCACTACAATGATTCATAATCATTTACACCCATGGATGAGATACTTGAGGTATTGTGACTGTTCAGAGCTCCACAGTATGGATTCTGGGTCCATCACACAAGGAATTTGCAGTTACCAGTGAGGGAAGTTCTCCATGTTAAGTAGTTACTAGGAGAGTTTCTGAGCCACATGGTTTAATAGTCTGCCATGTTTGTATAATGTTATTTCCACATCACCCTCAAATGAAGCAATCATATTGAATACTTTTTCAGTGCTTGTCTTTATGTTTTCAGTGACTCCTGGTGACAGATCTTCAGTGAATGACAAAGAAAACTGCTCTCTGCCAGAGAGCATTTGCTCTTGGAAGAAAAATACAGTGGGGTGATGCTGATTCCAATCAAATGGTCTTTGTGAATCTTTTCAAATTGTCAGCTATCACAGCTTTCATACTGTAAAATTTAGATTACTCCACCCTACTTAGATCTTACTTTTTGGAGAAGATGAAGTTGTAATTTCCTGATTGAACAATGAAAGTACTTAGTTCTTACTTTATAGTGAAGCTAGAACTTTAAGCTAAGATCTTAATTTTTTTAAGATCTTAATAGAAAAAGGTGTTAGGTAACTATAAAGGTTAAATTAATCACAAAAAGGTTAAGTAACTCACAAAAGGTGAACTTAACAAAGAAGTGTTAAGTAACTCAAAAGATATAATCTAATCAAAGAAGATGAGAACTAAAGAAAGGGCAGTTTTGGAGAAAAGCTCTCTGATATGATTGGTAGACGTGAAAATTGAGAGGAGGAGACACAAGAGTAAAAGGTCTATATATTTTGCATCACTTCCCCTCTCCCGTACCTTTTGGCAGCGAGAGTTGGCTGGTGGCAGCATGCTGTGCCTTTTGGCATGGCTACAAGCTATTGTCCAGTTAGGTGGTGAGTTTCTGGCTGAGTTTTCCCTCCTTTACTTTCCAAACTTTATCCTCTTAGAAGCCACTAATCTCCTTCAGAGACCTAGCTGCGGAGATCTTGAACTCCCCCTGGCACAGGCCAGGCGGGAGAAATCCTTTATCCTCTTCCCTCTTTCTCCTTAAATCCTTCCCTCTAAATTAATTAAATTAACCATAAATTTCCAGACTGACTTGGGTATTTTATTTGGGATTTTTCCCTGGTGACCAATTAATTTAGATTTTAAGTCACAACCCTAAAATTATCTTTACAATACCCACCAAATATGGTCTTTTAACGGCCCAGCCTTTTGAATTTCCAAAGCCATATTTCTTTTCTACTAAAATAATTAGTGAAATACTTTCTTTCTGGAGTAATTATACAACTGCAAATACTCTAAAATCTTTTCATACTCTTTCCCCAATCTTAAACCAATTAGTTGTTCTATGTTTGGTTCTAACTGTTACTTCTTGACCTGCATACAGATTCCTCAGGACCTCAACTCTTTGAGGACTTGGCATCTTTTATTGTGATATATTGTCAAAGTCTTTTGTAGTCAATGAAGTAGAAGCAAATGTTTTTCTGGAATTCCGTTGTTTTTTCCATAATCCAGCAAATGTTGGCAATTTTATCTCTAGTTCCTCTGCCTCGTAGAAAATCAGACTTGGGGGAACCTGAGTGGATCAGTGGATTGAAAGCCAGACCTAAAGATGAGAAGTCTTAGGTTCAAATCTGGCTTCAGACACTTCCTAGCTGTGTGACTCTGAGTAAGTCACTTAACCTCCATTACCTAGCTCTTACCACTCTTCTGCCTTGGAACCAATATACAGTATTGATTCTAAGGAGGAAGGTAAGGGTTTTTTAAAAAATTAGATTGCTCTTCTGGCAATTCCCAGTTCATATACTGCTAAAGTGTAGCTTTCAGAATCTTAAACATAACCTTGCTGGTGTGTGAAATGGCTGTAATTGATGAGTAATTTGAATATTCGTTGGAATTGTCTTCTTTAAAATTGGGACATAAACTGATCTTTTCCAATTCAGTGGCTACTGTTGAGATTTCAAAATTTGCTAATATATTGAATGCAACACTTTAAGAACATCATCTTTTAGAATTTTAAATAGTTCAGCAGGAATTCCATCACCTCTACTAGTCTTATTGCTAGCAATGCTTCCTAAGGCCCACTTGACTTTATTCTAGAGGATGTGTGACTCTAGATCTGTAATCATGCCATCTTGGTTATTGATGATTTCAAGATCTTTCTTGTATATTTCTTCTGTGTAGTCTTACCACATCTTCTTAATTACTTCTACTTCTGTTTAAGTCCCTACCATCTTGGCCTTTTATCACATCCATTTTTGCATGAAATGATCCCTTGCTATATCAAATTTTCTTGAAGAGATTCTTTGACTTTCCCTTTCTATTATTTTCTTTTATCTCTTTACATTGCTCATTAAAAAAAAAAAAACAACCTCATCTCTCTTGGATATTCTCTGGAATTCTGTACTCAGTTGGTAATGTCTTTCCCTTTCATATTCCTTCTTTCCTCTACTATTTATAAAGTCTCATCAGACAGCTTTTTCCTTTCTTGCTCTTCTTTGTCTTTGGAATTTTTTTCTTTTGTGCTGTCTCCTGTACAATACTGTGAATCTCTTTCTATAATTCTTCAGGCACTCTGTCTACTAGATCTAATCCTTTAAATTCATTTTTCACTTCTACTTCATATTCATAAGGGATGTGACTTAGGTTATAACTATATGGTCTGATGACTTCCCTACTCTCTTTAACTGAAGTCTGGATTTTGCAATAAAAAACTCATAATCTGAGACATAGTCCACTCCAGGTCAAATGAAATGAGGTGGAGGAAGGATTTAAGAAAGCAGTAGTACCTAAGCTAGACCTAGAACCATATACAATATAAAAACACAAATAATATAAAACCCATAAACAATATAACTACATAAAAGTTGGAATAGGCATTAGGATCTATACCTAAAGCAGAAATACCTCCTATAAAAGGGATTATATGTGCTGCAGAATGTGTGTGGCCTAAAACACTCTAATGCAATTTGAATCAGATGAAAACATATAGGGAAATGTTTACCAAAAAGGAAATTACAGTAGAACCTAGATAATGTTAATTTATTATTTCTAAGTCAATGTGTACTTGCAGGGATCCTTATGTATGGTTTAGTGGCCTTCCTTTCTTTTGGCGTTTTTGACACCACTGTTCTAAAATAGCCCCTGGAAAGTGGGATCTGTAAAGATAAAAGTTGGATTTGGCTAGAAGGAAATGGGAGCTTGCCCTTATAAAATTCCTATGACTTAGCATCCTCTCATTTTTCATAAGGTCCAGAAGTTCTGTGAAATTTGTAGGAGAAGAACATGGTGCTATGGAGACAAAATTTTTCATTAGTCTCTTAGAACATCAAGGCAATGAGTAAGCAAGGCCTTGAAAGCCTGACAAGGGAAATTTGGAGCTTGAGTGGTCACTGGGGAAGCAATCAGAAAGTGAATGACTTTGCACAAAGGTATTTCTCTGCCAGATCAACTGGCAGAATGTTATGGCCAGATAAGGATCACTCTGGGTTCAGAGGCTCAGGCACAAACACAAGATATAAAACAACAGCAATAACAGAAATAACAATACTTCCGACAATCATTTCCAGACTGATTTACTAATCCTCATGCTCAATCTTCTCACCCCTCACCTCAAGGCTTTGCCTTGGCCTCTACCCTGGGCTCTTTTAGGTAAGTTTCACCTTGCATTGCCCATGATCGGTCTTGATGTTGCTGCTCATTTGTCTGACCATTCCCAAATCATAATGCCAAACCTCCCCCACCTCTCCTTCTAGTTCATGACTAACCTTCTCCCCATAGAAGGTAAGTCCCTGAGGTAGAAATTGTGTTGCTTTCTTGTATTTTTATCTCCAGCCCTGTCCCTGGCACATAAGTGCTCAATAAATGCTTTAGTTTTAAAAAAGCAAGGGGTTTTTATGTTTATCTTTTCTAGTAATTAGCATTCCTTCAAAAAAACAAACAAGAAAAGAAGGAAGGAAGGAAGGAAGGAAGGAAGGAAGGAAGGAAGGAAGGAAGGAAGGAAGGAAGGAAGGAAGGAAGGAAGGAAGGAAGGAAGGAAGGAAGGAAGGGAGGGAGGGAGGGAGGGAGGGAGGGAGGGAGGGAGGGAGGAAGGAAGGAAGGAAGGAAGGAAGGAAGGAAGGAAGGAGGAAAGGAAAGGAGACACTAAAAAAGGTTATGAACTATTGCATGAGATGATTGATCTCTTAGGTTCTTTGCAGCTGAGATTCTGTGATGAACTGAATTAAACTGAACAGTGAGAGGTGTCTACAAGTAAAAAAGGGCTGCCTCAGGACATTATCTCTTTGCTAGAGGTTTCAAGTGGCAGTTGGATGGCCACTTGCCAGGGATATTGTAGAGAGGATTTTTTTTTTCTGCTATAAGTTGCCCTAGGTGACCTCTGAGGTTCCTTTCAACCTTGTGGTTGCTGTGTATTGATTTGAACTGAACTGAACTGAATTGAATTAGTTGAATTCATTCATTCCTTTCTTTTAGCCAGTGAATTAATTTTTATTAGCTCTTTCTTCCCCTGGGCACCAAGATCATCCCATTATTTCCAATGAAAAAGACAAAAAAGTTAGCTGGCCAGCGTCCTGCTGCCTTTGATTAAACTGGACTTTGATTTTGCTTATAAGCTGCTGTTTAAAACAAAACCTGACTGCAGTGTTTCAGAGAAAAGAAATGGGATCTTTCTCTTCCCTTGAATACTATAGACTGGGTGGGCAAAGCCTGGGGCTTCTCCTTTGACTGGGTCTCTCTGAGTTGCTTGGGGATGGGAAGGACAGGAAGGGGTCCCCCCCCCCAGCAATAGACTGCACTACACCAAAGCTGTGGTGGGGTTTAAGCTGCTTTCATGGGGGGATGGCTTCAATATGGCATTCAACAGGTGTTACCTAGTTAGAGGAGAATCTAATGAGAATGAGGGAAACCCTAAAAAGCTTTTTAACTCCATCCAGGATTTTCTGTGGCTGCTGATAGGATGAAGGAGTGACCCAATGGACAGTTAAAGAGATGAAAGGAAGCTCTTTGGATTAAATAAGATTTAGGAAATAAAAGGATTAGAGTCACACAAAAGGTAGATTTAAGGGGTTTATTTAGCCAGTGCGGTGTGGCATGATGGGATGTGGGGCATCCTAAAGGAGATAAAAGAATCAAATGCAGGAGGTGGTAAGGCAGCAAAGAATCTGCACATTCTCTCTGCCTTGGCCCCAACCAAGCCTCCTAAATCTGCTTATAATTGAAAATGGGCCTGGGACTTTTTTTTTTTTCATTACTAATCTGTCTTTCACACATAGTAACAGGAAGGGTTACAATGAAGACTTATCTCATATACCAGAGGCTCATGGTTCAAATCTATCCAGGAAACAAAATGTTAAGTTGGTGGCTGAATTTGACAGAAAGACGACCTCCATTTTAATTCATAGAATTAGGTTTATATTAGAAGAAAATAGACTATCCGATCTTTGTAAAGGCCTGAAATGGAATAGTGTAAGAAAGACCCATAATCTTTCTTTTTTTATTTCAGCAGTTTTTATTTATTTTAAATTTTTTTCCATGGTTACATGATTCATGTTTTCTCCTTTCCCTCATCCCTCCCCTCTCCTGGAATTGACAAGCAGTTCCACTGGGTTATACGCACACACACACACACATACACATATGTATATATAAATATATATATATACACATATATATATTATGACATGAACCCATTTCCATATTATCCATTTTTGTAAAAGGGCAATCCTTTAAAATCAAAACCCCAAGTCTCATACCCATATAAACAAATGATAAATCATATGTTTTCTTCTGTGTTTCTACTCCCACAGTTCTTTCTCTGGATGCGGATAGTGTTCTTTCTCATAAGTCCCACAGAATTGTACTGGATCATTGCATTGCTATTAGTAGCAAAGTCTATCACATTTGATTGTTCCACAATGTTACAGTCTCTGTGTATAATGTTCTCCTGGTTCTGCTTATTTCATTGCAAATCAACTCATGGAGGTCTTTCCAGTTCTTATAGAAGTCCACCAATTCTTCATTCCTTATAGCACAATAGTATTCCATCACCAACATATACCACAATTTATCCAGCCATTCCCCAATCAAGGAACATTCCCCCATTTTCCAATTTTCTGCTACCACAAAGAGCACAACTATAAAAAATTTTGTACAGACAGACCCCTATTCTTGCTTTAGTCTTTGTTGACTCGTCCATTCCTACCCAACAGCAGCTCCAGTCATTTAATCATAGATTTTTAGAATTAGAAAGGGCTCTATGGTCATACTCTGCAGTCTTCTCCAACATTCTTTTTTTTTTTTAAACCTTGCTGTGTATTGGCTCCAAGGCAGAAGAGCAGTAAGGGCTAGGCAGTGGGGGCTAAGTGACTTGCCCAGAATCACACAGCTGGGAAGTGTCTGAGGCCAAATTTGAACCTAGGACCTCCTGACTCTAGGCCTGGCTCTCAATCCACTGAGCCACCCAGCTGCTCCCTCCAACATTCTTGATAGTTAGTCATCAACATTCTTGATAGTCATTAGGTCATGCCTTTCACACTTCCAATTAAAAGGATTGCTATATTTTGGTGGCAAGTTTGACCCTTTGAAATCTTTATCAAGTATCTCACCTTCTACATTCTGTAGATCTTTGAATCCCCTTAAGAGCCCTTCAAATTTTTAAGGAAGCTATTGGGCTTAGTGGATAGAGCACTGAACCTGGAGTAAGAAACAACTGCATTCAAATTTGGCCTAAAACAATTACTAGCTGTGGGACCTTGGACAAGTCACTTAATCTCTGTTTGACTTAATCCACTAGAGAAGGAAATAGTTAACCATTCTAGAATCATTGTCAAGAGAAACCCTTAGACCATATGGTTCATAGGATCACCAACAGACACAACTGAACAACAATCCATGTCCCCCATAAGTCTTCTCTTTCTAGATTAAAAACCTTAATGATGCTCCCTATGAAAATAGCTTACTTCTGTATGGCACCTTACCATTTCCAAAGTGTTTTCATTCCATCTCTGGGTCATGTATGGTATTCATATAGTTTCTCCATTTAATAGATTAAGAAATGAATGCCAAGAAGTTAAAATGACTTGCTGGAAGTTACAAAACTAAGTAAATGGCAGAGCGAGGTCTTAAAGCAAAGATCTCCAACCACAATTCCAGAACTTTTCTTTCAACGCTACTCCATCTCTCCTGGAGCACAGAATGGTTTTAAGGACTCAAATGACTATGATCTCGCTGATGTGGACATTCCCTTCAGAAATATAGTTTGCAGAATTACCATTCTGTGCATCCTGTTCAATTCTTAAGCATATTCTCTCATAAATTCCCTACAAGGGGGTCTAGCTAATATATCAGAGACCTTCCTCAAGTTTTGACATTGTGACAACAACAATATTTCAATACTTCAAAGATGTGTAATTTTGCCAATAAAAGCTCTATCTCCCCCAATGAAGAGCATGACTCCTCTATGACATAGTTGCTAGGGCTAATTTGGAACTATGCCCCAAAGTTACTAAACTATGCATACTTTTTGTTAAGGCGATATCACTAGTAGGTCAGCATCTCCAAAAAAAAGAGGAAGAGGCTCGGTATGTACAGAAATGTTGATAGCGGTATTTTTGGTGGTGGCAAAGAATTGGAAATTGAGAGGATGTCAATCAATGGAGGAATGGTTGAACAAACCAGGAGATATAATTGTGACAAACCTAGGAAGACTTATATGAAGGGCAATTAGGTGACTATGTGAATGGAGAGCCAGGTCTGGAGATGGGAGGCCCTTGTTCAAATATGACCTCAGATACTTCCTAGCTGTATGATCCCACCCTGTTGCTTAATCCTTATTGCTCTTCTGTCTTTGAATCAACACACAGTATTGATTCTAAGACAGAAAGTGAGGGTTAAAAAAAAAAGACTTTTATAAGCATATTGTATGATTGAAAATCTGTTACCCTAAAAAATAACTACATATCCCAAGAGCCCACTGACTTCCTGTCATTACATACTTCCTGTAGACAGAGGATAAAGGGCATAGGCTTTGGAGGCTTTCACTCTCTGATGTAGAATCAGCACTGATGTTGGTGAGTGGGGTTGACTAAAAAATGGCTAACTAGCCATGGGCAAGTGGTCTTTATTTTGTATCTTCTTTATTACTTGATTTCTAATGATCATTAATACATCTCTTAAAATATAATATTATTATTAAGATTTAATTTTAACTTTTACATTGATATCAATGTAAAATATTTTAAGAGATTTACTAATGATCACTAGAAATCAAGTAATAAAGAAGATACAAAATAAAGACCACTTGCCCATGGCTGGTTAGCCATTTTTTAGTCAACCCCACTCACCAACATCAGTGCTGATTCTACATCAGAGAGAGGGAGCCTCCAAAGCCCACGCCCTTTATCTTCTCTCTACAGGAAGTATGTAATGACAGGAAGTCAGTGGGCTCTTGGGATATGTAGTTCTTTTTTTAGGGTAACAGCTTTTCAATTATACAATATGGAGGATGAAGTAAGCAGAACTAGGAGAATGCTATACAGTAATGACAATATAATAATAATAAACAACTGTGAAAGACATAGTTACTCTGATAAATACCAAGGTCCATGACAATTTCAAAGGTGTCATGCTAAATATTGACCTCCAGAGAGAGAATTAATGAACTCAGGGAGCAGACTGAAGCATGTTTTCTTTTACTATTTTTCTTGTTCCCCCCCACACACACACACCTACTTCTGCAATATGGCTAATGTGGAAATATGTTCTGAATGATTTCATATATATAACCTCTAGCTTTCTCATTGGATGGAGGAGGAATGGAAGAAGGAGAAAATTTGAAACAAAGTAAAATTTTTTAAAATTATAATTGCTTCATGATAGCCAAAAATTGAAAACTAAGGGACTGTCCTCACATTGAAGAATGGCTAAACAAAATTTGCTTTATAAATTTAATAGAATATTAATATGCCATAAGAAATGATGAAATGGACACTTCCAGAGGAATTTGAGAGACATTCATGAGAACAAGTTATACAACAATAACAATTATATAGAGAAAAATAATTCTGAAAAATTTTAGTGCTTTGATTGGTACAATAATATGCCATGAATCCAAAAGAATAAAGATTAACATAACACTTGCTTCCTGCCAGATAGATGATGAACTTAAAAGGCAAAAGATAATATGTTTTCAGATATGGTCAATGTGGGAATTTGTTTTTCTGGATTATATAACTGTATTGAGGGGTTGATTTTTCATATTAAAAACAACAACTTTTTAATAATGGAGAAGAGATAACAATATGGGCAGATTAATAAAAGAAAAAATGGAAAAGTTATGGAAGGAGGAATTGGCAGGTAATGATAGAGTAATGTTCCTCAAAAAAGAAGAAATGAGAGAAACTGACATCAATGAAATATTTTAAAATACACAGGAGAAAACAGAAGGAAGATCAGAATGGAACAGAAACATGAGGGGAAGTTTTGTTACACCCATATTTTTGTATTAAAATGTTGGCACATGTCAATGTTCATAAAGTTCATAATAAAAAGAAAAATATCCACAGAAAAAATTATATTAAAAAGTTGCTGAGGCTAAAAAATTAATCACTTTGAGACCAAACTGGTGATGAACTTCTCCAGATTTTGCTTGCCTAGTCCTCCAACAACATGCAGTCCATCCCTAGGTCCTTAGTTAAAGCCTCATCAGTTTGGCAGGATCTAAAAAGAGCTTTTTCTCCACTTACAGAGTGGTCAATCTGCTTACCACAAGTCTCTCCCTCAGTCATCTTCCACTTAGCCAAAGTGATTTTCCTAAAGTTCAGGTCTGATTATGTTCCCCTCCCTCAATGCCCCCCCCACACACACACACTAATAAATTCCAGGGACTCTCCATTACCTATCAGGATCAAATATAAAACGCTCACTTTGGCAGTCAAAATCAATCCTTGCCCCCAACTCTTTCTGGTCTTTTTTTTTTTTTTACATCTGACACCCTTTCCATTTACTCTTTGATCCAGTAACATTGATCTCCTTGATGTTCTTCAAACAAGGCACTCCATCCCCTGCCTGGGCATTTTACTGACTGTCCCCCATACATGGAGTTGTCTCCCTCCTCACCTCCACTTCTTAACTTCTCCAATTCCCTTAAAGTCATAACTAAAAATTCACCTTCTACAAAAAGCCTTTTGTCATCTCCCTTAATTCTAGCTCCCTCCCTCTGTTGTTTGTTGTCCATTTATCCTATATATAGCCTACTGGCACATGGCGTTTTGCATGCTGTCTCCTCCATTAGACTGTGAGTTTTTTGATGGCAGGCACTGACTTCTACCTTTCATTATATCCTCACCACTTAGCCCAATGCCTGGCAACCAGCAGGCACTTAATGTTTATTGACTGACTAGCATAGCCCAAAGTCACCTCCATATTACAATAAAACATCAGAGGAGGAATTTGGTTAAAGAAATCATCATAACTAGCAGTTTTATAGCACTTTAAAGTCTCCAATGCACTGCATGAAACTTGCAAACAACAGCATCCCTTCTTCTAAGGACACTGGGATATACAACAGCATTTTGAGTTGCCTTAAAAGAGTTGGTCCTGTTTTAATACAGAGCATTACTGTCTGCAAGGAAAATGAACTTGTAACCCTTCAGGGAGCCATCCATCATTATCTATTACAAGGTCTGGCAAAAACAGGCCAGTTTCTGATACCTGATCCTCCTGGCACCACTGGGTCAGAACATTTATTAGAGGGCCATCTCACAGCTTAGTTTCCTAGAGCTCTGACACTGGCTGCCGTCATTCTCATCAGGAAGTATGTGCTGAGGATGAGGGAGGAATGGAAAATGGTGCCCTGGTCCTACTGGCTTGTGGTTTGGATTGTCTCCCTAAGCAACTTGAATACAAGAAAGCCTACAGAGTCTAGGGAGCTGCCTTTACCAGCGTGACCTAGATGGAAGTGGGAAACATATGGTCACAAAAGTGAAAGCATCAATTGAAAAATCACTTCAATCAAGGCCAAAAATCTTAAATCCCAGGAAAACAATGCATGAAGTCATAAGGTAATAACCTCACATATAGACATATATATATATATATATATATATGTTTTAGGGGAACAACCTCATATATATATTATATATACATACAGGTATCCTTTCTATATTATGACTCTCCTCATTAAGGTTTTGATATATTGCTAGTTGGCATAAGAAATTAAATGGAAATTTTGGGGGAAATTTTGCAGAAGTCACAGATAATACAAAAGGCCAGCAGATGACACAGAAAAAGTTAAGGAAGTCAGAAATGCATTAAAAAAATACATATGTATAGTATTATATAATGTCAATATATTTTATCTTTTAATATTATAAATATGCACAATTTCTTTTTAAAGTAAAAATAACTAAAAAGTTAAAGTTTGTGAAATGAATTAGAAAGTCAACAGACACACAAAGGTTAACAATGACCTACATATAACTATGACCAAATACTTCATCCAAATTTTACAATAAAGTACTGTAAACACCACATAAAAGAAAAACAATTCAGACTTCTTCTCTGGTATTAAAGGAGAGCCAAAAAGTTTTATTCAGATTTTCCAGATCAAGGGGCCATTGTGCTCCTAACTCTCAAGATGTAGAAGAGATAACTACATTATAATATATAATAAATATTATAAAAATATAATTATATAATACAATATAATATAAAATTATAATATATTATAATATAACACATAAGGTAGTATATATATTATAATGACTTACATTTTATAAAGCACTTTCTTCATAACTGAAGGTAGTAATGTAAAAATTATTGAGGGATCAATTCTTTTTCTTTTTTAAACCCTTACCTTCCATCTTGGAGTCAATACTGTGTATTGGCTCCAAGGCAGAAGAATGGTAAGGGCTAGGCAATGGGGGTCAAGTGACTTGCCCAGAATCACACAGCTGGGTCGGATCTGCGGCCAGATTTGAACCCAGGACCTCCTGTCTCTAGGCCTGACTCAATCCACTGAGCCACCCAGCTGCCCCTGAGGGATCAATTCTTAAGGCATCTGAAATTAGAGAAGACACCAAAAGAATTTAAAATGATCTTGTTTTTATGGTTGTCAAAAAAGAGTAACAGGGAGACCATCAGTAAATATTATTCCACATTTCTACTTTACCAATTATAACAAATTTGTATGAAAATAATCTATAGATACATCAAAGGTGCTGTGATTAGAGCATAGGAGCCTGGAGTCAGGAAGATCTGAGTTAAAATTTGACCTCAGACACTTACTAGCCATGTGACCCTGGCAAGTCACTTAACCCTTATTTGCCTCAGTTCCTCACCTGTAAAAATGGAGACACACAAGAGAAGCAAATGGCAAACCATTCTAGTATCTTTGCCAAGAAAGTCCCATGGACAAGTCCATAGGATAACCAAACAAGAGAAGACATCAAAGGCACTTTTGATGAAGGTATGGGAAGAGAGCAGGCTAGACTCTGCAAACAATATTCTATAACATGCCACATCTTTGTAGTCACACAATTGATTGGAAAATGCAGAGAATATAAGATCTCATTGTACCCACAGTTGGTGAATGGGAAGGGGTGGATCAAGGGAAGGGAAGAACATATAATACTGCTTTATAAATATTATCTTACTTAATTTCTAACAACAATCCTGCTTTGATACTCATTTTACAATTGAGAAAACTGAGGCAGACAGAGGTTAAGTTCCCTTTGCCAGGGTCACACAATTAGTAATTATGAGGCTAGTTGGCAGCCTGACTCCAGGCCCAGTGCTAAGTACCATCTAGATGCCAAAAAGGCAATGTGCTAGAGAATATAGAAGACAGGATGGATTGGGACCATTTGTTCCTGGAGAAGGCATTGGCCACCTCTTTATAGGAGACAAGAATGAAAAAGGAAATGGTGTCAGAAGGCATCTGAGTGATGTGAGATAAAGAAGACAGAGAAAAAGGAGTTTTTGGTGAATGACCTCAATTTTTCTAGTAAAATATGAGACAAGGTTCTCAGCTGAGAGTGGGAGGGGTAAAAGGTCTGAGAGATTGAAAGGGGATGAAGAAATATGGAGAAGCCATTATGATGAATGAGACAATCAAATTGAACTTTGGCAACAAAGTTCTGGTGGATCCAGTTAGCACAATTTCTTGATTTCTCCAGCTTTGCTCAACAGCCTATGAGTACAAACAAATGCAAAAGATGATTGGAATAATGCAAGATCAGCAAGAGACTTAATAGAAGAGAAAATGGTAGAGCAGAATTGACCCACCAAAGCATCAAGTTAGGGAAAGGTCATGGTCTGGGGGAAAATTGAGGGTGTAAAGAATAGAGTTCATGCTGAGGATGAAGAACAAGGCTTCAGGATTGCAAGGAAGAGGGAGAGGCAGAATAACAGTAGATTGTGATAAGATAAGGGAATTTCAGAGTTCATGACCATGGAAGTGGCACATTCCTGGATGATGGAAAGATCAAAGGTATGACTCATATCTGTCTGTAGCTGAAGTGACATGGAGTAGGTTGTGTGAAATAAGCAAGGTGAGAAATCTTGGTCCCTTCTTAAAGCCTTGGATATTCAGTTCAGAGAGTCATAGCATTTAAAGTTGAAAGAAACACCAACAGCCATTAAAGCTAATCCACATATGGAAAAAATCCTCACTATATGATACCTGACAATCATCATTCAGTTTCTGTTTGAAGACTCCGGAGGAAGGATTCTGCCTCTGAAGCCCACCTATCACATTTTGGGGCAATTTTAATTAATTATTAGGAATTTTTCTTTGTTTTCCTAACAAGCCTAAATTGGTTTCTTTATACTTTCTACCCATTGCTCCTGATTTTGTTTTCTGGGACTCAACTGAAAAAATTTAATTCCTCCAAACTGGAATAATTCTTTCAATATTTGAAGACAACTATGATGATCATGTCCCTCTTAAGTCTTTTTGTTCCCCAGGCTGAACGTCCCTAGTTCCTTCAACTGACTTGATACTCATATGACATCAGCTACATGGCATTCATGTAGGACTCTAGAAATAGCTGATTCAGAATACCTAAATTATAGAATGTTAGAGTTGGAAGGGACCTTTGAGATGATTTAATCTAACTTCTTCATTTTACAGTTAAGTAATCATTATCATGACATCTTATCGATGTTTCTGATTTTGTCCATGGAGTCAATTGTCCTGTATGTGTGTGTGTGTGTGTGTGTATGTGTATGTGTGTGTTTGTATGCAAAGTCAATTTCACCAATTCAAAAAAAAAAAAACAGTATAGGAGAAGCCCATTCTATCTGTCTGACTGCCTGTCTGTCTGTCTGTGTGTCTCCCCTCTCTCTCTCCTCTCTCTCTGTCTCTCTCTCTATCTCTCTATCTCTGTCTCTGTCTCTCTGTCTCTCTCTCTCTCTCCTCTTTGTTTCTGTCTACCTCTGTTTCAGTCTTTCCTCTCTGTCTCTCTTCTTTGCTTTTTTCTTTTCATTTAAACACACACAAAGAATTGTGCTATTCTACAATCCAGAAGCCATCCCACCATTGTGGATTGATTTCCCTTGATCTGTATTAGTCTCTACATGCCAACCCTCTGGGTTCACCCACACCTATCAGGCTATAAGGACATTTGAGACTATACTCAGCAAGTGGTCAGTCCTTGGATTCTGCAGAGGAGGGGGGTGGGAAGAAAGTGAGTGTCTTGACCCCTGAGCCCGCCTTTTGTTGACCATTGTGAGGGAAATAGAAAAATCACTGGAGTTTAAGTCCTCAAGTGAGGGAAGAGAGGGAGGGGGACTTGGTTGTCTGGGTTCCCAAGTTTTACATGTCTGGCATTCTCAGGAATAGGATTCCACAGCTATAGTAACTAATTAGTTCTCAATCTGATATTCAGACTTGCTCACGATTGGTTTAAGAGATAACTAATCTCTGTATTACTCTGACTTAGAGATCAAAGTTAAACCCACCCCCCCCCACCAGACTTATTCTTTCTGTTCTGAATTGATGCACTAATTTTGGGGCTCTGGTCTTTAGAGCTAAAAGATAAGATTTAGAATCTCAGCAAAACATTTGTAAGCTATGTGACCCTGTGCCTCAATTTTCCCATCAGTAACTTACACTGCTTACCTTGGACAAAAGTGCATTCTAAATCTTAGAATTATAGAAATATATTCGTGTTGTTGCTATTGTTGGCAGGTAAGTGGCCCAAAAGATTAGAGCACTGGGCCTGGAATCAGAAAGACCTAAATTCAAATCTGGCCTCAGATACTTATGGCTTTGGTCAAGTCACTCCTGCTTGCCTCAGCATGCTCATCTATAAAATGGGGATAGTAATGGCACCTATATTCTAGGGTTGTTGTGAGGATTAAAGGATATACTAATTGTAATACACTTAGCATGGTATGTGGCATATAGCAAAGGATAGAGAAATGTTAGTTATTGTTATTATTACTATTATCATTAAAACATAAGCTCATTGTGGGCAGGATCTGTCTAATTTCTTAACATCTATTCCCTCCACTTAGTGCAGTGGCTGGCATATAGCAGATGCTTAATACATCCTTGATTGAGGGAGTGAGTAAATGAGTAATTAACTTGCTTCCTGGAAAAGTAACAGCTTTGTTTTTGTGGAGTTTCTTCCCAAGATGTCAAACTATCTGCAGAACCAGCTTATAAAACCTACCAATAAAATAACTACAAGGATTAAATAAACTAGTTCAACTGATACACTGAAGAAATAGCTGATATATATATATATATATATATATATATATATATATGCTTGGCCAGGAAAAATAGCCATATGTGATGAATTCTCGAATGAAAACACCACCTTGCATTCCTAAGATTTTTCATCGGCTTTCACAAATTCTGTCATCTCGTTTTAGCTTTATAACTTCCTTGTGAGATGGGGAGGAAGAGAGTAAATGACAGAACTCCAGGTCAAAGGCAGCTGGTGGCAGAGTGGATAAGAGTTCAAAGCCTGAAGTTAGAAACACCTGATTTCAAATCCAACTTCTTACACTTACTAGCTGTGTGATCCTGGGTAAGTTAATTAACCTCTATCTGCCTTAGTTTCCCCAGCTGTAAAATGGGAATAATAACATTTAAAAAAAAAAAAGAATTTTGCCTTTGCCAACTCAACCAAACCACAGATTTCAGACAACTTAATGGCAGCATAAACCTGTTGAGCATGAGGGATGCAATAACCTAATTTTATCCAGATTAAGATAAAAAAAAGCAGCTATTATGAAGTCTGCATACATCTATGGCTTATAATATCCATGGCCATATTGGGGATGGAGCAGAAAAATAGCTTTTGTAACAATAATCATAAGAATGAATATTTATTTTTGTTTCTCAAAACCATTTCAAAGTGACTACTAGATATAAAATGCTGTGTCACGTGTTAGGTCTATTAAAAACACAGTCTCTGCCTTTATGGATTTTACAATTTAGTTTTAGGGTTACAAAGCATTTTATATCCTTTGATTTTTCATGATAATCTTGTGATGTGAGTATAAGTATTAAAATTCTAAATGAAGAAAGAGGAATGCAGATAATGAAGCTGGGTCTCAGAAAAGTTAAATGACTTATCTATGGTTACACAGTTGTTATCATTATTCAGTCGTGTCCAACTCTTTGTGGCTCAATGGACAGTAGCACACCAGGCTCTTCTCTCTTCTCCACTCTCTCCCAAAATCTGTTTAAATACATATTTGTTATTTCCATGACACTATCTTCCATCTCATCCTCTTTGTTCCCTTCTCTGTTTTTCTTCAATCTTTCCCAACATCAAAGTCTTCTCCAATGACTCTTGTCTTGTCATTATGTGGCCAAAGTATTTAAGTTTCAGCTTCAGTATTTGTCCTTCCAATGAATAGTCAAAATTAATTTCTTGTACAAGACTTGTAAGACTTGGTGTGGAATACTATTGTGCTAAAAGGAATAATAAAGTGGAGGAATTCCATGGGAACTGGAACGACCTCCAGGAAGTGATGCAGAGCGAAAGGAGCAGAACCAGGAAATCATTATACACAGAGACTGATACACTGTGGTACAATGTAACGTAATGGACTTCTCCATTAGTGGCAATGCAATGTCCCTGAACAATCGGCAGAGATCTAGGAGAAAAACACTATCCACAAGCAGAGGACAAACTGTGGGAGTAAAAACACTGATGAAAAGCAACTGCTTGACTACAGGGGTGGAGGGGATATGACTGAGGAGAGACTCTAAATGAACACTCTAATGCAAAAACCAACAACATGGAAATGGGTTCGAATCAAGAACACGTGTGATACCCAGTGGAATCGCAAGTCAGCTATGGGAGAGGTGGTAGGAGGAAAAGAAAATGATCTTTGTCTCTAATGAATAATATTTGGAAATGACCAAATAAAATAATGTTTAAAAAATTAATTTCTTTTTTTTCTTACCTTTATCTTCTGTTTTAGAATCAATATTGTGTATTGATTCCAAGGCAGAAAAGTGGTAAGGGTTGGGCAATGGGGGTTAAATGACCTGCTCAAGGTCACACAGCTGGGAAGTGTCTGAGGCCAGATTTGATGCCAGGACCTTCTGTATCCAGGCCTGGCTCTCAATCCCACTGAGCCTCCTAGCTGCTTGTAAAGTGGGAGGAGAGACAATCCAATTTGAACTTAGAGCAGAGTCTGACAGATCATCTGCAGGGAGAGAGCAGGGGAGGTACAAGGAGAAAAAACTGAAAGCTCCAAGAGAGAACCTGAAGATTGGAGAACTCCAACTGGTCACTCCACTTTTCTTCCAGCTGGGAGCCAGAGGGAAGAGGCAGATCTTCTAGGCTGGGAAGAAGCTTGTGTCTCTGGAGACCAACTTTTTCCCTTTGAACTCCTGGATACCTCTCATTCAGCTCTCAATAACAGCAGTCAGAGCTGGATATTGTGGACTAGGACTTTGAAGAGAGCTGTCCACAGAGATCCCTTTTCAAAGATCTCACTGTCCATCTCTCTCCCTAACCTGTTCCTGGACTCCAGTATTCAAAGCTAGTGAGCTTAGGAGGAGGGACCAACCAACAGCTGGCAAAAGGAGGGATCAAAGTTGAGAAGCCTTGAATCCCAGACCTTGGGGGTACCAGTCTGCCAGAGGGGACAAGCCATAGGGCTTCCTGTTCATCCATTTTCCCTGCCTGATACCTTCACTACTCCTCCCCTGTTTGAACCCAAATGAACTATCTGCTACTTAGATTTAGGTCTGGCTAGTTTCTAATACTAGGAAAGGGAACTAAAGATTTGGGGAGGGTCACACCTCTCCCCCAAAAAGGGGGTTTAGCTCTGGGATCCCAGTGATCCAAACTCCCAGTCCCAAGGAGCAACCATCTCTCCTGGGCTGTGGAGTAGCCCAAGGTCCTGAGGGGTACTGGCAGTTGGTGTCCCTGAGAGATCCAGAGGCAGAAGAGTTCATCCTGCCTCTTAATAGCTGGGACCTAAAAGGGGGGCAGTGTGTCATCTTACCAAGGTTTTCCCCTCTAGTTCTTGTCCTCCATCTCCCAGAACCATTCTCTGAGGAGACACACTTACTCTTTCAAGGAGACAAGACTTGGTTACCTCCCCCCAAAAGAAAGAGAAGGGAAGAACAATCTCTTCACCCTCTCAACCCTCTCAACTCTTTCCCTCCATCATCCCTGTTCCCTTTTAGTCCCTACATTACATGCTTCAAAATTAATTTTTTTTAAATATCAACCGATTTGATCTCCCTGCTATCCAAGGAATTCTCAAAAGTTTTCTCTAGCACCACAATTCAAAAGTGTCAATTCTTCAGCAGTAACCTTTCCTTATAATCCAATTTTTATAGCCTTGCATTACTATTGGAAAACCATAGCTTTGATCATAAGGACCTTTGTTGGCAAGGTGATGTCTCAGATAGTAAGTGCCAGGACTCTAACTATGGTCTTGGGACTCAGGGTTGTTATGAAAAATCAAAGATGATAGTGGATATAAAGTACTTGCTCGTTGGATCCAGACCTCTTTTACCTGTCCCAAGCTTCCCAATCAGTGTATTTCATACCTCTATTTAGTGTTCTAGAAGTCATGAAAAAAAAAAAACTAGAAATATTCAAAGCAAACCTGAAAACCCCAAACAAGTTTGGAGGTATTAATGTGTGCAATGTGGCAGGTGATATATTGCACATCTGGACTCTTTCAGAGTATTTCAAGCATTTTTCTATTTCTAAATCTATGCCTTGGAAATCTTTCCCTTCTCCCCCTATCTTACCTCCCTAAAAGAAAAAAATCCCAATAAATCCACAATATAAATGTTGGATGCAGTTAATTTGACTGATGATCATTTTTTTCTTTTCTTTTTTTTTTTAAAGCAGATGAGAGAGATCATATGTGCTTCTTCAACTTTTTTTTTTTTAATGTGGATAATCTCAAATTCTTTGCCAAGAAGTCAAGGATTTGGAGGAAGCTTTGAGTCCCATGCATGGCTGTCACTGTATTGTATATATTCACTCCAATAGCCGGGGAGAATATACACCTGGCTTTCCCTTAGTCTTCTATCAGTTAATGCAGATGGAAGAAGAGGAAGGAGACAAAAGGCCACAAGTGGTATGGCTCATGGACTTCAATGAAAAGAAGGAAGGAAGGAAGGAAGGAAGGAAGGAAGGAAGGAAGGAAGGAAGGAAGGAAGGAAGGAAGGAAGGAAGGAAGGAAGGAAGGAAGGAAGGAAGGAAGGAAGGAAGGAAGGAAGGAAGGAAGAATATGGAATAAAAAACCCAACTATAATTTGAAGCCCAGAACTGTCCTTTGAGTCACCCAGCTTAGAACTCTAGGACAAAAAAGCAGAAATGGAAATTAATAACTTTTTATTTAACTTTACATCTTACTTAAAATGTCCAAGCCAGAGAAGACTTTCAAGACCGCCTAGTTCAAATCCTTAATTTTATAGACGAGGAAGATGATAGCGAAAGACCAGCTTCTTAGAGCCAGTTAGTAGCAGACAAAGAACCAGGATTTTTACCTTCTGGTCCAGATCTTTAAGCAATCTCACCCTGCCTCTCTTCTACTTCCTTCTGAAGTTCATTAGGTACTAAAGGTTTTAAATAGCAAAAGACAAAAATTAGTGATAAGGGATGCATAATGGGAAAATGCATTGGTTTAAGAGTAAACCTAAAAATAGAGGATCACAATCATTCAAGAGGAAATTCCCTTTCTATCAGAGCTCAAAGTGGCCTTATGATTAGACAGGGTAGGAAGTCACTCATGCATGGAGTCACAGGAAGAGGTGGGTGGAAGACCCCCCTATCTGATCCAGTCTCTAGCTCATTGAGGCCTAAAATCCCCTTAACAAAATACAAAGCTTTTCTAGTCCAGAGAGAGTTCTTGAAATGCAAAAATTACAAGGAGAAGTAATTGTTTGACTTACTAAGGTGTTAGAATCTTTCCTGAATTGAAGTTTGATGGGAAAGAGAAGAGAAAAAAAATCAAGGGTCCTGGGCTACCTGGCATAGGGGAGGTATTATCCTTGAGCAGGACTAAGAGGAGATCAGGGAATCCTTAGACACATCTCAATTCCTTCACAATCTTGCCTTGCTGTCATTCAGTTATTTCAGTCATGAAATATATATCACCCTTTGGTGATTCCATTTGGTGTTTTCTTGGCAAAGATACATGTATGATTTACCATTTCCTTCTCAGATCATTTTACATATGAGGAAACTGAGGCAGGCAAGGTTAACTGACTTCACTAGGGTCACACAACCTGTAAATATTTGAGGAAATTGGCAGATGAACAATATTCTTGAAAGATTAGAGAAGTAATTTGACTTGCCCCAACCTCATTTTCTCCTACAAAATGTGTGGATTAGATTAGATGATCTTTAAATTCCTTTAAACTCTCATCCTCTCAGGCCCTGGGATGAGAGGAATCATTTGGTTTATACAGACTCTCTCCTGCCTGAAATGAAAGGTGGAAACATTCAGCAGATGGATGAAGGCAGGGAAGCCAAAGGCAGTGAAACCCCGGGGAGAATTTCAATCATGGATTGTGAGAGATCTAGTGTGTCAACTCAAACATGGAGTCCAGGCTACGTAGGAGAATTGAGAATGGGGTAGAAGGAAAGAGTGATGCTTTTTCTGCATCATCTGTGAGGATAGAAGGGAAGGAGTGGGTTCCTCAATGGTGGCCAAAGACACTAGCTAGGCATGCTTCATCCGAAGCCCTGCCGCCTGCAAGGGACATTCCCAACTGTCATTCAAGTAGTTCTTAGCTCCAATAGACAAGGAAGGGGAGGGAGAAATGAGTCTCCCTCCTTACCTCTCCATCACTTTCCATAACTCATTCAGCACCGCCTCCCACTCCTCTCTCCTTGAGGCGGCCACACAGGGAGTCAAGGCAGCAGGTGTCAGGTAGCTATAACTGCAGGTGTGGGATCAGAGGTCCTGATGGGTCATAGGAGACCCTCACAGAACTCCCTCACCCTTTAGGAGAGGAACATTTAATGCTTATAGTAATAAAACAAACAGAACTGTGCTGTGGGAGACAGGAAGACCAGAGAGGGAGGGAGGTACATGTATGTATAAAATAACAATTAATTTTTTAAAAAATTAAGATTATTTTTAACCAGAAGTATTATTTCATTGATTTGTATAAATCAAGAGAATGAAACTTCCTTTTTCAAGTCAGATTGACATCAGCTCTGCAATTTACAGTATTAGAGTGTTTCTTGGCATAAGGAGAGGATGTGTTTTCTCCAAGGTCACACACAGCCTGGATCTTTGCTGGCCTGCTAGTGATGGTCATTACTATATAGGGCAGTCCAGAGGAGCAGTGGTAACCTCAGAGCTCTCATGACCAATTAAGAAGTTAAAGCACCAGTGACAGATAAAAAGATATCTGGACCTGATAGAAAAGATATATGATTTCTGGATAGACCAGATGTTTTAAAGAGATACTGAGAGACATTGTATGTTGTACGTTTAGGGTATACAAGCAAGGGAAAAATCCTCCTTCAATTGTCCCAGATTGGGAGGAAAACCTAATGAACCAGTTTTGTTGAGAGGTATCCATCTCTCTCAATAAACTCGTTATTGGCTTGGAGCTTTGCCTCTTTATTATTCTTTTAGATTGGCTGAAAAAATAGTCACCACACTTTAGAAGTAAATTGTAGCTATTCTTTTTAAAAAATATTTATTTTAAGAACAAATTTCCAGTTTTTGGAAGTTATATGATCCATGTTGTCTCTCTCCTTTCTTACCTTCCCCCTCCCAGAGCTGACAAGCAATTCAATCTGGGTTATACATGTGTTATCACATAAACCATATTTCCATATTGTTTTACCGATTCTTAAGCTAGCTCTCTATCACTACGCAACACTATGCAACCCTGCCTCTTCTCACAAAATCATATATGTAATTTTATATCATTCCTCTATACTCTTAAATAGCCTTCCCCTAGGTCTTCCTGGGGCACCTAGGTGGCCCAATGGATGGAGTATCAGGCCTGAGTCAAGAAGACTCATCTTCTTGAGTTCAAATCTGGGCTCAGCCACTTACCAGTTATTGTAAAAATTAAAAATTTAATCTCTAATAATAAAAATATTATATTTTATGGAGGTTTATTAATGATCATTAGAAATCAAGGAATAAGAAGATACAAAATAAAGACCATGTGCCCATGGCTGATCAGCCAGTTCAAACACCTGCCTTACCACCACCAAGCTAGGGATAGGAAGTAAAGAGCTGGGACCCTTCACATCCTTGCTTAATATCCCCTGTCTACAGGAAGTACATAAGGACAGGAAGTCAGTGGGCTCCTGGGAAATGTAGTTTTTTTTAGGGTAACAGGTTTTCAATTATACATTATGGGACTATGGGCAAGTCACCTCAATCCTGTTAGCCTCAGTTTCCTCATCTGTAGAATGAGCTGGAGAAGAAATGGCAAACTATTCAGTATCTTTGCCAAGAAAACCCCAAAGAGGTTTATGAAGAGTCAGACATGACTGAACAACAATGTTCAAAAGGTCTTCCTATCTCCACTTTCTCTTCTGCTAAAATCCAGTCTTCATAGAAATGTCAGATTAGTCTTTTAAATTACAGAGATTTGGCCATGCTACATCTCTGCTCAGAACTCTTCAATGCTTTCCTGTTGTTAATTAGACAAAGGAAGTTCAATGTTACCCCAAATTAAGATGTTTACTTTTTCTTACCTTGGGATAATTTAAATTTACAGGAGCCTAGGATTTATTTAGAGGTAAAAATGTATTTTAAAGTTTATTTTGTCCAGCCACTCATTTTCTAGTTAAGGAAACCATGGCCCAAAGCAAGTGACTTCTCCAAGGATATACAAATTCTAAGTATTAGAGCCAAGATATAATATAAATCTTCTGGCTTCAGACCTACTTTTCGTTCTATAATACCAAGCCCTTTATGCTATACCTTCCTCTCCTCAAAATCCTTCAAGGTCTCCCAATTCTTTAGCCTGTAAATTCCCAAATTCTTTATCTGGCACTTAAGAACCTCTATGATCAGGCTTTAACCTAACTTTCTGGATTTATCTCATAATATTTCTCCTTATACCTTAGTCAAATTGGACTAATCATCTGGTCTCAGAGGTATGATATATGTGACCTGCCACATATGGCCCACAACACTCTGGAGTACAACCCAAACTAGACTATAATGTAATTGAGAAATATTTAGGAAAAGAAATATTTTTTAAAAAACAAAAAATATAATTTGATAAGATATAAATAATATTATATTTTAAAACTAAGCTTATATGCAGTCTGCAGGGATCTTTATGTGTGGATAGACCCTCAGTTCTATTTGAGTTTAACATTACCAACTAAATGTCCTATATGTTCTTGCCCTTATTACTTATGCCTCAAAATGCCTTCTTTTTCTGCCTCCTGATATTTCATCCTAAATTCAAAATTGTGGTCAAATGTTTCTTCCACCAGGAAGCCTTTCTTTTTTTTTTAAAACCCTTACCTTCCATCTTGGAGTCAATACTGTGTATTGGCTCCAAGGCAGAAGAATGGTAAGGACTAGGCAATGGGGGTCAAGTGACTTGCCCAGGGTCACACAGCTGGGAAGTATCTGAGGTCAGATTTGAACCTAGGACCTCCCATCTCTAGGCCTGGCTCTCAAACTACTTAGCTACCCAGCTGCCCCCCAGGAAGCCTTTCTTAATTAACAAAAAGAAAGTAATTATACCCTTCCATGAATTCGCATACCATGCTATAACTCTCTCTCAGGCAGATATTGGACTTTATTTTGTATTATAGTTATTATTTTATTGTTTAATAGCCCCATTTTACTACTAATGCCTTCTCTTCTCAGATTATCTTCTATCTATTCTACACATACACATTTATATATACACACACACATATATATATATATAATATAGTATATGTGTCATTATTTGCATATTGTCCCACTCCTCCTCACATTAGAATGTGAGCTCCTTGAGGGTCCATATTTTTTACTTTTTAAAATCATATCACTAGTTCTTAACGTAGTATCTTAGTAAGCACTTAATAAATAATTGTTGGTTGATAGCATATGTAAGTAGATTATCTCTTCTATATTATAAAATCTACGAGGGCAGGTATACCATGTCTTATTTACCATTATCTCTCTGGCAGTGCCGTGTATATAGTAGGCATTTAAGTTTTGATAAATCAATAAATGACTTGCTAACTGAGATAATGATGCCTGAAATTCAAGAGACATATTAAACATCTACTTGTAAAAGGCCCTCAGCTAGGTTCAAAGAGAGGGAAAAGTTTAGATGGCATGTAGTCTCTGATGTGCTAATCTCAAAATCTGGTAGGATTTAAGACAAAAATAGAATCAACTAAAATATAAAATTATATATAAAGAATAAATTCTGTGTCGTGTGAAGTCTGGAATGAGGGAGGTAATTTCTGATAAAGGAAAAGCTTCTGGAAGAAGGTAGCATTGAGTTGGACTTTCAGGAACAGCAAGGGATTCAACAGGAAGAGGAGATTAAAGGGAGGTGATGGAATACATTCTAGACATGTGGAATATTAAGAACATGGAACAGCTAAAGAGAACAGCTAGGAATCATACAATGATAAGAGCATTGGCTTTGAAATTAGGGAATCTGAATTCAAATGATGGCTCTGCCTCTGTAGCCTCAGAGATGCCTTTATGAGTCTTGGTTGGCGACCACTATTTCACAAGGTCCCCAGATCAGACAGGCTCCCTTCAGTCCTGGCCCAACTTCTCACTCTCCAGATTTCTCCTGGCCAGTGGCTTTCCTTTCCCCTTCCCAACTTTCTAGTTCTCTTTTTTAAGTTATCTAACCCAATTAGGGTATGAGAACCTTGAAGAAGTTACCTTTGGGTGATAAAACTTTGATCCAGCAATACCACTACCAGCTCTGTATTTCAAAGAGGTTAAAGATAGAGGAAAAGGACCTAATTGTACAAAAATATTCATACAAGATCATTTTGTGGTAGCAAAGAACTGGAAACTGAAGTGGGATGGCTGAACAAGTTGTGGGATATACTTATAATGGAATATTAGAAATGACAAGCGAGATGATCACAAAAATCTTGGAAAGATTTATATGAAGTGATGTAAAGTAAGGAGAGCCAAACCAGGAAAATATTGTACTTAATAACAAAGATAAAATATGATGATCAACTGCGAATGATTGAACTATTATCCATAAGGAAAGTACCCAGGACAACTCCAAGAGACTCATGAGGGAAAAAAAAAGATATCTACTCCAATAAAAGCAGTAGAGGGAGTCTGAATACAAATTGAAATATATTATTCTCTACTTTATTTTCTCCATGAATTTTTCTCTAGTGTAAGCAATATGTGTCTTCTTTCACAATATGATGAACATGGAACTATGTATTCCATGATAATATATATACAACCTATATCATAATACTTGCTTCTTGGGGAGGGGAGAAGGGTGGAAGGTAAAGAGAGAACATGGATTGAAAAATAACAGAAAATGAGTATTAGAAAATTGTATTGGGGGCAGCTGGGTGGCTCAGTGGATGGAGAGTCAGGCCTAGAGTCAGGAAGTCCTGGGTTCAGATTTGACTTCAGACACTTCCTGACTGTGTGATCCTGGGAAAGTCACTTAACCCCCATTGCCTAGCCCTTACATTCTTCTGACTTGGAACCAATACACAGTACTGATTCTAAGATGGAATATAAAGATTTAGAAAAGATGTATTGCTTTTAGAAAAGATGTATTGCTGGAAAAAATTAAAATATATTATAATTTTTAAAAAAGAAGTCATCTCTTCAACCTCTACCTGACAGGTTGGGTCTGAGCTTTCAGAGACATCCTCTCAGCAGGCAACTGATGATGCAAGTATGTATTTTGAGAGGAAGATAAGGACTGGAGCCATAGATTTAGGAGGCGTTTGCATGGCACGGAAACCAAAGAAATGGTTGAGATGCTCAAGGAAGAGTAGAGAGGGAGAGGAGAGGATAGCCATGGGAATAAGGGAAGAAATATCCACCTTCAAGAGTCAGGAAGAAAACAAAGAGCCAATGAAGGAAAAAGATAAGGGGTTAGAGATGTGGAAGAACTTGGAGAACATGATATCTCTAAAGTGAAAAGTGGCAGACAGTGTCAAGTGATGCAGTAAGGTCAAGGATCACAAGGATCCCAACAAAGTTACTGAATTGGATTATTATGAAAGGACAACTTCAGAGTCCAGGTGGGATGGGAAGCCAGATTACAAAGGGCAGAGAGAAAGGTGGTTGGTTGTTGGAAAAGCAGAATTAAGTTGAGTTTAATGTTGAATGGAGGAAGGCAAGGGGAAAGATGGGAAGGTAACTGGATGGGACAAAGGAGCTGAAGGGAAGTTTTTCTGGGAATACAAAGGCCCTTTTGTAGGCAGATGGGTAGGAGTCAGTGGAGGACAGATTGAAAGTGAATGAATGGTATTTCTGTTAGTGAAAAGAGATTGTAGCATTTATACATATAAAGAACACTAAATTAGACTCTAATGACCTGGATTCAAGTACCAGATCCTCATTTAAGATCTTTGCAACCTTGGGCAAATCACAAAATCTCCATGGGTCTGAGTTTCCTCATTTGTAAAATAGAGTGGTTGAAATAAATGGCCTCTGAAGTCCTAAATAAGTTTATGGCCATTTGTTCTTATATTTTAGCTAAGATCAAGCACACATTTGTGATGTATACTATAAGGGAAGGATAATTGGTGAATGTTCTTTCTGCCTTTTCTCCTACCAAGAATATTGTATGATTAAAGACTTCTGCCATGCTTCTAATGAAACATATTTGTAAACAGAAATATGTTTGGGTCTCATTGGCCTTGTATTTAACACAAGAGATACAGGTTCAGCAAATTCATGTTCCAACTGGTCTGATTAAGACAGAAGTCTTCAGTTAATAAGTAAAGAAACAGCCTTAGAGATATGTGGCCCTTAGCCAGCCTTGAGTGTTCTTCATGTGCAAAGGTGATGCAATTGCAAAGGGTGTGCAGGTGGTGGCTGAAAAGAATAATTCAGTATCATGGAATGGTTAAGATGCAGCCAAATACTCTGTTTTGGGCAAAATACCTAGCTGTAGAAGTGAGGTTCTGTCTAAGGAAGGTGAGTAAAGGGAGAATCACCTCGGGCTTAGCCATTTGCAAGGAGTGGCAATGCGGACATACCATAATGCTCTCTATTGCTTTTAGTGTTGGGGGGTGCAGAGTGGGGGAGGTGGCAGTGAAAAGTGGGGAGTAAAGTAGACAGCAGATGTTTCAAGAGTGAGGCATGCCCAGTCTTGTAAAAGGGAACTGAGATGGGGATGCCCTGGGTTAGTGTTGATACTCCAAAGCATTACCACTTAAAGGCCATTGTGTTTTGGTTAAGCATTTTCACAACCACTGGATTCTTTTGACTTAAATGAGATAAAAGAGGGACTGGTCAGGCGCTTAAATAATGTTCTTTCTTCAATAGCCAATGGCCCCTTGGGCTTCGAAGACAGTTTCCCTCCCCACTTCAAGCAGTGCATCAGGTCAAGGGAGGACAGGCTTATATTTGTTGCTGCATTGGAAATAGTTTTCTCCCTTTGGGGAAGGAGTTAACCCTAATCTCTTCTGAATTTGAGGCATATGATGATGGAGTATTAAGAGTGATTGTTCCTCTGATCCTTAACTTGGAATTTTTCTTCTTTTAGTGGTTACAAAATAGATATAATCTTTATTCAACTATTTCCTTCTGGAAACTTTAGATGGGAGCTCTACAAAGGCCTCTGAGGAGCACAGGCCTCTTCTAAGTATAACATGGGCACATTTGAGTTCCAACACTTTTTTTAAAAGTTTATTTATTTATTTAATTAATTGAGAATATTTTTCCATAGTTACATGATTCATGTTCTTTCCCTCCCCTCCTCCCACCCCCTTCTGATAGCCAATGAGCAATTCCACTGGGTTTTACATGTAGCACTGATCAGGACATATTATTAGTATTTGCCCTAGGGTGATTGTTTAAAGTCTACATCCCCAACCATATTCCCATAGACTCATGTGATCAAGGAATTGTTTTTCTTCTGCATTTCTACTCTCACAGTTCTTTCTCTGGATATGGATAGCTTTCTTTCTCTTAAGTCCCTCCGAATTGTCCTGGATCATTGCATTGCTGCTAGTAGAGAAGTCTAATTCATTAGATTGTGCCACAGTGTATCTGTGTACAATGTTCTCCTGGTTCTGTTCTTTTCACTCTGCATTAATTCCTGGAGGTCATTCCAGTTCACATGGAATTCCTCCAGTTTATTATTCCTCTTAGCACAATAGTATTCCATCACCAACAGATTCCACAATTTGTTCAGCCATTCCCCAATCAATGGATTTTGTACCCCTCATTTTCCATTTTTTTTTGCCACCACAAAGAGTGTGGCTATAAATTATTTTGTACAAATCTTTTTCCTTATTATCTCTTTGGGGTACAAACCCAGCTGGTATGGCTGGATCAAAGGGCAGGCAGTCATTGAAAGCCCTTTGTGCATAGTTCCAAACTACCTTCCAGAATGGTTGGATCAATTCACAACTCCACCAGCAGTGCATTAATGTCCCAATTTTGCCTCACCCCTTCCAACATTTATTACTTTCCTTTGCTGTCATATTAGCCAATCTGCTAGGTGTGAGGTGGTATCTCAGAGGAGTTCCAACACTTTTGAGCCATACAGCTATAAGACCTGGACCCTACTGTTGGAGTGTTTCATCAGTGGCTCCTTGGTCATCTGATCATGAGCTGTCCAAGAGATTGAAGTTTTTTCATTATCACTTTATTACTTCTTGTTTCTCTTGAATACTACTTGAGACACAACACTCTCTGAGTGGTCAAACCACATTCTTCTTCTTCCTTCCTTCCTTCCTTCCTTCCTTCCTTTCTTCCTTCCTTTCTTCCTTCCTTCCTTTCTTCCTTCCTTCCTTCCTTTCTTCCTTTCTTTCTTCCTTCCTTCCTTCCTTCCTTCCTTCCTTCCTTCCTTCCTTCCTTCCTTCCTTCCTTCCTTCCTTCCTTCCTTCCTTCCTTTCTTTCTTTCTTTCTTTCTTTCTTTCTTTCTTTCTTTCTTTCTTTCTTTCTTTCTTTCTTTCTTTCTTTCTTTCTTTCTTTCTTTCTTTCTTTCTTTCTTTCTTTCTTTCTTTCTTTCTTTCTTTCTTTCTTTCTTTCTTTCTTTCTTTCTTTCTTCCTTTCTTCCTTTCTTCTTCTTCTTCCTCTTTTTCTTTTTCTTCTTCTTCCTCCTCCTCCTCCTTCTCTTCTTCTTCTTCCTCTCCTCCTCCTCCTTCTTTAAAATAATCTTTACTTTCTGTCTTGGAACAAATGCTGTGTATTGTCCCAAGAGAGAAGGATGGTAAAGGCTAGGCAATTGGGGTTAAATGACTTGCCCACAGTCACACAGGAAGTGTCTGATGCTACATTGGAACCAAGACTTGAACTTTAGGTCTAGCTCTCTATCCACGGAACCACCTAACTCCCCTGGTCAAATCATATTCAGTTAATCAAATAGCAAGCATTTATTGAGCACCTACTGCCTGCCAGACATTGTGCTAAATATTGAATATACAAAGACCTACCTTGAAGGAACTCACATTCTATGGGGGGGAAAAAAAACATGTTCCAATATTAGTACATACAAAATAGTTCTATACAAAAGAGCCCTGGGCTTAGAGTCAAGAACACTTGAGTCCAAATAATGATTCACATGGTTAGTAGTTGTGTACCTCTGGCCATATCACTTAGTTTCTCTTGAATTACAGTTTCCTCATTTGTAAAGTGAGAGAGTTGGACTCAGTGGTCTCTAAGATTTCTTCTAGCTCTAAATCCATCATCCTAGATTTTAGCTAGATGGCACAATGGATAGAGTGTCAGATCTGGAGTCAGGAAGACACATTTTTGTGAGCTAAAATCTGGCCTCAGATAGTTACTAGCTGTGTGACCCTAAGCAAATCACTTAAACTTGTTTGCCTCGGTTTCCTCATATGTAAAATGAGCTGGAGAAGGAAATGGCAAACCACTCTAGTATTTCTGTCAAGAAAACAAATGAGATAAATAAGAGTTGGACTTGACTAAATAATGTGACAACATAATTCCAAGATAATTTGTGGAGAACTACACAAACCATTGAGGAAATTAGGAAAAGCCTTATGTAAAATATGGCATTTAAGCTGATATCCTGAGTAATCTAGAAACTCTAAGAGGGAGAGAGTACATTTCAGGAATGGGGAGCATTCTGTGCAAAGGCAGGGAGATGCAAGATGGAATATGGTAAGTGATGGCAGGAAGGTCAATTTGGTTGGACTAAAGAATGCATGAAAAGGAGTAGCATATAATAAGACCTAAAAGAGTTTGGAGCCAGATTGTGAAGGCTTTTAAATGCCAAAGAGAGAAGTTTGCACTTGATTCTAGAGGTAACAGGAAACCATTAGAGATATTTGAGCAGGTGAATGACATGGTCAGACCTGTACTTGAGGAATATCATAGTGGCAACTGGGTGTAGGATGGGCTAGGAAAGGGAGAGGGTGGAACCAGGGGAACCAATTAGGTAGGTATTGCAATAATCTAGACAAGAACTTTTGAGGATATGGCCATGTGATGAGGTGTGGCTAGGTGACTTAGTGGGTAGTGGGCCTGGAGATGGAGGGGTCCTGGATTAAAATCTGAGCTCATATATTTCCTAGCTACATGATCCTGGGCAAGTCACATAATCTCCATTGCCTAGCTCTTACCATTGCTCTGCCTTGGAATCAATACTTTGTATTGATTCTAAAATGGAAAGTAAGCATTTAAATAAACAGATATGTGACCAGAAAGAAGAGAGGATGTGAGATTTGTTATAGAGGTAAAATTGACCACATTTGATTGAATGTATCAGATGAAGGAGAGGGAGGAGTTGAGGATGACTGTGTGACTGGAAGGATGGAGATTTCCTTGACAGAAATAGGAAAATTGACAAATGAAGAGGTTTTGAAGAGAAAAGATACTAAGTGCTTTTGGACATGTTGAGTTTGAGAATTCTATGTAACATTCAGCCTGAAATATCTAATAGACCACTGGTATAGTAGTTCTGGAGCTGAGGAGAAAGATTAAAGATGATAATTGAATCCAGGAAAGTTAATGAGGTCACTAAGAGAAAAAATGTTATTGTGTGGCATGTTTATGGGTCAGTCAAAAAAGTACAAAACTATCATATTTTCATTAAGGAAAAAATTCAGTAATTCAAAGTATTTAAAAAGGAATAAAGAATTTTTTCCACCTCAAATAATTGTTCTTTTTTTTTTCTGTCAAAGAACAGAAAAGGAGCTTGAGTTCAAAGGAAGCATTTTTCTTTTTAGTATAATCATATGAGCTTGTCCAAACTACAGGAAAATGAAAATGGGCTTGAAGTGAAAACTAGTTGCTAATTGACTTTTTTAAATAAAATATTATTTATTTAATTTTATTGCTCATTTAAAAAAATTTTGAGTTTCAGTTTTTCTCTCCTTCCAGCCCCTCCCTTGTCCATTGAAAAGGCAAGAAATATGTTATCAATTATACATGTAAAATAATGAGAAACATATTTTCATATTAGTCATGTTGTGAAAAAAGCAAGAGAAATAAAAAAGTTGTAAAAATTATACTTCATCATGTACTCAGAGTTCATCAGTTCTCTTTCTGGATGTAGTTAGCATTTATTTTTATCATGAGTTCCTTGGAATTGTCATGGATCATTGTTTTGATCAGAGTAGCCAAGTCCTCTACAATTGGTTGTCATTATAGTATTACTGTTACAATATACACTATTATCCTGGTTCTGCTCACTTCTCTTTGCATCAATTCACATAAATCTTCCCAGCCTTTTCTGAAATCCTCATTTTAATTTTTGAAAATTTTTATTTTTATTAATAGAATTTATTTCCAGGTATCTCATTCTCTAACTTCTCTCTTCACACCATGGAAGGCATCATTTTGCAAACATATAGATATAGAGAAATGATGTCTTTTGTGTTTCCATTTTTCAGTTCATTCTCTGGAAGTGAACATTCACAAGTTATTCTTCAAAGATTAAACCTATAGCTATATATAATGTTTTCTTGGTTCTACTTATTTCATTCTTCATTATCACATGTAGTTCTTTCCAAGATTTAAAAAAAATAATCTAAGTAGTATTCCATCATTATCATACACCATAATTTGTTTAGTCATTCCCATTTAGCTAACTGATGGCCACCCCCTTGATTTCTAATTCTTTGCCACTATAAATAGAACAACTATAACTATTTTGGAACATATCAGTTCTTTTCCTTTTTCCCTGATTTCCTTGGGAAGTAGACCCAGAAAAGGTATTGATGGGTCTAAGAATATACATAGTTTTTGCTTGATTGCATGGGTCCAGGGGAATATAATTGGGGATGTAGATACTAAATGAACATATGAGTGCAAACACCAGCAACATGGAAATGGGTTTTGATCAAGGACAAATGTAATACCCAGTGGAACTGTGCGTCGGCTACAGGAGGGGTGGAGGGAGGGAAGTGAGGGAAAGAAGATGATTCTTATAACCAAGGAATAATGTTCTAAATTGACTAAATAATTTTTTTTAAAGAATATACAGTTTTATAGCTCTTTGGCCATAATTCCAAAGTTCTCTCCCAAATAATTGGTTCAGTTCACAGTTCACCAATGGTGCATGTGTCCCCCCTTTTCTATATCCCCTCCAACATTTGTCATTTGAGTCAATCTGATGGGTATGAGATGGTACCTCAGAATTGTTTTGGTTTGCATTTCCCTCCTTTTCATTTCTTATAGCACAATAGTATTGTTCAGCCATTCCCCAGATGATGAATATCTTCTCAATTTTTAACTCTTTGCCACCACAAAAAGAATATATTTGTACATATAGGTCCTTTTCCTCTTTCTTTTAATGTTTGCCATAGACATAGGAGATATGTATTTGGAACTAGAACTAGTTAAGGGAGAATCACACCTTTCCAGCCAAAAAGAACCACAACTAGATTTCCTTTATTTTTCTCTCAGGCTCTCACACAAGGAGAGGATTAGAGCTCCAGCTTAGATTCCACCAGGATTGTTGACAATGTGGTCCCTATATATTTCGCAAATGTAAGGAATCCACAGCAGTTCCTTAAAGGTTGTACCATTCCATTCCACCAATCTGGAGACTTAAGGGAAGTTTTCACAAAAGAATTAGATAGGTCAGCAATGCATGAAGCAATGAACCTTTATTGTGATGTCTTTTAACTTGCACAAGGAAAGGTCCAAGGCCTCAAATGAGACATCCAGGGCTGGAGTTTGGGAAAATGAAAAGCAAGAGAAAGAATAGCAAGAGGGATTGTTTGGCCTTATGTGCCTTAGGGTCCCAGCATGAGAAGGAAGGAGAATCAGAGATGGTACTGCAGAGCCGGGCTTAGAATTCACCAGCATTTATAGCTGATATGATTTGCCTCATACCTGGGAAGCTCACTGGAGGCAGGTGAGAGGTATGGAGGCTTGATTGGAATTACATGGAGCACAGGGCATGGAGGCTTTCGGTAAAAGGAAAGGAGGAAAGGATATGAGGAAGAGAGTAGTGCCAGAATAATGAAGGGCAGCTGCTTAGAGAGCAAATCAGAGAAGTTTTTAAACTATCACTGTGACAAAGAAAAACTAGCTTTTATTAACATTATGATTAGGGAAAGGTCTTGGAAATAGAAGAAATCTACAGTGAACAACTAACTACTCACTGTGGTCATGTGTAAAGGAGGCAGAATCAGATGAGACATAGCAATAGTTAACATTTATATATTGCTTTATGTTTCCACAGGCAACTAGATGGACCAGTGGATAGAGCATTAGACTTGGAGTTAGAAAGACCTGAATGCAAATCCTCTCTCAGACACCTACTCTGTGACCCTGGGAAAGTAATCACAACTTCAGTGTCCTCAACTGTTCCATGGAGATAATAATACCGCCTACCTTCCAGGGTTGTTGTAAGGATAAAATAAGGTAATATATTTGTAAAGCAAACTTTAAAGTGTTATATAAATATATATTATTGTTACATATTATCTCATTTCATCCTTACAAAGACTCTGTGAGGTAGGTGGTCAGCTAATAAACATTTATTAAACATCGATTTATTAGGCACTGTGTTAAATGCTAGAATTTCAAGAAGAGACAAAAGAAAAGTCCCTACCTTCCAGGACCTCACAATCTAAGGGGAGAGGCAGAAAACAAATGTGCATAAACAAGCTATATACATATATATATTTATATATATTTTTATATATATATATATATGATAAATGGAAAATAATGAAGAGAGGGGCGGCACTAAAATTAAATGTGGTTGAGAAAGACTTTCTATAGAAGAAAGGATTTTAGCTGTGATTTAAAATAAGCAAAGGAAACCAGTAGGCAAAGGTGAGGGGGGAAAGCATTCCAAGCATCGGAAAGAGGCAGAGAAAAAGCCCCAAGCTGAGATGGAATCTTTTGTCCATAGGACAGCAAACCTTGAATCAACGAGTATTGTGGAGGAAAGTAAGAAAAAAGATGATCGGAAAGTCAAAAAAGGGCTAGATTATGAAGGTATTTGAACTCCAGACAGAGTATTTTACATTTCATCCTGGAGATAATAGAGAGCCATTAGAGTTTATTTTTTTAAAGGGGGGGGGCAGCTGGTGGCTCAGTGGATTGAGAGCCAGGCCCAGAGACAGGAGGTCCTGGGTTCAAATCTGGTCTCAGACACTTCCTAGCTATGTGACCCTGGGCAAGTCACTTAACCCCATTGCCTAGTCCATACCACTCTTCTGCCTTAGAACCAATACCAGTATTGGTGACTTGGTTAGATTGCAATTTGAGAAAATCACTTTAGTGGCTGAATGGAGGATGTATTAGATTGTGGAGAAACTAGAGGGAGTCATACCCACCAACAGGTTATTGCAATAATCCGAACTCAAGGTGATGAGGAACTGTACTAAAGTGTTGTCAGTGTCATAGGAGAGAAGAGGGGTCTTTGGGGAGATATTCTAAAGGTGAAATGGAAAGATCTTGGCAATGGATATGAGGGTGAGGCACAACATGGGGTAGGAGAATTGGTAAGCCCCTAGTATGAGGGCCTGAGGGATTAGGAGAATGGTATTGTCTCCTACTATCATAGGGAAGGAAGGAGAAGGGGAAAATTTAGGGGAAAAACAATGAATTCTGCTTTGGACATGTGGAATTTAAGATGTCTACTGGATGGGGGCAGCTAGGTGGCTCAAGAGAACCAGGCCTAGAAATGGGAGGTACTAAATTCAAACCTGACCTCAGACATTTCCTAGCTGTGTGACCCTGGGCATTGTCTAGCCCTTACCACTCTTCTAACTTGGAACCAATAAACAATACTATTCTAAGATGGAAAGTAAGAGTTGTTGTGTTTTTTTTTTCCCCATGTCTCCTGGATATCCAATAGGCAATTGAAGATATGAGATTTTAGGTCAGCCAAGAGGATGGACCAGAAGGATATGAGAATCACCAGCATGGAGATGTTAATTAAATTCATGGGAGCCAATAAGATCACCAAGTGAATTACTCTAGAGGGAGAAAAGAAGAGGGCTTAGGACAGAACCCTGAGGGACACCTAAAGTTAGAGGGTGTGATCTGGAAGAGAATCCAGAAAAAATGTAAGGAGGTTAGAGATTCAATAGAGGAGGACACTGTACAGTTGAACTAGTTTCACTGATGAATCACGATAGGAAAAAGAGAACAGAGTGGCAAGAATAGAGGAGATGGCTTGGGAGAAAAGAGAAGGATCAAAAGATTGGTGGTCAAAGTGTAGATAAAGAGTGGGGTTTTCTAAAGGAAGGCTAAGGGAAAGGTGAAAAGTCAACGATTACAGTAAGAAAAGGGGATTTCAGAATTCTTAAATGTGGACCATTGTGGGCCAGGATGAAGGATATGACCATCTTTGTGCATGACTGAGGTGGGAGTGGAAAAGTAGCTCATGGGAAGTAAGTGGATCGAAGAACTAAGCCAGGGGTTCCCAAACTATGGCACGTGGGCCACATATGGCCCCTTGAGGCTATTTATCTGGCCCCCACTATGTATAATAACACAATAGATGGACAAACATAACCATTCTCATCCAATAGCCATACACTGCCTCATCCACCAACAAGCACTGCTATGTAGTGAATCATTGAAGTGGGACTCTGTTATGAAAATTGTGGTATCTTTTGTTAACTTCATTAGAGCTAATGCATTAAACCACAGATAATTTCAGGAACTTCTGTCTGAATTAAATGTTGCCTATGAAGATGTTCTGTACCACACAGAAGTCTGTTGGCTGAGTTGAGGGAGAGTTTTGAGACATTTCTATGACTTACTTCCAAAGATTACAACTTTTATATTTTCAAAAAACAAAGAAGTATCAGAGCTCAATGGAGCAGAATGGAAATGGCACCTTGCCTTTCTGACATATATAACAGAGCAACTCAACAGTTTCAATGTGCAACTTCAAGGGAAAGGAAAGCTCATCTGTGATATGCAATCACATGTGAAAGCATTTGAAGTAAAGTTAGGCCTCCTTATCAAACAAGTAAAGGAGGAAAATTTCTGCCATCTCCCCACTCAGAATCTGTTAGCTGAAAAACCCTTGATTGCATTCTCAAAAGAAACATATGTGGATTCACTGGAAAAGTTGCAAAAGGAGTTCCAATTAGTATTTAAAGAGCTTTATCTCCATGAACAGGACATACAGCTTTTTTCCATAATCCATTTTCTATTGACATTGAAAAAGTGGATACAATTTACCAAATGGAACTGACTGAATTACAGAATTGTGATTTTCTGAAAGATGCATTCAAGTTAAGCAGCTTGCCTAATTTCTATGCATCTCTCCCCTCTGAGACATATCCTAATCTCAGGAACCATACATTCAAAATGGCAACCATCTTTAGCAGCACTTATGTCTGTGAACAGACTTTTTTCCAGAATGAAACATCTGAAATCTCCAACCAGGTCTAGACTAACTGACGCACACTTGCCTCACTTGTTACGGCTAGCAGTGACAAATATGGATCCAGACATTGACCATCTCATTAGCCAAAAGCAGGCCCATAGGTCCCATTGAAATACTGGTCAGTTTCCTGATTTAAATTTATTTGTTCTTTATTTTAAATATTATATTTGTTCCCATTTTGTTTTTTTATTTTACAATAAGATATGTACAATGTGCATAGGGATTTGTTCATAGTTGTTTTTTTTATAGTCTGGCCCTCCAACAGTCTGAGGGACAGTTAATTGGCCCCCTGTGTAAAAAGTTTGGGGACCCCTGAACTAAGCAGCTGGGGTATTTGAGAGAGGAGAGTCAATATATATGCTGAAGTCCTTTAGTATAAGGGCAGTTATTGGGGAGAAGAGAAAAATTGTTAGACATGTACTGAACTCATTGAGGAAATAAGTGGGGTGACCTAGAGGCTTGTAGATAACAGCTACCAGGATTTTGATTGAGTGTTGGACATAAATAGTATGAATCTCAAAGGAGAAGAAGTTACTGACTGATGAAGGAAGAGGGAACTTGAAAGTGGCAATTAGGAACAAGGAGTATTACAACTTGCCTTGAGGGGAATGAATGAAAGCACATGCAGTAATATTATTATCTCCATTTTACAGATAAGGAAACAGTCTGAGAATGAAAGAATACCTTGCTCAGGGTCACATAGCAGTAAGTATCTCAAGGAAGCTTTAAACTCAAATCTTTCTGACTTTAAATCCAATGCTGTATCCCCTACACTACATAGCCACTTATGGAGAAGGAAGGATGAATGACTCAGGGATAGGATGAATTAGATGACATCTCATGTTCCTCCTCATTCTGAGATTTTATGTCCTATTTGTTAGCAATGGGTATTTAGACTGGGTATAATTTTGATGCCTTTAGGCAAATTGAGTTGTTTGCAGAACAAGAATCAACCAATAAACATTTATTATGGCCTGCTCTGTGCCAAACACTGTGCTAAGTGCTGGGAAAAGAATCAGACCCAATAAGTTTCCTGGACTTGGGAATGTGAGTGAGAAATCCCCTACCCCTTTTTATGATGATTATGTTTTAATGTTAGCAGTAGTCTTGATTTAATCATAATAGTAATTTTGGCATAATTAAATAATTTTAGCATAGATTAGTTAATAATACTATTCAACTAAAATTTTTAGTTAAATAGTGTTTTATCCAGTCACTGTGACTTTGCACTTGTTTAATTTTAGCAACTATGGCTTTTAAATGTTTTATTCATCATTATTCAGCACTACGGCCTTGAACTTGTAACCTTGTCATATGATTGTCTTTTTCTTATGGAGTTAGGCTTAGCAAATTTATTCCACCTTTGTATACATCATCTCTTCTGTTGTGACATGTTCCCTACATATCACATCAAACGACTGCTTAGACACTCTCCTGTCATGAATTATTTTTACCATGGTGTATAGGTTGTGTTAGTCTTTTAGATATAAAGGAGGCCATCTCACAAGGTCTTTGGTCTTGAATCAGAATCTGGCTTTATTACGTACGGGACCAGCCCTCTCTCAATAAACCTATTTCTTTTTGGCTTGAAGACTTTGTTTCTCTTATTTGCCTTTCTGTGGACTGAAATTTCACAACAGGAAAAAAAAGCATAGTTGAATTGTTTGGAGCTCTTGGTATATTTCCTTGAGGTGAATATATTTATTTCTATATATCTTCCCTCAGATAGTGACTAACAGACAGGAGAATAGCACCATGTTTTAGGTATATGTTACTCTACCTTTGTGTATGTTTTTGCTCTTGGATATAGCTCTAAATAAAAATTACTTTTAGTGGGAATGATCACTATCTTAACTTATTTACCCCATCCACTTTGAAAAAGAACTTAGGTTATTTGAAATTAATTCAGATTTAGATATTTAATTGTTCACCATGGCACCTGACCAGTCAAAATATAACATCAAAATAATCAATCTTTATTTAGAAGAAAAATTAATCTTAGATGAGGCACCTCCAAGTTCTCTACTGCTCATAGGAGGAGGGTTCTAGCTACCATTGGGGATAAGAGAGGAAGCTAGCCAGTAGAAGTCATCAGACATGACTTCAAGAAGGAGCTAAGTACAAGGTAAAAAAGACTTAAGAAGCTAGAGAGAAGCTGGAATGGAATGGTGATAACTGCCTTCTCCTTGCCAGGATCTGGTGCTGAGTGTACTCCTGCTCCCTCATCAACAATGAGCTAACTGTGCTGAGCAGTTGGAGATCCTGTCAGTGGTAGGAAACCAAAGGGGAAAACATTGAAATCAGAGTTTCAGTTCATGCTAGATCCAGAGTCCCTTCTGCCTTTTGCCAGTGAGAAGAGGAGTTTAAGTCCAGAGTTCTTGAGTGAAAAACTTAATTACTGGCCCAACTAGATAGTGCAAGTAAAAAAAAATCAACTTCGGAATGTGTTGTATTGTCTACATCTCTTCATCCATTAGCAGGATGAGCAGCTGCGGGGAACTTATCCAACTGAATAGTGCCTTTCCCAGAACTTCTGGGTTTGGAGCAGTTTGCATGCTGTCTGGTGCTCCCTGGGTCTAAGGGAAATTCTGGACACATACCTATGTAGCAGATGTTTTGTGATATATTGTTTTTTGCTTTTTATTATTTCTATGCCAAGAAAAAATTCTGTGTTGTATATGCTTGTACATGTGATATATCTGTTCCTGTGAGGAGTGACCCCACTACTGTGCTAAGACCATGTGTCCAGGGCTCAGTAGAACATTGCCAAGTTCAGGAGACTTGGAACTAATTCCAATTGGGTAAATTGACTTATTGAGTCAGCACAACCACCCCCAGAGAGCTGGGTTATAAAAGTCTGTCTACTCTCCCAGAGCCATGGAGAACTTGAGTCTTCCCCAGCTTTTCTGCTTAGTTGAATGAAGTCCCTAACCACCAAGAGGACCTTGGAGCTTCTCCAGGGAAATAGTTCTTGTTAGAATCAGGCTAATGGCTAGCTGTACCACCTCTTGGTTAATAAAGTAATGGGAACCAATGTCAATCTCATTCCCATAAGATTTTTCACTGTCCTTCCATTTCTTCCCAGAGTAATTTGGGATGCAAGGTCCTCTCAACTCCTAACTTGTTCTATAAAGGGAAGATGCTCTTCTATGGCCAAGGGTCTTGATTTAGCGAAAGGTAGAGTCTGTTTCTAAGATTTATGGTTCCTCTTTTGCCCCATATGGTATCTTTATGATAGTATTGACTTGTTCTGTCTAAGTCATTACTTATACCCCTAGTCATCTTCTTTTCCACAACTAGAATGTCTCACCTCCTTTCTCTACTTCATATAGCTATGATTCAGCAGAAATATTCATTTTCCTTCATTTCTGGAGAGTAAGGATAGAGGAAGGGAGAGTATTGTAGGTGCATAATATAAAGAAAATAAATTTTAATTTGAATGAAAATACCCAAAGGCCATTTACTTGCTCTTCCTTAACTTCAAGAGATATATTATAGCATTAATATTTCCAAATTACTCAGGTCATCCAATAAGATGTCCCATTGGCCCTGGAATGGGGAGAAGAAAGTTTTCCTTAGCTTCTAGCAATATGAACTTCTTCATCATTCTATATACATGTGCAGCAAGCTTTTTTTCCTTTCAGAAGGGAGGAGAGAGCCAGGCTGGAACTCCCAGGAGCCACTGGCTAACAGTGCGTTTTCTTTTCCCAGAAATTTTGTAACCTATAACAAGTAGGCTTCTAAAAGGCATGCCCCAAGCTGAAGCAGAAGATTTGGAATTGGGCATTGACCAAGTGGAAAGGTTTCTCATAATTATCTTGAGTCATGAAGTATTGTGGGTGCTTAATATATATTAGATAAAATTGAATTTGAATCAGAATACCAAGAGGCCATTTACTTTTTCTTCCTCAACGTCAAGAGATATAGCATAACTATTTCCAAAATTATTCAGATAATCCAATGAGATGTTTCCATTGATCCTGGAAATCAATAAACATAGATACATGAATGCATTTAAAAATCAGTAGGGAACAAATTATCTAGCTCTTCTGGGCTCTAGTTTTTCCATATGCACAGTAACTCATTTATATGGTTCCTTCCAGTTCTAATGACCCAGAGTTTTGCTATGTGAATCAATTTTAATAGCAAAAGGAAAGAATATAGTTGTCTCCTGGAAAGTCAAAAGACACTTGTCTTTTTCTCCTGTAACTGATGCATCTTTAAACATATACACATCTCTCAGAAATAATAGTAGATATTTCTGATAGAAACTGGATTCCCTGGACAGTAGACAGCATCTCCTACCTGCTCCCTAGGATTATTTGAATCATCCCATCCAGATACTTAAATTATTCAGTATTCAAGAGAGATAATTAGATAAAAGCAAGCTCCTGAACAAGTGAATTCTTCCTTGATTTAAGAACAGTCTTCATTCTTGATTGAATATTAAAATTTATAATAATCATAAAAGGGGTGGTTAGGTGGTGTAGTATATAGAGCGTTGGGGCCAGGAGTCAGGAAGATCTGAATTCAAATATGGCCTCAGATACCTAATAGCTGTGAACCCCTGGGTAAGTCATTTAACCTCTGTTTGCTTCAATTCTATCATCTGTCAAATGATGATAATAATAGTACTTACTTCCCAGGATTGTTGTAAAGATCAAATGAGATAATCGTAAAATACTTGGCACAATGCCTGGCACATAGTAAGCATTATATAAATGTTTGTGTGATGATGGAGTTGGTGATAAGGACTTTCTAGAAGTTGGAGGATGAGAGCTTAAAAGGCCTTTGGGATATCCAACAGTGACAGAGAATTCAGGAGGTCCATGAACTTGGATGAGGAAAAATACATTTTTCCTTACCTTTAACTGAAAAACATTTAAAGAATGTTATTCTGAGGGGTTTATATTCTTCACTAGATGGTCAAAGAGGTCCATGACATAAAGAAAGATTAAGTACCCCTGAGCTATAAGAGATCTCTAAGGTCCTTTCAATATCAGACATTCTCTAATGTCCCTGACTAAGACAATGGCCCTATTCTTTGTTCTTGACTCCCTAACTCGGTGCTAATCTTATCACCATGCTTAGGACAAGCCTAGTGATCTTGTCCTGGATCATTCATCATTCTGCTCTATCACAGTAGATTCTATGCACAGAGAAACATTCAGCCACATTCCTCAGGCACTGTGGGTCTCTTTCCTAGTCTAGTGAACTTCCTCCCTGGTCATGCCTTTCTCTTCTGTCTTTCAATGGAGAACACCCAGACTCCTTGTGGTATATAGCCCCTAGGCTAGTCTAGTCAGGAGAGCCTAAGACTCTTCATTGCCATCATCTGCTCGCTGTGGTTTCCTTCAAACATCACACTTCCAAGCTATAGTATAAAAGAAATAAAAATTGGATTTTTTGTCAAATGGTCAGGGCAAATATGGTTTTCCTTTATATATAAAGGACAGCCACCATAGTACTGGGGACAGAACACTGGAGCTGGAGTCAGGAATATCCAGGCTGAAATCTTACCTCAGGCATTTATTATCTGGGCAAGCCCTTTAATCCCTATTTGCCTCAGCTCCTCATGTGTAAAATGGGGACACATTGGAAAAGGAAATGGAAAATCACTCTAGTATCTTTGCATGAAATCTTATTCGACTGAATGAGGAAGCAACAATGGAGAAGACAAACCCAGGGGCTTCAGTGATGACTTCTACTAGGTTCCATCCTCAGCCAGGACAAACCCAAGACTAGACCCTATATGAATATTTTCTCATCTTCTGTCCCATGTCATTTCCAATAAATTGCTTACTTTAAGAAAAAATAGACAATAGGATTAATGACATTTCTCAAATTAGTAAAGAGGAAAAAATGAAGTCATATGTACTGGTCTTCTTCACTAATGATTTGCATCTTTCCTATCACCTGCATCTGGTATTTGTTAACTGAGGGCAAAATCAAATCCTTTTCTTTCTCTGCTTAAAGAGATTATTAGGGGAAGAAGTATATCCACCAAGTGACCCTTATGCTCAGGGTGTGTTATAGGGTTTGGTGTGGGTGACCACATTTTAGGAGAAATGTCATTAGGATGCACCCCATGACACAAATTCTATGTTATTTAGAATGTTAGCCATGGAACTGGGAAGTCAGAGATGCAACTCTGAATTTTATTTCAGCACTTTGATGGGCACCAAAGCTTAGCTCTGAGTCACCAAGCTTACAACCACTGGCTTTATTTATTTCTGTTGTTTGAGAATAAAACCCATAACTGAAAAAATTTTAGAAGGAAGTATATAAAGTCATCTGGCAGAGGATGGCAAAGGTGGCTTACTCCCCCAGACCACTGTGAGTTGCTCATTATTTAGAACTCAATCAAAGGGGCAAGGAAATAGTTATCTGATTAGGAGGCCAGCATATAATGATTTTCTAAGTCACATAGATTAATCAAAATGTATATCTTAGGAAACTGGAAATCCTGTGCATCAGTCTTTGGATCCTCTGTTTTCTGGGGTCAGCATGACTTGTATGTAAAAAACTAAACATTTAATTACTCTGGCCTCTAAGCAATACTAGCCCAGTTTCTCATGAGGCAAGACTAGATTCAAACAATGCAATAATTAATAAATTCCCCTATATGTCTCAATTCTTCCAGATTAGAACTCTTAAATGAAAGATTTTTTTTTTGACTCTCTAAACCTTTTGTCTCTTCTGCAGTAGTATTGACACCTTACATTCAGGTCTTTTATAAAAAATTTACTAAGATTAATTTCTTAATATAACATAAACTTCTTGATAGCAAGAATTGTCTATTGCTCTTTTGTGTACCCCCTAGCACTTGGCGCAGTATCTAGCACATAGGAAGAGCTTAATCAATGTTTGTTAACTGACTGGCTGACCAAAGACCCAGTATCTAAGGGTATAAATCCTGTTATGAGTCTTAGTGGCTTAGCAGTCAGGAACTAGGTAATCTTCACAAAAATACTATTGCATTAAAATGAACTAGCACATATTATCTACCTCTGAGCTCCCTTATACACATATGTACACATACGTACATACACATACCTCTATACATACACATTCACAGCTCTTTCAGGCTCATAACAAAGGGATGTCATGATTAGCTAGAAATATTTTGGAAATTGGCTGTTGCTAAAACTTAACCTACAAACAAACCTTACCTTATGTACAATGTTCCTCAAGTGAATTTTTAAATGAATTTTAACACATTTTTAAATTATCATATTGGAGATGTATTTATGGAGAAGGAAAACTCTAAACATGAATAAAATCACAACTAAGATTGAAGACACATCAGAATTTTCTAATAGGATATTAATGACATGCTAGAATTTCATTATAAAAACTTTGATAAAGTACAAATTTTAATATAAATTAGATTTCCTTAGGACTTTGTCCAAGAAGAATTATTTGCTGTAGTGTTAATAGTAAGGCATAATAATAATCAAAATAAAGTAGTATAATGTTTAATCTGAAGGCAAAATTGTAGTGATCTCCTAAGGTTTCCATCCTACCCAAAACAAATGGAAAATAGCTAAAACTTTTTGTAATTGACATTAAAGTCACAGATCTGAAGGAAAAAAAACAGCAATGGCTTCATTATTCAATAAATATAGGAGGCACTGATTGGGCTAAAAAAATCCTGTGTTTTGCATCAGACCTTTTGCCAATACTCCCAGGTATCATATATGATATGGACCACTCTGGATCTCATAGGGTTAGAGTTGGAAGGGAACACAAAGGTTAAGAGGTTTAGAGAACTAAAGCAGCTTCCCAAAGTTTATATTCCACAACAGCACCTGCTTCATCTGCCTTCATGTATGGTGAAAGAAATTGTTCTGTTCCACCCATTCTGCTAGAGGATATCTTCATCTGTTTGAGGTAGATATCCGTCTAACTCCCTGAAAGGTGTGATGCCTCCTGGTTACCCTCAACCTGGTTGAACCTGTTTGCTGAGATGCTTTTACTAGGGTGTAGCCACTCTCTATACTACAGCTTCTTAGAGCCCCAGGGGATAGTTGCATGAAAGATGGACACCAAAGGTGGAAAAACAGACCTGAAAACATACCTTACCTTATGTCCAATGTTCCTCGCCAGAGGTGCTGGTCCTCCCTGACCACCCCATACAATGGATCATTTGAAGCCAGAGAGTTTAAATGAGCAGTACTTTTTTTTATTAAACTCACATTCTAATACTCTCACATGGAAGCACTTCTCACAGAGTTTTCAAAGAAGTCCAGAGGATAGAAACTTATAAAAATTAATAAATAAAAAATAATTTTATAAAATGGGGGTGGGAAACCCAGTCAACAAGAAGGTTCCTTTGGGTCTCAGTCTTTCCCTAATACATTTAAAACAACTTTTATATTCCTTTTGCCAAAAGGTCCCAAAGCTCTGCCCTAGATCTGAGGATAATGTTAACCTTAATCTCTCTGATCTACACCACAACTTCCTTACTTGCAGCATGTCCCTGCTGGTGTTGGGAAATTGGTTTACATTTCCCCAGTTTCTGATACACAATAACCCTGTGTAAAGTCTAACAAAAGGTCAGTTTGGCAGGATGGAGAATACAGGAAGAATGTTTAATAAGATTGGAAAGGTGAACTTGGGTCAAGTCATAAACGTTTTTAAAAGCTAAATAGAGTACCTCATACTTTAAACCCCAGAAGCAGTAAGGATCTCTTGTAGTTGGAGTAGAGCAGTGATGTGATTGGACTTTCACTTCAGGAAAATTACTTTCCTTTCCAATCCAATCACAAAGGATACAATTAATAAAAAGCCCCTGCCTTCAAGGAGCTTACAATCTAATGTATGGAGACACACAAAAGGAGACTAAGAGGGTGATGGGGAGGAACAGGATACCTGGGGATACTTGACATGGGGATCTTGTGCCATGGAATTGAAAGCAGGCAGAGCATCAGTTTGGAAGATGGATTGGAAAGCGGAGGGACTTAAATTAATAAATTAAATAAGCAAATAAATAATCCAAGGGATAATCAATGAGGACTGAACTAGGGTGGTGATTTAAGTAGAAAAGAAGGTGACAAATATATATATTAATCCATTCAGAATTATGACTGAATGTTTAGTTAGCTGTACTTCAAGGATATAATATATTTACTGACTAAATGTAAATAACTTGACCTAGTTCAAAGAGCAAAGTATTAGGAGGATTGAGGCTACATCTCACACTAGAACCTCCAGTTTATTGCCTTGCCCACTCCACCATCTTGCCATCTCCCCACAAGAAGCAAACTTCTACATGTCCCTCCCAACATTTTAAAAAATTCAGGTTCTATTTTCCCACAGGTATAACAAAACAAACTATTAAAAATCTAACAGCACAGGTAAGTCATCCTTCTTCTTAACTGATGATGCTACCTTTTTTTTTAATAGGAAATTTGATGGTACAGTAGAGAGAAAAGTGGTCCTGGAGTCAGGAAGACCTAAATTCAAATCTAGACTCAGACATTAGATCAAGTCATTTAAAATTGGTCTGCCAAAGTTTCCTCTCTAACTGTAAAATGGGGATAATAGTAATAACACCTACTTCACAGGGTAAATCACTGTCTTTGTTTATAGTAGTCACTTAATAAATGCTTACTTCTTCTCTTCCCTTGAAATAAGACAACGAGAAAGCTCAAGAGACTAAGGGCATTTCCTACTTGAAAATGCAAAGAACAGTAAAGATTGGAGGTAGAGTCTTCAAAGGGGAACCTTCTTTTGTCCCAAAAGTATGGAGATCTCAGATGTGTCTGGAAAATGTTGATTCAGGGACATGTGTATGGCTTCTTCCATCAAAAGGGGTACTGGGGAACAGCTGGAATGTCATTCTGGAAAAACAGATGGTCTTGAAGATGAGCTGTCAGGATTGTAGACTGGCATGTGGCATTGGTTTCCAGTGCCCCAGGATAGCTCAGTCCATCCTGCTAGATAATTGGATCCTTAGAGTTGTAAGTTGGGGTCTTCTGGACTTGGACCCTTGCTTTGGAGTGTGACAACAGATATTGCACGGGTTGCTTGGGTACTTAAAGACAGCTATGAGAGGTGGACTTTTTGTGCTCTGGAATTGTTTCCAATTTTCTTTATGGAGACAGAACTTGAAAATATATCCCCTTTGCTCACTATCAGAATTGCCTTGGGTAAAGCAGTCAGTTAAGGTCTCTCAGCCTCTCTTATCTCATCTTCCAACTATAAAAGCTTACAGTTTGTATAGGTGGAAGAGTCAGGATTTAAACCAAATCTCTTGGGGGCAGTTAGGTGGCTCAGTAGATAACCAGACTTGGGGTCAGGAGTTCGGTTCAAATCTGACCTCAGAATTATTCCTAGATGTGTGACCCTGGGCAAGTCACAACACCAATTGGTAGGCCTTCCTGTTCATCTGCCTTGCAACTATTCTAAGAGAGAAAGTAAGGGCTTAAAAAAAATTTTTTTTTAAATTTGATTCTCTTAACTCTAAGACTAGCCCTCTGTTCATATCAAAACTTTCAACTCAAAACCTTAAAGTACCTTTACATGAATGTTAGTTGTTTGTTAATTAATTTTATTTTTAAATGTTAAGGGTTTGAGATAAGATTCAGTGGGCTAATAAATGTTAAATTAAGTACCTATTATATGCCAAATACTGAACTGAATAGAGGGGACATGAAGAAAACAAGAGACAGTTTCTCTTCTCAAAGAGTTCACCTTCTAATAGGGGAAACAATACGCAAGCAACAATGTACAAACAAGATATTATAGGATACCCAGAAGATAATCAACAGAGGGGAGGCACTAGAATTAAAGAATATTGGGGGTTTTATTGGGGAGGGCATTGAATAATGCATGTTTTATTTTTTTGTACTTTATCCTAGATTATATATAGACACAATTTTAGTAATCATTTTCTGCCATTTTGTGAACCATGTTCTCTCTTTCCCCAGCCTTCCTTCTCCCCAAATTGGCAGGTAGAATGATTTAGATTATACACAAGCTATCATGCAATGCATAACTCTATGTTTGTCATGTTGTGAAAAAGATATATTTGCTTTACTAGAAAAAATTCATGAAAGAGATAAAGTAGAAAATGGTATGCTTCAATCTGCATTAATATTCCATCAATTTTTTCTATGGTGGTGGATAGCCCCTTGGAGTTGTCCTGGATCCTTGCAATACTGATACTAGTTAAGCCATTCACAGTTGATCACCATATTTTATTACTATCACTGGGTTCAACATTCTCCTGGTTCTGTTCACTTCACTCTGCATCAGTACATAGAAATCTTTCAAGGTTTTTTGTGATTGTCTTATTTGTCATTTCTTATGGTATAAGATTATGATCATGTACCACATTACCTTTACAATCATATACCACAATCTTGTTCAGCCCAACACTTGCTGGACATTCCTTCAGTTTCTAGTTCTTTGTCACCACAAAAAGAACTGCTATAAATATTTTTGTACAAGTAGGTCCTTTTCTCCTCTCTTTGATCTCCTTGGGATATAGACCTAGTAATGGTATTGCTGGGTTAAAGGAGTATGCATAGTTTTTTGGTCCTTTGGTCATGGTTCCAGATTGCTATCTAGAATGGTTTTATCAGTTCACAGCTCCACCAACAGTATGTTAGTTAGGATTAAGGGGCATTGGGAAAGACTTCCTTTCAACAGAGATTTTAACTGGGACTTGAAGGAACCCAGGAGGTGAAGAGGGAAAGAATTCTAGGCATAGGAAATAAACATGAAAATGCTTGGAATATGGAGATGGACTACCTTGTGCCAGGAACAGTAAATAGACCAGTGTCATTGGTGTTAGCTGTGCTTATATGCATGTTTATTTGATAATTTTGGATGATGGTTAGGAAGTTTAAACAAAATTCTAAAATAAATGAGAGAAATAATCTTTGGGTCACTCTCCCATTTGTATCCTAGTATCTCTGTTTCCTTTTAATACCATAGATGAGATCTTCTTTTATTTCTTTTTTTACTTATAGTCATTCATGAAGAATATGTTTTTAAAGCATAGAGAAGTTATATCCTATATTGGTGGATAAAACCAAATTCTCACTTACTTTGTCCAGTGCTTTTTCTCCTATGCTCTGCCAAATCTCTAGGCAATGGATGAATCATAGTTATGGTCTCATGGCAACACTGATTGTGTTTACAAAAAAGTTAATAAATGTACAGAGTCAGATGTTTCTTAGGCAGTATGTCTGCCACCAGAAAAATTATGCTTAAACAATTCAGTAGACAGTGTTGAGTTGGAAAAGCAGCTTTTTAGCAAAAGTTTACAGTGAATAGTTCTGGGCCTGGAATCAGGAAGACCTGAATTCAAAATCAGCTTCAGACATTTATTAGCTGGATTACCCTGGGCAAGTCACATAACCTTGATTGTCTCAGTTTCTTCATCTGTAAAATAAACTAGAGAAGGAAATGGCAAACTGCTGAGTATCTTTGACAAGAAAACCCCAAATATAGTCATGAAGAGACCGACGTGATTGAAACGACAAATGTTTGGATAAGTGACATGACAAAAAAATGAATCATAATCACTTTGTAATACAAGAATCCTCAGACTTCTTTTCTGACTTCAAAATTAGAGAAGTAGCTATTAGTTACTGCTTGGCCCTAAATAATAGGGATCGTAGGATTTGTAGCTAGAAGGGGCCTTAGAGGTAACCTAGTCCAATCTCCTCATTTTACCAATGAGAAAACGATCATAATGGTGACTTACCCAAGCCAACTAGTAAGGAGTTACGGTTAGTTTCAAATCCAGGTCATCTAGATCCAAATATAGTGCTCTTGTAACACCATATTGCCTCCTTAAACTTCCAGAGATCTCTTTCCTGATCAACAGTTTTTTTTATAAAAGAAGATAATTCAGTCTAAGTAAGCAAATGTTATTAATAATTCATAAATACTTTCCTAGCTCGTAAATTCCCTCCCAAGAGAATGAGAGCTGCTCTCAAGTTAGGCTTAATAAATTAGCTTCAATTACAAATGAGAGGGCAATCTAAACAAGAGACTATAGCAACTTCAACTTTTCAGGTAGATTTGGAAAGTTTAAGAAATAAGAATTCGATTGTTCTAAAAAAAAAGAATTTGATTTCTCTGTTTTCTGTGTTGCATTAATTAGGTCTCCTTTGCTCCCTGAAGTAGGTGGTCTTCTGAGACCACCAGCCACAACTTGATCTTCCCATTTAATTCCTGATGTGCTAATGCTAGCACAAATCTACTGGAAAGGTTGTAGTTGCTATCATTTCTCTTGTATATATTACTCTCTAATTTATGACTGAGGCTAATTTGTTCAGCCCAACTCCAGAGCAGCTCTTATTCTCCTTGGGGGAAATTTACCAACTAGGAAGGGAAATCTGAATCATTGGGCTTAGAATCAAAGTTAAAATCTGCATCTCATCTAACAAATTCCAATTCCAATCTCTTTATTATATATTATGTGTATGCCCACGTAAGATTTGTATTTTCACATGAACTGTTTAAAGCTGCTCGTGGAAGGCATGATATCTGTGATCTGAGGACCTGAATGACAATTGGAATGAGGGGTAGGGGGAGACATGAGGGATGGAGGAGCAAGTAAGCCCCCTGAGCAACTCCAAGCTGAGTACTCTTCCCTCCAGTCTCTGAGGATGTACCAAAGTATAATTTTATCTATCTACCTCTAGCCTAAATATTTAGGAAAACAATAGATTCAAATTTTTTTTGACTACTGTCCCTTAAAATGGGGTGAGGTATCTCAAGCTTATACCTACAGGTTTAACTCTTTTTTATCAAATATTGGTTACACAAAAATAATCATAAACAATAAAGAGAGAGTAAATCCTTTAATCCAAACAAAAAAGTAGAGAAATTAAATAAATTAGAATATATCAGAAAATTCTTTACGCGAATGTGCTCTTAGATAGGACCTACATCAATAGTTCAACTAAGAGGACTAGTTCTCATTCAAAGAGAAATCTTCAAAGTATTTGGGGTGGCAAACTGGAAATCCAGGCTATACTGTGGAGCCAGCTTCTCCTACATGGTTCTAACTTCCAATGTCTGTCTTCTCTCTCCATGTATAGGCACCTGGTCCCATAGATAATCTCGCATTGGGGTGTCTCTATTGTCCAAAACTCTTGGACCAACTCTTCCTTCTCAAAGGTATATAGCCTCATATCAGCATTCTTTCTACTGATCTCGTTATATTAAAGTCACAGGACACAAGATGCTTGCAGCTTGGTCAAAATCCTGGTTACATTGATGTATTCTATTATCTTTTTTTCCCTAAATCATTCTTCTTAGCTTATTGTAAAGGTGTCTCTGAATTCTCAAAGGATATCTCAGAAGACATTTGCATGAGGAGGGAGATTCTAACCATAGGATAGGATGGGATATTGAAAACATAATTCACTGACTTCACAATTTGGATCAGAGTTGATCCTAGTTCTTGGGTTTCTGTCTATCTGATCCAATTCTCCTTTGGGTTTTTAATTCACTAAGTGTTATGTCCTATGTGCAATCTACATCATATTTTCCTTCTCCTTAAGGTTTCCTATTAGGATGGTCCTTGCCCAATAAACTTTAATATGGGCACTCTGGGAATCACTGTTTTATGTCTCAGAACAAGGAGAAACAAATTGAGACTTGATGTCGGGAAACCGCCCAATAATAAGAGCTGTCCAAAATTAGAATAGACTGCTTCAAATAGTGGTGGGTTATCCCTCCGTGGAGGTCTTCTAAAGAACCTGGATAACTATCTGTCAAGTATGTCACAATGGAGATGCCTTCTGGGAATGAGTTGGCCTAGGTGACCGTTGAGATCCTTTCCAACTTTAAAATTCAATGATTCTGATTTTTCCATAGGAAATAATTCATATTGGCATCAATCAGTAGACAATTTTACTTCTTGCTCTGAAGGAACCATTCTTGAATATGTAATTTTTCTTATGTACAATTCAGAAAGTCAAACAAATTTCAAGCTAGGAGGGATCTTAGGGACCATCTAGTCAAACCTTTACAAAGGAGGACAATAAGGCTCACAAAAATTACATGACTTGCCTAAGGTGATGATTAGTGGCAAGAGTAGGAGAAGAATCCTGGTCTCCTGTTTCCCAGCTGAGTTCTCTTAATTATGTATGATTTATGCTGGAATGTGCTTTGAATTACCATGCGAGGACAACTCTGGCATTCTTGTTCCATAGAGCTGGTATAAACCAGAGAAAGGAAAAATAGTCCACCCTCAGGGAAATCTGGTTGATCTGGACAATTCAGGGGTGGAGGAACATAAGGAGAAATCACATAGTGAAGATATTGGTGAAAGAGGTCATCCTCCTACACTTGGAGAGAACATGCTTGCCAGCATTTCAATGTTCCCATCTCCTGACATGCAAGTCAGCTGCCTAGCAAACAAGCAAACACAAATAACCCAGCGTCCATCCCCTGACTCCCACCTCTCATTTCCTTCCATCCTTTTAGGCAGATGTTTCCATCTCTTAAAAATAAAAGTGGCATTAATTCTTACCAGCTTTCTCCCTTCCAACCCTCCACCCCCAAAGGACTCAGTCCCTCCCTTGCTTCAAATACCACTTCAAGGGGTTCAAGTTTCAAGTTCAAACTCCAGATTATCACTTGAGAGAACATTTGGAAAAACACCTCAATTAGAAACATTTTTTTAATGAACTGGTTGTTCTTTTAAATATCCTAATATTTTTAAGAGCGGAAAATTCCATGACAGTCTCTTTGCTGCTCCCTATTATCAGGTGCTCCTTGTTTTGCACATGAGTTTGGAGTTTCACCCTCACTCCCCAAAGTCACAAGGAATAATCAGCATAAAGAGTGAAGTATGCGAGAATTTCTATATCCCTGTGCCCACTATAGGACAAAGGTATAGAAAGTTTTCTGAAACAGGATGGCTGATGGCAAAATGATCAGGGTGAAGAATTCAATGGTCTGGTCTCTAGCCAACCTGATATAATACTTTGTTTTGTATTTCTCTGGCATTCTTATTGTGTATAATTATGTGTTATCTTTATGTGTATGTTCACTCCCTCGCCATGTTCCTGGCAAACTCTAATTCATATGAAGTCAGAGATTCCCTACCCAAATTCTATACATCTAATTCAGGTCCCCATTCATTCATTTAGCACTAATCACTTACTATAGTAACTGAAGCCTTAAGTCTATTTGCATGAATCTCTTCTTGGTGTAGAATGATTTTCCCCCTAAAGAGTTGAGTTTGATTCAAATAAATTCCACCCATGAGGAGAGCCTGATGCATATGAACTTGAGTCCCAAGTTATACTCTCATATTGTTATGTTTTCGTAGCCATGACTCATCTAGATATCTCACTCTATGTCAAGGGTACATAACTTCTTTTTTTTGGTAGCATAGTCCCCTTTGGCAAGCTGGTGAAGCTTGTGGACTCCTAAGAGCAATGCTTTAAAGGTATAAAATTAGACTTGCAAAGAAAGGCAATTTATTGAAACATAGTTATTAAAATATTGTTTTACGTTCTCCAAATCACTGAAACTATGGATTTGATATTGGGGAAGAAAAGAAAAACCTTCCTAAATATAAGCTATATAAGAGTATCAAGAGGTGTTAGAGTTACCTTCCTTGAGGGTCTTAAAGCAGAGGATAACCCTATTTCGAGAACTCCTCCTCTAGGTGGTAAGTTATATATATGAAGGTATTCTATCTTACACAGAAAGACTGTAACATAGTAGAAATGGCACTGGACTTGAATCTTAGTTTTGCTGTTTATTAGCTGAGACACTTGGAGCAAGTCACTTATATATCTCAATTTTCTCAGCTGCAAAATGGGAATAATGTCATTTGCACTATCTACTTCACAGGGTGGTTATGAGAATAAAATAAGACATCTTACACAAAGCAATTTTGACCTGTCAGGTACTATGTCATCAGTTATTATTATTATTATTATTATTGTTTTAATATACATCATGATTTATCCTTGCAAAAGAACTGGAAAACAAATTATTTTTAGCAAATATTTGCTGATTGATGGATCTCCCTAATTTTGAGGAAGACTCTATCTGAAACTCTTGAATTCACAGACCTCTGCTATTCTCTTGTCTTCAGCAATACTCGAGATCATGTGGCATTGAGCATCTACTATGAGTTGTTCTCTCTAGCTCTAAAATTTTGATTTCTGAAGTAATTGTCCTTTATTAAAGCATATTGATTCCCTGCATTTACACCATGGCTGCACTAGGCATGATATAAGTGTAGGTAAGGAAAAAAAAAGTCCTAGCTTGCAATCCGTGAGAGTTTATAATAAATTTATCCCATTTCTTAATGAATGTCTATTCTTATTAAGATGTTCATTTTTTGGAATTTGTTCTTTTTTTCCCTCTGCTCTTCACTCTCTTCTTCTGCCTTCTGCCTTCTCTCACTTCTGTCTCCTTGTCCTGGAAGCCAATATCCCAATGTGGCTACTTGATCAATTGCCTGTAGATCTTGCTTACCACAACAGTCTACTAAAAGTTTTTCTTGAGACTGATCCAGAGGCCCTGATCTTTGAGCCAAAAGTTCTTTCATTATGAATTTCTAAGCTTCTCTGAATTTGAAGGCCCATCCTATCCCCTTGGCTTGGCTTCCTGGGATCAACAAATTGCCACACTCAGTCTCTATTTTTCCACTTCTTCCCAGTCTCATTTTCTTCTGTCAGAGAACCATAGAATATGAAAATGAGGAAGAATCTCAGCCACTATCTAGTCTAACCTATACCCCAAAGAAAGCTTCACAAATATACTTGACAGTGAATCATCTGGCTTCTCTCTGAAGCCCTCTAAAGAGAGGGAATGTATTATCCTCCAAGGCAGCCTGATTTCACTTTCCTGTAGGTCTAATTCTTAGGAAGCTTTTCCCACTACCCAATTTAAATGCACTTCTTTGTAACTATTCCCTGTTCCTGATTCTGTCTTCTAAAACCAAGTCTAATCCCCCTTCCATATGAAAGCACTTCCTATACTTGAATCGTGTGATGGGATTCTCCCTAAGTTTTCTCTTCTTTAGATTAATATCTCTAATTCTATCAACCCATCTTCATGACATGGACTCAAGACCCTTGCTCTCCTTTGGCTGTTCTCCTATAATGTCCCTACCAAAATGTCTTGCCCAGAACTGAAAGCAATATTCTTGAAGTTTCCCTGACTCTTTGTAATCACCATTCCCTTTTCAAAATGTGTTTATTCACCATTTCCTTGATGATCTGTTCTAGATTTTCTCTAGGACTCAGTCATACTTATCGACCTATTGTTTGCACACTGTTCTCTTCCCTTTGGAGAAAGAACATTTCCCTTTCTCCTATCTTGCAATACCTCTCATTTTCTACAGTTTTTCAATTGTCATTGACCATGATCAATAATCACATCCACTTGTTCTTTTAATGTCCAAAGTTGTAGTTCATTCAGACCAGGCAGCCTGAATTCATCAGGGATGGGTGATGGACACTTTCCTTCTTTGGGGTGCTGAGTTGTTTCTCTTCTGTCATTTCTGATGCAGAGTTCTTCCTTGGTAGAGAAAACAAACACAATAAGACCTGAGAAAATCTACTATCTTCTCATCTCATCCACCCCAAATAATCATCCTTTCCCTTCTTGGATACCTTCTTTGCCCAGTAAAACTAAAACTAAAACAAAACAAAACAAACAAACAAACAAAAGCATTTTTGTTGAACAGTCTCCGTCTCAAGCTTCTGAGCTCATAGGTTTTAATACTGCTGACCCTGTTTTTCCAGAACTATCCTATATTCATCCAGTTACTTGACTTTGCTTCCATATCCTGTATAAATCCTTTTTTAAATTTAATTGATTGGTGAGTTCCCTTCTCTTCAAACATTTCCTATTTTTTCTTCTTATTGGAATTATATCTTTCTGGGTCTTCAGAATCTCATATTTATGAATTTCCTATTTCTCCTGGGCTGACTTCCTTTGCAAAATTTAGTCCACAGAATTCTAGCTAAAATTTCCTCTGAAAAAAAAAATTTATTAACAGAAGTTTTTCCAGTTATCTTAATCTCTCTCTTCCCTCCTCACACCATAAAGGCATCAATTGGCAACATATGTATATATAGATTATGTCTTTCATTTTTCCATTTTTCAGTTCATTCTCTGGAAGTGAACATTCACAAGTTATTCTTCAAATATTAAATCTGTAATTGTATATAATGTTCTCTTGGTTTTGTGCATTTCTCTCTTCATTATCCCATGTAGTTCTTTCCATGCTTTCAACAAATTAATCTGCTCAGTATTTCTTAGGGCACAGCAGTATTCCATCACAATTATATACCATAATTTGTTTAGTCAGTCCCCAATTGATGGACATCCCTTTAGTTTCCAATTCTTTGCCACCACAAAGAGAACTGTTTTGAATATTTTGGAACATATAGGTTCTTTTCCTTTTTCCCTGATCTCCTTGGGAAACAGACCTAGGAAAGATACTGCCAAATCTAATACATAATTAATTTTATAACTCTCTGGACATGATTCCAGATCGCTCTCCAAAATGATTGGATCAATTGACATTTCCACCAACAGTGTATTAGTGTCCCCATTTTCCCACATCTCCTCCAACCTTTGTCATCTTTGCCCTTTTTCCATTTTACCAATCTGATGGATGATACATCAGAATTATTTTAGTTTGAGATTCCCTAATCAGGAGTGATTTAGAACATTTTTCATATACCTAAGCTTTGGTTTCCTCATCTGAATACTGTCTTTTCATATCTTTTGCCCATTTATCAACTGGGGTTGGATTTTCCTCTTATAAATTTGACAAATTCTCTATATATGTTACATATGAGACCTTTAACTGAGAGACTATGAAAATGTTCTCCCAGTTTTTTGCTATCCTTCTAATCTTGGCAACATTTGTTTTATTTGTACAAAACCTTTTCAATTTAATATACGCAAAATTATCCATTTTATATCTCACAATGCTCTCCATCTGTTGATTCATAAATTCCTCTTCAGTCTATAAATCTGATGGGCAATATGTGAATACCCTTTAAGTTCACAAATATTATGCAACATGACTTAGTGGAAAGTGTGTTAGATTTGGAGTCAGAGGGCCCGAGTTCAAACTTCAAATCTCCTATTTGTTTTATAACTGTGGGAATATTATTTAAGCTCTCTAAACATGTTTCCTTATTTATAAAATTAAGGCATCATACTAGATGACTTCTCAGGTCTTTTCCAGTTCTAAATCTAGGATCCATATATCTCACATAATTAAACAATTCTTCCTATTATAGCCTGGATAATACACAAGCTTACTAAATTCTTATTTTGCTTCCTGGGTCTAGCTTAGCCCACATTGCCACAAGCCTAGAGTCCATGCTCCAGTGGTTTTAATTGGCCTCTAAAACCAGACTGGCATCTGCCATTGAGGAATAGTCTCTGTTGAATTAGAATTGTGCCACTTAGGTGTTTTTGGGCAAGCTTATTTGTCAGCGTAGACATATAAATTCACTGCCAGCCTATCAGAAAAGTTTCTGGTTTCTTGTGAATTTTTAGTAATCTACCCACATTCTTTACCATTGAAGAATCTTTCTCAAACATTGTTTTCTTAAATCTTTTGAAATCAAAAAACAAAAAATGCAGACATACCCTGCCTGGTTGCAAGAGCCAAGCCTGGGACCTTGGTTTTGTGATTCCATGTCTAATGGTTTTTCTATTATACCCATATAAAGAAAGTAGAAATCCATGGAAAACTCTAAACTGGAATTTAATCCAATTCTTTCTAGCTTGTCTCCCAGAACTCTTCATAGGAGTTAGAGCTGCAAGGCACCTTCACAGTTATCTAATATAAGACCTTTATTTTAACTTCATAGGTACTATTTAGTCCAATTCTCTCATTTTACAGACAGGGAAACTGAGAGTTGAGTAAGTGGCAAAACCTGAATTTGAACATGGGTCTTATAACTACAAGTTCAAAGTGCTTTTTACTGCTCTTAATAGATCAGATGAGAAATTGAGGCTGAAATGTAATTAGCCTGGCAATGTTCACATGGGATTTGAGCCTAGCTCTCTTCACTCTTGGTCTAGGACTCTGCCTAGTTTTAAAAAAGTTTTTAGAAGTTTTAAAAAGAGTTTTAAAAAGAAGCATCAAAATTGAGGGAGATTCAAAATTCCCTCTCTTTTTGGGGACTAATGTATCCTGGTCTCAAAGTTTGGAATGAATTCTTATCTGTATGCCTCAGTAGAAAGAAGAAAGGTAAGTTCCTTGAAGGGAGGGCTTGTTTTTTGTTTGTTTTTATAACTCCAGTGCCTAGCTCAGTATCTTACACTTAGGATTGACTGTGTTAATGAATTGTTTAAAAGAGGCAAAGAGGACAAGGTGCAAAAGCTAGAGAAAGCCTGGGTTTCTGTAAGAGAGGAAACTTAAACTCAATCTGCCAGAGGAACAAGACAAGCAGGGGAAGGACAAGAGGAATAGAGAATTCCAGGGAAAGAACAGAGAAGAGCTGAGAAGATCCAAGCAGTTAACTCTGAAAGCACCTGTGAGCTCTGGTCATCCCTTTGGGAATCCAGACCCCCTGAATCCAGTAGAAGACAACAGGAGTGGATAGGATTTTAGATATAAAGCTATCCACCCCAGGAAGATTTCCTCTCCATCCATCCAAAGCACTTCTTGAACTTCATAGTATAACTAGAACAGTTAGAAGTCAAGGCAGCTCTCACAACTGACCCCAGAGGGTCAGGCAGGCACAGCCTAACCCTGCAGGATTGGGGAGAAGGGGTTCAATTGTGAGGTTCTAGGGACTTCCTATTTCCCATTATCCCAATACTTTATCCCTCAATCTCACTTATTTTACCCTTTGTGTGTTTCTCAAATAAATAGTTGTTTCTGTAGATTTAGTGCCTGGTCATAATATTCAGGCAGAGGGACCAGAAGCTTTGGGGAGAAGAACTATATTTCCTTCCCAAGGAAGAAGAATCTATTTAGTCCTGGGTCTACTTCAGCCCTGCCTCTGAAGAAAAGTAGTCAATAGCTCTGAAATCAGCTAGTGTGAGTTTATTGAGGAAGGAGAGGGGAGAAACTATCTATCCTCTCTGTCCACCTTTAGCTCCATTCCATCTCTACCACACTCTGGTCCTGAACTCAGTGGTGGGGAACTCCATTCCTTTCCCTCCTCCATTACAGTTTCTCATGGATACCTGGAGTTACTCAGTAAAAGGTCATGGCATAAGCTGCAAGCATTATTAATTAATAGAAGCATTGTGACTATTATTACAAAGACAAACTGCTTGTTGAAAGGCATCCTGCATTTATTCTGTGAATTTTTCACAAGGAAGAATAAGCCTCTCAATCAACAGCAGTGTCACCTGAAGGGCACAGCTGGACGGCTATTTGACACCTACATTTCTAAGCCTTTGACAAGAGTATTTACTTTTTTAAAAAATTAGAAATGATGGTGAAAGTTTAACCTGGAAGCATAAAGAGCCAGTTATCCTACCAAGATCCCCTGCAATCACCAAAATGAAACGTTTGGGGATAAGTCATTTTCAAAGGTGATTCAACTGGAACCAGGTGTTCAAAAGATTCCTGAAGTCTTTCGAGGGGGGAGCCCAGGAGAGTGGGATAAGGTAAATTTTCTTTTCCTGGAAAAGACCCTTTAGACGCAGGGACCGACCTGTTCTTCCTTAGCTCCTTAGACTCCAAAAGGAGGTTTTTAAATTTCCTTCCTCACTCCAGCAACCCTGGGATGAGCCTCTAAAGCTTTTTAAATTAAAAAAGAAAAGGTTGGGGGTGGGGGGGGGAGGGAGGGGATCAGAGCCAGGCGCCCTGCCAACTGGTCTCAGTAACCTCTTTGTTCTGCAAAGCACGGCAGAAAAGTTAATAACTGACCCCAAAGCGCTGAAACTCTTGAGTAGCTGAGTCAGCGGGATGGACCCCTGCCCATGAACTGCAGAGATGACTTTTCTGCCTCCGCCCTCCTTTGATCACAGGTGTGCTCTGTCTGTCATTCCACTCCAGTAACCAAATAGATTACCTCCCGAAATAGGACATGTCTCAGGAATTGTTATAAAGGGCTCAGTGTCAAGGCCAACTTTGAGGAAAGGAGGGGAAGTAAGGGGGGGTGGTGGAGGTGGGGGATGGGGGGGAAGCAAGGGGGAGGGGTGATAAATTCTGCTGGATTCCCAGGGTGCCATCTGCAGCAAGCTTGTAGGTTGTGAAGATTGTTTTGTTTTGTCATTCAGATGGATGATAAAGAAGTAAAATGACTGAAATGACCCAGAGAGTCAGCAAGCACTAACTATGTGCCAGGCACTGTGTTAAACACGGGAGATACAAAGAGAAAACTGAAACAGTCCCCATTCTCAAGGAGCTTATATCCTAATGGACCAATGGGGTTGACAAGGAATCCAATCAAAGGGCTGCAAAAAAGGTGAAGTGGTGAGTTTGCTGCTAGCTATGGATATTATATTGCATATAAGTAGGAGATATGACTATAGTTCCTTCAAATACTCTCAGATGAGGGGTACCTCCTAATATTCCCTAAAACTGTTCAAGAAAAGTAGCTTGCTCCTATCCTCACTTTATAAAACTCTACTAGAGATGGTAAGGATGTCAATGTAAGCAGATGACTATTCAGTCATTCAATCAATAAACATTTATTAAGTGTGTACTCTATGTTAGGTAGAGTGTTAAAAGCATTAGAGTTACAAAAAAAGGCAAGACAATCCCTGCCTGAAAGGATCTCACAATCTAAAAGGAAAGATAGGGAGAAAATAAATACAAACTATATATGTGATAACAGGAAATAATTAACAGAGAGAAGGCAATAGAATTGTTTAAATATTGTTTTTTTTCCTCAATTACATGTAAAAACAAAATTTAATTTTCATTTTTTATTAAAAAATTTTTGAATCAAATTTTTTCTCTCCCTTCCTTTCCCCCTCCCTGAAATGGCAGCAGTCTGATACAGATCTCACATGTGGGATAATGTTAAACATTTTTCCATATTAGCCATTTGGAGAAGAGAACTTAAAAAATAATAATAATGAAGAAAGTAAAATATTGTATGTTTCAGTCTGCATTTAGACTCCATCAGTTCTTTCTCTAGAGGTGGATAGTGTTTTTCATCATGAGTCCTTGGGTATTGTTTTGGATTGTATTTCTAAGAATAGCTAAGTTATTCACAATTATTCATCATATAATATTGCTGCAATAGGGTATAATACTCTACTGGTTCTGCTTACTTCACTCTGCATCAGTTTATATAAGTCTTTCTAGGTTTCTCTGAAATCTGCCTGCTCATCACGTTTTATACCACAGTAGTGTTCCATTACAATCATATTCCATGCCTATTTTAGTCTGGTTGATGGACATCCCCACAATTTCCAATTCTTTGCTACCACAAAAAGAGTTGCTATAAATATTTTTGTACAAATTGGTACTCCCCCCCCCTTTCTCCAGTCTCTTTGAGATCCAGATCTAGTAGTGGTATGACTGAATAACAGGGTAAGCCCAGTTCTGAAGCCCTTTGGGGATAGTTCCAAATCACACTCCAGCATGGTTGGTAGTAGTAATAGTTCAGTAGTGTTCTAATTTTCCCACGCCCCTCCAATATTATTTTTCTTTTTGTCTTGTTAGCCAATCTGATAGATGTGAAATGGCACTTCAGAGTTTTTTTCTCTAGCCAAGAATGATTTAGAGCATTTTGTGTGTGTGACTAAAGGTAGCCTTGAGTTCTTCATCCGAAAACTGCCTGTTCATATTCTTTGACCATTTACCAATTAAGGAATGATTCACATTCTTACAAATTTGACTCCATTCTATATATATTTGAGAAATAAGGCCTTTATCAAAGATACTTGCCGTAATTTTTTTCTCCCAGCTTTCTACTTTTCTTCTAATCTTGGTTGCATTGGTTTTGTTTGTGCAAACCATTTTTAACTTAATACAATCAAAGTTATCTATTTTACATCCTAGAATGCTTTCTATCTCTTATTGGTCACAAATTGGGAAGGCACCAAAATTAAGAGAGTTTGGAATAGGCTTTTTGTAGATGAGATTTTAGTAGGGGCTTTAAAGAAGTCAAGGAAACGAGAAGTTAGAGGTGAGAAAAGAGATCATTCCAAGCATGGTGGACAACTAGATAAAATTCCTGTAGCTGAAAAAGATGGTGTATTGCTTCTGGAACAAAGTGTCTAGGGGTCTTATGCTTCCTCAGAAGCTCTCCTATTAAAAAGTGCCTGAAGAAAAGGTTGGAAAAGATAGAAAAGTTTGTCTAATTCATTGGCCAGGGGAGAATAATGAGTCCCTCTCTGAGAAGTTAAGTGACTTGGTCAAGATCACACAATATTTTGTGGCAGAGCTGTAACTAAAAGCCATATCTATGATTTCCCAGCATCATTGCCCCTGCCTCTGATACAGACAAAAAAATAAAAAAAGATCCAACTTTAAACCAATTTGCTTTCTCAGTGTAGACAGAGCCTGGATTTGAATCCTTCTTAAGATGCCAGATAGCTGTGTGACTTCAGGTATCTCAAGACCTCTCTAAACATCAATTTCCCAATCAGTTAAATATAGATAATAATAATATTCTACAAGGGAGAATCAAATGAAATATTATGTATAAAAATGTTTTGCAAACCTTTAAATGTTCCTTGTAGCGCAGAGTATAAATAGGGTTGCCTGCTTGACCATGGACTTCAATGGATCTTGCCAGCTCCCACAAAAGCTGGAGGAAAGACCCTGGGCAAGAAATGCCCAGGATTCAAGGGGCAGACACATGGATAGAATTACTTAACCCTAGAGCCTGCATCTGATAGCTCAGGTGCCAGAGAGTTCCTGTGGGCAGGTTGGTCTCATATTTACCTCCTCCTCATGAATCGAAAGCTTGACTACTCTCAGTTACAGGTCAGCTTCTAATGGACTAATGGGATTTGGAGTGAGAAGACCTAGGTTCTAATACCAGCTCTGCCATTTATGACCTCCATGACATTGGGCAAGTGCCATCTTCAACCTTCGGAGGGCTCTCGCTTTCCTCACCTGTAAAATTAGGGGGTTGGACTATGTGAAGTATCAGTCATCTTCTGACTCCATATCAATAATCTTATGACCAAATTCTTTCATGTAGGGAGACAATAATTAAGTGGCATGATGAATAAAGCCCTGGACCTGGCATCAGGAAGACCTGAGGTCAAAACCAGCCTCAGATCCTTACTAGCTGTGATAAGTGACCTAACCCCTGTCTACCTCAGTTTCCTCAACTATCAAACAGGGATGATAATTCCCAAGGTTGTTGTGAGCGTCAAATGAGATAAAATTTATAAAGTACTTAGCCCATGGCTGGCACTTGGCAGGTGCTAAATAAATGGTTATTCCCTCCTTCCTCTCTTCAGATGGATAGGTTTGAAAACTGTAGATATCCAATGGATCTGACAGGTTTGCCTACCTTGTAACTCTGAGAAATGGGTATCAATGGAAATTATTTCAACAATGACATGGCCTGGAGATTTCATAGAACACTGATAGAAAAAGCAATTATTCAACACTTCGTAGCTGTGTGACCCTTGGCAAGTCATTTGCCTAGCCCTTACCACTCTTCTGCCTTGGTATCAATACAATATATTGATTATAAGACAGAAGGTAAGGATTTTTTTTAAAGAAAGAAAATAAAAAGTAATTGTTTTGGAATGAAGTTAGAAGATTCCTAAGAGACTTTCTTTTGCATGCAATTTTGTACAATTGTTTTCCAACCTTTTTGACTTTATTTTTTAAACAAAATATTGGATTTGAGAGGTTAGCAAAAGTAGATGAAAGATGATATGTGCTATAATAGCTGACCCTGAGCAAATACACTAAGACTTATAAAGTATTTTACATTCACTTTCTCATTTGATTCTCACAATAACTTTGTGATTATCTTCATTTTACATATGAGAAAACTGAGGATCTTGGCAATTAAGTAAAATGACTAAGGTCACACAGTAAAAGTATCCAAGACGGGAGGTAAATTTAAGGCTTCCTAACTCCAATTCTAATACTATCTACCATACCACACAGTCTCTTTATTCCTGGAAATAGTTATTCAAGATGAAATAAATCTGTAACCATGTTAACATTTCTTTTTTTCTGAAGAGTCAAGTGAGCAGGTCATCTGTTTTTTGCAAATATTTCCCCCAAATCACACCTTGATCTAAATTTCCTCCCAAGTTTGAATTAGAAGATATTCACTTCTGTGGCCCAGATCCATCTGGGTCTTTATTCCTTGGTGTTTTTGTTAAAGGAAGTAATAAGGACCAAAGGACTTTGGTTATTCCTCTAAAGTCATATATATATATAGAGAGAGAGAAAGAGAGCTCTGGGCCTGGTTGGAATTTGCTGTTCTGCTCATCAACCTTCCCTTATTACTCTTAGATCTCAGGAAGCTTTGGAGAGGGAGTGGGGGGAATGCTAAAAAGAAAAAATATAATTGAGGTCCTTCTTTAATTTTGTGTCTCTACTCTTTCTCTTTCCTCATGTTGCAGCTGGATTGATTAATCAGGCAAACCACTTCAATAAGGCTTCATATGATGGTAGGCCAAATGGTATTCATGAAAGCATACCAGCATGGATATAAGGGAGCTGAGCTCCTAAACCTGGACAAAATTATGAAGTAGTATGTAATTAGAAAATCTTGTATCTTTGAACTACATCTCCCAGCATCCCTTTTTTCTTTATCCCCACCTTGCATGCTTACATATTGTATATAGTTCAATAGGAGAGAAAACTCTAGCCTTTTATTTTCCTTTTTGCATCAAGTTATTATTGATAAGTCATATTAAATATAATACTTGAAGTATTTTTGGATATTAATTTTAATCTTACAGTAGGTAAAGTAAATTCTCTATACTTTGTATTATTATTTTTCTTAACTTCTGTCTTAGAGTCAATACTATGTATTGGTTCCAAGGCAGAAGACTGGTAAGGGCTAGGCAATGGGGATTAAGTGACTTGCCCAGGTCACACAGCTAGGAAGTGTCTAAGGCTGGATTTGAACCCAGGAACTCCCATCTCTAGGCCTCACTCTCCATCCACTGAGGCCACCCAGCTGCCCCCTTTGTAGTCTTCTTAATAAGCTTCTCTCCCCTCTTTTAGTAGTCTTCACCTTGAAAGACATCCAGGATCTTTGTATTGTTGCCTGGTTAAGGATCCCCATTCAAGCTGCCCTTTTCCAAGTTTTACCTGAACTCCAGGCCTTTCCTGACTTTCTTCCCCTCATCAAAACTTACATATCCTGTATTTTCTTCCCTTGAAACACTAATATAGGTGAATGTTATTAATTTAACCAATTAATTTAAAATGACTAATAATGACTTACTGTACTTCTCTTAGGTCAACACATTAATTTTAATGGAGATTTTCTGTTAGAAGATGGAAGCTACCAAGGCAAAGAGTGCTCATAGCTGCATATAGAAGTGATTGATTATCATTACCTCCTAGCTATGAGAGATTCATCAAGACATTCTCTTGACGTTAGTAATTGGTGTGCTAGGTGTTATGAAAACTGGTTCCTGTGCGTTTGAGATGGAGTTATGGGGAGTGCAATTTAAGTATATGTAGGTGGAAGAATCAATTACTTCATTGATGATGGGTATATGCAAATAGTAGAACTGTCAGTCAATCTAACAATGGCATACGATTCAGTTGGGAACATTGGGATTGCTAAGGTGTATGACATAGTAGCAAGAGACTCGGACTTGTCAAAAAACCTTTAGTCCCAATCCTGACAGTAAAGTTTATGTAACCATGGGTAAATCACCTAATCTCATCAAGCCTCAGTTTCCTCAAATTTAAAATGGAGACAATAAGATCTATAGTGCCTACTTCTCAAGATTGTGAAGATCAAATAAATAATGTAAAAAATACACATAGATATAGATGCATGTACATTTGATCTTCCAATAACCTTGAGAATGTGTATATGTGCATGTGTATAGATGCATATGTCTCTCTCTATAAATTTACTGTATATATATATTTCTGTGCATTTGGATATATATACATTTATTGCTTTGAAAACCTTAAAGAGCTGAATAAATGACTTCCATTAACTCTATACAATTTGAAGCTGTGTTTCAATGAGGTTTTTGAATTGTAGAACCCTAACAGGACCCATTGGGAGTAATAGTAGTAAAGGAGAAGTAAGATGGTCCTCAGAAGCAGGTGCTCTCTTCCTCTTCCCCCTTCCCCTCCATCCTCCTGCAGCCCCAAATGATATAATTCTAAAGTGAGCTAACAATAACACTCACCAGATCTGCTTACCCACTCACAGAAATGGCAAATCTTAATGGGGAAATCCTAATGACTAACAATAAGGAAATGGTTTCTAGAATTATCTGGCTGATTTGCATCTGGCCTCTAACTCCATGAGAGCATTTCCATAAAAATTGCACTAGAAGAGAATCCAGCTTGGTGATTCAGAGGAGGCTGAGATGTTCTGTATTTAAATGAAGCAAGATGTATATTCCCCCACGACAATGGCAGCACTGCTTTCTGTTGTCTTTCCCAGCCTAGCTGGGCACAGCTGGCATGGGTAACTCAGAAACATGCCTTTAAAACCCTCTCTTCCTAATTCAGCCCTTGCCTAGGAGAGCAGAACATACGTAGTAGAGCTAGAGTGAGGCACCTTGCCTCTGTTTTTACTAATGGACGTACTTTTCAAGGAACAATTTTTCTGTGTGTCCCTGATACACATATGCTTCAAGTCAGTGCTGTATTATTATAGAAGAAATATCAGAAGCCCATGGAGCCCTCTGCACCTCTTTACAAGCTGTTTTTCTCCCACGAGCCAGGAAGTTGACATTTGCCAACAGCAAATGGAATTCAACCAAGGGGAAGTTCAAGGTCTCCGACCCCCACAGACCATGGGTTGGTAGGGAACGAGGCTGAGTCTCACCACATCTGGGTCTATTCTCATGGTTTTAGGACTTGAAGCAGAGCTCTGGAACATGGCAAAGGCAGATGGTAACCCGTATGATTGATAGCCCGCAGCATGGCCTTTTTAATAGCATAATCTCCAGCTTTTCCGGGGGCTTTAAATTAAGGCAAATAAGCAACAGTGGAGGCCTAAAGGGAGGCTTTTCAAAATCCCGGGATTACATGGAGAGCTAAGAACCCCTTAAAAAAAATAAATAAATCTTTTATAGCATCTCTAAACATTGTCTAAAGATGTTTTCCACATGGAGGGTGGTATTTGCAAAGTGACTTGGGGAATACAGAAGGAATTGAAGCGTTCCCCATGGTCAATCCAACCTATAGGGCAAGGCTCGCTGCATAAAGTAGAATGAAATCTGTGACTCTCCTGACGGGCATTGGGATTAGTGGCCCCTAATTAAGTAGGCTCTGGCTGTCAAGCCCTCCTAACTGACAGAGAAGGTGTGCTTAGTCTATTCAGAGAAGCCAGTTCCCCAGCATTGCCCTCCTGGGGGAAGCCAGGTTAGACCAACACTGTAGACATCCTGAGCGCATAAATCAACCAGCGTTTACTCCTCTGAGAGTTCCAGTCTTTCAGATGAAAGCCATTCGGCACCAGGCGGCCCACTGACTCACACTGAAGAGAATAGCCGGATCCCATTGTCCAGCTTGGACATGCTAGGGCTCTCCTGGAATGTGAGGGTCAGTTTTCTGGAATTTGTCTGGTGTTCTAGAATAGAATTTAGAACTTTTCTCCCCAAATACTTTAATCTGGGGTTACGAGTTTGTCACTATTATAGCTTCTATCTAACGTTAGCGCCTACTACCAATACCACTACTACTACTGCTGCTGCTGCTACTACTACTACTACTACTAAATATATGTATACACACATGTATTTTGTATATGTATACACACATCTACACACGAATACACACACAGAGGTGTGTATTAGACCCAGCTAAACTGAATGAGAGTTAGATTTTCAACATGAGAATTTATAACTCAGAAATTGGCAAAACAAATCAAAACCTGATTTATTGTTTTAGTGACTGTCTAGACAGAAGAAAGTGATAGAGAAAATGTCATTCATAAAGATTAAACTTAAAAGTAATATCAAGCATACATATAGTGGGGAGGGCCAGTTGTTAAAACCCCCTATCACATACACATACTCCTTTATAAGGACCCACACCCACATATATGAGAATATGTATGTATGTGCATATATATGTATCATGCTCATTTTTCTGGTTATTTTTTCTCCTCTGGCTATCTTGTCTACTGAAATTCTGTTCTGCTGCAGGGGTAGAGGGAGCACTGCTCCAAGCTTGAGGTGTAGCCTTCTCTGATGCTTGGGACGGAACTGGCTATCTTTGGGTCCTTCAGGGTACACTTCAAAGAGATGGCTCAGCAACTTCTTCTGGGGAGTGTATATATAAATATATGTGTGTGTGTGTGTGTGTGTGTGTGTGTGTGTGTGTGTCAATGGAAATAGTCCTAGAAATTTGTAAATTTTTTCCAGTCCAATATGATCCAACAAGCATATATTAACTGCTGTTTTTATGCAAGGCAAGATGGATACAAAGATAAAACAGAAGAGGATCTGTCCTCAAGAAGCTTATATTCTGTTTTTCATTAGCAAATATAGAAAATATCTCAGACACTTTGGAATATTACTGAAGTCAAAGGAAATGTTAAACTATTCCCAAGTGATGAATAGAACTGGCATTGGAGCTGTATTAAGAAATCCTTACAACTTTGTAAAACTGGGCAATTGCCTTGTTTTGTTTTAGGAAGAATAAGGAGAATACCTGGAGATAATAGTCTTGGAAGTAATTTGTACTTTCTTAAAGACCCCCCTGATCCTCTCATAGTCACATAATTACCATAGGGGAGGAAGGAAAGGAAAAATTAACTGACTGGTGGCAACAACCTCTTCCTTCTTCTGCACTCAAGCTACAGGTTGTCTTATTGTGATAAATCTCCTTTTTCTTCCCTTGCCTTTGATTTCAATTTGAAACAATTTTCACTTGAATCAAAAAGTTGGGAGGGTCTAGACAGGGGAGAAAACTCATCCAGGGTGACTGGCCTGGGATCAAGTTTCCTTTAGAATGGCTGTACCCAGCTTCAGTGACCTTTCTTTAGGGCCTGACCCATGCCCTGCTTTTTTCATCTACCCCTCTTAATATCTCTATGGGGTTGAGGGGAAGGAGTGGGGAGCTAAGTTTCTTAATGGATTAAAAGCTAGCCCTAGAGATGGGTTCAAATGTGACTTCAGACTTTTCCTAGTTGTGTGACTCTGAGCAAGTCACTGAACCTGCATTGCCTAGCCCTTACCACTCATCTGCCTTGGAAACAACACACAGTATTGATTCTAAGAGGAAAGGAAAGAGTTTAAGAAAGAAAATCTCTCTGGGTATCCCCTAGATAGGGATTCAAATGGAGAATTCAACAATGGAGATCATGTGGCTTAATGCTTAGTGCTTTGGTTTAGAAAGCAGAATAACCAGGTACTTTTGCTCATCTGTCTCAATCTCTTAGCATGAGATTTAAAGGTAGAAGAGGATTTGAGGATCTTTACTTTCATCCCTTCATTTAACTTGGGTCCAAAGAGGGGAAGTAAATTGTCCAAAGTCCTTGGCATAGTGTACATATAATGGGGAGACTGACCAGTGGATTTCCAGTGCTCAGAGCTCTGAAAACCCATAGAGAGAGCTGGCAAATCTGCTTCTTAAAGCACATGACAATGTGAAATAGTGGGGGGATCTCATCCTATTCAAAGCATGTGTAGCTCTTCCTATTTCTTATTCCTGTTTGCTTTCTGGGTGGTGAAGAAAAGCTGCTAATTGGCTGCTGATCCAAAGATGAAAAAGTAGACAAAAATTGGAATGAAAAAGCAATACCTCTCTTTTCTGGAGGTGATTAGAGACTTTTGCATGAGTTCTTAGTTCTGGTTGAACAGTCACATCATTGTTCACTTTCATCAAATGTCCCACATATATATCAGAAGCAGGCAAAGCCACTGAGCATGCATGCTCTATGGACTGAATGCATCCCCACTGGTCAGGCATGCTCCTTTATGGCCCGTACATGTAACCCAAGTCTTTTGACTCCAAGTCCAGGACTCTTTCTACTATATCACACTCTATTGGCCTTCATACCATTCAAGGATGCCATATTTTTTCCATACTATTGATATTTGCACTAGGGTGATTGTTTAGAGTCTATATCCCTAATCACATTCCCATTGACCCATGTGATCAAGCAGTTGTTTTTCTTCTGTGTTTCTGCTCCCACAGTTCTTCCTCTGGATGTGGATAGAGTTCTTTCTCATAAATCCCTCAGAATTGTCCTGGGTCATTGCATTGCTGCTAGTAGAGAAGTCCATTACATTCGATTGTACCACAGCTTATCAGTCTCTGTGTATAATGTTCTCCTGGTTCTGCTCCTCTCACTCTGCATCAATTCCTGGAGGTCATTCCAGTTCACATGGAATTCCTCCACTTTATTATTCCTTTGAGCACAATAGTATTCCATCACCAACATATACCACAATTTGTTCAGCCATTCCCAAATTGAAGGGCATCCCCTCATTTTCCAATTTTTGGCCACCACAAAGAACGCAGCTATGAATATTCTTGTACAAGTCTTTTTCCTTATTATCTCTTTGGGGTACAAACCCAGCAGTGCTATAGCTGGATCAAAGGGCAGACAGTCTTTTAGCACCCTTTGGGCATAGTTCTAAATTGCCCTCCAGAATGGCTGGATCAATTCACAACTCCACCAGCAATGAATTAGTGTCTCTACTTTTCCGCATCCCCTCCAGCATTCATTACTTTCCATAGCTGTCATGTTAGCCAATCTGCTGGGTGTAAGATGGAAGGATACCATATTTCAATGAGTCAGAGCCTATATTTTATCTTTTGGCCTCACAGGATGATGGTGTAAATGATAGTAATTTTTAAAGCTTCCATTGAGAACCTTGAACCATCTGAGTTAAGGAGACTGATTGAAAATATACTTGAGGTGGGGGTGGGATAGGTAAGTGGCTCAGTGGATTGAGAGCCAGGCCTAGATATGGGAGGTCCTGGATTCAAATGTGGCCTGAGATACTTTCTACCCTGGGCAAGTCCTTAATCCCCATTGCCTAATCCTTACTGTAAATCTGCCTTGGAACCAATTCATAGTTTTGATTCTAAGATGGAAGGTAAGGGTTTAATATATATGTACATATATATTAAACATATATATACACATATATATACACATATATATATATATATATATATATATATTTATATATATATATATATATATACACTTGGTCATTCTCTGTGGTGAATCATAGAACCACAAACCCATGAATTCTTCCCCCACTGTTGTTATTTCATTTTGGTCTCCTCTTGATGGCAGCCTCATGGGGTAGGGGTAAGGAGAAGAATAAAAGATATTCATATAAAAAATCTTTGGAAAATATTCAGTCTTCTACTTCCTTGCAGATGTTGCCAATAGCCATGTGGCATGAGGTCTTGTCCCAGTGGGGAGTATTGTGTGTAGTGGAGAGTTAACTCAGCCCAACCCTACATCTGGACTCTTGGAATGACCAGAAACACAAGATGAACAAAAGACAAATAGAAAATCAGCATAAAGTCTTAAAGTTAATTCACTGAATGAAGGTTAACTAGCTACCTTAAAAAACCCAGAAGGCTTAAGGGGAAAGTATATTGCATATAATTATTTTTGAGTGCAGGGTTGAAGAAGTCTTGTCATTACAAAAGGGCAGAATTCTCTAGATACAAGGAAACAATTACTGATAATTGGAGCTGCCCCAAACTGGAATGGACTGCCTCCATAGGAAGTGAGTTCCCCAACACTAGAGACTTATAAGCAAAGGCTGAATAACTATGGTATAATTGATCCCTTCTTAAGAATGGGTTGGACTATATAATTTCTTTGGGCTGTTTTAATTCTAAGATCCTCACAGCTTAAACTTAGCTAACAGATTTAGAGTCTTGTATTTCACACAAGATTCCTTTATGATTTGTAAGGAATTGAAATTTCCCTACCTTCCCAGGTCTAAGCTTATTATACCAGGGACCAAGTGAACTAAGGATGTAGTCATTGAAGCTATTGATTAGAGCAGAGTCTTTATAGCAGAATGGCAAGCAGGACTAGATGTATGAAAAGGCTAAAAAGGTGACCATCTATATGGTGTTATAGTATAGAATCCAAAGCCTTGAAAAGCAATAAAAATAAAAACTTGAAACAAAGGATCAAAGGATGTCCATTACCCAACATGGGAGCATGAATTCTCCTTTTGGAAAAGAACTTTTATAGCAAAGATTTTAAGAATTAAAAAACTCTCCTTAAAGGATGAGATAAAGCAATAGTTAGATGTAGGTACAAGTCCCTTGGGATTCTAATATTCCGTCAGTGAATACCTCTCCACCATGGTCACTTGAAGTCCATTCCAGAGATTTCTATGATGAATAATGAAAATGCCTGAACACAGAATATATCATTAGTGACTTAGAATATTAAGATTATAATGTCATAAAGGATGGATAAAAGCATTCCTTATTATTACATTCTGTATACTCTGTGTTCCAAACAGAACCAAACAACTCTATGTACCTTACTTCCATCCCAGAATCACACCTGCGTGTGAAATTAGTATATTCCATATTCTTGGAATCTCCTCCTTTCTCATCTTCACTTATTGAACTCTTTGAAAACCCAACCCAAATATCACTCCCACCAGGAAGCCTTCCTTGGATCTCCCAGAAATCTCATGTCCTCAGAAATCTCATATAGTGCTTTGTTTTATAACTCTCTGGTGTCATTACTATGTTTGTAATGTTGCATATAACAATTATCTTTCCATCCTGCTAGACTATATGTTTCCTGTAGGAAGGGACCAAATCTTATCTAAATGTCATATTTTCTCTAATGCTATACATATAGTAGGTTCTTTCTAAATGTTTATTCATAGAATCACAGAAACTCAGTTAAAAAGGACTTCAACCTATATCTGAAACCTAGTCCAACCTGTATCTGAAAATTCGCCCTATTTGTAATATCCATAATAAATGAACTGGAGACCTGAATGAAAGGAAATGATCTTTCTCTGGAGGCAGCTCATTCTGGTTTTGGACCGCTTTAATTGTTACAAAACTCTTCCTTTCATCAGTACTAACATCTTCCTGTAACTGCAGGGAGCTTCTCTTCTAAGTGCTACTATTTCTGCCCTCTAGGGCTAAGTGTACCAAGCCCAATTCCTCACCTATATGACAACCTTTCAACTAGATGTAGGCTACTACATCTTGACTCATTTTCTCCAGGCAAGACATTTTGAGGTCATGGTCTATAGTTCCCTCAACCATCTTGGGCATCCTACTTCAGACAATTAAATTTGTCAACATTCATCCTGAAATGTGACATCTAAAACTCAACAAAATACTCTAGAAGTAGACAGAATAGTCAATAGGGCTACAACAATCTTTGTTCTGAAAACTATGCTACTCAATGCTGCCTAAGGCAGTAAATCATATTATTCACTTTGGGTCTGGGCCATTCTTAACTGAAAACGAAATTTCTGTTCAAGAAGCAACATCTCTGACTTCATATCTTTTTTTCTTTATGGCTTTCTAGCCCCACCTCACTCATCTTGCACTTGTGACATTATGCTTTTGGACCCACGTGTCAGAGTTTACAATTTTCCCTGCTCAATTTCATTTTATTAGATTTAGCTCATCATCCTTGCCAGTAGTTATATTAAAGATCTGTATCCTGTCGCCCCATGTGTAAAATATATACTGTGAGATTTAAAATGGTTGAGGTCTTAAACTGTAGTGAGTTAAAATGGTGGAAGATATAAATTGTGATAGATATAAGAGAGAGTGAGTAAATTTGACCGCAGAAAATATGTTTCACTACAGTGTCTTGGGGTTAAATCAAATATAAGGTGGTCGCCAGGGAAATATTCCCAATTATTCAAATACCCAAGTCAACTGGGTTTTATAGAGATTTTAAATTAATAATATAATGTAATAGTAGTAGTAGTAGTCTCTCGGTGATCGAGAATGATTATAATAATATAATAATATAATGAAGAATTAGAGAAAGAGTAGGAAAGGAATAATTATGAAGGGCCTCAAGCCAATATGGCCTAGACCTGAGTCTTAAGAGAGAGAATCAGTCAGTCAGTCTTTTAACACTCACCACAAGGTCTGCCTAAACAAGGATTCTAGTGACACCAGGCCAGCTCCATCTCAGCCGACTTCACCAGAGAGCCTTCCAGCCAGAGACTGTTCCAAAGGGCCTCTCTCCAGAGCCTCCAGAGGGACAGAGTCCCCTTAGAGGAGCTCCAGCAAGACCTCCTTAGAGATTGTCCTCCAAGAGCTTCCCTTCTACAGAGCCTCTCTCAAGAGATTCTTCCCAAGTGGTCCTCATCAGAGATCCTCCAAAAGGAATTCCTCCAAAAGGATATATCCTCAAGAGAGTCTGCTTTTTCTTATATAGGGGTTTTTCTCCCATGTCACCTCCCCTGAGTCCCTACATCTACCAATCACTGTAGAAGCTTTCCAAAGGACTGCCCATCTAAATTCCTGCTAAGTCGACCAATCTCCTCAGTAAGTCTGAATGAGAGAAAACACAGCTGAGCCAACTAATCTCATCAAGAGAAAACTTGCCCGACCCTTTTAGGTACCTAGCATCCTATTGTATCAATTTTAAAAACAGGCCTGGCTCAAAGAACTCCCTGCCTCATCATAAGCATGGGTCCAAGTACTTTCATTGTTTTTAGCAAGGAGTTTTCTCTCCTAAAGCAGTCTTAAGTATGGTTGGAGTAGAGGTCCTCCCATTTCTGATCCTGGCGAGTTCTCACATCAAAATGGGGAATGTTTCTCAGTAGGGAATTTGTTCCAATTAAGAATTCCCAGATGGGGAAATTTTTAACATTCACAAGTCTGAGAGATTTCAAGATTTACAATACATATTGCCAATATGATAAGCATGACTTCTATGCATGTATGTGAACATACATACATATATGGATATGCCAGAAATATATTAGTTCCCTCACATTTGCCTCTGAAAATCCTTTATAACCTTCAAAACTGAGCCAAAGCCCTGTATCTTCACAGCCACCTTTCCTCTTCCCCCAGAGCCAATCCTGGTATCTATTTTTATATTTATTTATTTATATTTATATATACGGAGCTATGTACAGCCTATCTCCTGAGATAGAAAGTCAGTCCCTTGAGGGCAAGGACTGATTCTTTGAATCCTCATTATCTATCACAGTGCCAACCATCTAGAGCAGGGGTCCCCAAACTTTTTACATAGGGGGCACTGTCCCTCAGACCATTGAAGAGCCAGACTATTAAAAAAAAAACAGACAAACTATGAACAAATCTGTATAGTGCTGTCACATCACTGCCACCACTATAACGGGCTACAGTATACACAGTGTGAAATCCCCTCCCCCAGAGCGCTGCTCACCATGCTGACGTCTTCCATTGTGCAGCCACATAATCCTTTGGGAAGCACCTTGTTCTCATTCAGTTACTCTCAGAACAAGACACCATGCAAAGGATTATGTCACCAGAAGTAGTACTGTATGTGAGAGACACTGTGCTTTGTGGTGCCACTACACACAGTGCTCCTCTCACTGACCATCAATGAAAGAGGTGCCCCTTCCAGGAGTGTAGTAGGAGCCAGATAAATGGCCTCAGGGGGCCACATGTGGCCCTCGGACTATAGTTTGGGGACTCCTGATCTAGAAGGTGCTAAATGAATGCTTGTTGACTGACAAATCACAGGCATTCGAACATTTACTAAAAGGAGTTGAATGCTAGCCCAGGCTTTGATCTCCCTCTTAAATTCTTGTGGCACCTGCTTAATTATTCCCTGTCTAATTTTCCTGAGTTCTTCAGTGACTGTCTTCCTCTTTGGAGCTAACCAAAGTAAAACAGAGATTACAGTTATCTGCTCTGCTAATTTTAGCATTTAATGCCCAAAGAGTATTTTCTAAAATGACCCTCCTGCAAAGAGTACATGTTGGATGAATGTATCTGAGACTTTCAGATAGGAGCAAACTTTTGGTACAAATTGAAACAGCATTTGAAAATGTTAATTCTATAATATCTGATGGACATCATAGGCCCTGGAGGACTTTATAAATCAGGTTGCCACATTGAGCTAAAAGGGAGGTAATAATCATCCCCTTTTGATGCAAACTCATTTGGGTTTTAAGAAAGTCTGAAAAAGAATCTGAATCTTGGGAACTGACAGAACTAGGTTATTTACCATTTTTACTGTTCAATTTCCTCTGATAGAAGCAGGAAGGAAGCCGTAAAGGGCCTGTCCATTGAAAAGAGACCAAAGTGAGAATGCAAATAAATAGGGAAACAGTGGTTATGGGAACAGAGTGCCTCACAAGCTTGCTCATAACCTCTCTGGAGAGTAGAAGGTTTTATGCTAATTTTTTAAAAAGGTGATTGAGTGTACTTTGTCTTAAAAACCTTGATGAGAAACTGCACATTTCCATGGAAAATATGTTTTCTGCTCACTGCCATTTATTTTAGAGATTCATATGCTTAAAAAGAGTGGAGCTGTTTTTGTTCCAGGCAAAACTGATTGATAGTTTTACATCCTTGTAATTAAATTTTTTTAAAGTAACAGCATGTTCTCCTCATTTGTTTTCCTTGTGTCTGGACCTACCATCCAAGATCAATCCACACAGTCAATGTGCCCCATTTATATTTTCTTTGAGACAGCCACTGGGGTGATCTGTGGTCTTGGAGCTTGTTTTCTTGCCCTCCCTCAATTTGGCTCATGGAAGGGGGTGCCCTGTCCGAAGAAGACCCGAATAAGCAGACAGGAAGCAGAAAATAATTCTCTATCCCTAGCCAGGCAGGCCAAACTCAGCCACCTCTGCCACCCAAGAGCCTACCTTGGTAGTAAAGTGACAGGCTTATGCCCACATCAGCCAGGACAGCTGTTCCTGTTTGCCTTCCAACTTCAAAGCCCCTAGCCTTCCTGAAAATGCACTTGATGTTTTATTTTGCAACTCTGACAAACTATACAATTCCCCAAGAGCTCTAAAGGTCAACCTTTCATCCAGATGCCTAAAGGAAGTCACTTAGGGCTGTTCCTTTCTTCTCTTCCCTCCCCCCCCCTTTTTTTTTTCTCTTAGGAAGTCATAAAAAGGCTTTGATAATTAGCAAACAGCCAATACTTCCCCCTTCACGCATAAAATATAACGGGCAATGGAAAAGCCCAGCCTAGCTTTTAAGTCCTTTTTCAGAGATTTTTACTTTCAACACATGTTATGGAGACCTACACTGGGCTCCCAGGTCAAACAGATCTTTCAGCTCATATTGTCAGGCACTTGGATAAGGACTGGCTCAGGGTATCCCTGAGAAGAGAATGTCCAAGTTCAAGTTTCTTTCCTAATTAACTGTGGGCAAATCCACTCAGAATGAACAAGGACTGATCTGATTCATGCCAAAATATAAACTCAAACTCAAACCCTGGAGATTTGAAAAAGCCATCTTAATTATTTTTGTTGGGAGGATGGGATACATATTTTTGCATGCTTTCCTGCTTCACCTGGGATTCCAAGTAGAAGCACGGAGACCATAAAGAAGGATTTGTTCTTTTCTTGAAAAAAAAAAAAAAACTTGGAAAATTCTCATCCCAGATTCTCAATAAACTCAAAGAAACCAAAATAACACCAACCAAGTTTGAAACTGAAGCCACAATGTCTGAAGTCTACCCCGAAGTTTGGAGTTTTAAAAAATCATGCGAGGCCAGTGGGGAGTTTTTTTTTTTTTCTAAAAAAAGGATAATTCAAGAGGTTCTTCCCCTCTTCATCTAAAAGACTTGGAGCCCTTTGCCTTCCAGGGCAGACAGGAAAGCATCCCTCTTTCCTAATGCCCTTTGTTCACTGAAATCTTTCTATTGCCCTTGACTTCAGTCAAAAAAATGATCACCTAAAGCCACATTCTGATGTGGCAGACCCACAGGATGCAATAAAGATCATTCTACACATTAGTAGCAATTCTTATATACAAAAGAGCTGACCCTAGACTCAGAGATTAGTCAGGCTCTGTAATGTATGGTCTGAAAGGGAAACATTGGGGAAATGGAGGGAGAGAGAGAAAGAGTTGAGAGAGAATGGAGAGGGGGAAGAGATTGACCTTCCCCTCTCTCCCTTTTGGGGGAAGGCAACCCAGTCTCCCTGAGGGAAGGAATATGTCTCCTCAGAGAATGGTTCTGGGAGATGGAGGATAAGAACTAGAGGGTAAAGGGATGACACACTGCCTCCCTTTTTGGTCTCAACTATTTTTGAGAGGCAGGATGGACTCTTCTGCCTCTGGATCCTTCAGGTACACCAACTGCCACTCCCCCCTCCCCCAACCCCCCAAACCTTGGATTACTACACAGCCCAGGAGAGATGGTTGCTCCTTGGGTCTGGTTGTTTGGATCACTGAGATCCTGGGCTAACCCTCCTTTTTGGGGAGAGGTATGGTTCTCCCCAAAACTTCAGCCCCCTTTCCTAGTATCAGAAACTAACCAGACCTAATTCTAAGTAGTAGACAATTTATTTATGTCATACAGGGAAGGAGAGGTAAGGGTGTCAGGCAAGAGAAGTGGGTGAGCAGGAAGCCCTATTGACTTGTCCCCTCTGGCAGACTGCCCCCCAAGGTCTTGGGTTCAAGGCTCCCAGCCTTGATCCTTCTTCCCGCTAGCTGCTGATTTGGTCCCTACTCCTGAGCTAACTAGCTTGAGTACTGGAGTCCAGGAATAAGTTAGGGAGAGAGATGGAGAATGAGATCCTTAAAAAGGGGATGTCAGTGGATGTCTTCTTCAAGTCCCTGTCCACAATATTCACTGATGTCTCTGTTGTTGAGAGCTGAGCAAGAGAAATCCAAGGGTTCACAGGGAAACAATTGATCTCCAGAGAGGCACAAGCTTCTTCCTAGCCTGAGAGACTTGCTTCTTCTCTCTCTGGCTCCTAGCTGGAAGTGATGTGTGATCACTTGAAGTTCTCTCTGTTTCAGATTCCCTCCTGGAAACTTCAGGTGTTTTTTTTACCTTCTTGCACCTCCCATGCTGTCTCTCTGCATCTGATTTCTGTCAGAAATTGCTCCTTGCACAAATTGGAATTTCTCCTCTCTTACAACTCTTTGGCTCCATCTCCAATGTGCACTGGCCATGTCCCATTTCTAGTCTCTGGGACTATCAGTGAGGCTTGAGGAAATCTCTTCCAACTCAACCCCAAAGGTAGGAAGCAATACTAAAACATTGTCCAGACTTTAAAAAGTAGATGAAATCCTGCTCCTTCAAAGTCTCATTCAAATATCATCTCCTTTATGAAGGATTTCCTGAACTTCCCTCCATTCCCCATTAGGAATAACACTTTTCATAGGACTTGATGTTCTTAGCTTCATTTATGTCTCCTGCATATAACCTATCCAGTTATAATGTTTATGGGTTTTGCTGGGCATGGTAAAACCTATAGTACCTGCTACCTGCTAGAAAGATTAAGGATAGCAGAGAAAGGTCAGAAGTTCTGAACCAGAGGAAGGCTAATGCCAGTAGCATCTCTGCATTAAATCCAACACAATTTTGGTGAATGCCCCAAGTAGAGGGCCATCATATTGCCCAAGGAGAGGCAAATCAGCCTGGATTAGAAAAACAGAATAGCTTAAAGCTTCCATGATGAATAGTATCAGGACTGAGATCTCAAGTGGCTATTGAACTTTCAATCTGGGGAAGATAGGGACATCCAGTCTTTAATGATGATAATAATAATTATGTGTGTTTGAGTCATGTACTTCCTGTTAGGTTAAGCTCTTCTAAGGGAAAGGTCTACTGCATTAATGATTTTTGGAACTCCTCCAGGCCCCTGACTAACCCTAACTCTAAATACAAAGAAATATGATGAAAAGAGAAGATAAAGGAAAGAGATAACTGATGCCCAGGCTGCATACTCCATGTAATTAAGTGAGGAAAGGGGAAGCCAGGAAGAGCCTCCACACTGGGTAGAGACCTTGTAACAAGCACAGGAGAGGACATAGGCAAAAGTCCCATGAGTTAGGAAGCTTTGCATGAATTGTGTTCAGAATCTTTGGAGAGAAACATAAGTGAATGAAATCACAGATCCGTTGCAGTACGGCTACTACAGTCCTTTGTGCTTGGTAGACACTTAATAAGTGGTTGTTAAATGAATAAGTTGCTAACAAGTAACAATCAGAAGGGGCAGCTGAGTGGTTCAGTGGACAGAGAGCCCAGCCTAAAGATGGGAGGTCCAGGCTCAAAGCTAGCCTCAGATACTTCCTAGCTTATTGACTCTGGGCAAGTCACTTAACCCTCAATGCCTAAGCCTTACCACTTTGCTGCCTCAGAACCAATATATAGTATTGATTCTAAGACAGAAGGTAAAGGATTTTTAAAATAGTAACAACCAGAAGGTAATTTCTCTGTCAGAGAAAAAATGTCTAGTTTTAAGTTGCCTTCTAGCTCTACGATTCTAAAAAGCTGAAATTTCTTTTGATAGGCAAACTATTTTAAGTTTGAGGCTGGAACAAGGAGAATCTGCATTATTTGACAATCAGGACAAATGAAAAAAAATGTTTCCATGAAGAAAGCATCACCCTAGAAATATAGGCATTTGAATTTAGTTGCATCTAAGTTTTGTTGACCTAGAGGTTAAGGTTTTCATATCATCCTGTTTTTTGATTGATGGATTGTTTTGGCCCCTTAAGGAAATATCCACATTTAGGAATGAAGGCAGTTAGGTGATTCAGCCTATATTTCAAGGCTCTTGACTGCTGCCATTCATGTGAGAACTGCTTTCAGTTTCCTGTTGACTTTGTAATCTAATTTGCTTATAATTTCAGTCCCCAGTCTGTTCTCCCGCTATCCTGGTTACTTGTAGTTATTGTTGTTGCCAGTGATGTAGTACAGTGGACAGAGTTGAATTCAAATCCAGCCTCACACATACACTATCTCTGGGGCTCTAGGGAAATCACTTAACTCTGTCTGCCCCAGTTCCTCTGGAAATAGCAAACCATCCCAGTATCTGTAGCAAGAACCACCCCTCATGCCCCCTGCCAAATAGGGTTGCAAAAGAGTTGGACACTATTGAAAAATGAATAAACAACTAACTAGATACTACATCTTTTTATTAATATTACACTTTTAGTAGAAGAATTGCATCTACATTCAGATGCACAAATGGACCTGTGATCTTATCAGTTTGGGAATGCCTTCTAATGATACAAATTATAACCCATCCATTCACAGAGTCTGGTGTTACTCTTTTCCCTGTTCACCTAAAAGTTTTCCATGTTCACCTAAGGAATTTACTCAATATGCTGGAGACTTTCCTTGGTTTCTGCCTCTGTTTTGAGGGTATTAGCAGAGTATACTGGTTGTTTATCTGTCATCTTTTGTTCTTGCCATATGTGACCCTGGGCAAGTCACTTCATCTCTGTCTTCCCTAGTTTCTTCAACTGTAAAATGGGGATTATAAGAGCATCTATCCCACAGGGTCATTGCGAGGATCAAATAAGATAATATTTGTAAAATGCTTAGCATAGTATCTATATATAGTAGGTATTAAAATTAAAATTAATATATAATAATTTAAAATATTATATTTTATAAGATTTACTAATGATCATTAGAAATAAAGGAATAAAAAGGTAACAAAATAAAACCACATGCCCATGGCTAATCTACCTGTTCAAAAAGCCTACTCCACCAAAGTCTCAACAGGAAGCAAAGAGAGTGAGACCAGGAACCTCACCCAATATATCCTCCTGTCTATGTCAGCAGGTAATGACAGGAAGTCAGTAGGCTCCTGGGAAATGTAGTTTTTAGGGTAACAGATTTCCAATTACACAAAAGCACTTAAAGACTTGTTCCCTCCCCTGCCACATGCATTATTATGATGATTTACTTTACCATTGTTCTTTTTTGGAGCTCCTTGTTAGTTATGAGTTATAGTTTGTTCATACCTCTCCAATGTCCTTTGTGTGATATTCAACTTTAGTTCTTTGGAGGTGGTGGCATTCTATGTCTCCATGCAATCAGATATATTTTTAAAAACAATAAAAAATTAGTACTGAAAAGATGGATCTTTACTTTTATGGAATTCTTGTAATTAGGAAATAGCTCTGCAATTTCCCAAATACAGCTTAGCTGCCTCCCTTCCTTTTCATCTTTCAGTCTAGCTCTTTGTCTCTGTGATGGCACACATGACGGATGATCTCTATAGAATGTTGAACCAAATTGATACTGATATTTGGTCCTACAGATTCATTTGGTTGGTCTTTCCTTTGTGGATGGACAGGCCAAACTCATCCTTTTACAAAAGGTCTTTTGAAGTCCTAACTTTTGATGAAATCAGAAAATTATCAAGTACAGACTCTGGATGACTTCACCATAAAGGGGTAATCCCTACCCAACTTGGACTCTACCTATCATCTTTTCCATCACAATGTATATCTCCCTCCTTCATATCTTACCTGATTTACTCTCAGAGGGTCATGGAACAGGCTTATTTCAGTTATTATATCTTCTCAAGACTCTTGAATAATCTTAATGTGAATGGGAGTCACTTTGCGGTTAAAGAGCTTATAAGGTAGCATTTTATTCATTTGAATCAAATACTTTTCATAATCAATAAACAATAAATGAAGAATGTTAGATCTTTTGGTTTTTTAATGAGATGGTAAAGATGCAGTCTTTTGTTGAATATTGCTTGTGGAATAGTTTCTGTTTTCTCTATTAATTCCCTTGTCAACCTGAAATAAAGAGGATGACCAAAGTGGCAACAATAAGAGTCTTTAATCTAGGCAAAGAAAAATGCCATTTGGGACATCAGACAGCACCAGAGTGCAGGAGTACCTGAAAGGAGCAAAAAGGGCAGGGTTAAATACACTTCCACAGAGAGGGGTGATCAGGCAGGGCAGAAACAGAGAGGAGTAAAGTTGTTTTTCAAAATAGCCAGAGCTTGGGGAATGATTGGCATTCAGTCAGAACAGGTTCTGGGGCGGTGAGTTTCCAGAGATTTCAAAAGACCTGTTCCAAGAGGTCAGTGAAGTCAAGGTAGTTCTTTTGGATGACGGCATCATCAAGGACGCCATTATTTCCAGTATGAATGAATCTTGTGAAGTAGTCATTTTAGTCAGTAGTTATTAATGCTCTCTTGATTTCCTCTTTTTGATATTAACAAAGTCTAAGATTTTCCCACAGTTTGGATATCTTCCCCTCCCTTCAGATATCCTATATATCAGTTCTTCAAAAGGAAATAAGGTGGCACAGGGGAGAGAGTGCTGGATTTGGAATTAGGAAGACGAGATCAAATCTAGCCTCAGACACTTACTAGCTGAATGACCTTAGGCAAGTCTCATAACATCTCTTTGCTTCAATTTCCTCAACTATAATTCTATATTTCCTTCCTCCCAGAGCTGTTATGAAGTTTAAATGAAATAATATTTGTAAAACACTTAGCATAGTACCTGACACATAGTATGTGCTTAATAAATATTTGTTCCTTCCCCCTCAGTACCCTCACAAACATGAGTCTTCCCTATGTACGCTTGGTCCAATACAGCTGTTTTCTCATTTTTTATCTTTTTTTGTGTCGTTTGTAACACTTTGGTGCTAATGATGTTAGGATCCAAGTGTAGTGATTTTAACACTGTTGATGGAGAAAGGAGTTTCTTACAGTGACCTTTGCAAATGTTTTTCATTTTTCTTCTGGTTTTAATCCTTTTATTTTCAAATACTTTGGGGATGACTTTGCTTGGTTAGATATCTATCCATGCTTGCCTTAAATTACCTCTATCCACTTCTTTATCTTTTTATTTTATGAGATGCAGTCGCTTATAATCATCCATCATCCTTCTTCATAAGATTCTATAGATGAGTTTAGATTCTGATCTGGCACTGACTTTGGCAGCTGTCTCATCTCTGGAGGAGGTAATAACAGATAAGAAAATTCTTTAAGGCCCTCTATAAATGGAACATGGTTTCAACACTACCATACGCCCTGTTTATATCACATAATAATAGTGTCTTGAATGAATATGAGGCATTAAATATTTTGGTTAAAGGACTTTCAATTTTGTGACCATCTCCTCCATGGAGACTTCCCAGTTCTCTCTGTTTAGAAGTGATCTACCTGTCCTCTGTTATCTTATATCCCTAAGGCATTATTTCATTTTAAAATTATATTACAGCTAGTGATCCACCCGTCTTATCTCTCTCACTAAGCCACTTGAGGACAGAAAATTTAGTTAATTCATTGTAAACTCCCTAGTGCTGAAACTAGTTGATCCTCTTAAGTTCCCTTCAGCTGTAAATTTATCATCTATGATCCTCAAATGTCTCAAAATGCTTTGTTTTCCTAGCATAAGATCACATACTTAATTGGATCTGAAGTTGGTTACCCACCTACTTTATCTCTACAAAAAGACGACAAATTCTCTCATTTTATATTTTTAAGTATGGATAATAATGTACATAATATTCAATGAAGTTTGTTACATTTAATGTAATCGTTTCATTTTCATGACTTGCAACTAGCTCAAGTAGAGCAAGTATGGCATAGTGGATAGAGGGCTGGACTTGGAATCGGAGAGACCCAAAATCAGATAAAAAGGAATTGTCATTGACTGTGAGATCAGTCAGGTCTCTGGAGACTAAATTCCATTGTATTTATAGAACAGGTGCCCAATCTGATCTTTCTGGCTTTAACACTTTCTTCCTTAGTTTTTGAGATACGATATAGAGACATCATCTGAAAACCTGGAGAGTGAGAATCCCAGTCAACTAGTACTTTTCTCCTCCTATGGCTTGGCAAATTCCTGCCTCCTCTTCCTTGACTTCAAGGATTCCAAGTCCTTTCTGCTGAAGCAAAAAGCTCTTTTCTCTGATCTATTTTTTTTTATAATCTACTTTTGCTCAGTCAGTCTTTCTATGCCTTCCCCAATCACATTGCCTTCTGGAATTCCTCTTCTTTCATGAACACATAAGTATGTGCTTAATGAATATTTGGTTTTTTTCATGAACAATTTCATGAACAATTTCCTTCATTTTAGACCTTTTAACCTTATTCTCTTTCCCTCTTCTTATCTTCACTAGGTACCTCTAGAAAATAATCCTTGGTCAATCTCATTAATCCCTGATATTCCTACTCTCTTGCTTTCTGATGTGCTACACCAGGAAAAGGAGGAAGCATACTCCATGCCATTTATTACAGGTTCCATCTCCTCCCTTTCCTACCATCATGAAGCAAATGTTTCTCTTTAAGGTATACATCTATCATTATCATCCTGTTCACTTACTCATCAGTCATCTCCTGGCCTCCAGGCAATTCTTTCCTTTCTTAAAGAATAAAGTACCTAGCATAGTCTTCCTCTCATTTCTACCTTAGCACCTACCCCGAACACAGAGTCTTGGATACGCCCAATGATGTTCCTTCAAACACTTTGGTCTTCCAATTTATCAGCCTCAACTCCTATGAACTACATCTTGAATTCATCTTAGTTACCAACAGGGATTCCACAAGTGTTCTATGATTATTATCCCAGATGTTAATTTTTTTTGTCTCTAATTGTGGCCTTTTATTTTTCTTTATCTTTCCCTCCTTCTGCTTCATTCCTTCTCAACCTATTTTTTCATCCTAACTTTTCTCAGTCCTTCACTCCTTGATATACTTTCTTCTCTTCACAATCTAAATCTATAGTTAACTAGTTCAAGATTATACACTTGTCTTCTTTGTCCCTTGGATCTCCTATCTTTAAGTCCTTGCCAAACCTCTATCCTGACTGGTCCCCATCATCTGTTTTCTGCTCCTACTCATGAGCTACTGAATGCTACCAGAGAAAAGTCATACAACCATGCCAGCTGAACCCAGTACAAATTTGTTATCCAGTGTCAACCAAATATTAACAGCTACACAGCAATTCTGTTATTCTTCCCTGATTGACTCTTCATTTCACTCCCTATATTAGCTATTCCCAATTCATCTCTTCTTTCCACAGGCCCTTTGCTTGCTTAGCTGAGGACTTCTATTTCATTCAGAAAATCAAAGTTACTCCTAATGGGCCCTTCCTTTTCTATACTATGAAATTCAAAAAGTTTTCTGTAACCCCCCCCCCCCATTTCCACCTCTTTTTCTCCAGATCTAAGGAAGAGGTGGATTTTCTCCTGGCCAAGGTCAACCCCTCTATTTATGCTCTTGATTTTCTCTTTTGTCACCTCCAGAAGTTTATTCCATCAGTCATATCTCTGTCTGTTTCTCTTTCTTTGTCTCTGTCTCTCCTTCCCTAAATCTGCTTCTCTGTCTCTGACTGTTCATCTGTCTGTCTGTCTCTCTTTTGCTCCCTTCTCCTTCTCTCTGAATAATGCTGTGCCTGGAATGAGGATGCCCTGAATTCAAATTCTGCTTCAGGCATTTATTAGCTCTGTGACACTGGGAAAGGCACTCAAGCTATATTAGCTTAGATTCCTCAACTATAAAATAGAAATAATGATTGTCCTTACTTTGCCGGGTTGTCATCAAGATCCAATCAGAAAATATTTGTAAAATGCTTAGCACAGTTCCCAGCACATAACAGGCACTATATAAATACTTATTCCTTTCCTTTCCCCTTTTCCTCTGTCCCTCTTTTTTTCTTTATCTTTCTCTTCTTTCCATTCCCAGAGGAATGAGGGGCAGTTAATATGGTATTGTGGAATTAAGGTTTACAGTTTATAAATGAGGAAACTAAGGTTGAGAAGTTAAGTGTTTTACCTAGGCAAACTAGGTAACTAGTGAGTTTCAGGGGTTGGATTTGAACCCAAATCTTGATGAATCTAAATCAAGCCATATATCAACTTTAACATGCTATCTAAATCCTACAACTCTGTTTTAGACACATTCCAGACAAAAGATTCCTTAGAGACAAGTTGTTAAATAGAGCAGTGTGCTCATTTTTTTGGCTTCAACATCCATTTTTAAAATTTTTATTAATATAATTTATTTTCATGTATCTTATCCCTTCCCTCCCCTCTCCACATCATAGAAGATATCATCTGGCAAATAGATAGATAGATAGAAAAGAGAGAGAGAGAGAGAGAGAGAGAGAGAGAGAGAGAGAGAGAGAGAGAAAGAGAGAGAGAGAGAGAGAGAGAGAGAGAGAGAGAGAGAGAGAGAAAGAAAGAGACAGACAGACAGATTATATCTTTCATGTTTCCATTTTTCAGTTTCATTCTTTGGACATGAACATTCACAAGTTATTCTTCTAATATTAAATCTGAAGCTGTATATAATGTTCTCTTGGTTCTACTCACTTCACTCTTCGTTATGTCATATATTTCTTTCCAAGTTTTTTTAAATTAATCTGCTCACCATTTCTTAGAGCACAGGAGTATTCTTTCACAATAATATACCACAATTTGTTTAGCCATTCCCCAATTAAGGGACATCCCTCAGTTTCCAGTTCTTTGCCACCACAAAGAGAACTGCTATAAGTATTTCGGAACATATAGCTTCATTCTCTTCCTTTTTCCCTGATTACTTTGGAAACAGGCTGGGTCAAAGGGTATATACAGTTTTATAACTCACTGAGTATAATTTCAAATTGTTCTCCAAAATGATTGGATCAGTTCACAGTTCTACCAACAGTGTATTGAAATCTCCATTTTTCCATATCTCTGCCAACATTTGTCATTTTGCCCTTTTGTCATTTTAGTCAATCGGGTGGGTGTGAGATAATACTTCAGAATTGTTTTCTTTCTGTTTTCTAATCAGTGGTGATTTAGAGATTTTTTTTCATATATTTATATGTGGGTTTGATTTCTTCATCTGGAAACTGTTCATATCTTTTGTTCATTTATCAACTGGGAGATGTCTCTTATTCTTATAAATTTGACAAAATTCTCTATATATTTTAGATGTGAGACCTTTATCTGAAAGACTGTCTATGAGAAATTTTTCCCAGTTTTCTACTTAGGGTGGCTAACTAGGTGGCTCAGTGGATAGAGAGCCAGGCCTGGAGAAGGAGGTCTTAGATTCAAATCTGACCTTACACACTTCCTAGCTGTGTGACCCTGGGCAAGTCACTTAATTCTAATTGCCTAGCTCTTACTTATTGATTTTAAGAAAGAAGGTAAAGGTAAAAAAAAGTCATCTAGACTATCCCTGTTACAAATAATATGTACTGATGGTTTTAGATAGATACTTCATATTATTTGTTTTATTTGTTTAAAAATTTTCTGTTTAATGTACTCAAAATTAACCATTTTTCCTTTTACAACACTCTCCATCTCTTGCTTACTCATAAATTCCTCCATACATTAATCTGATAGGTAATATGTTCTCTATTCTTCTAATTTGCTTATATCTCCTTTTATATCTAGATGTTGTTTCCATTTTGATCTTGTTTTACTGAATAGTATAAGATATTGTTCCTTACTCACTTTCCTGTTGTCCCAGCAATTTTAACCAAATAGTTATTTCTTATCCCAATAGCCTAGATCTATACTTCTCTGTCAAATACAAGACTACTATAATCTTTTATTACTGTTTGTTGTAAGTCTCTTCTGTGACACTGATCTATTTTTTTATTTCCTAGACAAAAACAGAGTTTATTTTATTTTATTTTATTTTTTGTATTCTTAGCCCATGCTGCTTTATTGCTAAAAGACCAAAAACAAACCCCAAAAGTTTCATACATAGTTGCAGAGTTTCCAACTTAGATTTTTAAAAACAGTTCCTCTTTACATCATCAAAAGAATAAAATCTCTTCTTTGAACTCTCAAAGATGCATAGATACAAAAGCAAGCTGCCTTTTGAAAAACTTCAGGTAGGTACAATGAGAAATTCTAACAATATTATCTTGTAAAATAGAATAACTGCAATGGAGTACAGAACACAGTGATGCATGTGTCATACAGTAAGTAAACAATTTCTCCTGCAACTAAAAAAGGTCAGAATATAGAGTATATGAAGTAAGGTTAAAAACAGAGAGTTTTGATAATTACTGCTTTATATACATACTTGCATTTTATAGATTTAAAATCCAACACTGCTAGACTTCTTTCCTTTTTATTTTTAATTAGTTCTTTTGATAATCTTGATCTTTTGTTCTTCCAAATGAATTTTATTCTTTTTCCTAGCTCAATAAGATATTTTGGCATTTTGATTAGTGTTAAATATATGGTTGGACTGAATAATATTTTAGTTGGTTACCAGGGATTTAATTACTAAATCCCAAATGAATTACAAAAGTCAAAATGAAATTTATGGTAGTTTATTTTATAAGAGGGAAGATATTAAGGAAGAAAGAAAGAGAAGAAAAGGGGGAGATAGCTGCTCCAGCCTCCTCTGAGCCAGGCAGGAGTTCAGAAGCCCCAGCTAAGGGAAAAAAGTCTCAAGATGATGGGCCTCTCAAGATAGGCTGGTGCCTCCAGAAAGGCCAAGGGAAAGGGAGTCAGCCTTTATATTCATCATGTGTCAGTTCAAAGGAAAAGGGTCACCAGGAAAAACAGGTCCAGTCAGCATTATTCTGAATGAAGAATTATTCTCCACTCCAGTAGAACTCCAGCAGAAGTGGAAGTCCAAGTTGAACTTCTGGAAGAACTGCCAGAATAATCAAGTCCAGGCCCTTGTCACTCTTTTTTAAAGACCTTTTTTTCTTGTGTCATTTCCCTTAATCTTTACATCTACCAATCACAACTGATGCTCTGCTCTAGGACCACCCAGAAGACAGTCAGTCAATTCTGATTCATCACCCACTCTTTCACACGTGGGTGACAGACCTCCCACTCAGTATGTGAGATGGGCGTTTGGACCTTTCTGATTAAATCCAAAATTGGCAGATCTCCATACTCAACTTTTAAGTACTGTGCTTACGCTTTTGGGGGATCAAAATCTAGAAATAGACAGATCTCTTTACCCAACTTTAAGTACTATGTTTATACTTTGGGGATTAAATCTAAAAATAGACAGGGAATTACAATTAAATCTTCACAATGTAGGAAGAGCTAAGTACCTTCATTGTTACCATCAGGGGAGAGCCTAATCTAATCTTCACATTGGGATGGCATTAACTAAGTAGATTAGTTTAGGTAGAATTGTTATTTTAATTATATTGGCCCAGCCCATCCACAAAAAAAATTAATATTTCTTCAACTAAACCTGACTTTATTTGTGTAAAAAGTGTTATATAATTATGTTCATGTACTTCCTGGTTTTGATAGGTATACCCCCAGGTATTTTCTTCTATGTGTGGTTGTTTTAAATGGAGTATCTTTTTATCTCTTCTTACAGGTCTCTGTTAGTAATATATAAAATTCTGATTATTTGTATGGGTTGATTTTATATCCCATAACTCTTAAAATTATTGATAGTTTCAACTAACTTTATAGCTGAATCTTGAGGAATTTCCACATATAACATCAGATTATCTACAAAAAGAAAGTTTTATTTCCTCTTTGTCCATTTGAATTTCTTCATTTTCTTTTTCTTATCGCATATTAAATAACATTGGTGATAATGGACATTCTTGTTTCACTCCCAATCTTATTTGGAAGGCTTCTAGCATATCCATGTTACAAATAATATTTGCTGATGGTTTTAGGTAGATGCTTCATATCACTTTAAGAAAAAAGACTTTCCAGTATTTTTAGTGGAAATTACTGTTGTATTTTGTCAAAGGCTTTTTCCTGCATCTATTGTTATAATCATTTTTTTTACTTTTATAATTGATACTTTTAATTATGTTGATATTTTTCCTTATATTAAACCATCCCTGCTTTTTTGGTATAAATCCTGTTTAGTCATAATGTATAATCTTTGTGAAGTATTTTTGTTGTCACCTAGCTAGTATTTTGTTTAGAATTTTTGCATCCATATTCATGATTGAAATTGTTCTACAATTTTCTTTCTCTGTTTTTGCTCTTCCTGGTTTAGGTAAAAGCATCATATATGTTCCATGAAATGACTTTAGCAAAATTCCTTTTTTACTTATTATTTCAAATGATTTATTTGATATTGGAGTTAGTTAATATTTAAATATTTTGAAGAATTCACTTGTGAATCAATCTGATCCTGATGCTCATTTTTTTTTTTAGGAAGTTCATTTATGGCCTGTTCAATTTCTTTTTCTAGATGTATTTCCTCTTCTGATAGTAGAGGTAGTTTATATTCTCATAGGTAGTCTTCTACTTCACTTACATTGTTAAATTTGTTTTCATGTGATTGAGCAAAATAACTCCTAAGAATTGCTTTAATTTTATCTTCGTTTGGTGATATATTCATTTTTTCATCTTTAATGCTAGTGATTTGATTTTCTTCTCTCTCTTTTGAACTAATGGTTTATTTATTTTGTTGACTTTTTTCATAAAACCAACTTCTATATTTATTTATTAATTTAATGATTTTCTTACATTATATTTTATGGGTCTTAGCTTTAATTTTTAGTATTCCTAATTTACTGTTTAGTTGGGGATTTTTTATTTTGTTCTTTTTCTAGCTTTTAAAAATTGTATTCTGAATTCATTGATCTGTTCTTTTTTTATTTTATTAAGATTAGTATTTAGAAACATAAAATTTCCTCTACTATTTTTGCTATATCCTATATGTTGTCTAATTATTAACATTCTCTTTAATGAAATTATTTGTTGTTTCCATGACTTGTTCTTTAACTATTCATTCTTTAAGATTAGGCTATTTAATCTCAAATTAATTTTTATTCTGTGCTCCCATGATCTTTTACATACAATTTTTATAACATTGTAGTCTGAAAAAGATAGATTTAATATTTCTTGTTTTCTATATTTAACAATTTTGTGTCCTAATATATGGTCAGTTTTTTAAAGGTACCATGTATCATTGAGAAAAAGGTATACACATTTCTATTCCCATTCAGCTAAATTTTATTTAAGGAACTAAAACTTGGAATAAAAATAGCTGGCAGGTGGGGAAGGGAAGCACTTGTAGCACCACTAGTAGATGTGATGAATTTCTATGATCTTAGTAGAAATCAACAGAGAAATGTTGTTTTTTTTTTAAATGGAAATTCCTTTTATGCATAACTTTCCAGGAATGCCTTTCTTGCATAAGGGAAGGTACAAGACAAGCTATATGCCTAAAGACATTTCTGATTCAATAGGAAAAGAAGTGCACAAATGCATGAAAGTTTACACATGCATGCACACACACAGGAAAATGTTGAACTTCCCAAATAATAGGATTTTTGTTTCAACCCCATTCAAATGTTGGTACCTTTTAAAAATTTATTTATTTATTTAGAATATTTTTTTAGATTTTACTTCATTTATTTATTTTAGAAATTTTTATTTAATCAATTTAGAACATTATTCTTTGGTTTCAAGAATCATTCTTTCCCTCCCTCCCATATCCTCAACCCTTTCCATAGCTGACACACAATTTCACTAGATTTTACAGGTGTCCTTGATCAGAACCTATTTCCATGTTGTTGATGTTTGCACTAGGATGATCATTTAGAGTCTATATCCCCAATCATATCCCCCTCGACCCATGTAATAAAGCAGTCGTTTTTCTTCTATGTTTCTACTCCCACAGTTTTTCCTCTGAATGTGGATAGTGTTCTTTCTCATAGATCCCTCCAAGTTGTTCAAGATGACTGCATTGCCACTAATGGAGAAGTCCACTACATTTGATTGTATCACAGTAGAATATTTTTCAATAGTTACATGATTCAGGTTTTCTCCCTCCTCTCTTCCCTCTCCACTCCCAGAGCTGACAAGCAGTTCCACTGGGTTATACATGTATTATTGCTCAAAACCTATTTCCATATTATTCATATTTATAATAAAGTAATCTTTTAAAACCAAAACCCCTAATCATATACCCAAAGAACTCTGTGATGTCACATGTTTTTCTTCTGCATTTCTGTTCTCACAGTTCTTTCTTTGGATGTGAATAATGTTCTTTCTCATAAGTTCCTCAGAATTGTCCTGGATCATTGCATTACTATTAGTAGTAAGGTCAGTTACATTTGATTGTCCCACCATGTTTCAGTTACTGTGTATAATGTTCTCCTGGTTCTGCTCATTTCACTCTGTATCAGTTCATGGTGGTCTTTCCATTTTATATAGAAATGCTCCAGTTCATTAGCACAATAGTATTCAATCAACATCAGATACCACAATTTGTTCAGCCATTCCCAAATTGATGGACACCCCCTTGCTTTCCAATTATTTGCCACCACAAAAAGCATGACTATGAATATTTTTATACAAACATTTTTCTATATTATTTCTTTGGGATAAAAACCCAGCAGTGGCATAGCTGATTCAAAGGACATGCATTCTTTTAAAGCCCTTTGGGCATAATTCCAAATTGCCTTACAGAATGATTGGGTCAATTCACAACTACACCAGCTATGTATTAGTGACCCAATTTTGCTACAACCCCTCCAACATTTATTTAAATGTTTCTACCTTTAGGCATTTATTAACCATTTATTTTGAGAGAATATGTGTAACTCAACAATTATTATTATTATTATTATTATTATTATTATAAAGCCTTACCTTCTGTCTTGGAGTCAATACTGTGTATTGGCTCCAAGGCAGAAGAGTGGTAAGGGCTAGGCAATGGGGGTCAAGTGACTTGCCCAGGGTCACACAATTGGGAAGTGTCTGATGTCAGATTTGAACCTAGGACCTCCCGTCTCTAGGCCTAGCTTTCAACACACTGAGCTACCCAGCTGCCCCTCAACAATTATTTTAAAATACTAGATTTCCAATTTTAAGAAGTTTTTATGTAGAAAGAAGGAAGTCAGTGGAATGGAGAAGAGACAAAGATTCTCATTTCATATAAAAACAACTCAGCTGAATATTTTCCATAGTAAATAGCTCACATTTACATAGAACTTGAAGTATCTCAAAACACTTTTTCTGCCACAACTTTGCAGGATAAGTAGAATAATGTGAATATTATTTTCTCATTTCATGAATGGGGAAACTAAGGTTCAGGAAAGTGATTTGACAGGCCTATAAGGTGTAAGGATGATATTAGAAAATAAGTATTGTTTTATTAGTTTAAAGATAAGAAGTAGAGGGGCTGACTGGAGAAAAGAACTGGAGTTTGAAGCAGAGCTAAGAGAGCATGTTAATTTCAACTGCTGACAGTTATAACCATTTTTCTATGTCAATTATTCTCTCTGACAGTTGGGAGTTGGACCCTGACAGTTGGCAAACACACATTGTCTCAGAAACTATCTCTCAGGGCTGGAGGAGGTAACATCTTTGCCTCTCTCTCTCTCTGTCTGAGGGAAAGATCTGAAGGGGTTCAGTGTTTTCCTGTCTCAACTTGGGATTGACTATGTATTGTGGTTTTTGTACATTGTTTAACTCTGAGAAGACCAAAGAAAAACCTAGTCTTTGGTTTGGACTCTGAGTCTGTTCTAACTTGATTCTTATTGAGAATCAACCAGCTAGCCTTTGCTATTTTATCATTTGAAGGCAAAGTTAAGATTTATAAGGATAATAGCGGTAGTTTTTATTTAGATAGTATAAATGTGGGTTAGTCAGATAAGGGAGGAGTAGTGTAACCTGTGAAACACAGGAGAAGCAGTTCCTTGCGGAACCTGGGAGTTATTGGGTGGATTTAGAATCCCTTAGAATTAGAAATCCTTTATTTATCCTTATATATTTCAATAAATATTTTATGTTTATAGTAAGAGTCTTTTTAGCATCCTTGCACCTGGCCTTGAAGGGAAGTTCTCATTTGAGCTTCACTTCATCACTGAGGATACTTTTGATTATCTCTATCAAAAGTATCCAAAAGTATCTGAACAGTTTGAACCTGATTGGTGAGTTAAACAGTTCTGAAAAGTTTTGAACCTATGTTGGGACAGTTTTTTTTATCTAAATATTCTATTTTATATAGCTTGCAAATTACCTATATGGGCAGTTAGGTGGCACAGTGGATACAGCAGTGGGTTTGGAATCAGGAAGATTTATCTCCCTGAGTTCAAATTTGGCCTCAGACATTTACTAGCTGGTGACCTAGGGCAAGTCACTTAACCTTATTTGCCTCAGTTCCCCATTTATAAAATGAGCTGCAGAAGGAGATGGCAAACCACTCCAGTATTCAGAGTCTTGAAGTATTAGGAGTGAATTAGGGTCATGAAGAGTCAGACTTGACTGGAAAACAACTAAACAGCAATATGCCTATAATAAGTCAGTAAATGAGAGGAAAAATTTGAACCTATATCATCTGATACTTGGCCAGCACCTTTCCACTATCTCACATACAGATGCTGAAAGTTATTAGCACTCAATGCATTTTCACTAGTTGTCCACGATTCTTGGAATTCTCTCTGTCTGCTCTACCTCTTGGTTCTCCTGGTTTCCTTCAAGTCTCAGCTAAAATTATACCTTTCTGGAGCCTTGCTGGAAACTTCATTGTGTTTTTTTAACCCTTACCTTCTATGTTAAGAATCAATACTAAGTATTATAAGATTTCAAGGCAGAAGAGCCATAAAGGCTAGGCAATTAGGATTAAGTGGCTTGCCCAGAGTTACACAGCTAGAAAGTGTCTGAGTCCAGATTTGGTCCCAGAACCTTCTATCTCTAAGCCTGGCTCTCTATCCACAGAGCCCCATGGAACCTTCTTAATATTAGTGTCTCCCCTTTGTTGATTTATCTAAATTTCTTCTGAATATAGCTTCTTTGCACATAATTGTTTATATGTTGTCTCCTTCATTAAACTATGAGCTCCTGGAGAGCGGGGTCTGTCTTTTGTGTTTCTTGGGTATTCAGCCCTTAGCACAGTCTGACACATAGTAAGTGCTTAAAAATAGTTTTTTGACTCTTTAGGACTATATTAAAGGAGCTAAGATTGGGACCGGTAGAATTCCTAACCCAACTGTTAATTTATATATATATATATATATTATATATTTTATATGTCATATATATAAATGAAAGTATGTGTCATGCACATATATATTTATGTATGTATATGTGTGTGCATATATATTTGCTTTCTGCAATCATAGTTTAATTTAGTTTTATAAAAATATAGATAATTCTTTGTTATTTTACATAAGTATTTCATTGGGAATAAATCCATTATCAATGGTCTCTTGGAGACTCTAAAAACTATACTTGCAGGGCACATTTGCCAAATACCACTTTGGCTTGAAAGAAATAGGAAATTAGAGCAGCTGAAAGTCTGGAATATTTTACCTTTTTCCCAAGGTATTACATTTGCAAGATACAGTCAGATGTAAAGTCCCAACTCCTTTGGACTGGAATAGAGATCTATCTGTGGATTTTATGGCTTCTTGAACAGAGAGCTCTTTCTAAAGTCCATTTTCTAAAATGAGATTATTTCTGGGCTTCCAAGCCAGTCTCTCCACAGGAGAATCTGTGTGTTAGTTAGAGCAGCCTGTGTTGGCTGTGCCATTACATCTGTTATTTAAGGTTTGGGTTGGAAGGAAAGAAGGAGTTAAATACTCATTAATTAATTGATCAAGGGTCCCAATTGGAGAAGACATTCAAAAAGAACACATGCACCTTAGCCCACTCCTTTATTTACAGGTCCCTTACATAGGAACAGCCATTCATCCATTTACTTACATGTTGTTTACTTACTTATTTTTTAAACCTTTACTTTCTGTCTTGGAATCAATACTATGTATTGGTTCCAAGGCAGAAGAGCAGTAAGGGCTAGGCAATGGGGATGAAGTGACTTGCCCAGGGTCACACAGCTGGGAAGTGTCTGAGGCCAGATTGATCCTGGGACCTCCTCCCTCTCTGGTTCACAATCCATGAAGTCACCTAACTGCCTCCTGTTTACTTATTTGTTTCATTATTGTTTGTCTATTTAGCCATTCCTTCCTTCCTTCATTTATTTATTCATTAATATTGGATTTCCTTTATCTTGTCTAGTTACTTAAAAGCCCAATTCCACCATTTTCACCCTGTTTTGATTTGCTCCATTTCTGACCTGAGCCAGGTATTTCCTCCTCAGGCAATCTGGTGGTCTCCCCACTTCCAGGGGTCATATTGATGTCAAACTTAGCATGGACATCTGATTGGTTTTAACCCCACTGCGGCTCAGAACTCCTAAACTCAACAACCCACCATCTCCAGCCTCCATAACAATGGCATGCATCATCCTACCTCCTCCCTCTTGGAAGACAACACTATTCACATGGCTTATATCTCTCATGGAGGTCACAGCTCTTACCAAGGTTGTAGCTTTGTCTGGGGTCTGCCATCAAGGATCTGCCTTTGGTTTTTACATAGTTTAGGACCCTATGGATAAGGTAAGTGGTGGTTAACTATGAACATTTATATATATTTTCTAGTAGCATGAATAAGTAAAAATCATGATCTTAAACCAATTAGGTTTGGGCATTATAAAGTAATTCAAACTTAATCAGAGTTTTGGAGAATATTCCAATCATAGGAAAGCATTATGAAAGAGTTTAGTTAATTTCTTCAACTAATTAATAAGCATCCATTTTCTCTCATTCTATCATACACTGAAAAAATTTAAGAAAAATAAAGAAAAAAATCTTTGTAACAGATAGTCAAGCAAGACAAATTTCCACATTGGCCATATCCCAAAAAGTGTGACTCATTGGACATAGTTAGTCCATAACATCTTTATCAGGTGTAAATTTCTAGAGGTTTGTTGGTAAACATTTAGCAATTGGCTCTCAGGATGAAAATACACTCATAACACACTTTTCAATTTAAGCTAAGATTTTTTTTTTTAAATCCTTGTCTTACGATATATCAGCATAGTTGATTTTGAAGATATAAATGCTCACACTGAAAATTTAATAATCAACTCACTCAACCCAGTATGTGGTATTTTTCATCATCTGGAATCATGGCTAGATATTATGTGGGTCCAATTTAAGTCTCATTTCCGGTACAGGCTCACAAAGGAGAACGTGCTTTCAGCGTCTTGTTATAATTAAGCCAGGCAAAGTATAAAGCGCACGTGAGGAGAAGTAGGTACCATTTGTCTTATGGGAGGCCTCTTAGATGGAAGCAACAGAAAAAAGTAATTCCAAGAATTCTTAGGACAAGATAACTATGCATGGGTGGGAGTAGCTAGGCGTTCTCAATTAGAAAACAGAAAAAGGCTGTTAAAAAAAAAAACAATCTTTAGGCCACTGAGACCTATGTTATCCAGGTTTTTCTGTACTTTTATAGTATGTTTGGGGCAATAATTTCCATTGCCTAACTCAAAGTCCAACGTGGGCTTTCAGAATAATTGATTTCAGAGTTTTTTGTTTTTATTTCTTTCCCCCGAGGGTCCATGGAAAAGGTTTTTCCAGAATTATGAATGACAATATTCTTTAGCCACTACTTCCCCACTATAGTTCTTTCTTACAAAATTAAAAGACCAGAAACAAAAGGACTCTCGTAGTTTACCAACAGTCACTTAAAAGCACAAGTTCTTAAGGAAAAACATATTAAATAGGGAGAGTCAGAATATATTCAACTTACATTCATCTCATCCCCTAATTTCTTCTGTGCATTCAGGACTAACATCATTTCTTTCTTGTTTGAAGACACTAGAATGGTATAGAGAGCATTTGGCATCAGAGTCTGAAGTCTTGAGTTCAAATCCCACATCTGTGACCTTGAATAAGTCATGTATCCCTGGAACTTAATTCCCTCATCTGTAAAATAGACTGTTTGGACTATGTGGTCTCTTAAAGCTCTTTTAGCTCTCGCTATAGTCACCTGTTCCTATGCTCTGCTTTATACAGACATATCAGGAATCCTCTTCCCCACATCCCCAAATCATTCACATTGTCAGTTAAAGTCCAAAGAGGTTGGTATGAATTCTAGAATCCTTTTTCTAAGATTTTACTAATAGAATAGATTATTTAATTAATTAATAGGTGTAAGCCTATATAAATAGCCTGCCCACAATTTAGTTCCAATCCATTATAGCTAGTAACACTTTTGTACAAACTTGAATTGTTTATATAATTTTTAAGATAGAAAAAAAGAGGTGGATTGAGAAAAGAAATTATTTTTGTTTTCAAGCCTTTTAGGTAATTTTCCTCTAAATTCTACCACTAAATATTGTATATGTAGTTTAGAGTAAATAGATTCTTTACTAATCAGATACTTTCCTAGGCCATAAAAAAAAAATCACTTGATCTTCTCCAAGACCAAAACCAACATGAGTGGTAGCACCCGAGTTTGAAATGGGATTTAGCATGACTTTGAAGTCCAATTCAATTGATAGATAGATTGATTCAGTTGATCATGTCCTATACGAATAAAGAATAATTAATAAAATTGTAATACATAAAATAAATATATTCCTATTACATTTTCCACTCAACTTCCACTGGAATGTTTTAATGCTACAAATCACAATGGGTGTGATAGTACAGTTTATAGGGATATATTTTAAAAAATTCAATAATTTACACATATTAGACTCATGCACACTTTCAGGTGCAGATAGTATCCACAGGATGATAAAAATCATCCTATGTTGGCGTAATATATGGAATACATATTAGGTGTACTCTGCTCATGTCCCATTTATACATTCAATTAGGTAGTATAGCCCCATTTTATGCAGAAAGAAACTGAGATTCAGAGAGGTGTACCAAGGAATCATCACTAATAGATTAATGGGTCAAAATCAGATCTTCTGATTTCTAGTCAAGTCCTGAACCATGCCTCACATTCATGATTACAATATTTATAATTAATAATAGTTATTATATTAAATTATTTTAAAATTTTATAAAGAAGTTATTTAAAAAAAAAAAAACATATACATAGCACTTTAAGGTTAAGAAAGTGCTTTATAAATATCTCTTTTGATCATCCCAACAATCCTGTAAGGTAGATGCTATTATCATCCCCATTTTAGAGATGATGCAGGAGGCAGACCATGGTTAAAGGGCTTACCCAGAGTCACACAGCCAGTAAGTATCTGATCCTGGGTTTGAATTCAGGTCTTCTGAAGTCCAGGCTCAGTGCTTTATCCACTGAACCATCCAGAGAACTGATGATGATAAGAATGATAATGATGAGGATGATAAACAAAAATTCACTTTTTTGAGTGTCTATGAATAGAAAGAAGTAATTTAAATTCCTATGTATATTCAGTGTGTTCATTTTTTTTTTTAATGCTTAAGCATTTCTAACTCTCCTTACACCAGTCAGTAACAATCATTTCTCTTGTTCAGTGATGAGCTCCCCTCCAGGCAGTCTCTGTAGTCCCTGCTAAAGGTTCATTCACCCTTGCTTTGAAGTTGGCATCTGAGGGAGGCCCCCTTCGGAGATCAATCACCACAGAGGAGGTGGGGAGCCGGGGAGGGCTGGCGACTCAGTCCCCTTCGTCACAGCCTGGGACAATTCAAGTTTATGACTCTCCTCGGATCTGCCCGAAGCCTTGTTCCATTGTCTTGGAGCTGGTCCATATTTGCACAGGAAATTTTGTGTATCAAGCTGTGCTTTGGGCAGAAACATTGCAAAGTCCTTCCTATGACTGATAAACACTGTTTGGTTTGGAGGACGAGGAAAAATAAGGAACTTGGGATAATAGAGATGCTGGGGGAAACACCCGGGACTCCAGAAGAGAGCAAAAGAAGATGACTGCTTTGAAACTCGAATGCTGTAACTAACTCTAGGAACAATGTAACCTTGAAAAGGAAGCAGAGGCATTAGGAGAATCAATTTCCTGTCCACCCATCTGCAGTCAAAGCTCAGAGTTCAGGGAGGCTGGGGAATTGGCATGATAAATGTTATGGCTGGAAGAGAACAAACAGTCCGGGTCAAGGAATTGGGAAGATTCCAGATGATGGGCTCATAGTTCTGAGATTCTATTTCACCTCCAATTACTCAAAGTGATGGGTACCTGTCTCTTGTCCAAGGATCGTGTCTTGTGATGTTCAGATGATCAACTAATAATAATTTAGAGACCAAACTGAGTGGTGCCTTTTGTGCATTCTAGATTTTAAAATCTGTTTTTATTATGCATTGTATTAAATAACATATCACCATATACAAGTGGAAGTGAATATTCTATATAGTTTTTATGTTATATTTCTTCAAAGAAATCTTTCCTATAAATAAAAAAAGGTGACAGTGATGAGGAGTTTCCTCTATACCAATCCTGATAAGTAGAAATCCAGCTTCCTCTTCAAAACTCAATCTCTTATTCTTTTTTAAAATTTATTTATTTTATTATGAAATTAACAACAGCCACATAAAATGAGCATTCCCAAAATAGAGCATTAAAACTAATTGGCAATCTGGAATTATGCCCAGAGAGTTATAAAACTGTGTATGCCCTTAGACCCAGCAATACCACTGTTGGGTCTGTTTCCCAAGGCGATTAGGGATAAAGGAAAAGGACCAACATGTTCTAAAATATTTATATCCTTCCTCCTTATGTTGGCAAACTACTGGAAACTGAGGGGATGCCCCATAATTAGGGAATGGCTCAACAAGTTGTTCATATGATTGTGATGGAATACTACTGCGCTGTAAGAAATGAGGAGCAGGTTGTTTTAAAAAATAAAAAACACGGAAAGAACTACATGACATTATGAAGAATGAAACAAGTAGAACCAATAGAACATTATATACAGCTAGAGAACTAATATTTGAAGAATAACTTGTGAATGTCTACCTCCAGTGGAAGAATTGATAAATAGAAACACAAAAGGCCTAGTGTATATAGGCATTTTCTTTTTTTAGTCAAAAGATAATTTTGATATAACCAACAAATTAATTAATTAAAATATTTTTTATTAAGGCAATTTTTCATGAAGTCACAAATATCTATTACATTGATCTTGTTTCTCCTTTTAAGTATATAATAAATTCAGTATTTAAGTTTCAAAGCTGTCTTTTTGTCCAGGTTTCCTTTTGGTCCACTTCCTAGATTTACTGTCCTTTAAGGAAGCTCATTCCATCTCTGATTGCTAGAAAATTTCCCCTTGATTCTAGCTTAAATTTCGTGTCAATAATTTCCAACCATTTTCTCCTTTGTTAAATTCTCAAGGGCCAGCAGAAGACAATCTTTTTTTCAAAGGATAATTCTTCAAATACTTGATGAAAACTTTTATAAGTCACCCTCTCCAAGGCTTTTCTTCTTTAGGAAAAACATTCCAAACTTTTCTCTATCTCTGTAGGGTATTGTATTCAGCCTCTAAATCAACCTAGTCTCTTAAATGTGCTCTGGCATGTAGTACCCAAAATGGAATCCAGATATAGTCAAAAATAGCAGAGTTGAGCAAGAATATCTCCTCCCACATTCTAACCAAAAGGCTCAAAAATAATATTTTCCCTTATCTTAAATTCCAATATACTTGAGATATAGCCCATGTCCATGTTTTGGCCTTTAGGAAAGACTAAAGTTTAGGAAATATGATACTGATTGGTTATTCTTGGTAGATTATTAATCAATAAACATTTATTAAGTGTTTACTATGTGATAGGCACTGTACTTATTTCAGGAGGCACAATTAAAAGAAAAGAAAGTCTTTGCCCTTGAGGAATTTACAATCCAAAGGGGAAAGATAATACACAAAAGGAAATCAAAAAGGAGAGGAGAGGGCAGAGAAGATACATAGTTCAGGGTCAGGATGGAGAAATCCAAAGAAGTCCAAAAGCAGTACCGCTGAGATGTGAGATATGAAGAGAAAGCTATGCCGGACCTCCTTCTTAAATACAAGTCCTAAAGTCTATGGTCCTGCCTTCTCATCCAATGGTCCAATCAGGGACAGAGGGTGGGGATAAAGTACCAAAACTGACTGAATCTTAGAGGATAATGAGATTTCCTAATGAGTTTCCTGGGAAAGGAAAGCATGATTGAAAAGTCAAAAAGAAGTCCAAAAGCCGTTTAACTAGTAGGAAACTACGGATCTAGTAATCCAAGTGATACTCCTCTTGTATTGACTACTCCTATCCTTCATCCTTCTCCCTTCTGTTTTAGCCATACTGTACCTTATTTAGAATGCATCAGGGAATATGGTATAGGGTATCGATTTAAGCCCAATTCCTGCAGGACCACTTTCCATTCTTCAAGACTCAACTAAACATTCCTCCTTCTTCCTGATGTTAGAATCATAAATTTAGAGAAATGAAGGACCTTAGGAAGCATTTGATAAAGTATATCAATTTATTCTGAGTGGAGAGATGTCCACTAAAGAGTATAATGAAATTGAGTCAGAATGTTTGAATGACTTGACTCAAAGGGAGAGCTATTAATGATTCAGTGTCAACATGGCAGGAGCTCTTGAGTAAAATGAATGATTCGAGGATCTGTTCTTGGCTGGGTACTGTTTAAAATTCTTACTAAGGCCTTCTATCTGTTTAATATCCTGTGTACAACTACTGTAACTACTCCTTTAATGTTACTGAAAGAAACTATAGCATTTATCCATAAAACACCATTCTAATCCACAGTTGGAGACAAAGTACTAGGAAGAGGAATGGACCATTGGTCTAAATGTATGGCAATTTTTGTGCTACAAACTCTAAGTATACTAGAATGTTAAAACTTGACATGAGAGAGAGGCTAATAGTGAACAGAATGGAATGGAACAGTAGAATGAGAGAGAATTTGAGTAGTAGCAGAGTTGGTCTTTTGTTTTTCCTCATTTACTTTTAGATTACACTTGGAGTGGTTCCAGGGGTGAACTTTGCAGTAGATTGTGATTTTTAAACAGCAGCTGTGTTAACAGTTACCCCATTTTTTATATAATATGTTCACACTGGGAAAAATTCATAAGAAATCACATGCATCTAGCACTCATAAAGCAATTTCCTCACACCAGACCCATGAGACAGGCAGTATAAGCGTTATCATTCATATTTTACAGATGAAGAAACAAACTCGCCAAAGTCAAATAATTTGCTTGTGCCTAGGCAGGATTTTGATAAGATACTCCCAAACCCACCCCTTTGTAAAGGTAGGAAGTACAATCATCTTTTCCAATTCTGTAAGTGTTACATACTTCACATATTTCATGCTTTTTCATTGTATTTATTAGTTGCATTGACTTTTTTTCCCCTTTTCTTTTTTTCTCCTTAAAAAAATGTTCTTTGTTATTTGGAATGGACCTCTGGGAAGGGAAAGAGAAGGAATACTGGGATAACTATAATGATGTAGAAAACAGAAGATATCAATAAGATCTTATAAAAATGTTTATTTCCTAACTCAATTACTGACTCCTTTTCAACAAGAAACTAAATCATAATATATCCTACAGAGGAAAAATGGGAGAAAATCCTTTCTTTTACAAGATTCCTCAGGATAGGAAAAAATTTTAGCAACAAACGGATCCAATCCATCAATCCAATCAAATTCAACAAGCATTTATTAAGTGCCGACTCTGCACAAGACACCATTCTAGGACCCAGGGCTACTAAGGTCATTGTCAGACACAGGGTGACTGAACACTTGGATATAAGTAAGAGACAAAATATCTTTCTTGAAAAGAAAGGATCTGGAGTCTCAAAAGGAAGGCATCTCTGAGCCTCTCAAGGAATATTGTTGTGGATGTATGGGTTCTGCTACATGGGAGATCTTTTAATAAGGACTAAATGAAGAAGTGATGAGTTATGATAGTTATTGACTCCTGACTCAGAGGAATTCAAGGCAGATGCTTGTCAGCCTGATAACAAGAGATTTTCATCAATCCATACCTGTCCATGTCCTTCTTTATTTGCTATGAGAAGTCAGAGAAGAATCCACTCAATATTGTGTGGACCTTCTACTTACTTAACTAACATTTGTATGTACCATTTACTATACACCAGACATTAAGCTAAGCACTTTTCTTTAACCCTTACCTTCTGTCTTAGAATTGATACCGTGTGTTGGTTCCAAGACAAAAGAGCCGTAAGTGCTAGACAATTGAGGTTAAGTGACTTTCCCAGGGTTTCTGAGGTCAGATTTGAAGTCAGGACCTCCTATACCTGGCTCTCTGGCTAGTGAACTATCTAGCTACCCATATATGCTAAGCACTTTTACAATTATCATCTCATTTAATCCTCACAACAATCTTGGGAGGTAAGTATTAGCATCCCCATTTTATAGTTGAGAAATGTAAAGCAAAGGGTCATATGACTTGCCCAAGGTCATCTAACTATTAAGAATCTGAGACCAGTTTTGAATTCATATCTTCTTGACTCCAAGCCCAGAACTTTATCCTCATGCCCCCTTCTGCCTCTTCCTTTTGACATTGCAAGGATACCAGTGAAGCATGTGAAGCACTTTCTCTGGCAATAGAACTAGTGATCTTTTTCAATCAGACATTTCTCTGCTGATCTTCTTTACTCTGGGTCTTCATAGTTCCTTAGATGTCATGGTGACAGCCTGTCCACAAATACCATGCTCTTCTCTCTTCCCTTCTGAATGATGCTCATTTTTCATTCTTCAGAGACATAACCTCCATAAAATATTGATTTGATAAAAAAAGATCTACTCTGATGCCTCATTGTGGCACCAAGATGAATTTGGGTGTACAGAGGCTATTTGCCATCAAGGCACAAACTAAGGCAGATTCTATTCTAGTGGAAAGCCTTGGTCCTGGTAACAGATTGAGGATATTTTTTAAAGGACCAGGTCAGTTAAATACCAAGAGGCTCATCACCAGCATCCTGGCTACAAGAGAAGAAGTCTTTGACGTTGGGAACTCATGCTGTTGTTGTTGTAAAAATGTAGATGGTATATTATACAGCTGGTTCAAAGCAACTTCATTGAGCAATGTACATGTTGGTCCCTAGGAAAGACTTATCACAGTGCTGGGGCTTGGTTTCTACTTAACTGGGCGTGCTTCACTTAAAGCAAGAAGTGGGATTCTAAGACTGGAGAAAGGTTGGCTGCTGTAGTTCCAGGACAGGGTGAGAGAAGCTACCCGCCAATGTGGGAGTGGGAAAAGCAAATGAAAAGTCATAATGAGTAAAAAGACCTTTCTCCTGGCAAACAAAGGGGTTAATTATGTCTGCTATTTTCCCTAGTAAAGGCTATTCTTTTGTGAAGGTGGTATTTCCACCCTCATTTCAATATATTTAATATTCTGAGTCTCATTCACTTCCTTTGTCCTAATTTCATTTCTATAATTTCATTAGCAGAATCCTATTTGCTCACTTGATCTAGGCTAGGGCTTTGACAACACTCTATCTTCAATACACTACATTTTCTAGGGCAAAAATGAGTGGGCTATAACAGTTAGAAAAAGATGAATCTTATGCTATGTGTGCAATAAATATGACTACGCTGGTTTATTGGCCACAAAGGCAGATCCCGCTGTCTCTGCTAGGTAACCACTTCCTTTGGCAACTAAGGAATGTCCACAGAGGGACACAACACTGGTTAACTTTTCATTGATGTTCTTCTTTGGATGGGCTTTTAATCATGGGCTACTTAAAATTTCCTGGCTTAAATTCTACCTCTGTAGCCAATTGGAGCTGGTTGGTAAAATCTCACCTACTTATTCCCATCACAGAGCTCAATCTTTGATCCCTCCCTGTCTCCCTGTCCTTGGGAGAATTTGCAGAGATGATCCCACTCCCTGAGAGTAGAGATTCTTTGTGTCAAGTTGACTGAGAGATGGATTTTGTATCCAGCTAGAATTCAGCTCACAATGAAACTCAGCTCTAGCGGCTTCCACAGACCCCTTGCTGAGATAACAGTTCCAACTGTCTAAATTGATAATTGGACCCTTAAAATCAGACAGTTAGGTTCTTTGTCCTATTTAGCTCGGCAAACTGTAGAAACAAATTGGCGAATTATAAAAATAAAATATTTAGATGGAAAAAACTATTCCAATCTAGTTTCAAAACTGTTTAACTCATCATTATCATTTTTTTTTATAAAAATAAAGTTTTTCCATCTAAATATTTTATTTTTATTTTTACACTAGTTACAGGTCAAATCAGTCTATAAATCTTCCCCTGGTCACTTCCAGACCTGAGTTCCGAGGCCCTACCTTATATGTTAAGCTACTATGATATGACTAAGCAGACACAAGCAGAGCGGAGTAGAAAATCCAGAATCCTCCAATTTTTACATTCCTATTGGAATGGAAGTCCATTTCCAAAACTGTTTTTAATCCACTTTTTACATTTAAAGGTCATTTTTAAAGTATGGTACAATAAAGAGAGCCTAAAGTGCAATTATGGAAAGAACACTGGATTAGGAACCAGTCATTGCTGCTTATTAGCTGAATGACCTTGGGCAAGTCAATTAAACTCTCTGAGCCTCATTTTCTTCATTTGTAAAATAAGAATAATAATATGTGCTACATATATATTCATGGTGCCTGGTGCATAATAGATACTATGTAGATGCTTATTCTCTCCCCCTGCCCCTATTTATTTATTTATTCATTTTTAAACACTCACCTTCCATCTAAGAATCAATATTGTGTATTGGTTTCAAGGCAGAAGAGCTGTGGATAGACAAGGGGAGTTAAGTGACTTGTCCAGGGTCACACAGCTAGGAAGTATCTGAAATCATATTTGAACCCAGGACCTAATTGTCCCCTTCTCCTCTCCTTTTTACAAAGGAATTTTCCACACACACACACACACACACACACACACACACACACACACACACACAAAGCTTTATAAGCTATAAGACATTTTATACACTTAATTTATTTTTACTAAGACACTTTAGCACACCATGACAGAAAGACAGAAAGAGAACACATAGACAGTCAACCAGGCACATTGATCAATAAACAATAGATAATAAGACTTGCACTCCAGCCTCTGAGACCTAGGAATTAATGAGGTGAGCTTTCATTTATCTTGCCTTCAATAAGACCACCACACCACTTCCTGGACAGTTCCAGCAGTACTTCCACATCTGTATTTTCAGCCAACCTCTTCTCCCCTCCTTCCTTCCCAATTCTAGCTCCCCTCAAAGTAGAGTTTTCCTCCATTAAAATATAGACTCTTTGAGTGCAAGGAATATCTTATGACTCATGTTTGTATTTGCAGTCATTTGTACAGTACCTTGAACCTAGTAAGTGCCTGAAAAATAGTATTTCATTAATTCATTCACTCATTCATGGAATAGGGAGACAGTGAGAGAGGGGAAACGAGGTATAAGAATTAAGAATCAGCTAGGCCCTAACAGCTTTAGCAGGATCCTAATCAATACCAACTGATAACCAACTGGTCAAAAATCAATACAAGATCAAATATTTACCATAACAAGGGGCAGAAAGAGAAAGAGACAAAGACACATCTTAACCAGATAGATACATTGATAGTTATATATAAAGACAGAATCATATACATATGTATATACACATACATAAATTTATGATAGCTATATTAAAGAAAGACAGATGATAAATAAGTAAATAGATAAGTATATATAAATAATAAGTATATATATATAAATATAAAATAAATAAGTATATATGGTAATATTTAAACTAACCATAATCCAAGTTATCTCATCAATCATTCATCTCATCATATTGTCAGAAGCAAATTTCTCTCTCCATTATATCACTTTTTTTACATCATCTTTAGTGACCTGGAGGTCAAAGACCACTGAGTAAATTCAGGTATAGATAAGCCCTCAGAGAAAGGAAGTTAAAGAACCAAGGAACCAAGGAGAAAGGAAACTGATTCCACAGGCACTGTCCCCCTGGGAGGACCAGGCAAATTAAGAAACTATGATTGGTTCCTTATTTGTGATGTGTGAGAGCTAGTGGGTGGAGAAAACAGCTTTTAAGGGGAGACCCAGGAGGTGGTAGGGGGTCTTCTGGCTGGAGTCTAGAGAACTGAAGGAACCCTTGTCAGAATTTAGCCACAGGCCCATGGTGGCTAACAGATTAGAAAGCTAAGCATCTCTCTAACTCTTTCCTACCTTTCCCTCTCTTTATTACTCCTATTACTTTGATTTAATAAAGTTATTAAGCTACTATCAGCCTCATAATTTTAATTATTACAATGTCAAAACATTCATCAAAAAATCTGAATTTTTTTCTGTTATGGATTTTTAAGGAAACAAAGCAACCACAAAACAACAACAACCCTAATGTGAGGATTTTTTTAAATGACAAAAAAACCCCAAACACAGATTCAGCATATCTCCTGCAATTTCTAAACCTGCTACACAAAGTGACAATTAATGTTCTGAACAAAGACCTTGTGGTATCCTGAATCATCAAAGAAAGATTCAGTTATCTTCAATATACTCAGTTTACTAAAGCAAGAATTAGTGCACTGATATATTTGAGAAGGATTTAAATCAAAAAGATCTAGGTAAATACTAGCCTTTACTTAACCAGAAAACAAAATGAGTATGCCATTTCTTAATCAATTAACTCATTTGTTTTAATATTTATATATTCCTATACTACATATATATGAAGTCTCTCTCTTTTCTGTCTTTGTCTCTGTCTGCCCCCTCTGTCCTGCTACATATATATGGAGAGATACTATAATTAAAAAAATAAATATATATGTTTATACAAACATACATTTTATGTGAATATATATGTATATATACATGTGTATATTATACATGTGTGTGTGTGTAAAAAAATACACACCAAAAGAGAGAGAGACAGAGACAGAGACAGAGAGAGACAGAGAGACATCTTGCTCACTGCACCATTAGGCAGCAAGGGGGTATAATATATAAAATGCTAGTCCAGAGTCAGGAAGATCTGAGCTCAAATCAGCCTCAGAGGACTCTTAGTAAGCATCTGTCTGTAGGCAAGTCACTTAATCCTGTTTGACTCAGTTTATTTATCTGTAACATGAGCTGGAGAAAGAAATGTTCAATCACTCCACGATCTTTGCCAAGAGAACCCCAAATGGGATCACGAAAGGTCAGACCTGACTGAAGCAACTAAACAACAAAATGATTCCATAAAGCAAAACTTTGATTTTATAGTGATAAAAGTTCCATTCCTGATTCCCCAATGAAAATGTCAGGAAGGGGCCCCTTATTCTTTGTTAATGGCAAAGCTACAAGGACCCCTTCCCAATCTGGGTGTCATTTATGTTTATACTTTTCAGACCTCAGCTGGTAAGTTTTAGTCCCCCAGAATGTGTTAGAGGTTTCCTGTACGTGGGAGCAGAGCCTCCAGAGCACATTCCCTTCCTGAACAGTTCCAGCAGTATGGTGTTACCAGCTTTTAATGCTTCCTGGCCTAATTTAACTTTGGCCAGGTAGGAGGCATATTGGTTACTCCAGGCAATTTCTGTCTCCTATCTGAAACCCACCTATCACTCCCACTAATTGAGCCCTAAGGGATGGAGATTTCCAACAGTTAAAAGCAAATGAGATTAAGTGAACACAATGATGCTAATAATGTAGGATCATGATAATCCTGGATTATATAGGACCAAATAATACCTGCTTGGCCAATATTCAATCCTCCAACTGATTGGACAGATCCTAAACCTGGGCACAAGATGAACACAAGTCTGTACTGTTATTTTTCCAACTCCAGCAAACAAGGGTGAATACATATAAATTTTGCCCAATGGGTACGTGTTCCCACGTTGACAGAGTATTGGACTTGAATTCAGGAAGACTCAACTTCTACTCCAATCTTAGACATTTACTAGCTGCATGACCCTGGACTAGCCACCTAATCTCTCTGAGCCTCAGTTCCCTCTTCTGTAAAATGAGGCTAATGATAGTACCTACCTCCCAAGAGTTGTTAGGAATATTAGATGAGACAATATGTGTAAAGTGCTTAAATCAAGCTCCAATCTAAAGTGATTTTGAGGGGAAACAGTTTCTTAGAGCTCTAGTCTTGTGAGATTCCACTCAAATGGAAAGTTATTGTGAATGAGATAACATATGTAAAATGCTTTGCAAATGTTAAAGTTTGAGTCTTTCTGACCTCATGGGTTATAGTAGGCTCATAATGTCCATGAGGTTTTCTTGGCAGAGATACTAGAGTGATTTGTCATTTCCTTCTCAGCTCATTTTACAGATGAGGAGACTGAGGCAAACAGGTGAAGTGACTTGTCCAGGGTCACACAACTTAGATGAGTCTTCCTGGCCCCGGGCCCAGCATTCTATTCACTGAGCCACCTAACTGCCTCCTATAAACACTAGCTATTATTAATTTAAATCCTACCCAAAGTTCTTGGAAAGCCAAAAGGGTGAGTCGCACAAAGCTCAAGATGTCAAACTCTAGAGTGAGAATTCAGTTGAACAATGTCAGAAATGCAGTGTTCTACAGTTCATTCTTGGTCTAACCAATGGAATCAAAAGGACTGTGTCATTCAAGGGGAGTGAAATTCAAGGAGAATTGGGGAGGACATTTTTTGTTTAACCTGGAACCTCGGGGTGCATCTCATTTATTAAAAGAGAGAGAGGTTGGTTTAGGGGCACCACTACTGTAAATTCTCCAGTTGCCTGTGGCTTTCATATCTTTTTTTATTCTCAGACTGAAATGATTCATTTTGAAGGCTGAGGTTTTATGTTGAAAATATAATAAGACCTTTCAGCCATTTGGAATGGGGTGCAGAAAATGACACTGGTGAGATTTCTCTTTGGGGAGTAAGGGATGGAGGCTGAGAAGAAACCTCAAATCAGGAAATGGATAAGGGCATATGGCACGTTCAGAGTTGCTGGCTACAAAGTTCTAACATCCCTGAGAATTTCACTAAGTGGTCGAACTGACTCTAATTTGACATCTCTCTTCAGAGCCCTGGTTTGAGGGGAGGTGCCTCCATTTACTGGAGAGGCAACTGACTTCAAAGTCTGGGAGACTCTGGTTCAAATACTGCCTCCGACATGAATTAACTGGGGGACCCACCAAAAGACTCTTAACCTCTCGGTGCCTCAGACAACTCTCTAAGACCATTAGTTGAAGAAAGGTGCCAATCTATAGGAGTCAAAGGAGCTTTCCAATCCTCATAGCAATATGATACCCATGACAGTCCGGATGTTCAGAGCCCATCCCTTCTCCCTTTCTCTTGTTCCACTCTGTGACATCATTAATAATGATAGGGGGAAAAATACTTTTTTTTTTTTTTGGCAAAATTGTCAGTACCTAAACATTACTAAGAGATTATTCTGAATGAAAGTTATCATTTTATAACATTGTGTTGGGAGAAAAATGGGACAAAGAAGAAACTAACTTCTCATTTCAAAGGCTGGCAAGATGCCCTAGATATATGGCACTTTGCTGGGTACTTTTATGGCATCATGAAGGATATGTGTGATAAGATGCTATTCCTCCCCCTTCCCACCCCCATACACACACACAAATTAGTTTTTTTGCATTTTCAGGAGTTCCTATTTTGGTCTGACACCCAGTCAAATCTCCATACAATTCTCTGCCTTGAAAGAAACTCCTTAATGCAGAACACAGCAGAACACAGCCTCAATTTGTGGTCTTAGTTAGTGGGTGGATTTGGTCAAAAAGAATAACATTCTTCCTGAGAACTCTGGGTTCAGGGCCATGCTTGGGGAAAATCATTTCTCGACAATAAATCAGAGCTACTGCTTGTTTGGACTCTAGCATAGCTCTTGAATTTTCTAGATATCTCCAGGTTTGACTAGCCTTGCATCCAATCCTTATTTTTAAACCTTTACCTTCCATCTTAAAATGGAGACAATATATTGATTACAAGGCAAAAGAATGGTAAGGGCTAGACAACAAGGATTAAGTGACTTGCCTAGGGTCACACAGCTAGGATGTATTTGGGGTCATATTTGAATCCAGGACCTCCCATCTCCAGGTCTGTTCTCTATCCACTGAGCAATTTAAAACAGATCAAATATATAATGCCTTAACATCACATTTAGGATCTCTGGCACTGAGGAATTTTATTTTACTAGGATTTTTTTTATAATTCTTTAAAGTTTGAAAAGTACTTTATATACATGATCTCATTTAATCATCACGACAATTTTCTGAGATGACCACTGGAACTTTCAAAGAATGATTATTTTTGTCTGACTTCTAAAATGTCTCCAAATGTATTGTGACTTTACCATTATTATCCTCATTTTACTAATGCTCAATGAGGTCAGGTGACTTGCCCATCATCACAAATATCTAGTAGAAATCTAAAATAGGACTGGAATACAGATCTTCCTAAATCCAAGTACAGTAGATATGGAACTTTCTAACAGTATAAAATCATTGGATTATAGATATAGAAATAGAAGTAACCTCGGAGGTCATCTAATCCAACTCCCTCATTTTACAAATGAAGAATCTAAAGCCCAGAGAGATGATTTGGTCAGGGCCATAGAGGTAGTAAGACTAAAACTACAGGGCTCAGTGTTCTTTCTGTAACTTCATTCTGGCTCTATATTAATTGCAAGATAATCTATATATTCTGCTTGTTTCTTAACCTATGATTGGCCTTACTACTTGGAGAATGAAGCAGAAATAAGACACTGGGATGGAAAAATTACAAAGATGGAGTAGCTAGGTATCACAATGGATAGAGCACCAGAGTGGAGAGGGCCTGTGTCCAAATCTGACTTTGGATACTTTCCAGCTGTATGACCCTGGGCAAATCAATTAATTCCAATTTCCTAGACCTTACCCCTCTTTTGTCTTAGAATTGATAGTAAGACAGAAGGTAAGGTTTAAAAAAAAGAGGAAAAAACAAAAAAGAAGAAAAACTACAAATATACAAGATGGGGACCACTTAATCCAATTTTTAACCCTGATGTCCACCCCTTTCATATGATTGGTATATCTGAATGACAACCTCCCTTGGGTTTAACCAAATGAGAAAAATGTCGCTGTTCCCTGTCTCCTGTAAGGATAATTTTAGCTTTGTGACTTAAAATCTAAATAATTGGTCACCAGGGATGATTCCCAAATAATAAAATACCCAAGTCAGCTGGGAATTATGGGGATTTTAATTAATATAGAGAGAAGGAATTAAGGGAGAGAGAGAGAGAGAGAGAGAGAGAGAGAGAGAGAGAGAGAGAGAGAGAGAGAGAGAGAGAGAGAGAGAGAGAATTAATTTAAACTGCTCTGGCTCAGGCTGAGCCAGGCAGTAGTTAAAGGCCTTGGCCAAAGTGGCCTTCCTGAGTCTAAAGGAAAGGGAGTCAATCTTATCACTCACCACAAGACCATCTCCAAGGAAGTTCTAGTCCTCCACTGAACTCAATCTCTTGAACTGACTTTTAGTCTCCTTTTAAAGAGAATTTTCTCTTATGTCACCTCCCCTAAATTTTTACATCTTCCAATCATAGTAGATGCTTTTCCCAGGACCACCCATTCTTTAGTTCTCATCACTCTTTAGTTCTCACCTTCTCAGGTTAGATTATATCTTTTGAGTACTTCACACTTCTTTGTTAAGCTTGCCTTTTGTGAGTTACTTGACCTTTTTGTGATTAATTTAACCTTTATAGGTACTTAACACCCTTTTGTATTAGATCTAAAAATAGACTTAGCTTAAAGTTCTAGCTTCACTATAAGGTAAGAGTTAAGTACCTTCATTGTTCAATCAGGAGTTTACAACTTTATCTTCCCCTAAAATATGTCTAAGTATGGGTGGAGTAATGTAAAGTTCCCAAGACATTCCTGAATCTGTTAGACCAAGTATCTCCATTGTTACAATAAAGGAATAGCTAAATCAAATCTTCTAAAGTACAGTCTGAGTAGTTTTTAAGATTCACACTCTGAAGGAAGTGGGTAGATTCTTGTAACCATAGGGGAGTCTGTGTATGTCTAGGAGTGACCTCGGCTCTTGAAGATAACAGTGTAATCAGCATCTGAGCTATGGTAGCTCTGGGAAGCAGCTGAGAAGTGAGTTAGTTGTGATACAAAGATTTAATCCCTTTGCTAAATGGCAATGATCATTTAAAGCAGGAGAGCATTTAGAAATGGTGGCAGTCTACAAGTCCTGTTCACTGGTCTGTTTAAATACACTTGAATGTTGTATATTAGTTCATACACATCAGTTATTTTTCTTGGTCTAGACCTGCTAGTTCATCAGGATTGGGAACTAGTGGTGCAAAATGTCCTGCTGCAGTGGCAAACAATTACTATTACATTTAGTCTTAGAGATCTCCTTGGAACTGCTTTAAAAAAATTGTAGCTGAGGGACTACATGCCCCAGCATTCCCTACTCTCCCAGGTTCCCCTCTCTTTATGTCCAGGCGTGGAATTGTTCTATAAATGGACCAATCCCAGGCTGGGAAGGTTTGTTTTTGTTTTTTTTTTTGTTTTGTTTTTTTTTGGTCAGGGGTTTTGGTGGAAGCATAGGAGGCTACTTAGAGCTCAGGCTCTGGTCTCTCTGAGTACCCCTTTCTTCCCTTACCTCTTTTTCTACAGAACATAGTGGGGCCACATGACTTCCCTAGGTCACAGAGTTAGTATATGTCAGGTAGGATTTTTCTTTCTACATCAGTGGTGTCAAACACAAATAGAAGCTAATCTGTACATAAGGATGACCCACATATTGACTTGGTTTTAAAATGTAATGTAACCTATGTTTTATTGTTTTTTAAAAAAATTATTTTGTTAAATACTTCCCAAATGCTTTTTAATCAGGTTTCAGAGTGTTGTTAGCAGCATACGGCCATGGGCCATGTAATGTCAAACTTCTGTACTATACCATAGCTGTTGCTCAATGTCTATCACAGTTGTTCATCCTTCCTTTTTGAAGAAGACCAATGACACCACATGGTCATGTCTTGACTTGGACTTAAGTCAGGCAGAGTTGCATAAAATTATCAGCCTCACTCTTTTTTCCAGTCATCAAAGTCTAGTGGTAAAACAAAAGTCAGACCAGCTGCCAAGAGCCCAGGATGAAGTAGGGTGTCCTTGGTGTCTTTGATGTCAGACCATGTGTGCCTAGCACTTGCTTCAGCTGCCTTCATGGCCATTGGAACAAATCGTTCTCATTCACCCTTTCTGGAGGAAGGAAGTCTTCATGTGCTTGGGATAGACACCATCTTAGCTCTCAACAAGTCTGGAGCCTATCAGTTACCTTTAATCTGATTTAACCTTTCTGCTGGGATGGTTTTACTGCAGTGTGGCTTAGGGGAGAGCTGGATGAAGGGTGGACACTAAAGCTGGATGAGCAGCCTGAGAAGGGCTCACACTAGAGGTGCTAGTCTTCCCTGAACACCCTAGACACCCCAATGTTTATGTTTATTACACATATTCCATAAATTATGTGCATTACGATTTTATTTTGTTTGCAAATTCTTGAGATGCTGAGAACACTGAACAGTGGGTGTTCTATGAATGAATCTGGTAAAGATGTTGGTGCATCTTAGAATGTAAGTTCATTGAGGGCAAGGATAATTTTTATTTATCATTGCTTCCCCTGTGTTTAGCACAGTGCCTGGCACCCAGAAGGCATTTAATAAATGCTTATTGATTGACTGACTGATTGATTGATTAGAAGTCATTCAACCTGGATATGAGCCATCATTAGAACCCCATCACCTCATAGATGAAGTAACATAAAAATTAATGGTCTTTGTAAATATTATAAAATGATGAGGACTTGTCAGAATGTTGAAAAAGCTTTGGCGTTCAAGAGCTAGAAGCATTCATTAAATGAAAGCCTGGTCATTTTCTGTAGAGAAAGGAGAGGCTTTAAGGGGAATTGTCTCTTTGCTCCAGGCCACACAATAAGTTAGTGGCAGAGTGATGGGTAGAAATCATGACTTATAGGCTATTATTTTTTTCCACTGCCAAATAGTCACTACCTGTGGCCTATTCCCGATACCACAAATTCTGGCTTAGAGAGAGTTCATAAGGTAGTTCCTTAAAAAACCTATTAAAGCCTTGCAATGCAGGACCTTGAGGAAAGATGAAAGCAGTCTCTCTCTCTCTTTTTCTTAGCCTGGAGAAGAGAAAAGCTGAAGGGAAGATTTAATTAGCTGTAATAGTACCTCAGCATATGAGCTGTCTAATACCAAGGATCATGACCAGCTGTTCTCAATCTTCACTAAGGAAAGAATCAGGAGAAATGGGCTTATGCTACAGCATGAGGAAATTAGGTCAGATAAAAGAAGAAATTTCCTGACAGGATTAGGAACGAGGCCCTGAAATAGACTGGGAAGGGTAGCCATGAGACTGACTTCTTTGGAGGTCTGGACAAACAGAACTAAAATAGGAGTGCTCCTCACCTCTAGAAAGGCTTGTGTATATTCCTCCCAGAATGTGAAGATGCCCATTATTTTTTATTGGGTACCAGACAGAAAAGAGGCAGTAGGAGTGGCGTGTTACATGTATTGGATCTTTTGGGGGGTCTTGGGGGGTCCTGGGTTTGAGGCATCCTCACATGACCTCAGTTGTCTGAGGTGAGACAGTGACCCATGCTGGGTGGGGGGAAATACTTGAAGTGGCAGCCAAGGGTCGGAATGTCAGGCAGCATGGCCAAAGATAGGAACTCCAGGCAGGGCATACCCTGTATTAAATGATTGTTGATGTCTTTTTGCCGTATCCTAATAAATGTTTTACTATAAGCCTGAGACAAGAAAAGCTTGCTATGGCATCCAGGTAATAGGAATGGAGGAAGGCAAGGGAACAACATTTATTTAGTGTCATTGTGCACTTTTACAAATATTATATCTGGGAGATATGTGCTATCATTCTCCCCATTTTACAGTTGAGGAAACTAAGGCACAGAGAGATTAAGTGATATCTGCAGTGTTTGAGGTCAAATTTGAACTATTATACATTTACTCTTCTCTACAACATAGATAAATCCTTACTATTTCTATCGCACAATATTCTAGCATCTCTGTCTTTGTATAGGGCATTTCTCATTCCTGTAGTACATTCCCTTCTTCTCATCTCTACTTCCTAGGATAGCTAATTCTCTAACTCCTCTTGAAGTCATTGGGCAGAGCCCTCAGAGGGAAGTTGATAAGAAATGAGATTTTTCTAGTAATCATTCATGAGCCTCTCTCCAATATGCCTCCCATTATCAGTGAACCAACTACCTATAATAAGCTTTTATAAAGTATACTTCTACAAAGCCAGCATAACAACAGCTTTTACAGAAACCTACCCCAAACTAGAAGTACACTCTCCTTAGGTCCCTGGGAAGAGTAGACTCCAACTTATGGCCAAAGGGTAAACATTCAGCAACTAGTAACTATAAATACAAGCATTCCTTCCACATTTCAGGATTTAGAGACGCAGTGCCCCTCTGACCTGCAAAATCTGTGTAAAATTTTTTGGCCCTCTCTTTCTACCAAAGAAAAATTCTATTTTTTTTTTCTTTTTCTCTTATGGAATGTTTACACTACCTTATTGTAAAATTTGGGTTGTTAGTGGTCAGAGGCTATCCAGTGTTTAAACTTTTCCTTTGTCATCCACAGGTGGTTTGCATGTTGTCTGCAGTTTCTGCAACCACCTCCCCCCCCCCCCAATTCCCATCTATATTCTTATTTCAGCATATAATATATTAAAACTGTGATGGGAAAAATAGGGATGTGGAAGGGATACCTGTACTTTTATTTTTTTTTTCTTTGTGGAGTCTTCATGAAATTCCCCTTTAGTGTATCTATTTCTCTGCTGGGGTCCAAGGTTCAATGACAACATAGAGTCCTGATGCTGCCTTTCTTCCATGTGTCTGGTTTGTCCATTTTTACATCTCTTAGGTGCTACCAATCATCCAGGGCTAATCGAAGGAGAATGCTAACCCTCCAGATATTCCGAGCTTTTAAAGTTCATAAAATCATCAAATGATCAATGATGGGGAAGAGAAAAGAATCTCACTACAAATTACCTCCCATTAAGGGCAATTTTCTATCAGGAGCCTTTTATCACTGGATCCAACTACTCTGACTGACCTGTGGCTGAACGTGTGATTTTAAATTGACTTGCAGTATTTTATATATGGGCCCGAAGGTGTGTCTGATTCTTTTAGGCAATTACAAGGTATTTCCTATCTGTATCCAATAATTAAAGCTCTTTATTCTTCTTAAACTGATTAAGGTCTTTTAGCATCTACTTTGTAACTTTTGTTGATTGGTTGATTCAACTGAGAGGTCTGAACCTGCTGTGTTTATATTCATTATGATTAACTTCCTGTTCCTTCCCTAATTTCCCCATATGCTTGTTCTCACCCTTAAAATTATGTTGTATTTAATTATAAGTCTTTTGTACATACTTATATACTGTAAGAGTTAAATTAATGTCCAATACTTCAATATTATGTTTATAAAATTTATTATCTGACAAAATAAAAACACATGACTAAGTTTTCTACCTGCTCAAAATGTCCCACTCCACCAAAGCTGTTGACAGGAAGGAAAAGAGGGCTAGACACGGAATTCCACTCAATTTATATCCTGTCTACCATCAGCACATAATGACAAGAAATAAGTGGAGTTCTGGGAATAATAGTTTTTGCTGGATATCATAGTTGTGAAGATTAAATTTAACTCTCCCCTGATTTGAAAATGAAAATAATAAACTCTCCCCTGATTGTAACCCCTGTCTATTTTTAGATTTAATCACCATAAGTGTAAACACCCTACTTAAATTTGAGTGGGAAGATCTGCCCATTTTTAGATTTAATCACCAAAGGTGTAAATACCTCATTCACATTTGAGTGGGGACAGTCTGTGAACCACATGTGCAATAGTGGGTGATGAATCAGAATCAACTGACTGCTTCCTGGGCAGTCCTAAAGCAGGACTTCAACTGTGATTGGTAGACATACAATTAGGGGAAGGAACAGGAAGTGACACAAGAGAAAGTGTCTTTAAAAGGAAGTGACAACTTCCCAAGTGCAATTATACTGGCAGTTCTTTCTTTCTTTGGAGTGGAGAATCTGGACCCAAAATGTGGTGAGTGAAAGGCTAACTCCTTTCATATTGGATTTTCTGAAGAGACTAGCCTCAGGAAAGATTTCCCCAGGTCCTCAGCTTTGCTGAGGCCTAAGAACTAACTCTCCCTGCCCAGGTTGAGCCAGGAACTGGGAGTAAATTACTTAGTGCTTAAGCTAGATATCTTAACCTAACCTCTCTCTGATTTTCTTATTTTACTCTTATTTTGTAAAAAAATTATAAATAAATCTCTTTGGAATTAATATAAATTCCTTGTGACCCTATTTTAAATATAAATATATGTTTTTATATAAATAACCCCTTCCCCACCCCATACATAGTTTTTAAGTAACAGATTCTAATTTCAAAAAACATTTATAAGAATTTATATATAGCTGGACACATATAATTTTCCCAAATAAAATATAAGTTCCTTAAAGCCAGAGAATTTCCTTTTGCCATTGTATCCCTAATGCCTGGCACAAGGGATTCAATAAGTGCTTGTTGATCAGTTTGATTGGAATTTGATTGATTGTTTGGTTGATTGATTAAAAAGAGCGGATCCAAGAGGGACTCATGGAAGAGCCAGATTTATGGTTGGCTTTAAAGAATGAATCACAATTCATTAAGCCAAGGTGTTGGGAAGAGAAGTATATGTAAGAATGTGAGCAGAGGAGAAGAGACAAGAACATCTGGATGTATTTAGGGGAGGAGAGAAGATTCCAGCTCGCTCCAGGAGAGTATATAAAGAAGAGTGATACGAGGTTAGAAGGAGAAGGAAGACAGATGTTACCAGATTTTTTAAGGTCTTAGATGCCCTGCTAAAGAGGATGAACTTTAGTTAGCAAGAGAAAACCATGGAAGATTTTGCTTAATTAATATTCATTGAGTGAAACTCTGAATGAATGCAAACATGCAGAAGCCCCTATACCTGCTCATCAGGACATTAAAAATCTAAGATGCCTTCTGGGGCTCTTGAATCATAGCAGTTCTGATTTTCTCTCCAATGGCAGATCAGCAGTTTAGTAGGGGGGCCCAGAGGGAATCCACAATTATTTCCCTGAATCCCAGAGCCCAAGACTTCTTAGTTCTCCCAATATAGATTCCAGTAAAGTATACTGGCAAGTTTGATACCCCCAGCCAAGAATACAATCATCACAGAACCTTTTCTTACAAATATATAGGGAAAAGCTAAATTGGGGGTGTGGAGTAGGTGGGAGGATGATAGATTTTATTGGTTACCTTTTCATTTCTCTCTATGATTTGGGTTGGCAAAGTTTTATCAGCACCTTGGGTTGGGATAATATTTTCCTGGCAGGTATGCATCTAATATATATACAATATTATTTCATCATTTCCCTTTTCTTAATGGCACCATCATGCACATTTTATTTGATTTTTTCAATCCAGAGGACTACTGCCCAATGGATAGCATTTATGAATGCTGTATGATTCACTTTAGGTGTTTTTTTTCAGAGAGTTCAAGAGAAAAACATACACTTTTGAGATCAGAATAATACCATCAGGCCACTGGAGCAGCAGGTCAGGCTAGCCAGATGGGAATGATTCCATTCAAAAAGCAATGACTAAGATAAATCGATAATCTTTTGATCAGCAGAGATATGATTTGCAGATTCACTGGGGCACTTTCTTCACTCTCTTATTCATTCCTATGATATTCCATGCATTAGATTCCATCCTTATTACTGCCCTGTGGGGAGGAGTGGTGGTGGCTCTCAGCCAACAGGTTTTGGCAGGCACCAGCTATACATTGTTATTTGATTAAGGATTTGGCATATGTGCTAAGGTGATCCTTTTTATGGCATTATCCAGAACGGGCTTCCTCACAAATGACATACTGCCCAAAGAATGTTTCCAAATAGGTTGTTCTAAAGCTTTTCTGTGGGTGGAAATCTAACTTTTATTCTGTCTGCTTTGTTTTCATAGACTTGACAGAGTATTATTTGCTAGTACAGTGTTTCTTAAGCTAGAGCTGGCGACCTCAAGGGGGTGGATAGTGTCCGTTGGAGCATTGCAGAGGAGTTGTTAAAATGCTGGAGAGCTTGGAACGAGGGAGTTCATAGTGTCGGTAGCAATAATGGTGGCAGTGAACCAGAAGATATGTGAAAAGAAAGGAATGAAGCTCCAAAATCTTTCAGAAACCCTTTCTCTATGCTCATCTTCTCAAACTTTAGAATCTGTTTTAATTCTGAAAGGTACTAAACACTCTAGGATATTTGGGAGCATTTCCTTATATTAGAATGCTTCGACTAGAAGTTTCCCCCAACTCTTACATCCAAAGACCATCATTTTTATGCACCCCATAAATATTTCTGGAATTTCATTAACATATAATTTCTACATACAGCCCTTGGGAAACCAAAGAAATCCAAGCTCTAAACAACTGTTCAATGGTAGTACCTAAAGATAAACTTAAAGGTGTTTAGGAAATGTCATGAGGGACAGGAAAGATTATTCTAAGATGGATACATGATCAAGTTTGAGGGCTATTTAGGACTAATTTTTTTTAAACCCTCACCTTCTGTCTTTGGAGTCGATACTGTATATTATATATTATAAGTGACTTGCCCAGGGTCACACAGCTGGGAAGTATCTGAGGCCAGATTTGAACCTAGGACCTCCTGTCTCTAGGCCTAGCTCTCAATCCACTGAGCTACCCAGCTGCCCCAAGGACTAATTATTTAAATCATTACCCTGGGTTCCAAATTCAAGGTACTGGCCAGATCTTTAGGATTCTCCATAATTTTTACAGTGTAAACTGGTCCCAAGACCAAAATGTTAGAGAACTGCTATGGTTGGAACAATGAGCCACATGTAAGAAAATGGTATTTAATAGGGATAACTATCAAGTTCTACCTTTGGATTATAAAAAACAATTTTTTATGAAAAGGATGGGAGAAGGTATGGCCAGACGATGGTACATGTGAAGAAGCAGACTGCATTCTCAAAAGGAATTAATAATGGGACATGACTTCCAAAAAAGTTAATGTGATCCTAGCATATGTTAAGAGGCATAGTGCCTATCCCAAGGGAAATTATAGTCTTTCCAGCTCTCTTTCATCTGTGAATTTCATAAACATGCCTTATATACTTTCATCACAGTTATTAAGAGAAATGTTATATAGACAGGGACAAAGACAGATTTGTGGGGCCCTCTAATAGAAAAGTCTTTATAAGTTAATACTAATGACTGTTTAGTCAACTAGTTCTGCATTTATCCAACTATACTATCATCATCATATTGACTAATATTACATATATTACTTTAAGGTTTGAAACATATTTTTTACACAAATTATTTCTTTTGATTGAGCTTTCACCACATCATTATATTCCCATTACATTCATTCATTCAGTTAATAGACACTTATTAAATGCCTACGCTCTACCAGGAACTATGCTAAATTTGGGGGATATAAAAAAGAAAAAGAAAGACAATCCCTGCCTTCAAGGAGCTTACCATCAAACAGAGGAAAATAATACCCAAAAGGAATCTGAAAAGGTAGAGGGAAAGGGAAGAAGATACTAATGTGGGGGCCTAATGGAGCCCAGTGCAAGGGATGAAACTTGGGAAATGGAAATTTGACTGGCCTAGGAGGCAACTTTAAATGGAAACTTTGAGAGTTCTTTGCTCTGTCTTCCAGCTCCCCAATCAGAGAGGCAGAGTATACTGAAGAAGAATGAGTACCAAAGCAATCTCATAGGATGATGAGTTTCCTGCTGATGAGGTTTCCTGGGACCATGATCATGTTAGAGTCTGGTCCAAACAGTGAAGCTGGTGAGAAATGGTTAGGTGCTTTGGTTAAATATAGGTAATCTGAAACTACAGAATCCTTGACTTGCTTGCATAATAATCTGCCCTAATAGGAAATAAAGTTAGTCCAGGAACATGCTGGTAAATTTTTAAAACCTAGGGAAAAAATTCTCCTGAAAAAAAATGAAGATGCACATATGCCATACTTTTAAATTTAATCTGTATTATTAACACAATCTTCCATCACTCTTTTTAGTATAGACAATCAACAAAAAATAAATAAACTAAACCCTGATTTGTTTTGCTGACTTCCATGGTGTAAATTCTCACACTGAAAATTTAATAAACTCCTGATAGCCAGTTTGATCTGGATCCAGTATACTCAAGGGTTAGTCTTACATAACCTGTTATTGATGAAGCCATGGGGACTTTTGACAAATACCATCTCCTTTTCTATCCTTATAGAATGATCATATACTATGTTCCTTTAATAATACATTCTAGGAGGCAGCTGGGTAGCTCAGTGGATTGAGAGCCTGGCCTAGAGATGGGAGGTCCTAGGTTCAAATCTGATCTCAGATATTTCCTGGCTGTGTGACCCTGGGCAAGTCCCTTAACCCCCATTGCCTAGCCCTTACCACTCTTTTGCCTTGGAACTAATACACAGTATTGATTTTAAGATGGAAGGTAAGGGTTTAAAAATAATACATTCTAGAAGATGGCCAGGAATTAAAGTCAAACTCACAATCACTGTCCTACAGTTTACAGATTAAATTCTTCCCCCCCTTTTGGGAAAACTGGATAACAATTAAATTTCTCGAGGTCTTTAGAACCTCTCCTGGTCCTCATGATCTTTGAAAGACCACAGGCAGTATCTTAGCAATCATATCTTTTTTCCCTCCAGTAATATTTATTTATTTGTATTTTTTGTAATTTAAAACATTTTTCCCAATTACATGTAGAAACAATATGAAAAATTTGTTTTTCTGGCAATTTGTCATCCAAATTCTCTCCCTCCCTCTCTCTTCTCTGAGAGAGCAAAAAAATCTGATATATGTCATTCATGCAATATTCATCATACAATACACATTTTCATATTTGGAATGTTTTCAAAGAAGGCATACTACACGTATGAGGAAAAACTCAAGAAGGAAATAAAATGAAAGATGGCATGCTTTGATCCACGTTCAGACTCCATCAATTCCTTCTAACGGGGTGGATAGCATTTTTTATTACGAGGCCCTGAGAGTTATCTTGGATCCTTCCATTACTGATAGTAATTGTCTTTCACAAATGCTCATCAAACATAATTGCTATTACTATGCACAGCATTCTCCTGGTTTTGCTCACTTCATTTTGCATCAGTTCATGTAAGACTTTCCAAGTTTTTCTGAAATTGTCCTGCTCACCATTTCTTATGGTACAGTACTATTCAATTACAATCATGTACCACAACTTGTTCAGTCATTCCCAGATTGATAGACATCCTCTCAGTTTCCAATTTTTTGTCACCACAAAAAAGAGCTTCAGCAGTCCTATCTTAATGTAATCCTCAACAGAACATAAACTCCTTGAGAGTAGGAATTGTTTCCTTTTTCCCTTTCTATCTGCAGTGCTTACTACAATATTTGACACCTAAGACACAATAAAAACTTGTTGATTAATTACTTGATTCAGAACCTACTGCCTCTACTCAGGCAAGGAAGAAAAAAATTCCCTGGTCAATATACCCCAACTCAGCAAATAACAGAAAGCTTCCAGAGGTTAAAAAAAAAAAACAACACCTCTCTTCATTTAGAAATAAGGCAACATACTAGAAAAGCTATTTGTAGTAAAATAATTGTCATTGTGGCTGGAATGTTTTTTTATATATGAAATATCTGTTGATCACGTGCACAATAGGAAAGCAATCAACTGCCCACAGCACTTCTGTAAGGATTCATGTGTCTATTTGGGGCTCAATTTAGAAACAATCAAAGTCTAGCCAATAACTCTGTAGCATAAGATACTCCATTGTTTCCACATTATGACCAAACCTCCACAGCTTCCTTCTCCTATGTCCACTTGCTCTCTCATTTGTACTATTCAGTGCCCAACCAGTTTCTCCCTTTTTAAACTTCCTTCAGAGACCTTCCTTCAACAAATACTGGCGTGTGACTCTGGACATTAACCTCTCCGTGATCTAGGTAACTCTAGAAGGTACTAACTTGCTGAGGAGGTGCTGACTATTGCTGGAGGGAGTTTCCTCATCTGGGAGTTCCCCATGTTAATAAAATCACAGGTCAAGTCCCTACTTCCTTTATTGGATACTCACCCTTCAAAATCTTTCCTATTCTGTGGGCTCAATTTAAAAAGTGAGAATTTCTCCTAACATTCTCTCCCAAAATTTTTTTCTCAGTCTAAAGTATTGTGAAAAAGAAAGTCCTACCAGCACAATCAACTTGCTGTTCAGTCAGTTCAGTTATGTTCAACTCTTTGCGAACCCCATTTAGGATTTTCTTGGCAGAAAATACTGGAATGATTTGCCATATACTTCTCCGGCTCATTTTAGAGATGAGGAACTGAGGCAAACAGGGTTAAGTGACTTGCCCAGGGTCACACAACTAGGAAATGTCTAAGGCTAGATTTGAATTCATGAAGATGAGTCTTTTGATTCCAAGTCCACTGTCCCTGCCACTGTCCCACTACATTTATACTCTCTAGGATTTCAGACTAATAACAAAAGTAGGATCATGGAAGTAAGAGCTTGACTGAACCTTAGAGATCATCTAATGTAAACATTTTATTTTACAGATGACACTGAGAATAGAAAAGTACCTGACTTGCTCAAGGCCATACAGGTAGAAGAACTAAGAGCTACTATTAATGCCCAAGTTCTTAAATTCTAAATCTTATGTTCTCTCCAATGGTTTTTCTTGGAGAGTAACATAGCTACCCAATGTTTTGAAAAGTCTCAAGCACTTCTTTCATCAAAGAATTTTACAAAGTTCTTCAACCCTCATTTTCTAGCCCTAAAAATTCTGGAACCATGACCTTTAGGGGGTCAACTTTTCTCATGAGAGTTAAGCCCTGCCCTAGTGACTCTGTGGCCACCCAAGCATGGCAAGACTGAATCTCTCTCTTCCTCTTGAACCTGCTTAGGGAGAAGCCTGACTTGGCAAAGACCTCCTTGTTAAGTGGCCAGAAGAGGAATTTCAGAACTTGTTTTTCAGTTCTAAAGTGACTTAGAGCATTAAGATGAACATCTAAACTTTTGATGGATGGCCCCAATCTCTAAAGCTATCTTTAAAGAAAGAGCAGTTTTCCCCACAGGGTCTGAAGAGATTTTAGGCAGGAGTTACAATCAGGTTTGGGTTTGATTTGATTTGATTTTTATCTAGCTACATGAAGAAATATCTCCATCTGTCTTAGATTCAATTTTTTTTATCCAATTCAATTCAATGAACATTTATTAAGTTCTCCCCATGCCCTTTGGTAAGGGGAAGCCAGAATAAAATTAAATCTAAATCTCCCTCCACATCGTCTCAAAGTCATCTTTGAGAATTCGTTACCCTGAATTCTGGTGCTTGCAAACCTGTCAGAATAATACCTTCCAATTTAGGCTTAGGTATTTCAGCAAGTTCTACACTCCCCCTTACACCTTCTCCTGCCAGTCAGGGCTAGAAACGTGATATTACATGTGGAAAAATAATCTTTTGGGTAACTAGCCCAAAATATTGCCAATCCACCCTCGCCATTGGCACTAGCTGTTCTCAATTTTGATTTCTGTCTCTGACTTTTCCTGGATGATCTTTGACTCCCCCTCTGACTGCCCTACTTAGCAAAGGGGCTGATATTTGGAAGAATGGATAGACTCCCTTACTGTATCGCTGCAACTATCCTCTGTGCCTGTGATGCTCTCTACACTTCCATTTTCTTGGAAGCCCTCACTCACTCCCTTCAAAGGTTTAGCTCAGTATTTTCCCAGAGGCCTTCCCTACTTCCTAGTCTTTTTTTTTAGTCTTTTTTACACCCTGCCCCCAGGGATAAATAACCATATAACTTTAAACTCATGTATCTCTGTAAATGTTTTCCATCAGTAGAATGCAAGTTCCTTTAGGGCAGGTACTGTCTTATTTTTATTTTTGCTAATTGTCTGGTTGATTTTTTGGTTATTGTTCTTCCTACTGAAAGAGGACCAAAATGACACCACTATATTGGGGTCGATGTACAGTGTATCTGACCTGAGCAGACTCAGAAGTCTCTACCACAAGTTGGGTACAAATAACCCCTATGAACATTGGGGGGGAAATGTTTCAAAATCTTTTAGCACTTATATAGTACTTTAAGGTTTGCAAAACACTTTACAACTATTATCTCATTTTATCCTAAAAATAACCCTGCAAGATAGGTATAATTATTATTGTCATTTATGGATGAGGTAAGTTGAGGCAAAAAGAGGCCGTGACTTGCCCTGGTCACGCAGGATTTAAACTCAGGTCTTCTTGATTCCAGATCCAGTATTTTATCCAATGCTCAGAGCCTATCAGAGTGCCTGGTAGATAGCAAGTGCTTCAAAAATGTGCAGAATCATTAA